>NC_081293.1:142659317-143299999 GCF_030435805.1 Mustela lutreola | reverse complement strand
AACTTACTAATAAGTATTCTCAAATTAGACCTCTTTCAATTCAGAGTTTTGTAGTGTTTTAATTTGTGACCATCGTGCTTTGGGGTCATTTACTCATGATTCTGTTGAAATGTTTTATTTTGTTCAAATTCTTCTTAAAACTCGCCAACTTAATCTCAAAATGCAAACCCTATCAACCCTTTGAAGTGAACAGACAATGTGACGGATTTGTTACCTTAGATGACATCAGGTTGAAAGACCGCAGGAGTCTGGGCTACTGTGCCCAGTAGAATTGATGACTGCGCTCCTTGCAACTGGGGGCTTTGAATGTGCACTGGTTGTTAAGATAAACACAAAATGTTAGTGCCAAGAGACTTGGCCCAACAGAGCTGTAGATGGATGTTATTATTTTTATGAAGAAGGCCTCTGGTGATAAAACAGGGTTGACCCTGTTAGTGGGAGCTCCATAAATCTTTCCTGGCTGAAGGTTCCTGGCCGTGCAGGTTGGAGGGTGGACAAAAGAATCAAAAGATCCAGGATGTACTGTACATGTGAGGATTGCCTATGGGACTTTGCAATAATACAACAATAGCCAAGACTGCAAGGCACAGCTTTCAGTTCCTGCCTGCTTTCAACTGCTTCTAATAACAGTTTTAATTTTAGAGTCTTCTTTTTCTACAGCGTTAAAGAAAATTCTTAAAGTTATACCAATTTTTATCATCGTTTAGGGTTTTCTTCCTCCAGTAAAATGCTCCCCATGATTTTTACAAGTCTTAAAATAAAGATTAGGTATGTTACCGCTATGGCTATTATGAAAGTAATGTTTTTCAGTTATTTATGTTGAGCATGTTCAAGAGCCTTCCCTAAATTTAAAAACACTTGTTAAAAAGTATAGACTTCACTTTTTTTTTAGAGCAGCAGTCATAGTTTGAGGAAAGAGTATGTAATTTGATGGAATCTTCATATTTTATTAGTTATTACAAATGAAAGTAAGGATAAATTAATTATGTTATACTGTTAACATTTCCCAAACTGTTCTATTTGAGTAGAAATCTTTATCTTTAATAAAACAACTCAACACATAATCAGTTTGTCAAATATTGTCATTTTTTTCTGTTGATTTACTTAAGTAACAAGTTATTAGTGCAAATCATATTTCTTTTATTGTTTACATATAGCATAAGGGTCACAATAGAATGTTTTTCTGTGAACCTGTTGTTGAACATGAAGAGGTCGAAGATACAGTCCTTCTTGCTGGTGGTTCTAAACTGTCCTGGGAATAGTTTGAGAGAATAAAATTTTAATGATCTTTATGTATTTATTAAGTACCTACCAACTGTTTAACACTATTAGGTGTTTTGTGATTTAAATGAAATATGTGATGTGAACCTTGATGATTTTCTAGGGTTAGATCAAAGCCCAATATTTCCCATTCTTTGTGAAATAGATGATAAAACACAGTCTGTTATATGATCCATGATAATGTTAAGAAGGGGCTTCTTTAAAATTTACTGAAAATTTTACTAAAAAAAAATCTACTTCTTTAAAATTTACTGAGTCTGATTGCTTAAAGTCCTTTTCAAAGGACTTCTCTACCATGAAGATAGAGAGTATGATATAGGTCAAGTGTCCCATAGTATGTTTCCCTGGAAAAGTGAAAGAAAATAAAGCAAAATTCTTATTTTGCAATATGGTATCTGGCTCTCTGTACACACTGTCATGATCAAAGAGTCAAAACTATTTTTTAAAATAATTTCCCTGGAAAACTACACTTCCAAAGAACATCTTTAATAATGAAGGCTAACCAGTTTCACTAGGAGTATGATATTTAAAAACTGCCTTCTATTTTCTGTTAAGCTGAAGCTCAGGTTGAATAGCTTTTGAAAAGTTGGGGAAAATATGTTCCACATTTCAATAAACTTAGTGACTTTATATCTTGCTCCCTCTGCTTATGGGCCAGCAATAAAATGTGCCGTTTCCTTTCCTTTTTAGAAACACAGCTTCATTCTAAATAGATCTATGGGAAAATTATGTATTTATCATTAAAGAAGGAAACCACTGAAAACTTAATTTTGGATTCTTTTTTTTTTTTTTTCAAGATTTTTAATTTGTTAGGTCCTTCTCAGAAGCTGAAGTACTGTTTCCTGTGTCTTTTCTAATCCCATTGTAGGGAAAATATATTTTAGTTGTCACTGACATTCCAGGAATGTCTAAATGTTTTCAAATATTTTTAAGAGCTCTGAATATTACTTTGGAAAACCATGCCCATTTTATGTACTTTTTACCTCAAAATGTCTGACATCATTTGGCAAAATAATATCAATGTAAAATAAAAGATGTGATTATGAATCATGCTGAAATAAAATACTAAAGTTTCTAATCAGTTTTCATAGTGTACAGGGAAAGAACAGACTCTTGTGTGGTTAGGAAGTTAGCAACTTATATATATTTACATTTTTTAAATAGTCACAAATCTAAATAAATTGAGAACATGCTATATAAACAGAATCACTGTCCAGTTCATCATATATCAAAATTATTAAGAAAGTAAAATGACAGTCTTCAACTTTATCAACTTAAGTATGTTATTTAATTTTATCTAATATATTCACCTATCCTCCAAATTAAATTTGCAAGCACAAGAGGTTATAAGATGCCACAGTCACAAAGCTATGACTTTTGACCTGCTTACCTGTGTCTCCACTCCATGGCTTCTAACTCCTATTATAATTTACATATCTAGTCATTTTGTGTTGTTTCATACTTATACTTTTTCATTTTAATTATTTCTTATAATTTACTTTGAATCTTTTTTTACTACAAATTGGAGCATAAAATACAATTTTATATTTAAAGTCTTTGTAAAAAAAAAAAAAAAAACTTTAATTGACCATTATTTTAAGTGTAATAGATTAGAGTCAGTTTTGGAATAAATAAATCCATGTTTTTTTTCATTAAGTCTTTACTTTGCTTCATTTATTCAGGCTGACTGGGGTTTGACAGCTCTTTTGTACATGATGGGAAGACTGGAGGAGGAGCCTGGTGGTTATCAAGAAAACAGGGCAGCAAAGAGAGACACTGTTGCTAGTGGTTCTTAGTTTTTGTCTCATTTGCAAATTTTTTGTGGAGCATAAGGTAGAGAAAATAAGTTACTTTTAGCAAAATAATTCTGTCCATTTTTTTCCCCCAGTGGGTAAGAAATTTTCCCCATGAAGAACATATTTTAGTCAAAATAACCATGATTTTTAAAATAAAATAAAATATAAAGAAATTTTATCATATTGGTTCAGAAATCCTAAATGAACACTGTGAATTTTGTTTGCCATGACAATAAAATCACTATTAAATAGAGGGTGTATTGTGCCTGGGTTCTTATAATTTAGCGTAAGTTTCCTTAAAGTAATTATAGCACTATTTCTTTTAAACTACCACATTTTCTCAGTCTCTCTATATTCAGCTTTTCCTTTTAGAAAAATTGTTTATTCTCCTTATATATTTATTTAGGATGGTTTACAAAAAAATCAGGAATCATTTGAATATTTTGTTCTGTCAAGCAAAATCTCCATTTGTTCACATTTACTAGATGTTGTCAGCTTCTTTGGCTTGTTTATTTCAATTCATGAAGAAGTATTTTTCATAAGCCCAGGGTCATAGGTTTGATCTTCACAGAGACAACATCATTTCCTAGAAATAATATTCTTTCTCCTGAACCCAAATCATACCCTTGGCTTTCTAGAGATTTTGTATTGACGTGGTCCTAGAGACCACTAAGCTTGGGAGATGTAGTCTAGATACTGAGCAGCACTTTTGGACCCCATATCTGCTTGAAAGTAACAGCAACACCTCTGTACACTTGAAGGGTGGTTTGTGTTGTCTACAGATGACATAGCGAAAGTCCGATGCATGGGTTGCATAGTGCAGTAAAAAAAGTAGTTAATTGCAATCATCTCTTCTGAATGTGAAATCCAGAACTGCTGCTGACAGACATTTCTTAACCCCCCAAACACAGAAATAGTACAAATGAAGTAAAGTAGAATAGAGCTTCTTTTACTAACACTACCAAAAAATGACTCTGTTAACTAGTAGCTTTAGAATATTTCAGACCTGGGAGCCCCAGATAAGGCCTATGTATAGAAGAAGAACTGATAGAGAGGAATAAAGCATGTTTTCCTGAAAAGGTAGCCTTGTTTGTAAACAAAGAATTAATACTCCTCGATTATAAAAATAGTGAGAAGGAGTAACACAATCCTGGTAATGATCACGAGGGCACCGTGTAAAGAAAGTGAAGCCTGTAATCCGTCATCTACATTTTCTTCCAAGGCTGCCATCAATCTCCATCAGGCCCCAACTTCTTGCTTACCCCCCACGAAATTGGGAGAAATGTCTTTGTTATGATTTAAGAAATGAGTTACAATGTGCATTTGTTAACACTGAGCAGAGTTCCCTGACCGCCAAGTTACAAACCACCCCAGAGACCTCAACTGAACATGAGAAAATTGATGAAGCCTGTTCATGCGCTTATGACCACAGACACAAGTAATTTGGGTTTCTTGGTTCTGTTTCTATCTTCGGAGCCGACATTCTTCATATCACTTTTGTATCTCTTTTTAAAAACTTTCCTCTCGTTTTCCCATACTTAAAAACAAAAAAGCTTTTTTGTAATCACTTTTTTTTTTTACTTCTCTGTGATTATCATTGTCTTTTTAACCTGCCAGTCTTTAAAATTTTTTATTCACCTAGTGCATATGTAATTCATGATAAATCTAGCTGAACAGAAAGCATAAGACCTTTTAAACAGGTTCGTCCTCAGTAACATTTTTAATTAGATGATTTCTTTTCTCCAGGTCTGAGACATCTCATATTTTCACAACAGATAACTGCCCTATCATTTTCCATGTTTATAATTTCATTTCTTGTTTATGATGATATATTCTATCATTAAGAATATAATTTGGTGGGGCGCCTGGGTAGCTCAGTGGATTAAAGCCTCTGCCTTCGGCTCAGGTCATGATCCCAAGGTCCTGGGATTGAGTCCCGCATTGCATCGGGCTCTCTGCTCGGCAGGAAGCCTGATTCCTCCTCCCTCTCTGCCTGCCTCTCTGCCTACTTGTGATCTCTGTCTGTCAAATAAAATAAATAAAATCTTTAAAAAAAAAGAATATAATTTGGTATAACAGAAATTCTAGGCACAAAGTAGAGATGTCTTTTTTTCTGGAATATGAAAGTGTTTAAATTTGGCATTATTTCTTACTAGTTGGAAGAAGACAGGGATGAAAACATCTGGGTCTACATGCTGAGTTAGGACAGTTACTAATTTAATTTATTTAGGAAATACACTATATAGATTTTCTAATTGTTGTTTCCTTTTTTATAAGTGTTTGCTTGTAGGTACTTGTCAAACTAACCTAATTTTTAAATGTTTGCTATGAAATTGCTTATAATGTCATTCTATAAACTTTTTCTTCTAGCCTGTAAGATTTATAATGATATCTATATTTTATTTCTTATATATATAATGCAGCCTTCCTTATATTTTTCTTGATCAATCATCAGTGGTGCATCAATTTTTTCAGTTCTTTCAAAGAACTGTCTTACTTTGGTTGAGTATCTCTATTGTACATTTGTTTTCTGTTTCTTTTATATTTGTTATTCTATTATTTCCTTCCTTCTCCTCTCTTTAGATTTAATTTAATTTTTTAACTTTTTAATATTCGTATTTATGTCATTGATTTTTCAAACTTCTTCTTTTTTAAATACGTGTGTTAAGACTATAAAGTATCCTCAAAGCACAGCTTTATATGCATCTCACAATTTGTCATGTTTCCATTATCATTTAATTTGTTGGGACTACTACTTGCACCACTGTGTCATTTACAAGTGTATCACTTCATTTCCAGACGTTTGGGTGTTTTTTAGTTAGATTTTTCCTCTTCATTGCTAGCTTAATTCCACTATGTTTAAAGAACATAATCTGAAGTATTTCAGTCTTTTGAAATTTCTTAAACTTGATAATCATCCAGCACTTAGTCCAAAAATTGTGACAGGAATATTTGAAAAAAATTGAATTCTGGAAACCACACAATGAACAGACTTAACCTAATTTCTATATCCTTACTAGCTTTTTTGGTCTACTTGTCTTACCAGTAACTGAGATATTTTGTTTCCTCTGTTAGTTCTTTCATATTTTTTTTGCTTAAAATTTTTGAAGCTATGATATTAGGTATGTATAATTAAAACAGTTATGGTTTGTCACAGTTTGAACTTTTTTATCATTAAGACTATTCCTCTTCTTTGTTAGAGATGCTTTGTGCCTTTCCAGAATCACAGAAACTGTCCAGCTCTTCTTCATGTTAAGCTATGATGTTTTGGCAGACATTCAGGGACTGGGTGGTAACTCCCAACACTTAGTCATCTCAAAGTGTTCCCAAAGTTCTTTGCCACTGACAGATTCCACTGCACTTTACTAGACCCCAATATTAGGAACTGTGGGTAAGATTTCTCCAATAAAATATTTTGTAATAAGAGTTATTATCTCATTGGGTGCCTGGATGGTTTAGCAGTTAAGCGTCTGCCTTGGGCTCAACTCATGATCCCAGGGTCCTGAAATCAAGACCCACGCTGGGCTCCCTGATCAGCAGGGAGTCTACTTCTCCCTCTCTCTCTGCCTGCTGCTCTGCCTACTTCTGTTCTCTCTCTCTCTCTCTGTCAAATAAATAAGTAAAATTTTTTTTAAAAATTATCTTACTTTTTCTCTTATTTTCTATTCCCTTTTTATGCCACTATTGCCCTTTAAAGCAGTGAAGAGAGACTGCTATAATCTAGAAGTAATATTTTTTGACCCCACAGTCCTGTAATGATGTGGCAAATAAATATTAATGCCGTAGCTCTTCCATTCTTTCTCACATCTAAGAACTTAAAACTGTTAGTGTTTCTTATTCATTAATCAAGCATCATGGCCAACACACACTTAATTCTTACCTATTTTAACCTTAGGTGGGACTTCAACCAATCATCATCACTTTTCTGTGGCAATAACAGGTGACTTTTCCAATAATTTTCTTCATATAATAACAAAGACAACTATGAAATATAAGACCCAAACTATAAAATTTTCTTACGAAATGGGAGGAATGGGATAAAGAAAAATCCATGCCAAAGTGTGCTGCACTTTGATGCTCAAGATGTCAGCTAATTTTGGTAAGTGTCTGAATTAGCATAGAGCCAGGAAGAGAATTCCAGCCAAAATTAGGTCAGTTTAAAAACTCATCTAATCATACCCTGCTTGTGATATCCTATTACTGATTTGCTGCTTAGTGGTAGGAAATGCTACAAGTCCTTTTTCTATGAAGTTATATGATTTTATCCTTATCTTGCTTTCAGTGCTCTTCCATTCCCTGTCCCATCATGGCATCACCTACATTCTGAGGGCTTCTCAATCCCCCATTTCTACTCCATCCTCCATTTTAAACTTCAGAAAGTTAGAGTCAACTAACTCAAGAAATTTTTACCTTTTTCATAAAACTTCAAACTGGAGATGTCCTTCACAAAACTCTGTACTCATAAACCCATACTCACTCCCACATGACTAGACCCCCATACTTTAATATGGAAAACAGAGTAATCCTTTATTATATGTGCCAGCAATTTTTAATCACTTTCTAATTACTTGAGACCAATATTTCTGTCTCAGAAATAACTAGTAAATCAAACACTTCCATGCCTTTTTTATATCAGGTTCACCATCTTCTCAAGCTGTGATAGCTGTTTCTGATTAGGTTACCCTCTCTCCCCTTTTCTTACTTATTACTTCAATAAACTAGAATAATTTTCCAAAAAATAAACCCATTCATGTCACCTTTTTTGCTTAAAATCATCCACATACTCCTGGTTGCCATAAAATAGTTTAAAATCCTTACCAAGAACACATTCTTTATGATGTGGCTCTACCTTAGTCCCAGACCTGTTTCTAACCTCTCATGGCCACTCCTACCATAGATATATTTTTTTCAGCCATACATATATTCTTGGCCCCCTTACCAGAGAGGAAACACTCTCACATAGGGTAGTCCTTTGGTATAGATGGGATGCAGGAATGCATGATGCATGAGAAGGAAGGTGAGTGTTTATTTACATGATTCTTACTAAACTATGTTTGCAAGTGTTAACCTAAACCACCATAGCTTCTCATTTTCATCCCATGAAAGATGATGAAAAAAGATGCTAACCTCTTTCAAATTAGAATCATCTATACTCAGGGTAATATCTAAATAATCTAAAACTGTTAGCTCTAGCTTATAGAGGAAAGAACATTCGATCAGGAGTCTGGAGATCTTAGTTCTACTATGAAATTCAGGAATGTTACCTTATTTCTCAGTGACTCATTTCCTTGCAGGTTGTTTTTCTCTGGGCTTGTCAACTGTAGAATCCTATGGACATAGAATGATCTTCACATCATCTGTGTTTGTGTTAGATTCATTCCATCTTTCTGCACCTTCATTGGCTTCTTCCCTTTTCAGGCTATGCCTCATTTTACTTTTGTCACTTTCTACTCTTAATCACAAACATAAAAGGGGTTCTTATTTCAAGATGTCCCCTCTTCTTCATGCTAATGACATGTTTTAATGTCTATCATTTCTCCATAGTAAATAATTAAGTAAAACAATACATCCTTTCTTTGCCTATGCAGATTTTTATTTATTTTTATTTTTTAAAAGATTGTATTTATTTTTTAAAAGATTTTATTTCTTATTTATTTATGAGCGAGAGCATGAGTAGGGGGAGGGGCAGAAGGAGGGGGAGCTCAGTGAGGGGTTCGATGTGGGGCTCGATCCCAGGATCCTGAGATCATGAGCTAAGTCAAAGGCAGATGTTTAGCCATCCATGTACCCCCATCTATGCACATTTTTATATTGATCCTAATGAAAACTATGCATGAGCAATCATGTCTAAATTCTTCAGCCTCAAAGCTGTATCACTTGCAGGTGCAATGTTTGTTAGCTCATTTTTCTGACGTACCACAATATAAAATTACTGTGCAAGAGTATGTTTCCAGTACCTATCCCAAATGATGAATGGCATGATAGATTGGGGTTCTAGGGCACCAAATATAGGATAAAGCTGGTTATCTGGAGTGTATGTTTTTGAAAAACTGAATCATCAACTTGAAAATAAAAGAGACCTTCTTGACGAAGTCAGAATAATTGCTTAAGATCTGATCTGATCTGAACAGCCTTTCCTTTAATGTAAGTAACAGACTCTCTCTGGCTGGCCCTGGAGTGAGAACAGGAACACGATCAGTGATGACAACACATGATATGGCGGGTGTCTGAGGTTCCCATCGTTATGTGTGATGTCCTGTTCAGTTCAGCAAATTCCACAGGATTTTGCACCCCATTGACTGTACTAGTGACAAGATCTGATATCTGTCAGCAGACAGGAAAGTCACAGCCATGTTGTATGCATGTGCTGGACTCACTCTCCCGGCTTTTGTAAAGTGTGTTAGCTGGTTTGCTTCAGTGATCACTTTACAGTCTGATCCATGGTGAGATTGGAAAGGAAAAAGCAGTTAAATGTTTCTCCTATACTTCAGCATATTTTCAATGATATGTGAGAGATGTGGCCCTCCTTTTCCAAGATGCACCTTTTCCCAAATCGTATCTTTTCATTTTATGGACAAAGGAATTAAAGGCTTATGGGATTAAATGACACACTCAAGATCACATATCAAATTAGGGAATGTATCAGGTGCCTAAATTCAACTTTTTCTTATTCCTGGTCTAGGGCTTTCATACTCTTCTAAGCTTGTTTTCCAGTTAAGACTACATTATATCATAAGTTTCACAAGCTATATTATATCATAAGTATGATTCGACCACTGGTACAAACAGGCTGCTTTTTTCTTTCTTTCTTTCTTTCTTTCTTTTTCTTTCTTTCTTTCTTTCTTTCTTTCTTTTTTTCTGTACTCAAGAATGGATGGTAGGTAGCTGATCAAAGAGCATGTCTCTGTAGAGTATGTCTATTTAATGTGCATGGGGGAAAGGTGCAAAAGTTCACCCTCTCATATTTTTGAATTCCCTACAAATAAGAAAAGTGTGTGCTTGCAAGGTGGCCCCAAAATAAACAAATGTCTAACAAAAAGTATTTCTAAAATTTGTCTGGCTATCAGAATCACCAAGGGTTATATGATTATTTATTTTTCTCTTCTGTTCTATATTTTCATAGTAATTCCCAAGTATTACAGCAGAGCAACAGAATCAGAATCTCTATTGGTGAGATCAGTGAATCAGATTTAGTTCTGAGTTGAGTTTGACTTTTAGTCAGGTTTCTGACTTAGAGTTCTTATGGAAGGGGATCTCAGCCGTCTGTGATTTTCTGTTTTAGCATAGCCTTTCCAACTCCATGCTGTGACTGAAACTGTTTAAGTCATGTAACATCTTGCAATAAAGTTTGGAAAGCTTGCTCTACATTGACAAGTCCATACAGTGAGATAGTAATGCTTTCCTGGTTTATTCATAAGGTGTTATTATCTCTATAATATGCAGGTAAACAGCCAGCAGGAATGGACAAGTGTATTTTAGGACTGAATCATACTTTAACCTGAGAGGCAGCAACATCATTCAGAACTGTTTTGGCTTTTTAAAGATGTGTAGAAGAATAATTTCAAACTTTGAAGTACCACACAGAAATTCTGGAGAAACAAAGCTTTAGGTTATCATCTATAAAAATTTGTCTTTACAGGGTGCCTGGGTGGCTCAGTGGGTTAAATCCTCTGCCTTCGGCTCGGGTCATGAACCCGGGGCCCTGGGATCGGGCCCCACGTGGGGCTCTCTGCTCAGCAGGGAGCCTGCTTCCTCCTCTCTCTCTGCCTGCCTCTCTGGCTGCTTGTGATCTCTGTCTGTCAAATAGATAAAATCTTAAAAAAAAAAAAATACCGATAAAAAAAAAAAATTTGTCTTTACATACTATTCATGATAATTCCTACGCTTCACAGTTTCAGGCATGGGTTCCAGTTAGGATTCTGACTTTCAAAGGAGGGTTGGGAAAGTGACCCAACAAATGTTTGTTATTTTTAAAAGAAGATAACTGTGGAAAAATGGGTAAACAACTCACATTCAGTTGCAATCAATTAAATTTGTAAACTGTAGGTATATTTACCTTTTCACTCTTTTAGACTTTTGACTTAAAAATGTGAAATTGACTTAACCATTCTGTTGCCTTCGTATGTGAAAAAACCTGTTCATAGCAGTGATTCTGAAGAGGCGCAAAATTAGAAACAAAAGGCAGCATTACTTTTAAGTATCTGGAATAGCAAAGCAATACTATATCTTGTAACAATTAGTCAATTTGGAATGTAAAATTTGGAATCTGCGAAGGAAAAAAAGGTTATTTTACTGGCTCACTAAGCATCAGGGAACTATTTGCACTTCATTGGTGTTTTAGATACCAACTATATAAAAATACTAAATAGCCCACAAAAGTTGCCTAATTTTTTCTTTCAAAGTTTGTAAACTAAAAAAAAAAAAAAAAAAAAGAATTGGAAAATATAGAATCTTTTCATATTCCCCTGCCCCAAGTTCTCATTCTTTTACGTTCGTTATATGCTACTTTGCTAAACGTAGTTACACCTGGGGACATGGTAGGCTTTCACAAGACAGAAAATCTATATGTGACAGTAATTTGATGAGCGTATATGCCATTGTCTGTGGGACAGGTTTTATAATCCAATTTAGTTACCTGTTTCTGTGGTATCCAGTTACTGTATTCAAGAGATCCTTTCTTATTTATATAGTGCTAGATGTTGTTTGTGTCCTTCAGTGCTTTATTTCAAAGTTCCATTCATTCCTTTAATCTGAGATTATCACTTTTGTTTAACACTATAAAGCAGTTTTGAGAACTTGACTTTTTTTTAAAATATAAAACAGCATTTTCTGTAATGCATGTTTATTGACAGAATAATGATTTTCCTGTACATACATACTTGATGCAATTCAATGAAAAATAAAAGCACTTTCATATTCTTGGTGGGGACGTTTTGTGCAGATGTCTGCTCCGGTGAGAAATAGATCACAGTAGTTAAGATATGGTCTCTAGACTCAGCATGTTAGAGTTTGAGTCCCAGCTCAACTGGCAAGTTACTTTACCTGTCCCTGTTTCCATTTCCTCATTTACAAAATTGAGTGGATGATAACAAAATTAACCTAGAAAAGCATTTTTAAGAATTAAAATCTGGGGGCACCTGGGTAGTGCAGTTGGTTAAGTGCCAGACTCTTGGTTTCAGCTTAGGTTGTGATCTGGGGTTGGTGAGATTGACTTCTGTGTCAGGCTCCAGCGAGGAGGGACTCCCAACTCAGTTTGGTGTCCAGAATCTGCTTATGACTGTCTCTCCTATAAATAAAGATGAAATTCCACCCTTTTCTTTAAAAAAAAAAAAAAAAGACTTTTTCTCTCTGCCCCTCCCCCCACACTGCATTCTTGTGTTCTCTCTCTCTCTCAAATATATAAATAAATCTTTAAAAAAAATAAATTTTGTGACATGTAAAGGACTTCCCATAGTACAAAATTCACCCGTTTTGTTTACATATGTTTTACAATATTTGAAGATGTGTTTCAAATGTTTTAAATTCCAACGGACACAATTTTATCAGCAACTTCAAAGCTTGATAGATAGAAAAAGGATTCTTTGGTTCTTTCACACTTTACCCTCCTCTGGGAAACTACACACTGACACAGAAAGATCTCTTCACAAAAGAAGAAAAGGATAAAACTCCACCACTACAAATCCAGATTTGTATTTTTCCCAATTTTGAAGAGACTCTAATTTGATGTATAAAGCTATAGAGATAATGACTTACTTCATGTCCAAAGGAAGATGAAGGCAAAACAACAATCTCCCTTATCCACGTCCTGCCCCCCACCTTAGAACTTCTTGTCAAAGAAATGCACGTTGGTGTATGAAGAAGCATTCCATGGAAAGAATATCTTCAGAGACTGAATTTTTCATGGATGTTGTAGTTTACTACTTTCAGTAAAATGTCAAGAATGATATAATCCATATGTGGATTAATGTAACCTCACAGAAATCTTTGAAATCTGAGATGCTGTTTTGGAAAACTGTTACCTTGGTTTCCACAATTCTTTCTTCATATCCTCTGCTTATTCAAACAGCATCAAACAGCAATTATTTTTGATACTTGAGGTCATCTTCCATTCCTTAAGGATAAAAGCAAAGTAGAAGTGAAATTAGATTTCTCCTTCAGAATGGATTCCCACTTTGCACATATTTGTATCAATAAGCTTCGACTTAAAGTGAAACTCCATCATTTACTTGCTCAAAAGTTTTGCACAAGTCCAAGTTGAATCAGATTCAACCTTTCACTGACTTTGGTTCTTAAACTCCAGTTCATTGCTAGTGCTCTGTTATGTGATGATTACTTGGAAGCATTTCTACCACAGCGTCTGAAAATTGAAGCACACATGGAAAATGCAACCATTTATGTTTACAACTCATTTAAATCTTCTTTAAATCCTGCTTCTTCAATCTTTCTTTTTTAGCATATAGTCGTGTCTAGCTGAGTTGCATTAAAAATTCTAAATAAGGTGGAAAGGCGTTGATATTACAGTTAACGAACTTAATTTTTTTCTTGGTAAGTATACTTGTATACTTACAGATTCTTGATATTTTACATTGAAGAAAATTAGATTTGGCCATGTTAGTGAAATATGTGTCAAAAATATAGAGTTCAGTATGAAGTTATTAAAAATAGGATAGCAGATTTGATATTGCTGAGTCTTCTACTTGTGTTTGCTCTAAATGTACAGTCAAAAGTGACTTTTAAGTCTACTCCTAATCACATTGAACATGCCTAATTATTTTATGAAATAATTCACATAGAAAGCTGAAATATTTGGTTTGATAATATATTTTTACAGAATAAAAACATCTTTGTTTTTTGACATATGTGATGGTGTAGCGTATATGGCTAATATCACCACGACAAAGCTCCTTTACGTGTCCTCAAGAAATATGCTCACATTTGAGTTATTAAAGCACCAAATACATTTTTCAGAATAAAAGTATTTTTAAATCACATGTGGCATTGGGTTCTTACCATAATTTTATAATAGGACTATGTGACCTTTCTCAAGTCAGCACTACGTTTTACTTTCTTATGTATAAAACTGAGGGTTTAGACAGGGTGACATCTAAGGTTTCTTTCAGTTCTAAAATATTATGATTTTGGAGAGTTTCAGTGTGTTAAAAGGACCTCCCATATTTGGTTCTATATTTTCATTTCACAGAGGGGAAATGGGTTAAAATAATTTGCTAATTGCATACATCTGAGTTTAAGTACAGATCCTTCCTGTTAAGAAACGTATTTCCATTTGGCTTTTTGAAAATGTTCCTGGGATGTATAGTAAATGACTCTTTTTAATGAATTAATGAGAAAGTCAATCATAGTGTGGGACTTTTTGACACCATGATTATTGCTAACTTAAATGTGTTTTCTCTGAGCCAGAACTTCATCCCAAAAAAAGACTGACGACGGCCCACAACACTGACTACTACTAGGGTTAGGGAACTTGAGATTTACTTAAATTTGGGGATTTGAGTAGTCATAATCCTTAACCTCAAAGAATTGAACATTTTCTGTAAGCTGCTAAAATTCAATACATCTTCCAAAACTTTTCAGTAGAATTTGTAGGCTCCAGCATTTTGAATAACTAGATCATCCAGAATCAGACTCATATTTATTCTTAGGATTCTTCTTAATACAAAATTACTTGTTTTTATGTTCCAGTTTCTGGGCAGCCAAGTCAACCTGCTAATCAGTCTATACTTCCACAACTTCCAAAACTGCAAACTGAACTGCTTCTTTTCCTCCTCAGAGATTTGCTGTCCCATTTGTTTTTAAGCTTTTTGAAGGGAAAAAAAAAATCTTGGCCTTACATAAGAGCTGTGCCTTGTGGAAGTTTTGGAAATTTTAAATTGCAGTCAAGATCCCCACTCACAGGTGAAACATTATCTGGTCATCTTGTCATTAGTGCTGACAGTTTTGGCTGAGGTTGAAGTTAAGAAAAATGCTGGAATGAACCTGGAAACAGTCATATGTTCCTCATCCATCACCTCATTAATCACAAAGTTAACATTGTCTCTGAAACAATGCTGCTTTATTGTGGGGTAATCCTCATTTATAGTTGGAGCTACTAAACAATATTCAAGAGTCCAGATTCTTCTCCATGTCCTGCCAAGTATAGTAGAGAAATGACAATCATGACATTATTCACTGATAATTAAAGCCGAAAGACAGATCCTGGGCAATGATCTCATTCTTAGAGTTATACAGAATGGAATATGCTTGTAAGAGGTTCCATGTAGACCCATAAATATTGTTTTGCCTTTTTTTTTCACTATTTGCATCATAGTTTATTGCTAACTATATAGTGAAGTCAGAAAATACTAAATTTAAAGCTTTATACTTTTAGTGTATTATCTCTGTTTACTAATGGCCATGATATTTAATATCTCTTCTCTAGCTTGCAAAGTTGTGAGATCATACCAATGTGTGATATCAATATAAAGAATTATGAAGGAAATGGAGAAATGATAAAGATGACAATTGAGTACAATTCTGATTTATGTACACAGTATTCTAGAGGTATAAATACACCACTTAGGGAAATGTGTTCATCATAATGTGTTGGAGTTGCAATATATCATTAAATCCAGAGAGCAAATGTATCTTCATGAGTACTTAATTTTTACTCACAGGCAGCCAGTTGTCCCAGAAGGACATGGTTGTTGTTATTGTTTTTTAACATACAATTTAGGTCTAAGATTATGGATGTATTTAATTATTCATAAAAAATATACATGACATGCCATAGAGATGAAAGAAATGTGTTACCTATTCACTCCCCACAAAGAAAAGAGTACATTTAAATAAATATTTGTGTTTATGGGTATACTAAAAAAGGATGTGAAGTTTGTTGTACTTTTTTTCTGTTAAGCTCTTTAAGCATGTAAAAGTAAATGTCAGTGTTCCTATAGTTGGCTGTCCTTGAGAATTAAAAAAATAAAAAACAATTAGAAAAAAAGTAACAAAATCTTTAAGTGATCTGAGATCACATAACTTTAATTTTGGTAGTATTTGTGTTAAAGAAGAAAAGCTCCACTTAGATCACATGAGACTTTATTCTGGACTTTTCCCATGTTTAATATACTATGACTTCAAATTGAGATTCAATTTGTGAAGGTCAGTCTATTAAAGTTCTAATGATACCCAGAGTTGCAAAATTTTAGAAATAAATCTATTATTTATTTTCGTTAAAAGAATTACAAGCCCATGGAACAGTGAAATTTTTTAAAAATGTTGAAAAACCTGAAGTTGTAATACTGCAATATGACTATGTTGACTATTAATGTTGTCTTCCCCTCACTTTCAGATTTTTGCTATTTACTCTTCAAAGCTGTTCCACATAGCTTCTGTTTCCAAAGGTCTACCAGAACTCTTCCTGTGAAGGTTAAATGTAGTCTCCTAATGATTAAATTATATAACAAATTTGCAGACCTTATTTTATTTACCTCTTTCCATGCCACCCCCATCTTTTGTGAATGTCTGCCTTCTATTTTGTGACACCTCTTCTGAATCTCTGATATTGACCATCCTTTCTCAGTCATTCACCCATTCCTCTTTTTCAACTTAGACCTTAAAAATTGCTTCCATTAGTTTTTTGTTATTTGTAAGTCAACTATTACTAAGTGAGATCACCCATTCTTTTGGTTTTCTTCAGATGCCTCTCCAAGTATGATGGGCAGGACAGTCATCCAAATCCTCACCTGACTTTTCTCTCCTGAGATCTAGATTTCTATTTCTGACTATAACTGTATCTAGTAGACATTTCTTCCCAGATATCTCCTAGCTTGTTCAAAATTAACCTGTGTTAAGATGGAATCCTTTCTCATCCTGGCTCTCCTCATGTTTTATAATCCCATTAATGATATCACCATCTCATAAGAATCTCTAGAACATTGACTCTTTTCTCTAATTCCCTTTCACATTCAACCAGTCACAACATCCTATCAGTTTACTACTTAAATGGTCTTGAGTCTCCCCATCACTTTTCATTCCTACTGTCCTATTCAGACCATAAAACACGAGGAGCTCAGTTCAACCAAGGGTCCATAGTGTCTCAGGTGATCAAACTTTAGTGAGTCTCTGACTCCTAGTTATTTAGTCAGATAACGAATAGTGTAATCTATTGATTTATTTGTTAAATTTAGTGGGTTTTTTTAAAAAGATTTATTTATTTATTTTAGAGAGAGAAAGTGCATGTGCTCACACATGAGTTGGGGGAGGGGTAGAGGGAGAGAGAAAGTGATGAAGTAGACTCACCAACTGAGCATGGAGCCCAGTGCAGGGCTTGATCTCATGACCAGGAGATAATGCCCTGAGCTGAAACCATGAATCTGATGCTTAACTGACTGAACCACCCAGGAGCTCCTATTTTGTTAAAAGTACCTTCAGGGTCCTTGGGTGGCTCAGGCAGTTGAGTGACCACCTCTTGTTTTCAGCTCAGGTCATGATCTCTGAGAGGTCATGAGAAGGAGCTCCATATTGGGCTCTGTGCTTAGCAGAGAGGTGGCTTCTCCTCTCCCACAGCCCCTCCCCCACCTGTGGGTATGCTCTCTCTCTGTCTCTCTCAAAATAAATAAATTTATTCTAAAACAAATTAGTTTTGTTGTCTTTACATATGCTTTTACTTAGTACCTGTGTTAGACATTATGGATAAAATTTTAATTGACTTTCCTTAGCTATCGTAAATGAAGAAAATGTGATATCACTTCATTATTTTATCAGAAGGTCCATCTCCCTAGCTTTTTATGAGAAAAATTAACTGCCCATTCATATATGAGATTTTCAAACCAGTCTTCCTATAGGCACAGCAAAAGTGATAAGATAATTAAAATAGCTAATAAAAAAGTTCTTTTTGAAATGTGATGGAAAGGTTTAAAGAAAACATTATTTTGAATAACAACAGTGGTGCTGTTACTGCCAGGAATACTTTCCCAAGCACAGAGCTAGCTGTTATAGAGCATGTGTGAGATCAGTCAAGGTCACCATGATTTTACATTGTGGTGACTTATCAAAACAAGTCATATTATCCTCAAGTCACACGCAAAGAAAACAATCCATAAATTCCTGCTTGAAAAGTGTACTCTAAATATGTTCTGAGTTTACATTTACATAAATTGAGAAGAAAAGGAAAACAGAAATCAGCCTATAATGCAAATGGCATTCTTAGTATATTTCAGTTAGTATTGTGATCTTTTTATTGATAGAAAAATTGATATTGGATATATAAACAGCAGCATTTTAGTCATTTTCCTCTTCAATTCACAGTAATAGTTTTACAATATTAGAAAAAAATCGAATATTAAAATCACCCGTCTCTTATCCATTTAACACAATCCCCAAACCTGTGTAAGCTTCAGGTATATTTGACAAGCAAGTCAAATATAATCTCTTGTTGATAAGAATTCATATCAATAAATACACAGATATATACATATATTATTTGGATAAAATGTGTATAAATTATGCCTCTGTAATATAAAAGTATATGTATGTATTCAAAGATAATATGAAAAAAAAACCCACAAAGATAATATGAATTTATATCTCTGAGAAACTTTATCTTATTAAGGGTAGAAAATCACACACAGAAATTATATGTATACATATGTGTAATGTATCCATAAACACATGCACACTTATGTATATACATATATAATAAATGCATATGTATAATTGCTACATGTCTTCGATATTCATATGTATCATACATGTACATGTAATTATACAATTGACAGCATTACACATTTTCTCTACAGTGAAATTGTTAGGCAATATAGGAAATTGTCTTTTCAGACAGTCCATTTCCCTAGCCTTTTACAAGAAAAATTAACTACACATTCACATATGAGAATGAGCTTGCCTTTGAATCTTCATCAAAATAATTCTTATATAAAAAATACATCCTTGGTGTGGTCATTTTGATACCAGTGTCTGGTACTGTCAGCATTCAAGGCAACAATCAAAACAAAAAAAAACTTTGCATAGCGTTGTCATTTATATGAATATTACAAAGGGTGTAACACTTAACAGTATTTTTACCATTACCATTTTGGGTTAGCAACTCTAGCCAGTACTTAAGATTCTTCTTGATGGGTTATCCCAAAAGTGTATGAGAATCTAATGAATTGCCCACCTTGTTCAGTCGGGAAGCGGGAGGAGAGCTGTTGTGAGCAGATCTGTTAGAATATCTTGTTAAGTGAGGCAGAGGAAGAGTTACAAATGAGAAACAGACTAGTAGGTCTGCTGAGGTCAAAGGAGAAGCTGAGTTTGTGTGGGAGGTGGCGGGGCCTTGCCGGGGTCAGGGGTGGGACACATCCTTCACATAACATCTCAGGGTCTTGCTGTAGCGAACGACGAACACTTCCTAAGACAAGGACACATAAAATCACTCTTCTAAATAATTAAATATCTCAAATACAAATTTATTTAACAAATCCCATTCCGCCTCAGAAATAATATCCAAAAAGTACAGATAGCTGTTATTTAATATGGTGCAAATACCCTGTGTAAAATTCTGGATTTTCTATTTGCCTGGAAGAGCCATTACAGACACAGTGTTGGGGTGTAAATATTTTCAGGAATCCTGCTATTATTAAATTTCCATGCACAGTTGTGAAGTTTTATTCATTTTATGTGTATTTAAAATGTTTTTTATTCTGGTTTTTGTTTCGTTTTTTTTTGTTGTTGTTGTTGTTGTTTAGAAAAGGAAGAGCACTTACTGTGCCTTCAATTAAAACCACTTTAATTAAGAAACACGTATGTTCAAACAAGTAAAAATACTATAACCATTTATATTGTCAGGACAAATATTGTAGCTGCCATGAATTAAGCCTAATGTGTCTGGCCAAGTTTTGCTCCAACAGAGTCCCCTTACTTTTAAGGCTTTAACATTCCAGAAATGTGCCCTTTTTCTGTTCACTGTGTTCTATTGTCCACATGAAAGCAGGGGAGCCCTAGTAAATCCAATACATCTATTAGCTATGTAGGAATCCAACATTTCATTGTTGTCTGGATCATGCTTTCCATGTAAAATCGTCTGAGAAACTATTAGATTGAATAGGATTTATATTCTTCCACCATTTGTATGTTTTTTAATTTAGTAGGACTATAAACAGTATTACCCATATTTGAAAATATTATTGCAACAGTATTTAAGAATCAACAGGGCCATCCTACTAAATGCAATTTTACACCTCTACTTTGTACTTATCTTGCTAAGTCATTACTAATCATTGTCCTCCTTTCCATTCCCAGGTAACTTTATCTGTTACAGTTTACATATTAAAAGACAGAATAGTGCATATAAAGTATGGGATCTGGATCCAGAATTTTGTTTGAAACTGACTTGATCCTTTATCAAATGTTCACACAATACTTGAAATGGAAGTACTTAAAACTGCTTGAAATGCTTTACAGATACTACCTTATTTAATCCTGTAGCAATACTGTGAGGGAGATGCAATTATTAGTCCATTTCTCAGATGAAGAAATTCTATCACAGAAAGTTCCATAGCAGAGCAGGAATTTAAACTTAGGCAGTTTAGTTATAAAGTCTGCTTTCTTAAACAATTCTATATTGTCTTTCTATTTTTATGATATTGGGCAATTCCTTAACCTTTCTCAGTCTGTCTTCATCTGTAAAATGGGACTACTTTTGATTATCAAGCTCAGAGACTTGTGACGGTTGGATGTGTAATACTAGCAGTAATCTTGCCTTGAGTGTTAACTGTTGTTATTTTTCACATCATTTTCCCTGCTGACCTTTTTTATTTCTTTAGAAACACTATGCCTCTGCCCTAATCAGAACTTTGCATGCAAGATGGAATTCTCTCCTTTTCCCTATCCCTAATCAGTCTGTGCACTGTCAGTACATAGGTAGCTTTCTCAGAGGACCTTTCCTGACCCTCATACTAGTTGAGCACTCCTTACCCCTTAGTCTTGGCTCCCTAGGAGCCAAAACTTATGCCTTTTCACTTTGGCTAGATATTTTCCTGGGAAGTATGATCCTAGGGAAGTGGGAGTGAGGAAAATGAAAGACATTAAAGAAAAGAGATAGTAAATGCAAAGGAGTATATTACTCAGTTGGCCTCAGCTTCTTGACAAGCTGATTGCTCCTTCTCCCACTGTACCTTCTACGAGTCCTGATAAGCTCCCTGAGTTGTCCATCAGGGTTAGGAAGGGAAAAGAATTGATTCAGCTGGCTCTTGTTTCCCACTAATCAAAGGTGCTCCGTGCAACTTTGATGCCTCCATTTTTTTTTTAAGATTTTATTTATTTTTATTTGACAGATAGAGATCACAAGTAGGCAGAGAGAGAGGAGGAGGAAGCAGGCTCCGCTGAGCAGAGAGCCCAATGCGGGGCTTGATCCCAGGACCCTGGGATCATGACCTGAGCCGAAGGCAGAGGCTTTAACCCACTGAGCCACCCAGACGCCCCTAACGCCTCCATTTTTGTGTGTGCATGCCTGGGTGCCAAGCAGATCCATCATGGCTCTTGCTTTGAAGATAACAACAAATCCACAAGGTGAGAGGTTAGCGGTATTTTGTAAAACCTTGAGCTAAGACCCAGTTCATAGGTGCCCTTAAGGCCCATGAAGACTAAGCAGCCACCACTGCTGATCTCTGAGTGTGTGATGGGGACTGTGGGTATTTGTGATAGCAGTTCAGCTTCATGAGTTCAGAAAGAGCACAGATAGGATATCACAGGTTATAAAACAAGCTGAGTGTGGAAGCTGAGTGGGGTGGTATGGACTTCAGGCCAATATACCCTGTTGATCACATTTGTAAATTCAGGTCTCTTTGCTTTACAGTTTTGATCATAGTTTAAAATTCCATATTTATTATTGAGATTATTTACATTAATGGTTGTGTCCTGCACTGGACTGAAAGAGTCCTTAAGGGTTAGGAAAGGAGCAAAAGGTTCAGATTCCCTAGATTGGAGTCCTGGCCCCACTAACTGGTAACTCTTCATTTTGGGAGAAGTTACTTCACTTTTCTGAGCCCCATATCTGCACTTATACATCAGGATAAAGATGTAAATGCTATGAATATTAAAAGAGACACAATCAGTAGGTATTAGCTTTTATCATGGTCATAACCACCATGATCATCGCACCCGCAGTCATCAGCACAGTGCTTGCTGAATAGGCTCCAGAATAATAGAGCATGAGGTCAGAGAGGACTGAGATTCAGTCTTTTCCATTCATTGTTGTACCTCCAACTCATGAAGGAGATTTAGAAACAAAGGTGTTTCAGTAAGTATGTTCAGAATGATTAGATAAAGGAGGGAATAAATGATGGTAAATGTTTCCATTTGTGTTCTTGAAAGTGTACCTCATACTGATTTAGGAGGGTTTTGAAGTAGTCCAGAGTAATTTTTGTAATAGCAAATCATCAATTTTTCAGTATAGTTGTCTTGGTTGACTTTTAGGAGACATACATAAAGAAAGAAAGATAATATTAGTAGTATAGATTGACTACTGACTATATGAAACAGCATTTCCTGTCCTAAAAATGAATACTTTGGGGCAAATTATAAAGTTCTTTGAATTAATAAGGTGAAAACCTTTTGTCTCTCTTGAATAGAAATGGATACAAATTGAAGTGTGCATTTTCCAATATTAATATATGCCTTAGTAACATCAAATTTCTGCTGTTTCATCTAGTACTGAGTCATACAGTTTTTTAGATTAACCATTGTGCCCTTTTTTGACGATGAGTCTTCCACAGCATTCAAATCATGAGGAGAGGTTGACATTCCACAGATTCTGTTTTTCTGTCAGGCTGATCATGCCTCATCACTGAATGAAGGGTACTCGCAAAGAAGGCATCACATTAAATATTGGCCAAGATCCTAACAAGACAGCTGAACCAAAAGACAGTGGAACTACATGCCATGGAAATAGTTTTTCACATTGTCATTTATTAGCTGGGATATCTTGGTGGGTTTATTTTATTCTTTGAAACTCAACTTACTCCTCTGTAAAGTAGGGTCACTAATACTAATCTCACGGTGATATTTTGATTACAAATGAAATAAAATATTTTACCTGTGTAATATCAGATGCAACATACCAACCTCTAATTAATGTGGGAAGATTTATTTATTCATTTTGATTTAAGATCCAAAACGGTGGGGGTTTTTTATATGTTTCTGTAAAGCAGCAGTGAGAAGAGAAGGGAAAGATGTCTCAGGAAGAGGGAGGAGCAAAGTTGGTCCCACTGAACTCAACTTAGTAGATTGGGCTCACAAAGGCATATACACAACCCATCAAAATTACAGATATGAAGTGAGTTGGTAAAAAATATGTGGTACATACACGATGGAATATCATTCAGCCATGAGAAGGGAAGATACCTTCTCATTTGTGACAACACGGTTGGACCTTGAGCACATTAAGCTGAGCAAAATAAGTAAGAGAGAGACAAGTACCATCTGCTATCACTGATACATGGAATCTTAAAAAAAGTAAACCTCTGAAAAACAATAAAATGGTGATTACCAGAGGACAGGGGTCTGTAGGGGGATAAGAGTGATAGTGTTTAAGGGTACAAACTTATAATGAAAAGTAAATAAGCCATGGAGATCTAATGCAAAGTACAATGAATATAGAAAATAATACTTTG
The DNA here is from genome assembly GCF_030435805.1 of Mustela lutreola. Classification (NCBI taxonomy): domain Eukaryota; kingdom Metazoa; phylum Chordata; class Mammalia; order Carnivora; family Mustelidae; genus Mustela; species Mustela lutreola. The sequence goes on along the minus strand of NC_081293.1, from coordinate 143,276,259 downwards.
TTATAATGATGTAATGTGATAAATCTTGCTCCCTCAGCAGTCATATTATAATACATAAATATCAAAGTCACTGAACACTTCGTACTTACACTATGTTACCTGTAAAATCTATTCACCAAAAAACCCAAAAGTAAAGACAGTTTTTCTGGGGTCCTAATACAACAAAAGACCATGGTGCCTGAGCTACTTTGTCTAATTATAGAAAGGGGGGGAAAAAAGCCATGACAACGTGGATTCAGTGATGTGCGAAGTAGTCCTTTGACTTCTGGTTTGTGCTTGCCACTGGCAACAAACATAGAGGGCTGCTTTTTGCCAAAGTTCCCTCACTTTATGTTATTGATTACAACATAGTTATTATTTTCTATTGGAGATTTACTGTCCTAGGGATCCATAAGTCCATAATTGATTGTTTTAGCTTAGTCTATAGTTGGTGACTTCTTGTTAAGACAAAAACCTGCCTACCAATACAACACAATGCAGAATACTTGTAACTGCTTTCTTGTCTACCATCAGTACCACCATCTGAAACAACCAGGAGTCTCACTCTAGATTTCCTAGGCCCATTTCTCTGAATGTTTTTGTATTAGAGGACATTCCTCTTAGGTAAATCAGCTAACTCTTTTTGAGACTTCGTTGGCCAGTGCCTTTCATGGGTTCTGGAAGAAGTGTAATACTAGAGAAATTACCAGAAGAATTAGTAATTCACAAATATTGGTATCACTTACCTGTTTAAAAAATTTTATGAGTTTTTTTTTCCAGATGTACCATGCCACTTTAGAGATTAATTTTGCCTAAAAGTATTACCTAAAGTCTATATTTTAGACTGTATAATTATTTTAATATTTAAAAAACCATCAGCAGCCAAGTGCATAATTTATTTATGGCAAGTAACAAAGTAGGTCTGGTGAAGATCATGTGTTTTTGTAGAGGGAAGAGCTGAAAGCCTTTGGTAAACTCCAGTTTCCATTTCAGATCAATCAGAACAATGCACAAACATGAACTCTAATATTTCTACATTTATCTCACTTTTGCTTAAATAATCTATGAAAAAGGTCTTCACTAAGCGATCAGGATTGTATCTTTTTCTTTTTCAAGCAAACAAGTAGAAAGATTAAGGAATCCCCGTGGCAATTATTGGAGCATATTATTGGAAGGGATTGATCCACAGTTTTCTCATGGATCAGTATACCAAATCATGCCCTAAAATTCAGTCAGCTCTGCTGAAATACTCTGAGGATGATTTTTCATTCTTGCCTTGCATCAGAGAGTTTCATCCAGACTTAGAACCAAAAACATTCAAATACAGTTTCGAGGTGTTTCTACTGTTGTTACAGCCACAATTGTTTGGAATGGTCATAGTGTTCCTATACCTGCACACTCGAACTAGAGTTTCTTCATTACCTTAACATTTCTGTATACTTCAGACAAATTTAATTATTCTTGCTTTCCTGAATGTTTCTTTTGTTTGTGTCCTCACTGCTCATTTTTTTCTCCCTATCTAGAATGCCTTCATTTCTTCTCTTCCTGACGAAGAAGCTTAACTTAAATTTGGTTAACTCTGCTGCTTTCCAAAATACTATTGCATTGTCCAGTTTCACACAGCTAGATAGAGGCATTGGCTCAAGGATTCCACTGAAAATATGCCCAGATATATTTCTTGAAGAGAAGGGACCCTATCTGTTTTTTTCCCTTGGATCTCTGGTGTTGAACCTATTACATGTTCAAGAAATACTTGTTAATTCTTCTCTTCAGATTAAACATAACTAAAGTAAAATTATAGAATCTTAAGGACAACCCAATTTATTATTTGTTTGTGTGTGTGTGTGTGTGTTGCCAGTAGGAGTGGGTGTAGAAGGTAGGTGGTAGAGGAAGCTCTGGTCTTTTTCCTTCAAACAGCTGTAGTGAAGTAAATACAGTTCAGCTTACTGGACTACAGTAGGGAAAGGAGATAAGTAAATATGAAGTAAGACTATGTAATTCACTTGTATTACACAAGTTTCTAGTATAGTCTCACTGTTTCTAATATGCCTTCTATTTGAGGTCCATGTCCATTGCCTCTACTTTAAAAAAAAAAAAAAAAGTGCCTCTCTCTGTAGTCTTACCTTTTGTACTTATTTGTTTTGTATATTCTGAAAAATTCCTGTGTAGTGGCAAATTATTACATCACAAATAGGCACACCAAAATTGTACCCAGTGATTCAAAAGTAAAGGACAGTAGAATGTTCTTCCCTTTCATAACTTATTCCAGTTACCTAAGTCATAGTAATCTGACGCTCCAGATGTTCCCATCCAGTTAACTTCATGCACATCCTATAGTAAGCTCTGTGAAAGTGACCTTTTCAGTGAATCTGACAGCCTGTCATCCTGTAATTTATGCCAGCTACATTCTACCCTTGGACTCTGAGTTTTAGAAGAATCCTTTGGAGGAGACAGAACTGACTACAGTTTGTAAAGTAGTTCATTTTCTTTCTTTTCTTATTTTCTTGGACTCTTATATAAACCATTATCATTCTATATTATATTGATTGGATATGTGAAATGTTCATATAGAATGGCCAGTTGCGTGATGCAGTTTAATTTCTCCTTGTACTTGTAGTAGAGTTCTATAAAGAGAAAATTACAGTATTTAGCAGTTAGTGAACGACACAGGAGGCAGATTAGATAGTGTTGATAAAGATCTAGAGTTCCTACATGTCCTGTAACTTTCATGACCGTGATTGAGCCATGCCTATTAACTTTAATTTTAGTGTTCAGTAGTCAAGACTTATTTAGCTATAGGAAGTGTGGCTTCTTTTAAGTTATCCTTCTGTATATTTTAGCAATTATATATTTTAATTTGTAGAACTTCTCTGCTGATAATATACCATAGAAAGATATCTGTGACATTAGTATAATTGATTTTCTAGCAAAGTAATAAATCATCTTGAAGACTTATAATTGATGGGAAAATGATATAAAATACTTGTTTCATCTTTACAGGCTCAAAACCTTCCATCTTTTTCGAGAACATCAAGTAAATTAGAAAAAAAAATTTTACCTTACAAAAATTTTATAATACACCAATGCTGACTGATACTTATTGAACTCACATAGTATGTTAAGAATAATTTAGGGTATTAGGGAATATATGCAATGATACATACATGAAATTACATACAATAATACAAAATAATACAAAAATACATACAATAATATATACATGAAATTAGCTTTCTGATATTCTTTAAAACTTACCTTACTTAGAAATTCTATGTTGATGTAGGTGAGTCATACATATTTTGTGTCTCATTTTTACATTTGAAAACTCTTTACCTTTTCCAAGTAGGATTCTTCTGAGTCTAACTTAATATCACTCAGCCTTGTTTGTGGACCTGTGGTCATTTGCACAACTATTGTGAATTATTTGAAACATTTGTGGTGCATAAGTAAAGGAAAGGTCTTATTTCATTTATTTCAGTGTTTGTAATATTTGTCTATCATGACATTGAATCTCTAGTCCTTTTGCAAAATATAACCACAAAACAGTATTCTTATTTTCCTGAGAGTCCTGGGAATTTGTACCACACTTCTTCAAGTAAATACATGTGTAAATATGTGAATTTCTCAGCCCCCCAAAGACTCTGGTTTTCCTTTCTTGGCAAGGGAAGTGAATTCTAAGATCCTGAATCATTTACTGAGTATGCTTTCCTTCTGATCTCCCAGAGGTCTGATCAACAAAGTGCCAAAAGATATGCTCATTCTAGAGAGACCAGCAGCCCAGGTCTCTCTGCAGGAGGATTTGATGAATGCTAATGAAAACCCCTATTGCTCAGATATAGACAAGTAGAGCTTTGGTAAAATAGGCCCTCCGTGGTTATCCTAATATCTAAGTAAATCACCATGTCCTACAGCTTTTTACTGAAGCCTGTTGTGTTTGGCCTTAAGTGTAACCTATTTTGGTTGTTATTACTATCTAGAGGTGGTAAAGATGAAGTTGTGATATGGAGAGGAAATATGAGTAATGCAGTTTCTCTACAAGCTTTATTTAACATGTGTTTTGTGAAAACAAGAAGGGGCAATCAAGATAATTTTTACAAAAACAGGGTTAAAACGGAGTATTAGAAAGTTTTAAAGAAATATTGTGCTAGGGGCGCCTGGGTGGCTCAGTGGGTTAAGGCCTCTGCCTTTGGCCCAGGTCATGATCTCAGGGTCCTGGGATCAAGCCCCGCGTCGGGCTCTCTGCTCGGCGGGGAGCCTGCTTCCTCCTCTCTCTGACTGCCTCTCTGCCTACTTGTAATTTCTGTCTGTCAAATAAATAATTAAAATCTTAAAACAAAAAAAAAAAGAAATCTATTTAAAAAAATATTGTGCTAATCTCAAAAGCATACAGTAATGTAACAATGAGACAGTAAATAGTGTAGCAGAAAATTCCAACTACTTTGAAGCAAAGACTTTTTGTCTGATGACCTGTGCTTTAGCTGGAGATATCCCCTTATCTCTGGGCACTTAAATAACAGTCATTTCCTTTGTTCAATATTGGGCTCCATTGGAGCAGGGACTACCTCTATCTACTTCAGTGCTGGGTGTATCACACAGTAGGCCCAGAATAAATGTCTATTGCACAAATTACTAGAGCATTGTTTATTATAATACAGCAAAGAAATTATACACTAATAAATCACAATCTATATTTTTTAAACTATTTTTTAAAGATTTTATTTATTTATTTGACAGAGAGATCACAAATAGGCAGAGAGGCAGGCAGAGAAAGAGAGGGAAGCAGGCTCCCTGCTGAGCAGAGCCCACTGTGGGGCTAGATCCCAGGACTGAGATCATCACCTGAGCCGAAGGCAGAGGCTTAACCCACTGAGCCACCCAGCCGCCCCTTTTATAAACTATAATATCAATTATTTTAACTTTCTCAAAAATTCAGTGTGATTTCCAATTTAGAGTTATAAATTATTTCTTGTTAGTTCACATTTTATCTAGAATACTTTCTTATAGAAACTTATTTTTGTTCTAAGTATCTCCAATCAACTTCCTATAAAAGTTCCTAATTTTATGTGTCTGTTACTCTTTCTCTAATAACGTTATTTTCAAGTCATATCAATGTGAGTTGAAAATCTCTTTAAATTGGCATAAAGCCTAGGTCAATATTTAACTTCTCAGATCTCGTTAAATAGCATATTAAAATTAAAAATATTTTTAAAGCTATTTACATCATATCTATTTCTTGGTATAGCAAGTATAAAATTGAACACAACCTAATTTAAATAAGAGGAAATATTTTCCATAATCATGATGACTGTACTTTTCAGAGACTCTTTATAATGAAATCATTATTGGGAGAAAGTTGGTTGTAGATATTATCTATGAAAAGGTTTTAAAAAATGGGGACTTGCATCTAAGTTTTGACACACAAGTTTCACTAAAAGAAATAGTGAAATTAGATAAATAGCTATTTAAAAACCTCATGTATTCCTTTTGTTCACTATTATACCCCCAGGGCTACAAAGTACCTGAAAATCTTTCTGTAGCCACAGTGAACACTCAGGAGGTATTTATTTGTGAACAAATAAAATTTAATCTGAATGAATTAAATAATGAGTGAAAATTCTTAACGGATTCTAACCACTAATCACAATTTAAAATTCACTATTGCCCATGCATTATGGAACATTTTCTCCATCTGATAGAATCTAGAATGATTAAGGAGACACCTCAGGCTTAAACAGTAATTGTTATAGTTTGCCTTGTGGAATAGCTTGGTACATAGGCTTCTTGTTCTTCTTATTGATATTTTTCTGAGTTTGAACTGGATAAGATTATACATTTTTTAAAAAACATTACTTTGTTTAGAACCATTATAAATTCTGTGGACACAAGTTATTAAATTCATGGCTTGGTCAGTATGATTTTTTTCCCCCTGAAATGACTAACAGTCACATTTTTTAAAAAAAAAGATCAATCCTAAATTTTACCCATCCCTTAAAAGTTGAAAAAGAATTATTTTAGGATTCAGAAAAGTTCATTCCAGGACCTTTTATGATATCTATGCCTCCCTGGGGTGAGGGCAGGAAATGAGAGCATTCTGAACATGACCACCCTTCCCCTCCTCTCAGCATCCTGAGGCCATGCAAAGGGTCTGTGTCATCTGAGAACTCCCTCAAACCCCTACCCGCAAGCACCTTTTCTCACTGCACATTTATGTTTTTACATAAATGAACCCTTTCAACTAATTTTATTGATTTATTCTTTGAAAAATAAAAACAAATATTTTTTTAGCCAGAACAACCCATTGGATGATTTTATTTGCATTGGCTAAACTAAGTTAATCAAACTGACAAAACTAGTGTGTGTGCATTAGATGTGGCTTCGATGACTAGAATGGATGTTTAAAAAGAAAAAAAAAATTAAATTTTTATGGTATAATTTTAAAACAGGACACTTATATGTGAGAAGTGTTGCAAATGATCAAATATCTTTACAGGGATCCATTATGTATTAGATTGAAGTATGTAAAATTGCTGATATTCACCTGCTTCTTACCTAAAAAAAAACAACACACACACAACAAAAAAAACCCCTGTGTGCTTCAATCTGACATGTGATGCTAAATAACTCCCAGTGTAGGCTGATGTTTCATAAAGTCTGGAGTTATGTTAAGCTAATTAAAAGGAGGAAGAACATGTCACAGGGGTGATAGAAGGGAGTGTCCTCTTTGGATTTGGAAGCAGAAGTTCAGGGGTCCACACTTGGCTCTATTATTTAATGATTGTACAGTCATAGGCAATTCACTAATCCCTTTAGTCTTCAGTTTTCTCTTAGATAAAGCAGAGATATTAATAACACCCTCAACAGTTGTTACAGGGATTAAAGGAGGTGACGTATGTGAAAGTACTTTGAAAACCATAGAGAACCATAAAATCCAAGATAATATGCAGACTTCTGTTTAATACTGTCTAGCAAAAGTAAGATGAATAATGAGAAAAGCAAGAAAACTTTTCTCTTATATAATAACTGATTCCTTTCACAAAATGAAAAAAATGTAAAATATTATACTTATTGCTTTATAAGATAGACATCCCATGTGCATTTTTAAGCTATGATATCTGCCAATAAAATTCCCAGGCTAAGCCATTCCTTTCCTATGAAAGCAAGTCACACCACTCCCAAGCTTCATGCAAACTGTCAGTACCATCTAAAAATACTCCTGCATCTTTTGAATTAATGCTTCCCACTTTGACATTACAGTATCGTTTTTATATACTCTCTTAGTGCTTTGCTCCAAGCATGATTTTATTAATGCTCATTTTTGGTACAAGACAAAAATCTTTGCAAATATTTGTTCTTGTTTTTCTTTGGAACTGCGAGAGGAGACTGCTGGCTGTTAAAGGAGGGACAGGATGTCTTTTTTGGGCTGTAGTTGTATTTGGCTTGATCCACTGAAGGAGAGACAGTGCTCTTAGGTGCCAATATTTGGTTTAGAGCTCACAGCAGAAAAATAGCTACTTTGGTAATTGAAGTGATGCTTCCTTGTAGGCAAGAAAGAGAGAACGCAGACCTATGAGCCAAATAACCTTTTTTCCCCTTTCTTATCCTACTTCTGAATATTCTGTAAATTTAATCCTATTTTACTTCATTATAGACTACATAATTAAATAATGATTTTGAGTATCACCAGCAGGTTAGATTTTCAACATTTTGTTTATCTGTGCTAAAGAGTAAAACAGCAAGAGAATTATTTCTGTATTACCTATAGAGCTAGCTTAAAGTGTACAGATGACAGGCACAATTTGTCCCTCATAATTAATTGTGTATTCTGCATAAAATATAACTGTCACTCTTGATAATTGGAGTCCAAATATTAATGATAATACTGCTACTATATATCCATGAAAAGCTAGTCCACTGTAGCTCTTTTCTAACACATCCAAAAGAATCGATAATAATTGATATAAACATTAATTACACATTATGTTTGTGACAGCTGTGATAAGGTGAATATTAAGCCTGCATCAGAGTTTCTCAGAGTGTATTTCATAGAACAATTATTCTACTTTTTGCAATTCTAGTTGGGATTTTGCAGGAACATCATCAAATTGTGAGGTAAGTTTAGGAAGCACAAGTTTAAACAAAGTTAAGTGTGTGTTTCTTTACTCTGACCCTTTGTTGTCTTGATAAGCAGCCTGTATCTCTAAGGGGAAGGGGGATGTACATTTATAAAATTACCTGACTGCTGAATGGTTGGTAGACTTCAGAAAACTTTGATTTTGAAACATAATATGCAAAAGGAATCGCTATTTCAAATTCCTTGTTGAAAAAATTAATAGTGTCAAAATAAAAATCCCAAACTTTCATTGGAACATCAAAGTTTATTTTTTAAATGACTGAATATTGCTTGTTACAGCATTAAGTAGCATGAAAAGATCGTAGATTGCTTTACCAGCTTATAGTACAAAAACGTGGATATTTGCTTTTACTTCAGCATGTTGACCTGACCACTTGCAGTCATCTCTCTGCTTCTTTAAGAAGCCTCCTGAAAATTACAGTAATACAATGGACAAAGAAAGCCATAAGCCCTAAAAATATTGAGCCATAAGTGGAAGGTACTGCACCAAACTTGAAAGCTGAAAGTTATTGGACAAGAATCTAACAAGTTAGCTGAACCAAGAAGACTGAAACCTAAGCTTACAGAGTATGAGTCCAAGAAAAAAGATAATCTGTACCAGAGAACCCTAGAAAGTCTCAAGAATTAGAGATAGTAAGAGCATGTGAAAGGGTGGATAGCTGGAGTTCAGAACTGGAGGATTAGTTGAAATTCTATAGAAGCACTTTGTGATCCCCAGAAACCCAGAACACCTGAGCAAACTTTATTCCCTTATTCAGGAAAAGACAGACAGCTTACTTTCTGATTCCTTTTTCCACTGGATTCGAGAATTTCTTAAATTATTATAACCTCTGGACCAAGAATAAAATGATTTCTCCCAGACCTGTAGGTTTTCAAAGTGTCTGAGAAGGATGGAGTTCAAACTAAAAAACAAAACAGCAGTAGCAACACAAGAAAATTGGGGAAACAGAGACATGCAAGGAGCAGAAGAAAATAGTTTTAAAATCCTATCATAATTAATATCTTTAAAGAAGGAAGTGTAGGTATTATTTATGAAACAAGAATAGAATGCTATATAAAAGAAATATAGAAGAAAAAATGAATTCTTAAAAATAAAATATATGAGAACAGAAATAAAAATACTCCAAATATGGTTTGGAAGATAAAGTTGAGAAAATCTACTAAAGAATAGGAAACACACACGCGCGCGCACACACACACACACACACACACATATGGAAAGAAAATTTAAAAAATGAAAAAAGCTAAAAAAAAAATGTGGGGGGCAGATTAGTCCAAAGGTCTAACGTGCAATTAACTTTAAGGCTTTATTTTTTAGAGCAGTTTTAGGTTCACAAAACAAATAAAGAAGGTACATGCAGAGATTTCCCTTTTAACCCCTACCCCCTCACACATGCATAGCCTTCTCCATTACCAACATTCCCACTACAGTGGTACATTTGTTACAACTGAACCTACATTGACACATCATAATCACTCAAAGTCCATAATTTACCTTCTGGCTCATACTTGGTGTTGTACATTATATAGGTTGGACATATGTATGATGACATGTATCCATCATTATACTATGCAAAGTATTTTCATTGCCCTAGAAATCCTCTGAGCTCCATCTGTTTATCTCTCCCTCCACTCCAGCCCCTAGCAAGGCAACCAGCGATCCTTTTAATCTCCATAGTTTCGCCTTTTCCAAAAAGTCATATAACTGAAATCGTAATACAGCCTTTTAAAATTGGCCTATTTCACTTATTAATAAGCATGTATGTTTCTTTCATATATTTTGATAGCTTGATAGCTCCTTTCTTTTTAGTGCTGAGTAATAATATTCGACTCTGGATACACCACAGTTTATCCATTCACCTACTGAATGATATTTGGTTTGCTTTGTAATTTTTATAATTATAAATATCCATGTGTAGGATTTTTGTATGAGTATGTTTTTAATTTCTTTGGGTAAATACCAAGGAGTGCAATTGCTGGATCATATTGTTAAGAGTATGTTTAGCTTTGTAAGAAACTACTAAGCTGTCTCCCAAAGTGGCTGTGCAGCTTTGTATTTCCACCACCAAAAGTGAAAGTCCCTGTTTTTCCACATTCTCACTACATTTGGAGTTTACAGTCTTCTGGATTTTGACCGTTTTAGTGGGTGTGTAGTCTTAGTTTATTATTTTAATTTGCATTTCGCTGATCACGTGTAATGTGGAGCATCTTCTAATATGTTTATTTGCCACTTGAATATGTTCTTTTTCGAGGTGGCTGGTAAGTTCTTGGGCCCATTATTTTCTTATTGCTGTGTTTTAAGGTTTGGGGTTGTTTTTTTTTTTCTGTATTTTTGACAACTGTCCTTTATCAGATGTGTCTTTTGTAAACATTTTCTCTCAGTGCGATTTGTCTTCTCATCCTCTTGACATCAAATACTATGCAATACCCATAGTTGTCTAGATTTTCTCCTATTACAGTGACTTTTTAGACACAACACTGAACTCTTGTCTCAAAAATTTTCTTGATTTATCTATGGGATGATAATAGTTGTTATATTTTAAGGTATTAATAGAGAGCCTTTCAGCAGCAGAATTGGGGGATTAATCAATGATAGATAAATAGGGAAAAAACAAACTTCGTATAAACAGGATGGAAGAAGAAAATTTCATAATATGCTTCAATGCTCAACAGCATATAACATTTTCAAAGTCACAGAATACACACATTTAAATTTATCAAAAATAATGATTACAGCTCTATTGGGAGGAAATGAAGAGAGGAAGTTTGTGGTGTGTATGTGTGTGTGTCTGTGTGTGTATAAGTGCCAGTGTAAAGAGCTAAATTTTATCTATTGTAGCAGGAAGGCAGTCAGTAGATAGTGTCTAAAATATTTTAAAAATAATAATGTAAGAATGTCATTTAAAAATACGGAGGTAGGGGCATCTGGTGCCTAAGTTGGTTAAGTGTCTGCCTTTAGCTCGGGTTATGATCCCAAGGTCCTGGGATCGAGTCCTGCATTGGGTTCCCTCCCTCCCTGTCCTGCTCCTGCTTCCCCTACTTGTGCACTTTCTCTCTGTTCAAATAAATAAATAAAATGCTTTTTAAAAATATGGACATAAATATCAAAGAAAACAGCTAAAGCAGTTGAAAGTGGTTGCCTCTGGGAAGTAAGAATCAGAAAGCAGGAAAGATGGGTTAAGCATTGATGTTTTCCTTTACAAGCATGATGAAAAGTATAACTTTTAAAAATATATAACATGCATTACCTTGGTAAATATATAAAAATATGTAAGCCAAGAAAAATATGTAAGCCATGAATATCCACAGCTCAGAAGAATCAAAGCTCTCAAAATGATGGTAATTATTTATATTATTAGGTTAAATATGCACTAAAAACAGAACATTATAGGACTATGAAAATGTTTGAGGATAATGTAAATGTTTATCATATTTTATTTTTGTATGATCATAGACTAATCACACACTAAGAAAAGACTGGAAGGATACACATTAGGACATTAACAATGACCGTCTCTGGGTAGAGTATAGGTGTCAGTAATATTTTTCCATTTACTTTTTTATTTTTCCAATTTACTCCAGTAAACATATTTACTTTTGTAATGAGAAAAGTAATGTTCTTCTGTGTACCTACTATGCATAGAGGCTAGAATAATGTTCTATTTGTTTCATCTCCTTTAAGTTCTTTAAATATACTGTTGTTGTGTATTTCCCTGAGATTCAGATTGGTGGCTCTATTGAGAAAGGTCTCAGCTTCACAAGTAGTGGAGGTGGGATGAGAGGCCAGCTCAGAGTGATCCAAACCATTTGGCAGAGTCTTCAATGGACCCTGCTGCCAGAAACTTCCTGTATGGACTGCCTGGAGCTCTTCTTTCCACAGGCTTGAGCTCTAGCCTACAGGAGTGCTTTTGGTTTTCCAGATGCTCTATCCACATTTGGGTCTTTCCACCTTTGCTATTTTCCTTTGTGTGACATGCCTTTTTTACCTGGAGAAATCCTTCAAGACCTGGTTTGAATTTTCCCTACTCTATGAGAACATCTCTGGTTGCTTTCTCATCTGTCTTCATATTTCAACCATTTGTTAGTTTTTACAGTCAGCCTTCTGTTGTATTCTGTTGGGCTGGGTCTGCTCTCTCCACCTATGAATGTCTGAAACACAGAAGGCATTCATCCTTTGATCTACAGTACTTAACACAGACATAGTTTCATTTTGTTTCACTTAAGTGGAATGGTATATAACTGCGCCACCCCTAAAGGTTTCTTCTCTCACTTTACTCTTCCTCTACCCCTGTGAATTTTTTGTTTTAACTTGAGATCTAGTCTTCATGCCCTTTGAAATAAAATTTACCCTTTCAAAATGTAAAATTCAGTGACTTTTGACATATTCTCAAGGTTGTATAACTATCATCACTATCTAATTCCAGAACATATTCATCAACCTAAAAGAAATCTCAGAGATTAGCAGTGACTCTCCATTCTCCCTCCCTTCAGACCAGGGCAAACACTAATTTAGTTTGTTTCTATGTAGTTGCCTGTTGTGGACTTTTCACATAAATGGTGTCTGGCCTTCTTCATCTGGCCTCTTTGACTTAGCATGATGTGGGGCACCTGGGTGGCTCAGTGGGTTAAAGACTTAGCATGATGTATTTAGGTTGAGCCACACTGATATGTCCACATGTACCAATACTCAATTTATTTTATGGCTCAATAATATATCATTATATGGATATACCACATTTTATTTATCTCTTTATTAGCTGGTAGATATTTGGCTGTTTCCACCTTGTGGATATTATAAATAATGCTGTTACGAACATCTGCATGCAAGTTTTATGTAAATACATATTTTCTTTTCTCTTGAGTGCATACCTAGGAGTGGAATGGCAGACTCAATGTGGTAACTCTGTTTAACTTTTGGAGGAATTTTAAACTTTTTTCCAAAGCAGCTGCCCCCCTTTTACATTCCCACCAGCAATGTATATCTTCTAATCTCTACACAGTGCATTTTCATTAATTACTACCTACTTTTTTTGATTATAGCAATCCTAGTAGATATAAAATGGTATTTTATTATGGATTTGACTGGCATTTCACTCACGACTGATGACATTAAGCATTTTTTCATGTGTTTATGAGTTGCCTGTATATCTTCCTCAGAGAAATGTCAATTTAAACACTTTGCTTATATTTAAATCAGATAATTTATCTTTTTATTGTTGAGTTATGAGTACTTTACATATTCTAGAAGTAAGGCCTTTATCAAATACCATTTGAAAATATTTTAATTCCGTGGGTTGTCTTTCATTTTCTTGTGTCCTTTGATGTACAAAATTCTTTTTACTTTAATTAGGACCAATATATCTATTCTTTTTTTCTCTTTGTTTAGGCTAGGTATCATACCTAAGAGACTATTACCTAAACCAAGGTCACAGAGAAAAACACCTTTCAAACATTTTATAATTTTAGCTCATACATTTAGGACTTTGATCCATTTAGACTTATTTTTAGTGTAGGATGAACACAGTGTTTTACAAATAGAGAGTGCACAGATAATATTTATTGAAACAAATTGAGTTGAGAATGAGATGACTAGAACATTGTCTTCTAATAGAATTTTATTCTACTGGGAAAGTATTGAGCTAGAATTGTCCAGGTGGTAGATGAAAGATAAATATTTAAAAATGTCATCCACATCCAGTATGATATATGGGAAAGTAATGAAATTCTGGAGGCTGAGATTATAGTTGATTTGTTGAGAGTGTGATTATTATATGCAAAGTATGGTGAAGCATATGGCTCACTGTAAATTGTTATACCTATTTGAGAGATGATTATTTGTAGTATTAGTCTAGATTTGTCATCAAATTGCTTTGTCCCTTGGGCAAGTTATTCACTCTATCTGCAGCTCCACTTTTCTTCTCTATGTGAAAATGTGATAATATCCATGGATTGCATGGCCTATTGCATGGCGGGAGGAAGAATGAAAGAAGTGCAGAGCCTAGGAGACACACATATGTCATATAGATACTCCGGAAAGCACATAAGGAGAAGGTATACCAAGAAGTAAGCATACCCTAGAAAGATCATCCAGTGATATAAGGGGTTGGTGGACCAGAATATTTAGTAACTGGGAAAACAAAAAATGCTATTAAGAAAACATTTTATGCAAGTTGTGTAATACACATCAATGTAGAGAGACATGATTTAATTTTTGGTTTTGGTACAGCAAAAGTAAGTTATGAGATCCATGTACAAAATTAAGTAGGATATTAATCCTTAACTGATAGTGAAAAATTAAGAGGCAAGATATGAATTCTTAGGTAATAACACTGTAATAACTCTATAAGATTTAATACTTGGTTACTGACATTCAGTTACATTTTTTTCTTTCTCTCTCTTCTTCACTTCCTCCCTTCCTTCTTTCCTTCCTTCCCTCCTTCCTTCCTTCTTTCCTTCCATCCTTCTTCCTTCCTTTCCTCTCCTTTTTCCCTTGTTAAGATTTTCAGTTATAAATTTTACAGGCTAATGGTACCTACCTACCTCCTTTCTTTCTTTCCTTCCATCCCTCTCTCCTTCCTTCCTTCCTTCCTTCCTGTGTTTTTCTCTCCCTTTCCTTTGTTCAGATTTTCAAATATAAATTTGCCAGCTAATGTTATTGGAGCAACTGTTCCCTACCAAATAGGAATCAGCCTGTTAACAGGCATGAGAGTCTTTGTGCAACTGAATATCAAGTCCTATTAATGCACAATAGTAAGTCCTAGTAATATAACACACTTCTACAAACATTTTCCGAAATACCATTGTTTCTCTAATGAAGAAACTGAATATATATTTTGTTTTATTCCAATAAAAGAAATGCAATGACTTGTGTTAGTTTTTACTAGAACTCGAAGCATTTAAAGTCTTGTACCTTTTGCATTATTAGAAAAATCTTTATTTCCTCATCTAGATTAGAGTGTTGTTATGTTCATAAATCCTTTTGAAAGTGAAAATATGATCATCTCTAAGGGCATAGTTCCAAGAGGTCAGTGGTTTACAGAAGGAGAGCTCCCCAAGAGGTCCTTGGAGAGGGAGGGAGGGAAGGAAGGAAGGAAGGGATTTTCTGAAAAATGGAGAAAGATTTAATTATCTCAGTATTCTTTCGTGTGGCCAATGTCATTCTAATTCTTCAAAAACTGATAATTCATGAGTTGGATTTCTCTATTAACCAGAATACGTAAGTATACACAACTCCTCATCGCCTGTTTTAAGAAGAGTATTTGAATTACTCTTATCTTTTTAAAATACAGGCAATACATTATATTGTCTTCTTTGAAATTTATAGTTTCCATTATAGTGAAAATAATTTTGTATCATGTTGGTTTTCTTTTCCATTAAAAATTATGTATAACTGTCTGCAAAATTGCTTGCTTTCCCCAACAAAGAGGCTACAAGAGCCAAACTAAAATTTTAGGTAAAAAGAGATGAGATTTTTATTTCCCTGATGACAAGTGATGTGGAGATTTTTTCATATATCTGCTGGTCATTTGTGTGTTGTCTTTGGAGAAATATTTATTCATGTCTTATGCTCATTTCTTAACTGGATTATTTGGTTTTTGGGTGTTGAGTTTGATAAGTTATATATAGATTTTGGATACCAGCCCTTTCTCTGATACTTCATTTGCAAATATCTTGTCATCAGGGAGATACAAATCAAAACCACAATAAGATACCACCTTACACCAGTTAGAATGGCTAAAATTAACAAGACAGGAAACAACAAGTGTTGGAGAGGATGTGGAGAGATAGGAACCCTCTTACACTGTTGGTGGGAAAGCAAACTGGTACAGCCACTCTGGAAAATAGGATGGAGGTTCCTTAAGATGTTAAAAATAGAGCTACCCTATGACCCAGAAATTGCATTACTGGGTATTTACCCCTAAGATGCAGTTGTAGTGAAGAAAAGGGGCACCCACACCCCAGTATTCATAGCAGCAATGTCCATAATAGCAAAACTGTGGAAGGAGCTAAGATGTCCTTCACCAAATGAATGAATAAAGAAGATATGGTTCATATATACAATGGAATATTACTTAGCAATCAGAAAGGATGAATACCTACCATTTACATGGACATGAATAGAACTGGAGGGTATTATACTAAGTGAAATAAGTCAATCAGAGAAAGACAGTTTCCATATGGTTTTACTCATATTTGGAACATAAGGGAGAGCATGGAGGACAACATGGGAAGGCAGGGAAAACCGAATGGGAAGAAATCAGATAGGGAGACAAACCATGACACACTCTTGACTCTGGGAAACAAACTGAGGGTTGCTGGAGGGAAGTTGAGGGGGATGGGGTAACTGTGTGATGGGCATTAAGGAGGGCAGGTGATGTTGATGAGCACTGGATGTTATAAGCAACTGATAAATTATTAAACACTATATCAGAAACTAATAATATACTCCATGTTGGCTAATTTAATAAAAAAAAGAGAGATGAGAGTTTTGACAAAAACATACTCTGCTGAAATTTTTATTTTGTTTTAGTTATATATGATGCTAGATAATTTTTCTAACATATTTAGCTTCATTTCTCACTGAAGTAAAATGTTGTAATTGAACAACATAACAGTGAACAATTATCTATTACAGTTTTTTTTAAATTTTGGTTCTAATTTTATTTTTGCCCCTTCCAAAGTATTGCAAAAAAAGCATGTATTTAATTTTTCTTGTTAGTATTTCATGGTTTTTGTTTTTTTTTTTTAATTTTTTATTTGATTCCTAAGTATCTATTTTAAATAAAAGTAAGAAATTTGCCAAGTGGGTTGGTTCCACTAAAAGAGAGTGTATTATCAGCCAGCAATAGGCCTTTCAGTAAAACCAAAGAAAATAACATATATTCATGTGCCTTTTATTGCTAAGAGCACATTTTATTGTAAAAGTGCACTGAGACCAATAGCTTAATGCATTAATGATAATATCGGACACTGTATTTGCTTTGTATGTATGTATGTATGTATGTGTGGCTGTGAAGAGAGTAACCTAAATTAATAATCTCATTTATGTAAATATTCACTCTGAAATCCACAGAAAGACTTGTTTCTTTCTTTCTGTTTTTTTAAAAATACATTTAAGTAAATAAATACTTTTGTTGAAATTTTAAGACAGCTGCACAAATACTTTGAGCAAAAATAGTATTTTCTGTAAATTTAATTAATTAAAGTAGAACTTTAAAGTGTTCAGTTGGTAAACTAGAGAATATTGGTGATATTTTACTAAAACTTCTGGAAGTTTTCAAAGAAAAATTATGTTTCCTATTTATGTAAATTAAATTGGAGAAAGTTGAGCAAAAATTCATTTACGTGTCTATGTCATAAAACTATGTGTTGTAAAATATGAGAAAGGGACTTTTAAGAGGTGATGAAGTGTTAAGAGGTTCTTTTTTATTCAAAAGAAGTGATATTTGAATTCCATTTTCCTTCCTTAAATGGAAAAATTTTAAATTGTTTATATGTTTTGGACTTCATTTTAAGCATTAGCAATCCTTCCTAAAACTGCACATAAAATGAATTGTTAAATCAAATAGTATTTAAGTCAAATGCTATTTTAAACTGTCAATTTTCACCTTTTTTTGAAACAAAGTAGTGCTTTGTAAAAGTAAAAATATACATCAATGCACGTGTTTTGTATTTGTTTTAAAGGAAGGCATACTGTAAGAATTGTTTTGCATTGCTTTTATATATTTTTAATAGAGAAACTTACTCTCTTAATATGCCTGAACACTAACCTTCTAGGAAATTATTATTTTAACGTTCAGGCAGAGCCTCAGCCCTAGCCTTTTCTGAGGTTTTAACCTGACTAATCTGGCCCCAGCTATATTGTTCTTTCCCTGATCTCCTTTACAAGCAATGTTTACACGACTAATATGGCACTAGTGGTTTCCTATTTTCCATTTTCTTTTTCGTATGAATGTCGTCATCTTCTCTGTCTAAAGAACACACTTTTTAAAGCAGTCACTATGCATCACTCACCTGGACGTTCATCTCATGCAGAGCTGGTGACATTTACCAGTTTCAGACTTCAGGCAAGCGTATGGTCTCAGAGACCAGAAAGGTCTGGATTTAAATTCTGGCTCTCCCACTTTGTAGCTATGATCTTGAAAAGTTTTTCCTCAATTTCCTCTTCTTTAAAATAATAATAAGAAATCATTATTAAGATTAGCAAAGATAATCTCAAAAACATGACTACTTCTCTAAATATTTTGGTTTTTCAATGTATGTTTTTTACTTCTCTTCTGAGCTACCTTCATCTCTCTTCACAATGGCTTGCAAGAATCTTTTCTTTCTTTCTTTCTTTCTTATCTTTTCTTTCTTTCTTTTTTAATTTTT
This sequence comes from Mustela lutreola, assembly GCF_030435805.1. NCBI lineage: Eukaryota > Metazoa > Chordata > Mammalia > Carnivora > Mustelidae > Mustela > Mustela lutreola. Next base: position 143,257,778 of record NC_081293.1, on the reverse strand, counting down.
TTAATGGTTCCTTTTTGGTGTCCCTAATTTAAAAACAGCATAAAAGACCTAGAAGAATTTTATTTACATTTTAAAAAGTCTTGGCAGTGACCTAGGCAGAAACTAAAAAAAGCAAAACCAAAATACAACTTATGCTTCCTAGAGAAATCACTCATGGTTGTTAGGATCAGTTTGAGATCTTATGCTTAATGGTTTTACTTGCAAAATATTGAATGTTTATTTCAATAAATAGTTCAAAGAATTAGGTCATTTGCTTAAAGAATGGATATGATAGGACCAAGGTGGTAGATCAAATCACCATGCGGTAAGTTGGTTTCAATGGATTTGGTGCCTTTAACTATATTTGTAAACTAAAGCAATCAAATGAGGAACTTCTTTATCTCAAGCAGAATCCAACTCCATCTATAAAAAAGAACAGTGCACATTCTCTTCCTGCTTGATATTGTGAATGTAGCCACATTTTTTTTCATGAAAGGCAATACCTTAACTCACTCATATCAATGGAAACATTGGGAACTCTAAATGACTGCCATGATCACATCATGACATTTTGAATGTCTTGCTTCCACGGTGTCACTTTTTTCCCCCCACTAAGGAGCTCAGTGTTTCTTTAACACCTGTTTTATGTCGTTTTATATAAATTCCTCTCATTTTATTTACATTGCAAAGTGTTCCCTCCTATTGCTCTACTCTCCATAGGGGTGGAGGTATAGCTGGAACATGTTATACTGTGGAAATGACTTCTAAAAAACCACACTGACAATTGTTATTATTAATACAATTGATCACTAAGCTCTTATATCTGGAAAAAGAGGGTCAAGACATGTTAAACAGATCCAGATTCTGCCAGGTGATTGTGAAGATGAAATTTTGGTGAAAAGTGTTATGGTAGAGGAAATTTTGGATCTCTTTCAGCATTGGCTAGATAAGTAGCATTAGAACCTGTTGGCTAACTTATTATCCATTTATCCTCTTTAGTCCCACGGTTTGTTGCCTCAGCTTCCAACCACTAAGTTTTGAGTATTGTGGGAAAGGTTTCATTGGCATCACTTATTGCCATTAAAGCACTTCCCTTCTGAATGTTGGCTGCCAAAGTATGTGGTATCCTGTGGAGCAAGAGGATGAGGACACAGATTGCAGTGAGGCTGAACAGTTTGCACTTCCTAGCAGTGACACCAGACATCAATCTTTCCTAAAGACAGCCGAGAACACATGAATATAAGAACTCTTTAAAAAGAACAAGTGAGGCATTATCCAACCAAAAAAAAAAAAAATTCCACTAAAGCATTTTTTCTAGTAAGTTTCTCAAGGATGAAAATGCATTGAAATTACTTTATGTTGTCATGTTGGTTGTTTCAAGAAACATTAAATCTCTGTAAGGTAAATATGTACAAGATTGAAATTCTTGATGTTATAGTGTTTGAGAGCCATTAATTGCAACTCAAAGTGTGTGTTGCATGTTTTACATGTGCACATCAGCTGGCCTTACAAAAGAATACTAATTTGGTCACAGTTAATCTGTTTCACATGGTCTGCAACTTCAAACGTGACATCATTATAGGAAACCACTTTATGCAACTCTGCAACACTAGGAGATTTTTTTTTCTTTTTTTCTTTTTTTCTTTTTTTTTTTTTTTTTTGGTTATTTGACAAGGTTTCAGACAAGTTGATCACAGGAAAAGAGAGAATTACTAGGAGGAACATATTAAGATCATTGTTCTGATCTATACTAATCTGTTGTGTTATCTAATATATTTATGGCCCCTCAAATTTACAATGCACTACAAAAAAATCAGAGATCAATGAAAATTACTGTGGACTCATGGGTGTTAGACTCTACTGAGAAATATCCAGTATGAGCTGTAGACTTAGATATTTTGCTTCATGTCCTTTTACTTTTAACCAATTTAAGTCATCTTCACTGCATGCAGAGTGACTTTAAAAATAATAGTTTTTTATACTAATATCATTATAAAATATTTCTAATACCTTGTTTTTGAAATTATATTTAAGTACAATGCTACTCCTAGAGAAGAGAATTTTTTTCAGTAAAAAATATTGTTCTTTGTATTTGACTAGTAAGATTAAGACCAGTTCATAGTACAACAACAGCTATTTGGAATAACGGAAAAGAAGGAAAAAGGGGCATGCATGGAAGCTTTGACTGACTTCTTTAGGATTTTAGTAACAAATTGAGTAACACCACAGAAGAACCGCATGGATAGTCCTGTGTTTTGGCCATTTTTTTAGTTTTCTCTTTGGGGATTTTAAAATATTCAGGAAGTTTTGTGTAGCTATATTATTTTGTTTTTGCTTTTATTGTTTGAGGCTTCTGAAAAAAATATGAAAAAGTGATATATCACATTCATATTCTCCCAGCCTCAAAAATGTATCAAAAATATATCTTCAAGTAGAGATTAATTTTGTGATGGGATAAGCTCAAGTATAAGCAGGTGGGACAGCTTTAATGGTGACATTCTGCAAGTGGTTAAGAAATCGAAAAACAAAGTCTGTTCAATAAATGGTGCTTGGAAAATTGGACAACTATGTGTAGAAGAATGAAAATCGACCATTCTCTTACACCATCTACAGAGATAAACTCAAAATGGATAGAAGACCTCAACATGAGGCAGAAATCCATCAGAATCCTAGAGGAGAGGGGCACCTGGGTGGCTCAGTGGGTTAAGCCTCTGCCTTTGGCTCAGGTCATGATCCCAAGGTCCTGGCCTCGAGCTGCTCATCGGGCTCTCTGCTCTGCAGAGAGCCTGCTTCCTCCTCTCTCTCTGCCCGCCTCTCTGCCTACATGTGATCTGTCAAATAAATAAATACAACCTTAAAAAAAAAAAAAAAAGAATCCTAGAGGAGAACATAAACAGTAACCTCTTTGACATTGGCCACAGCAACTTCTTTCAAGCTATGTCTCCAAAGGCAAAGGAAACAAAAGCAAAAATGAACTTTTGGGACTTCATCAAGATCAAAAGCTTCTGCACAGCAAAGGAAACAGTCAACCAAACAAAGAGGCAACCCACAGAATGGGAGAAGATATTCACAGATGACACTAAAAAAGGGGTGATATCCAAGATCTATAAAGAACTCCTCAAACTCAACACACACAAAACAGATAACCATGTCAAAAAATGGGCAGATGGATTTCTTGTTGATCTTCTGGGGGATGGAACTAGAGCGTATCATGCTTAGCGAAATAAGTCAAGCAGAGAAAGACAACTATCATATGATCTCCCTGATATGAGGAAATGGTGATGCAACATGGAGGCTTAAGTGGGTAGAAGAAGAATAAATGAAACAAGATGGGATTGGGAGGGAGACAAACCATAAGTGACTCTTAATCTCACAAAACAAACTGAGGGTTGCCGGGGGGAGGGGGTTTGGGAGAAGGGGTTGGGATTATGGACATAGGGGAGGGCATGTGATTTGGTAAGTGCTGTGAAGTGTGTAAACCTGGTGATTCACAGACCTGTACCCCTGGGGATAAAAATATATGTTTATAAAAAATAAAAAAATTAAAAAAAAAATAAAATGGGCAGAAAACATGGACAAAACACTTCTCCAAAGAAGACATACAAATGGCTAACAGACACATGAAAAAATGTTCATCATCATTAGCCATCAGGGAGATTCAAATCAAAATAACATTGACATACCACCTTACATGAGTTAGAATGGCCAAAATTAACAAGACCGTAAACAACAAGTATTGGAGAGGATGTGGAGAGAGGGGAACCCTCTTCTGCTGTTGGTGGGAATGCAAGGTGGTGCAGCCACTTTGGAAAACAGTGTGGAGATTCCTTAAGAAATTAAAAATAGAGCTGCCCTGTTACCCTGCACTTGCACTACAGGGTATTTACCCCAAAGATAGAGATGTAGTGAAAAGAAGGGCCATCTGTACCCCAATGTTCATAGCAGCAATGGTCACAGTCACCAAACTGTGGAAAGAACCCTATGGAAAGATGCCCTTCAATGGATGAATGGATAAAGAAGATGTGGTCCAGGAGTATTATGCCTCCATCAGAAAGAATGAATACCCCACTTTTGTATCAACATGGGTGGGACTGGAAGAGATTATGCTAAGTGAAATAAGTCAAGCAGAGAGAGCCAATTATCGTATGGTTTGGCTTACTTGTGGCACATAAGGAATAACACAGAGGACATGGGGAGATGGAGAGGAGAAGGGAGTTGGGAGAAATTGGAAGGGGAGATGAAGCATGAGAGACTGTGGACTCTGAGAAACAAACTGAGGGTTTTGGAGGGGTGGGGGTGAGGAGGTTGGGTGAGCCTGGTGGTGGATGTTATGGAGGGCATGTATTGCATGGAGCACTGTATGTGGTGCGTAAACAGTGAATTCTGAAATTTAAAAAATGAAATAAATTTTTAAAAATCAAAAAACAGCACTACAGGTGGATGGACTCCAAGTTTGTTATTCTAACTTCAAGACCAGAGGGGCAGCAATACACCATATAAAAATATTTAGTAATTTTGAGGAACTAGAGGAGAATGTCCTTTAGTATGAAAGCTATCTTACTACTTTAGAATTTGACATGTAAATACAGTTTTTAAGTTTCTTCATGTGCTCTCCACTGTAATTTTTCTAAAATGACAAAACTTTAAAAAAAGAATATCTTCCATTTTATTATTTACTACCTAGTAATAATGTTCTTCTGTGTTACCTTTTCCATTCAACATTTTTCTTCATAATTTCTCATATATATGAATGTTCTTATTAGTAATAAAACCAACTCTTAGGCCTTCTTGCTGCAGTGTATTAGAAGAAAATATCACAGGCTTATGTGAAGTCATTCATTTTAAAAATTTTATTTATACAGAAATATTGGTTTTTATCCTGATTATATGATCAGCCTTGCATAACTATCTAAAGAGAGGTCAAAAGGATACAAAAAGACACTGAGATCTGCTTCTTCTTTGAGGTTCTTTGGGGCTATTCTCTCTCCTTGCCAAGATGATGGTGATACCATTTAGAAAGAAAGAACTACAGGGGAGAAAACAAGACAATGAAATAGATTCAAAGCATAATGTGTATGGAATTTGCCCCAAAGGAATTCAGACCCAGAAGTCAACAGAGACCTATAGACTGAAGTATTTGGAAACCATCAGCTTTTGAATAAGTGGTTATTGAAGTAATTTTAGGTAATAGCACACCATGAAAAACAACAAGTGTGAAGAGCAAAAAAATGGGTGAATAAAAGGGAAGAGGTTGGGGAAATGCACCTGGCCTGAAAAAAGAAAAAAGAGAATGGGGAACAAGGGGAAAGGAACGCCAAAGGAAGAGGTTTTCAAAACGGATGCAGTGGTCAAATATTTCAGAAAGTTCAAATAGAATGACAACTAGAAGAAGTCTAGTTTTGACAAGAAAGAGGCCAATAAGGATTTTGGAAAGAATTAAGTGATATTAAGAATGAGTTTAAGAATGAATGAGAGGTAAGGAAGTCAATAAACTGTTCTTTTAAGATGTTTGAAGGACAGATTAAAGAAATGGAAGGTCAAGGGATCGTGTTTTACAAAGTGGAATGTTTCATTATGATTGAAATTAGAGAGAAGGGATCAGTATAAAGGGAAGGTGAAAATTTAAAAAGTATTGATTTTACTAATGAAAATACATATATTTAGTAAATAAAATAGTGTGACTTGTCTAGTGATTATTCAGATGAGCCAATTTTTTTATAAATGCAGGTTTAATCAAAAAAATATATTGGAGTCTACTATGCAAAGACACAATGAGGTGCTGTAGAAAATACAAAGATGGACAAATTAATCTCTCTCATTAAGAAGCCTATAAATAGAAGAGGATGCAAAATAGTAGAGTATTTGTGATGTTAGAGGCCTAAGAATAATAAAGATTGTATAATAATTGTGGCAAGAAAATGACATAGGCAATGGTCCTTGAGAGATAAAGAATATTTTGACAGGTCCTGAAAAGATAGGGGACTGTGTAAGTGCTGAGGGTGTTCACACCCAGAGAATGCAGGGAACACAAGAAAGAGAAAGGGGAAACTACATGCTTTTTTCATGTAATATTCCTTTGTCACAAACTGTTAATCTTCTGATTTTACTTTAGTCATTTCAAATATGTAAAATCCAGTCTTAGTTTGTTGGCTCTACAAAGCAGGTTGTAGGCTGGATTTGGCCCATAAATCAATGCTGACCCTTACACAAGACTATGAATAATCTAAGGGCAACATATTGTATACATAGATGTCACACAGTGAATATTTCCTGATAGTACTGAGGCACTGAGGACTCAGAGCAGGAGAGCAGGCATGGATTATGAAAGAAAGGAATCAGGTGATACAGTAGATTAATGGGAAATCCAAAGTGGAATCTCACTGGCGACAGGAGGGAGGAGAAAGTCATGATCAGAGGAACAATAATCATATTACAAGTTCAGAAACAGAAATTATGGGCAGAAGACAATGAATTCAGTTAAGAAACAGCATTTGAGGGCACCTGGGTGGCTCAGTGGGTTAAGCCGCTGCCTTCGGCTCAGGTCATGATCTCAGGGTCCTGGGGTCGAGTCCCGCATCAGGCTCTCTGCTCAGCAGGGAGCCTGCTTCCTCCTCTCTCTCTGCCTACTTGTGATCTCTCTCTGTCAAATAAATAAATAAAATCTTAAAAAAAAAAAAAGAAACATCATTTGAGTTTGAAAGTCATATAGCAAAGGGGCCATGATTAGGGAATCTAAGGGGTAGACAATGAGTTTACTACATTAGAACAGGAGGGCATATGCTGCCACATAACCACTTCCATCTTTCAGTGCCCATAGGTCTAAAAGTATTACATGAACCTCTTTTCCCGTATTAGTGGGACAAAATAGTCCTTGGCATCCTCCCAAGTCAGACATACATTCAGATTTAAGGAGTACTTTGAGGGGAGCAGAGGAAAGGACAAAATAACTTGTCAGAGTAACAACATTCAGTTCCAAGATGTTGTCAACAAGTGGTAATAACAGAGTGAGGAACAACAGTTCCAGTGTACAAAAGAAAATCCTTCAGGTATAGACTGTGTCCTCAAAAACCTGACAACGATAAGCTATATCAGAATGACATCATTCACAAAGAATGAACTGACTTGTTCCAGTTGGAACATTCAGTTTGGGTTCAGTCTGTCACCTTCATTGGACATCATAGCATTTCTTGTATGTCCAGTGGTATTGAAAGTTTCTAACATAAAAATCATACTCATTTGCCATGACACAGTAAAGACTAGTTTGAAATAGTAAGGTCAATAGAAAGCTCTTATTGACAAAGAGTTACTGGTAGATTTTTGTTGTTGTTGGAAGGTAATCTACATTTACTCATGGGATTTATCTGACAGAGAGAATAAAGACATATTGCAACCACTTTCTAACTAGTGGCTTCAGTGTCATTTTTCCTGGTTTCCTGTCTTTTCCTGACAACCCCTGGTTGCTTTGCCTTCCTATTCACTTCTTACGTTGCTCTCTTTTTAAACTTTGGAGGTTATTTGTTCTTAGATTCTGTGACTTGTAGAGAAAAATTTTATAAATCATTGCTCCCAATATAATACAGCCGAAGTTCATTGTATCTCACCACAGGTAAGCATGCTGAAAGAAGGAGTATCACAGAGAGCTTGCCAATCCTAGCTAACTCTGTTGACCTAAAGAGAGCTCTTCTCCCCGATTTCTGCCCCCTGCTTGTGCTACTTGGGGTATTATGAATGCCAAATAGATGTCATTAAGTACTCTGGAAAATTTTTTGCTTTTATGAATTTATGAAAGTGTGTGCCTTTCTTAGAATCTGAATAAATTTTAAGAATCTCATAATAAAATTACTAATTTCACCAAACTCAAGTCATGACATTAATGTGGCTGCTCACAACCAGGACCCTTAGGCAGTAGAATTTGGTTTTATTCAATCAATGCATGAGTAATTTTCATGAGATATAAACATTGTCAAATTTGTAATTATTTTGAAATGTAATACTGTTAACTTTTATTTCAAAGGATTTTTAGCTAATTCTGCTAACTTTTTCAGGTAGGGATAGTTTCCTTATGGACATGGCCAATTTTCCACATAGGTTGAAAGGTATGGGAATCTCAACCAAAAATATTTCTTCATTGGCCTCTTACATTTCTGGAAATTTCCGTATGCGTGCCACTTAAGAGTCTCTTAGTTCAATGATATGTTTTCTACTGAGTGTGGAAAAGCTCTTTCCATGCCTCAGCAGTGATATAAATCAGGATGCTGTAGCAGATTACCCAGCCCATGGTGTAGGGCCAGAAAAAGATAAGTTCCAAGTGAAAGAAATCTAGGTGATTACTTAGTCTTGACCAATATCTACACACAAACTGACAAGGAGTAGAAAGTATAAATGGAGAATGACAGAGCTTAGAGAAGGAAAAGGGTACATTGCCTTATTTATAGCATTACTTTCAAGCAACCTTGCATATAACCTTGTAACAGAATGGACAGTAAAGTTATGAGAATGAAGTCAGGGATGACTCCAGGTGGCAGAGGAAAGAGAGGAAAAAGACACATGATATGTTCTGGATTTCCTATAACCATCTCTTCTAAGCAGTCATTTCGGAAGTTTAGTGATAATAAAATGTATTATCTTGAGCTATGCTAGTTGAAGTTTGCATTTAGAAACATAGGTAGCAGGAAAGAAAGAAAGAAAGAAACGAACAAACAAACATAGGTAGCAGTTTGCCCAGTGTGCTATGGAGTGCTTTCCCTATTGAAGTGAGTCTGTAGGAAGAACTGAGTACTGGAGAACATAGCTTTGTATTAGGTCAATGGCATTGTTGGTAACCACATCACATTCATTTGTACTGAGAGCAAAACCTATTAATGGGGATGTAGTAGAGTTAGTTCATTGAGTTATAACAAATCCCAGTGACTTAAAGCAAGAAAGCTTTATTTCTCACTCGCATTCTGCTTAAGTATGGGTGAATGGAAGCACCCTCCTCCATGCTATGGTGTAGAAATTGAAAATCCTCCCATCTTTGTCTTTGTATATAGAGCCCAGGGCACCAGCGTCCTCTGCTGAATATTCTGTATGTTGTTGGCAGTTGAAAGGGAAGGGGAACAGAAAGAATGGAGGAGGCACAGCTGTTCTTTACCTCATCCTGAGGTTACACACAGTATTTCTACTCATACTGCATCACTGAGAATCAGTCATGACACCCACTGAGGTGCAGTGGGGGTAGAAAATATAGTTTCTGCAACTAATAACAAAAATAATTAATTTATAACAAAAATAATTAATTAGAATAACAATCATTACTTCCCGTAGCAAATTGTTAGATTCCATTGTGTCTCCATGTCCTCATCTATAAAATGGAAACCATACAATTATCCTTTTATCTTCTAGCTGTGAGTAACATATGAATTAGTACATGTAAACTTAGTAGCTGTGAGTAACATATGAATTAGTACATGTAAACTGCTTAAATATTGCCTAGTACATGCTAAGCACTTTTATAGGTTCATAATCATTGCTGTTAATATGATTTGTGTTGTAACTCTTATTAATCAATCTCATCTTTGAGTAAAAACAGGGAGGGACCTTTATGACAGTTGTAACCATTGAGTCGAGTAGGCAATGATCAAAAGTTGAATTGCATGAGATACTGTGAAATTTCATTTTAGTAACATTGTCAGTGTAGAAAATAAAGGAAGGTAGAGAACTGGTTAGTCACTCCAACAGAATAAAGGTAATGCCTTCTTACATTCCATAGAAGCCCTGGTTATAATACTCTTTAAAGAGTTTGTATAAAATGTCGACTACAAAGTGATGCAGAACATGTGCAATTTACACAGAATTATGTATATTTTAAGGTACATAAAACCTTCCGGGACCAGTCAGTCCTTTCTATACCTTTTTAAAAATTTCTGTTTGGTTGCGGGTTCTTGGAGGGATTTTCTTTTCCATTTTGTGCTTCTATCTCTTAGAATACCTAAACAAATATTTGTACATAGTAGAGATTTAATAGATTAGTTCTAAATAAGTCTTTATTTTTTAAAATCTGCAATTAAAATGTAACCTTATTAAATTTAATCTTAATTCTTAGACTTTCCCCAATGGATTTAAAAGAATACAATGGACATAAATGTGGAGGTATCAAAATTCTAAAATTTTAAAATTACATTTCTTTTTGTAATGCATGAAAATGTGGTAGGTAGTAATAACATACTTATCAATATGATTTTAATTAACTTTACCATTTTATTCAAATAAGTATTACATTATTTTTTGCTTATGCATTGTAGAGAAACAGAAGTTTGGGTTGGAAAAATAATGTAAATTCTTAAGTTTTTTTTTTTTACTTCATATTGAAAAGCTATATCTTTTTTTTTGTTTTTTTGTTGTTGTTGTTGTTTTGTTTTGCCTGGTTTAAATTTGAAAATAATATAAACATATAAATGGAGAATTCTCATTCTAAAACTCTACATGATAGACTTTAAAAGCTTCCATTTGAATATATATATTTTTGAAAAATATTAAAGTTTCAATTCCTAGAAAGATTAGAGTAACTGTTTAGTGTTTGTGACAATTTTAGTGACATCACATTACCTCCTCTAAAGAAATGATTTAATATCTACATGTTGCCAACATTCAGATAAGAGAAAAATTTGGTCGGTTCTATATCTGAACAGTTTCTCTGATGCTGAACGTCTGGATATATGCAAAATGTGTTGAACAAAAATGTGGAGGTCCAGCCAACGTGTCAATTTTATTTTCATTGATTTAACATTTTGAGATATACTTAGTAATTTGTGTTTTGGTATTAAGTGGACAAAGAACAGATTATAATAAAATACAACAAAGAATATCAGTCTCATTGAATGAATTGGTATTGTCATCAATTTTATCATCATAATTTCATATGCTGTTATAGGAAGAGTATGAAGTTGTATTAATAAAATTGATGATATTGTCATTCATTCAGTGAGTGGAGAAAGGAAAGTAAGTGAGGGCATTTTCATTGATTTTCAGTAGCTGTTATATTTTCATTAGACTTTAATAGCTTAAGTCTGTTCCTAACTTTATATTTCCTTAGCTCAGTAAACTTCTTGAAATCATTTATTGATCATATTTGGAAGAGATCAGAAAACTTTTAAAGATTTTTTTTTCATCTTAAAAATGGGAAAGTTCAGTGTTTTATAGTGTTAGATTTCTTGTTAAAGGGGATAGACAGTTGTCCCTATCCAATATTGTCACTTAATAGTGCATTTTGAATTCCTTTAATGTTGTTTACTTATTGGAAAGTATCATCCGAGGCTCAGAAAATACTTGGACCCATTTATTATCATTACTAATGGGAAAAAAGAAAAATCCAACAAGGGTGTGAATATATTAAGTAAATTGTTGCTGAAAGAGAAGGAGAAAAAAATTCCTTTCTCTTCTTTAGTGAAACAGTTTTTCCCTTCACCCTTTCTATTTCATTTTTATTACTTATAAAATTAAAAATTTAAACCAAGCAATTCCATGAGAATATTTACAGCTCTCATGTTCCACAGTAACAAAATATGCTAAATGTTGCATAAAGTGTCACTATCACCCTTTTCTGGATGCCAAGCATCACTTACATTTTACAAATATGCCTGTTACATTTCTGCCTTCATAACTTGAGGGCTTTCCAAATTATAAGTGAAGACAACATCATCACCCTCCAACGCTGCCCCAAGGCTTTCTGACCTGTCCACCAATAAAGGTTAAATAGTTATCCTGTACCTGTGAAAATTTCTTATAGACCTATGCTTATGTCTCAGATTAATCTACAGGGTTATTCTCTCCATCCATAGATGACAAAGCACTTACTTAGACAAGAGACTTATTGAGATACATTTTAAATGTATAAAACACATAGACTCTATTAGCTTCTACACACAAATTTCTCATCATTCTGAAAATTTTCTCCATAATAAACTCTGTTCTTTGTTATATAGCCTGAAAATGTCTTTTTATAAAACTCTCAAATATTTATATTGGGTTTTATCCAAATCCAAACTTTTGTTCCTCATAAGACACCATTAAAAAATGAAATGTCAGGCCATGGCGTAGGAGAAAATGTTTGCAAATCATATATCTAATAAAGGACTTATGTGAAGAATATGTAAGATTTCTGAAAGCTCAATAGTAAGAAAACAACTCAACTAAAATGCGAGCACAAATTTTGAATAGATAGTTCAAAGAAAATATGCAGATGGCAAATAACCACATGGAAGATAATCATAGTCATTAGCCATATTTCAGTGAAAATTAAAACTTCAATTTGATACAAATACATAGCTTTTAGAATCCCATGAGATAAATGAATTAAAAATAAAATTAATAATGCCAAGTGTTTCCAGAGATATGGAGCACACAAACACACATTTTATATTAAATTTTGACCAAATTGATTGGTCAATGTATTAATAAAATATATTATATATGTTATATAAATCTTTAACACTGGGAAGTGGCATAACTATTTCTAACTGTATCATTGAGAAGACATAATAACATACCATATGCTTGTATAATCTATAATTTTCTGGTAGGAAAATAAAATTGTTATGTACTACAACTTATAATTACATTAGTTATTTGATAGAAAAGATGTTTATTCTTAAAATACCATTTTTTCCTCTTTAATATTTGTTTTTATCCCTTAGAACAGATAATTCAAATATCAGAGAAAATGAACATATTTGTAAAGGCAGGACTAATTTTTCATTTTGTTTGCAAAAGAACTATTAAAACAATTTTTTATAAAATGTATTTTTATACTCACTTTGAAAATGATTTACTTTAAGTAAGGTGCATAAACTGTGGGGGGAAAATCTTATATTTTTTCTTGTTTTTCCTAGTTCTGAAGAGTGGCAGAGGTAAGGCAGTAGGATCCAGTTACTGTTCCCTGTTTATACAGCTGTACTTCATTGAATGAAGGCTTGTGTTACACACAGTTTGTGATAGGAAGTAAATGCTTTTAAAACAACTGAAGAGATAGGTCTTTAACCTCCACCTTTGTGGATTCTTTGTTCCACCATTTAGCTTCTGTGGAAGTTATAGGAAGTAATTTAAATATATGGTATTACTCTCTAATTGGACCTCATCTGATTAGCTTATCCTCTTCTGAACTCATAACATGGATGCCTTATGATAAATTTTTAAAGCAAATCCCAAGAAGTCCAACAAAAGGGACAATGAATTTTTTTGTAATAAAGTTTTTAAGTAATAGGCCCTAAAATGTTTAATAAAGGGTATGTTCCAAAGAGAAAGTGGTATTTGGATTATTTCCAACCTTTTAAGGAGTTTTAAAAGACTTAATGAGATTCACCAAATTTATTACCTGTTAATAAACTCCACACAATAGTGCCATAGGATTCTTGGTTTATCTCTTTTATTTGTAGCTGTATAAACTATTCAGTAAAGCAGAGATTAAGGTTCTAGGCTATTTCAAGGATTATACCTGGGAAGTTAGAGATCATTGTGGTCAAGTAGTTTTCATTTGTGTAAGAGCAATTTCTTTAATTGCTTGGGTAAAAATATAGGGTCATTACTAGGAATGATTAAAATGTCAACCAGTCAGGATCTAAGTTACATATAAACTTACGGCTTATGAAAATACTCGCCCACCCTTGAAAATATATAACTTTGGACTTCTGATGGGGCCCTCTATTCGTAATTCTGTTCATAGTCTTTCCATTTTCACAGTATTAAGTCCTTATATCTGAATTATCATCTATTTACCAAAATTCTTTTGCAGATGTTGCTTGGTAACTCCCTGCATAGATTGTCTAGAGAGCATTCATTTCCTTAGTGAATGGCAGAGAAGTCATCCAAATTGGTGGGAGAAGGAGTTTGTTTGTTTGTTTATATTTATATAAATTTACATATTTATATCTCCCTGATTTTCATAAAATTCTCTAACAAATTATTCTACCATGTGCTGGGTGTTTTAACTACTAGTATATGGCAGCTGCAAAGACCAATAACCAGGGCACCTGTGTGGCTTAGTTTGTTAAGCACCTGACTTTTGATTTTGGTTCAGGTCGTGATCTCAGAGTCCTTAGATCAAGCCCAGAGCTAGGCTTCATGCTGGATGTGGAGTCTGCTTAAGAGTCTTTCTCTCCCTTTTGCTCTGCCCTTCCTCCTTTCTCCCTCCCCCAGCTCATGTGCACCAGTGTCCACGCTCTCTCTTTAAAAAAAAAGGGGGCGGAGGGGGGAATAACCCATGCAGTATTTCCACTCTTAGAGTCACTGTTCAGTCCCCACGCATGCCAAACTAAAAGATTTAATTTCTGATCTATACTGGCATGGATACAGTGATCATGCCACAGAGTTAATTTTATCTCCTTCATTTGCAGCAAAGAACACAGTAATAGTTTAGCTAAGAACATACTGTCTTTCAACTGAATAGACTCTAGTGTGGTATCTGTAATTCTGATAAAAAAAAATATTCACAAGATGAAAGATGTGGTTTTGTTCTGTACTTAGGAGGTCAGTATAGTGGCATATTGTAGAAGAAACAACTATTTCTTTGGGATGTAAATGAATTGCAAGTCAGTATGTGGGAAATCTGCATAATACTTGATGAAAATAACTTACATTTCCTTTTTTATTATAAAGATGAACAGCAATTATGTGGTAGAATTTTAGAAATGGTAGTGTTTGGTAAGGTACAGGAAGAGCTGTATGTATTAGCTAATTTATTTCTGTAAATAAAAATGAAATGTTATATGAAAATGTCCAAAAAAAATGAAATGTTGAGTCTTAGAACCAAATATTACTCTGCTTTGCCTTTTATTCCAATACACAGATTTTGAGACTTCTTAAAAAGCCATCAGGAAGGAATTTTTGTGTAATATTTCATTCCAAAATTTATGTACCAATTTCTCCCATCACATTATTCTTCCTTAATTATAAATATATTATCACATACTGAAAAATCATCACTATCCATTGACTGTATTGTTACAACATTGACAGTTAGCTTTTATGATTTGTCATAATACAATACATTAGTAATTGTAGATTTTGGAAGTCATTTTAGCTTCCTGGATGCATTTAATTATGTCATACACACTATACATACTTATTTGCTATGTTTCAGTTTTCTTATTTGTTTGTAATTTATGCCCTCTGATTCCAAAAGTCATCTGAAGCAGCTTATTTTAATTATAATTATATTGGCTAGGTTTCTCAGAGATGTTCCAGATTTTTCTTCCTCACTTAAGAGCTGCATACACAAGTGAAAATGGAAGTTGCTTTGTTCTTATTCTCATGGCTCATTTCAAATTATGTGTTTTGCAGAGGTTAATATCATGTGGGCTGGACACCAAACCCACCACAGTTCTGAAGACTATAACTTATCCACAGCTCTGAGACAATCTGTTTTGCAACTATATACTTCTTGGGTAAGTTGTATAAAATTGGATAAAGGTAATTATATAATACATTCTTTAAAGTCTCAATTGTTCCTGTTTCCTCCAAGTTAAGAAAGTATTTTACTAAAAGACTTTTTTCTCCTTCTATAAGGCAAGACACATATGAAGCAAGTGATGTTTTGTAATGGTGGTCTTTTGTTTGATAAAACAAAGCGTAACAACAAAAAACAACTTCACCTTGAGGTATAAAGCAAAGTGAGAAATTTGCTATTTTTTTAATTTACCATAACTAACGAATGATATGTATCTCAGTTCAAATATATGCAAAGTTTTCATCTGAAACTTTTAAAAGCGGTTTTTGAAAAGCCAATACCCATTTCTGCATGCCCAAGTGAAATTAATTAAATTCTTTGCTTTTCACTTACGTATTAAAGCAGTTAATATGATGCTCAATAAAAATTTTTGCTCTAAAATATTTTTGCACAAGGAAAGAGCAGACTAATGAAAACCAGAAATAGCCTCTAGTTTGAAGTTTCTTCTGATTCACTGGGCAAACCTGACCCACTTGCTAATAGCCCTCATTTGTGATTGTCACTCTTTGGATCTCCATAGCTATCCAGACTACTGCTGCTAAGAGGCATATTGAGCTAGAAGGTCAGAGTTTTGGGGGCATCTGTCTGGCTCAGTCCACAGAGCATCTAACTCTTGATTTTGGGGTCATGAGTTTGAGCACACATTGGGTTTAGAGATAAGTTTAAAAGAAAAAGAAAGTCAGAGTTACCAATGTGTAAGTGCTACTAACCATAAATTATAATTATCTACAGAGGATCATAGGGGAAGGGAGGGAAATCTAAAGGGGGAGAAATCAGAGAGGAAGATGAACCACGAGAGACTAGGGACCCTGGGAAACAAACTGAGGGTTTCAGAGGGGAGGGGATAAGGGAAGGGGGTAACAGGGTGATGGGTATTAAGGAGGACACATGCTGCAATGAACACTGGTTGTTATATGTAACTAATGAGTCATTGAACACTACATCAAAAACTAATGATGTACTATATAGTGGCTAACTGAACATAATAAAAAATATATAAGAAAAATAAATACCAAAAAAAGTCCCTCAAAAAAATGATAATGATCTAACTTTTGTATGGTTCCTTATAGTTTACAAGTACTTCTAGATATCATTTATTGAATACTTTCTGTGTGCCAGTCTTCTAAGATCACTTTATGCATTAACTTATTTGATCTTCATGACAACTTTAAGACACAGGTACTATTATAACTCTCATGAAACTGAGTTTGTAGTTCAGTCACAGAACTCCTAAAAGGGAGGAATGAATTTGAACTCATTCAACCAGGCTGCAGGATCCCAGATCTTATCTTCCACACTAAATACTCTTATGTCTCTACATCGTTTTTTACTTATATTACAATGTTAGATCAAGTGTTACTATTATCAGAGAACGGAAGGTCAGTGAGGTTAATTACACAGCTAGAAAGTGGCAAAGCCCCATATTTGAAACCATGTGCCTCATAATCTATAAAAATACGTGTACTGGCAGGTGTTGGAACCCAAACAGCAGCATAGGCAAAAACAAATCTATAAGCCAGTGATGGTACAAATATATTTTCTGAAAGAGATACAAAACGAAATCCACCCCTCCACCCCCATACCACGTGTAAAGGCTTGTGTTAATTTCCTAGGGCTACCATGACAAAGTATTACAAACTGAGTAGCCCAGAGCAACAGAGTTGTGTTGTCTTGTAGTGCTCGAGGCCAGAAATCTGAAATCAGGGTGTCATCAGGGCCGTGGTCCCCCGTGAAGACTCCAGGGAAGGAACTGTTCTAGCCCTGTGTCTCTGAAACTTTTAGTTTGTGATAGTTCCTTGGCCTTTAGGAGCATAATGCCAGTCTTCACATGGTCATCTCCCTGTGTCTACATCCAGATTTCTCTTTTTTATATGTAAGGACATTGGTCATTTTGAATTAAGCCCACCCTACTCCATTGTGAGTACATCTTAATTAATTACATCTATAAGGACTCTATTTCCAAATAAGGTCACATTCTGAGGTATTAGGGGATAGGTTTCAACACATGAATTTTGCGGGGGTGGGGGGGACACATTCAATCCATAACATACTCTAAGAAACATAGGTGGAAATGAAAGAATTTATATTATAATTATATATATTCCATCTCCTTACAGCTTGTGCTAGAACTCTGGATAATTCAACATGAGGAAAATACTACCTCTCTCACAGTTGCCTAGCTCAAGACTGGTCTAGAGCTCTAGTGAATAAAGGGAAGAGGCCCCTAATGAGGGGAGGTATACTGACTGCCCTCCCATCTTAAGAAATAGCTTCATTAATATAAACGTATTATCCTCTACAAAACAGGTTTGAATATGTGACTGTTTAAAATAATAATCTCAAAAATCTTTATTCTCTCCTGAGTTATAAAGATTACTTAGCATAAAGATAACTCAAGCCTCCAGTGCTTACATTTTGGGGTAGAAAACCTCCAAGAGGAGACAGAGCTATATTTGAAGTTGCTCCAGGAAAATCAAATGCAGTGAGTGAATTGGTTTTCTGAGGAATTACCAAACAAAAATTTTTGTCAGAGCATCACAGACTTTTTAGAGCTGTCAGAAGAAATCTGGGAGACAATATATTTAAATCACCCATTTTAAAAGCTACAAGATGAATCTCAGAGGAGCCTGCTACATCATACAGTATTGAACCTTGCTGGTTGAAATTTGAGTCCAGACATCTGACTTCAAGTTTATGGTAATGTCTATCCTGGTTTCATTTGTGCTGTTCCCCCTATTAAGTCAATGCACTCAAAGTTACAGATTAGTGAAAACCTAAGTAAAATTCAGGTTCACACCTATTTATTGCCAGTATAAATCCCTTTTACAACCTCATATCATCTTGCCAACGACACAAATATGCTGAGTAAGGAAATGAGCATTGGGAATGCATGAGAAGCTGCTAATTTAGGGTAGGGGAAGGAGTGGGCGATTTTCAGTGTGGGGAATAAAAGGTAGAGATTGTGAATCAGCCTAGGTTTTTTTGTCTAGCATTTGTAGGTCTGTTAGAAGATGGCATAGGTGGTTTAAGTGTCTGTGATGGTTAGCAATCTGTAATAGGTCTTTCTGGACATTAAAATCAAAGAACATCATCAGGTTTTTTCATTTTCTTTGAGCCTTTTTTTTTCCTTCTTTGAGTCATTTTTAAGATTCTTTTCATTAGTGCTCATAGGTAAGGTATATAACTTGGTAGTTAGGTAACAGTATATCTTAGAACAAATAATACATGTCTTTGAAGAGAAAATTAATTTGTAAAATGAAAAGCATAATTAATCTCAAAGTGTTTTTCTTTGATATTACTATGAAAATTAGGGTAGCAAACCTGTCATTTGAAGTAGGTAAGATGAGAATTCAGCTTTTAAGAATCTCTAACCATACTTTTGTTCACTTTCTTTAAAGCCAGTTTTAACCTTAGGTTTAACATTACTCATCCTAAAAGAACTGCAATGGATGGAGTATCATTTTAAGTGATATATACTGAAATAGGTGGTTTTGCATGGTACTTCAGTCTTAAACATCATAGTCTCTCCAAATAATAAAGTGAGTCTAGATCCATGGAGATATATATATATCTCCTGTTATATATAACAGTGTCAAGATTAACATTTCATTTTCTTCCAGCTTTATTTCAGATAAAATACCTGAATGCTATAGTTTATATTCAAAGCATAGCTAGAGAAGTGCGAGAAAATAATAGAATGGGGGGTATGTCAAAGGGTTACAAGATCTAACTTGAAGGAATTCTTAATGGCCAAAATCTGGAACAATTTGAACAACAGAATATGTAACACAGTGTGGAGTTACAATCCAAAGTATAAAATAAATATCTTTGGAACAAGTCCATACTGATGTAGATAGATGATTGAATAACTAAATAAATAGGGACAAATATATAGGAGATAAATTCCTTTGAAGAATTCCATAAAAATTCCAGGTAACATTTGTAGATACTTCCCTGCCCCAGAAAATAATGCTTAATGCCCCCCTTACCCAGCCCTTTGATTGTGGACTATACTGAATAACTCCTGTACAAAGAATAGAGAATGTATAAGAGATAATAGTGATGTAATGGGACAGATGTTAACGACACTTGTGATAACCATAGCATAATGTATAAACTTGTCAAATCAGTAAGCTGTATACTTGAAACTAATACAACACTGTGTGTCAACTATATTCAGATAAAAACAAACAAAACACACACACCAAAAGGAAAAATAGACAAAGGGTGAGGTGGGCATGGGAGATAACTTCAGAATGGAGAAACTTGGCAAACATAATCTCAGATAAAATTAACAATTCTACAAAATACCTAACCTAGTACTCCTCAAAAGTATAAAATGAAACAACACAAGGGACATCTGAGAAAACTGTCACAGATCAGAAAAGGATCTGAGACTCTGTAATGATGCATCCTGGGTGGGATCCAAAACCAGAAAAAGAACATTAGGGGGAAAAAAGCTAGTGAAATCTAAATAAAGTGTGAAGTTTAGTGGAGTTTAGTTAATAGTAATGTACCAATTTGTTTCTTATTTTTGGCAATTCAGTATAATAAAATGTTAATAAGAGAGACTGCGTAGAGAGTATGTAGCTACTCTGTACTATCTTTGCAACTCTTTTTAAAAAATTATTTTTACTAACATACAATGTATTATTTGCTCCAGCGTTACAGGTCTGTGAATTCTAAGGCTTACACATTTCCCAGCACTTACCATAGTACATACCTTCCCCAATGTCCATAACCCAGCAACCCTCAGTTTGTTTTGTGAGACATGGTTTGTCTCCCTCCCGATCCCATCTTTCTTCATTTTTTTCCTTACCTAATCCCACTACCCCCTGCCCTGCCTCTCAAATTCCTCATATCAGAAAGATCATATGATAATTGTTTTTCTCTGTTTGACTTATTTCGCTCAGCATAATACCCTCTGGTTCCATCTACATCGTTGCAAATGGCAAGGTTTCATTTCTTTTGATGGCTGCATAGTATTCCATTGTATATATATATACCACATCTTCTTTATCCATTCATCTGTTGATGGACATCTAGGTTCTTTCCATAGTTTGGCTGTTGTGGACATTGCTGCTATGCCTCTTCGGATCACTACAGTTGTATCTTCAGGGTTAATACCCAATAGAGCAATTGCTGGGTCATACAGTAGCTCTATTTTCAACTTTTTGAGGAACCTTCAAGCTGTTTTCCCGAGTGGCTGTCTTTGAAACTCTTTTACAAATATAAAACTATTACAAAAATATTTATTAAAAAATATAACTACGTGTACATACCTATATTTTCCCAGAGCCATGGTGGATGGTATAACAACTCTAAAAAACCAAAACCAACCAAACAAAGCCACTTAGAACTAACAACTGTAGTCATTAATTTCAGGGACGCCTAAAGCATCCTAGAGAACAGTGATTCAGCCAGTACTATTTTATTTGCTTAAGGATTTTATTTATTTATTTGTTTGTTTGTTTCGAGAACACGAGCTGAGGGAGGGGCAGAGGGAGGGGAGATGGAGAATCCCAAGCAGACTCTGCATCCAGCCCTGAGCCATGTGTGGGGCTCAGTCCCACAACCCCGAGATCATGACCTGAGCCAAAAGCAAGAGTCAGACATTCAACCAGTTAAGCCACTGAGATGCCCTCAGGCAGTACTATTTTAAAATAGTTCTGAAGTAACTCTTTTTTCTCCATTCTTAATTCCTCCACCCATCACTCACTGTTCCCTTTCCACAATGCTGGCTCTGAACAAGCTGAATTGCTCTATAGCTTTGAGAAAGGAATTTCATAGACTCCCTACCACATTCAGAGGTGGTCAAAACCTGGTCCCTCTTGTGTCCCCAGTCTCATCTCCCACAGTCTCCCACTGTCTCCTCATCTTCAAGTAACAATTTTCAGTTCCTTAAATCTACTATGTTATAGTGTCTTGTTATGCCATTGCATATCCAGTGACCTCTGCCAGGAAAATTATTGCTCGCTTGAGTGTTAAATCCTTCAAGACTCAATTCATTCATCTCTACAGATGCTTTCCAACTTTGCCTAGGTTGCTTTTTTTTTTAATCCCATAAAAACCTTGCATATCACTATTATAGTATTTATTATTTGCATTATTGCTTTTCATGCCAGCCTGTAAACTTTAAAAGATATTTTTCACTAGTATCTCCAAAGTGCCTGATGCAGTCAGTGCTTAATAAAGGTATAGTACATAAACTGAAAGAAATTTTGAAGTTTTATGGATGTCATATATTTTACATTATGGATGTCACTTTTCTACGTTAAGTAGGCTAAGTCCAGTATGTGAAATAATTTAAATCTGTCATTCATTTGAGTGTTTTTTTATTTAAAATATCTCCAAAAATTATAGCATATGTAAGTAACTTATTTATCTTTTTGAATAAAATCTATTTTGGCATATTTGTTTCATATATGAAGCTGTAGAATAGGAAAGAGTAATCTCTACATTTAGTAAGCTGAGTATTTCTCTTAAAAGCATGAAAATTAATGATACATGCACTTAGCTTAAGTAACTAGATTGGCTAATTTATTTTTAGCTCTGTAGTGTATCTCAATCTTTAAAATTGTTTTTGCTTTTTAGGTTAGTGTTATAATCAATGTTATAAGAATTTATAAAATGTGTTTATGGTATATTAGTAGTCTAAGAGGTACATTTTTCCACCATCAGAGAAAAGAAATACAGTTATAATATCAATTTATGAAAACTTTTCTTACCACAAGTTAGGGAACCTGTAAATATATGGTGATATTATTTTTGAGCATAGTAATTTAAAAATACATACTGATTACATTTAAGAAACATGAGGGAACAATTTACCAGAAATAAGGAAGTCTGAATCCCAGATAGCTCAGTTATTAAGTAGCTTTGCCACTCTGAATCAATTGATTAATGTTTGTATCTCAGTGATTTTGTACATGAAGTGGGATAATTAATATTTGCTCTGCCTTTTTCTATTGTTATTTTGAAAATTACCTTAAATGACAAGTGTGGAAATTCTTTGGACTATATCAAGTATGACTCACATGTGTAATATTGTTTTTATATTACATATAAAACTTCAGAGGAACCTTTAGCAAAATCTCAAATCTTTTATTACATTGTACTTTCTGCCAAACTACATAAGCAAAGACTGTCTTTCAATATGTGGGAGTTGGAATTACACAAAGACAAATGTGAACAAATAAAGACACAGAAACTAACAACTTTGATGTACTGCAGTCAAATACATTGGGGATAAAATTCTCATAACTCTTATGTCACAGATGGAAAGCATGCCCTGAGCTCCCCATGCAGAAAAGAAACAAAACATCTCTCAGGACTTTGCCTCAGAACTCCAAGGCATTTCTCGCCACCATCAACCACCATTCAAGACAGCATATAAGACAAAGTTCATGTCCACATATTAAATAAATGAAGTTTGTATCTTGACTAGTCTGAGCCGTGATTCTAGCGTGCATCAGGAAAATGGAATTATTCTGTGGTGTACTAAAATCAATTTAAGATTTGATAAAAATAAAAAATTATCCTCTGATATTTGGTGTTTCATTTTACATTTGATAGTCATTTGTAGTTTTTATGCTGAAGGACAAATAAAAAGATTCATAGTAAAGAGCTCTACATAGGACAGCATTATCTTCTTTCTACTTAAATAAGAAAACTGGCTGAAATATTCCACTCTCTTTACATATAATTATTCTTATTTTGAGACATGCATCCATTCATTTCTTTGTTTTCCATATACAGTCTTGATTGGCAGAGCTGGTCATGATGGCACAGATAGAAGATATGAAGAGAAATAGGACATGAGGTTTGTTCTTAAGGTGCTTGCTTTCCCTGGTGGGATTCCAGTAAGTCAACAGCCATTATAAATACAAGTTGTTAAGGTTTTGGAGAGAAGCCTCTGCTTTGGGAACCATGGTGGGTGAAGGGGAGCATCACAGAAGAAATGCTTAAGCGCAATCTGTAAGAAGAATAAAATTTTGCCAAGAATGGGGTTTTAAATGGAATATTATGTAGGAGGAGCACGTCTTTGAAAATACAAAATTCTGGGGAGGGGGAAGGTATAATAAACTCAGGGAATTGCAAATAAAGTGTATGGCATGTGTATTAGTTTCCCAGAACTGCCATAACAAAGTGCCAAAGACTGGGTCTTAGAAACATATTGCCTCATAGTTCTGGAGGCTAGAAATTGGATATGAGGGTAGGGTTGGTTCCTCCTGAAACCTGTGAGACAGTATCTGTTCCATGCCTCTCTTCTAACCTTTGATGGTTTGCTGGCGATTTTTGGAGTTGTTGGCTTGTAGATACATGACACCGATCTCTGCCGTTATCTTCATGTGCTATTTTTCCTGTGTGTCTATCTGCCTCTGTATCCAGATTGCCCCCGTTTATAAGGAAAACTGTCATTTTGAATTAGAGCTCACCCTAATTACTTCATTTTACCTTGATTACCTCCTGAAGAATCTGTTTCCAAATAAATTCACTGAAAAGTTCTGAGGTACTAGGGGATAAGGCCTCACATATCTTCTGGGGAAACATATTCAATGCATAAAGTTTGAGTAAGGCTAGAATATAGGATGTATAAGAAGGTGGAATGAACAAAGGGGAAAATGGATAAAATCATAGAAATGGGAACAGAAGGCCGGGCCTAGATTAGTTAAAATAAGGACTTCTTAAGTAGAAACACAAGCGCTTATTCCAAACATACAATTTATGTAGATATGTTTTAAGGATAGAGATAATAAATACATTCTACCTGTGATCACAAGATCTGGTTCTATGTCATGATATATTGTGTAGATTTTAGGAATGTGGGACGGTGTGCTTGATGATTTCATCTTTAGTTCCTCAACTATGAAGGAAATTTTTTTTCTCTAAAGCAACATTATAAAAATAAATGAGAATCATAGAAGTACAAATACTAGTAGTGTTAAACTATTTTATTAAAATAAGATAGACATGAATCCTGAAGCTCCATTTTATTTTCCCATTTCATTCAAAGTAATTAGACACTTAACTTGAACCAATTTGCTTTGCAGCTTACTTGTGGACGGCTCTCCCCTCTCGACTGCTGCTTTTCCGAAGTTTGTCATACCTTACTTACAGCTTTATTTCCTACTCTGTCCAACCTGAAGTGCATCATTTCTTTGACTCTGGAGAAAAGCCCGCTGCCTTCTGTTGCATCTGCCCTGAAATCCCCAAGCTGTGCTGGAATCCGGTCACCTACCTACTTCCTTCCCACAGCCAGCTTGTGAGCTCTGTGGGCTCCCTGCAGCAGCAGCTGGCAGCTTGTTGCCCCTCCATGTATGGCTTCCAGATGGAGCTGAGGGGTCAGTGCTGTTCACCAGGCTGTCCTCCCTACCTGGGAGAAGACCTTCCAGAATTCTGCAGTCTGCTCAAGGGCTCTTCTCTACTCATGCTCCTTGCTTTCAGCCAATGAACGTATTTAAATCTTCAGAGAATATGAGTTTTTCTGGTTTTCCCTTTCTCTGCTTTCTTTTTAGATATATCATTAAGGTTAGTGAAGTCACAGGTACACACACTTTCTTGTATCTAGTTTTATGAAAATGTTCACCTCTTTTCTGCAGATCTTATTATTAAACTGGTGACACTGCTCCTTAGTTCCTTGGACTGTGACTAGCTACTCTTTTTTTTTTTTTTTCCTAACATATACTGTATTATTTGACCCAGGGGTACAGGTCTGTGAATCATCAGGCTTACACACTTCACAGCACTCACCGTAGCATATACCCTCCCCAATGTTCATAACCCCACCACCCTATCCTTCTCCACCCACCCCCCAGCAACCCTCAGTGACCAGCTACTCTTGACATCTGTCCCTCTTCCTTTTTTTTTTTTTTAAGATTTTATTTATTTGACAGAGAGATAGAGAGTACAAGTAGGCAGAGAGGCATGCAGAGAGAGAGGGAGAAGCAGGCTCTCTACCAAGCAGGGAGCCTGATGCGGGATTCAATGCCGGGACCCTGGGATCATGACCTGAGCTGAAGGCAGACCCTTAACTGACT
This sequence comes from Mustela lutreola, assembly GCF_030435805.1. Classification (NCBI taxonomy): domain Eukaryota; kingdom Metazoa; phylum Chordata; class Mammalia; order Carnivora; family Mustelidae; genus Mustela; species Mustela lutreola. The sequence goes on along the minus strand of NC_081293.1, from coordinate 143,232,278 downwards.
GAGCCACCCAGGCACCCTGTCCCTCTTCCTTTTAACTGGCTCTTTCTGAATACACCAAAAATGTATTCTTTTTTTCACATTAAAAAAAAAAAAAAAAAGAAATCTTCTTCCCCATCCCTATGTTCTATTGAAGGAAAACCCCCAACTCTCTCCTTCCTTCTTCTTACAAAAAGAGAAGTAATTCCTACCTCTATTTCAACAACTCTTTTGAGTGATTTTTAAACTTAGTGAGGTCTGGATTTCAGGCACACTGTTCCTCTCATCCAAACCTACAAATCCAGTGTCATTTTTCAGTCTAGTCGATATTTGCACGACGTATATTCTTACTCAACAGCTTCCTTGAGATATACCTCAAGGACTCTAACACAGCATTCTCTAGGTTAAACTTTATAAACCTCTTCTTCCTCCCGTCTGCCATCTTAGTGAACATCACCCAGCATACAAGCTTTCAAATCTGGGTGTCTTCTGATACTTCTCTGTCCCTCTCATGTCCTCTGTTTGAATAGTTAACAAAGCCTTAGATTCCTGGTGCATGTCCTGCCTCTGTATCCCCATGGCTACTTCTATGCTTAAATGTATGCAATTTTTCACTGGGCTAGTGAAATAGATTTCAAACCTATTTTTATATTTCTCATAAGTTTAAAAAAAAATATTTAACCACTCTCTCACAGCCTAGGATAAATCTAGTCTTCTCAGAATGGCATTAAAAGTCCCCCCTCTTGGTTTTGACCGAAATCTAATTTAATCTTTGTTTTTGCTGTTGTTTGGCTATGGTGAGTCATAGACCCACTAGAGACTAATGAAAGCTATAGATGGTTTCTTCAGAAAACGTCACCATGCACACAAGCTTATACTTTGTTGTAGTCATGTCGAGGGGCTTCACAGTCTCCGTCCCCTCTGTCCATGAATCCCATAGTTCAAACCAATCTCTTGGCACACTCTCCAGCACTTTCAGCAAGGCTGAGACACTTCCACTGAATGTCCTGCTTGATAGTCCCCTTCACACAAGCCCTGGCTGCGCCATTCACTTGATGAGCAGAATAAAACCCATACATCTTCTATCCATTAGCCTAAGATCACCTCTAAACCTATCCTGGGTGATTTTTTTCCTTTGTGAACTGGTTATGCATGACGTCTAGGGTAGACAGTCAAATTTAAAGCTAAAGAGCTTTGGAATCAGAATGACATGAGTTGAATGCATAGCAGAAATGGTTATATTTAGTAAGCAGTGTAATGTCCCCTGACCCAGATATTGAGAGTTTTAAACTTTAAGGAAGAAGAAATTTCTTCTCCCAAAGTAGTACCATTTCTGGCTTTATGATGGAACGGACCCTTAAGTTGGCTTTAAAAACTGCAGAGAATTTGGAAATGTGAAGATGTGAGGTAGAGAAGATGAGCGAGAATTTTCAGACCCAAACCTTTGCTAAACTGCTTTTCATTCTAGAAATTAGAAGCTTGGTTGTATCATTAGATTTTTTTAAGGTACTGTATTAATCATAAGAATATAACTTTCACATAGTTCATGAGACTTATTCCATGACCAATATATTTATTTCTTACTAGAAGTTTCCTTTTTTGAAATTCATGCTGAGTTCATTTTTCAGTTTTTTACTAATTATATTTACTGATTTGTAAGATTTGGGACATTGATTTATCAAGCCTGTTTTTAGGAAAACTAATCCTATGGGAAACTCATGAAGGAAGTATTTGATGGGCTACCACCCTTGTGAGTCATATTAGCATTGTAAAGGCTCTAAGAAGTTCTGAGAAGAAAACTTCAGTTGTTTAAGTCATTACTTCACAACTTAGTTGAGCATAGAACCACTTTCCCATAACAGTGGTTATTATCTGAAAGGACTATTTCTCCACACTTTGGGGAATTATAATGAAATATAAATATTCATGTAGTATGTGATTTCTTTCCAAATAAAACTATTTAAGCATCCAAGATAAGTTGTTTTATATTTTTATTCACATCTTAAAGATTCCAGAATATTCCTTAACTTAAAATGCTTTTATCATAAGGTATATATATGTTTCAAGTATTTTTTTTTTTATTAACCTGTTGTAAGAGAGCTATTGGAATATATTTTAAAAAATAAAAATAGGGGCGCTTGGGTGGCTCAGTCAGGTAAACACTGACTCTTGATTCAGGCTCAGGTCACGATCTCAGGGTGATGAGATCTAGTCTTGCATCAGGCTCTGCTCTCAGTGGAGTCTGCTTTTCACCCTCTGCCCCTCCCCACCCTCGCTGCTTCGTCTCTCCCTCTCTCTTTCTCTAAAATAAATAAATAAATAAATCTTTTTAAAAAATTCAAAATAGTATCAGAGATCTTTTGGAACCAGAAGGATGGCTAAGTGTCACATGGTTTTCTCCTTCACCACTCATTTGAGAAAACTAAAGCCTAGAGAAGTTTAAGAACCCTGTGAACATCCTGGAGAAATTCTGTAATAGCACTAAAACTTCAAATGAATGTCTTTGAAAAAGAGCCCAGTGTTCTTTGGTTGCTCACTAATCCAATCCATTGCTGAATAATACATTTATAAATAATAAAACTGATTTTGCTTGTGATGACAGTTGAGATTTTTCATGACTTAAGATTCAAAACAAAAACTAGAAGGGTTTATGTAAATGTCCAATTTCAAATACATCATCACAACTAAACATAGTTGAAATGATATTGAACTAACTAAGAACAAAAGCTTTAACAATAATTTAGAAATAAAATTTAATATTCAGAAGAAATGTTTTTAAAAGAACTAGTTTTTTAGAAATATTAATTCTATAAAATACAAAGTATGAAGTGAGAGTCCTTTCATTCTTATTTGTTTGTTTAGCATTTCATTTAATGAAATGTTTTCTTACAACATAAAATCACTCTTGGAGATCAAAGTCATTAGGAAAACACAGCAGTTTGTGTTTATTAGTTGGTTCTAACCAGTTCTGCGGTTTAAGCACAAGTTGTTTTTCCAAAGCAGAGGCATTTCCGTCTGTTAGGAAATACGGACCTTTAAAATTTGTTTCCACTATGGCATCGTATCATAGCTTCTTCCTTACTGACTCTGAAAAATTTAGGGCATCTCGTGCTCTCAATCAGCCAAATAAAAATATGGTTAAAAGAGAAAATGTATCCTATTCTCTTGTTATAATTGTATACCAAGTTACTTTTTTAATTGTAATTTAATTTTATTACTAAGCATGCCAGGTCATAATCCAGTTTTTAGGAGCTGTTGTGGTATAAAGGCTTATGCTCCTTTTTTTTCTTTTTTTTTTTTCTTTCTTTTCTTTCTTCTTCTTCTTTTTTTAAAACTTAAAGTGATTATTTGTGTGTATAAGAAAAACCTCTTTACTTCCAGGAAACACATCCAGCCTTTTCAAGATTAAGGAAACAACATACCACATATGCTATTTTAATTAGACAATATTAAATACAAACTAAAAGTCTGGAGGACTTAGTTCCAATATGTCTGTAACTTTATCACCACATGGAAAATTAACATTGCAAAGTCAAATATGAAAATAAAATATACAGGGTAAGGTATATTTACTAAAGAATAAGGTATATTCATGAAGTTTATACTCATAAGTTGAACCATAGTAAAAGTGTATTTTATATTGAGAATTATATGTATAAATTTTAAATTTTTTGATTTTTCAGATATTCTACTCTCCCCTGGCCCTCTTCATACCACCTTCAGTATATGCTGTTCATCTTCAGTTCAATCTTCTCTACCAATTTTGGATCCACACAGAGGTAACTCTTTTTTTTTTTTTTTTTTTAAGTTTTATACCTAAGTAGTTAGCCTGAAGAAATGTCCTGGAAATCCACTAGCAACTGATTTATTGTGTAAGAAAAATCTTTGTCTGCCTTCTTTAAGGAGAAACATCTGTTCATTTTTATTCCTTTTTATTGAATATATATTGCAAAGTTTATAAGAAGCAATGAGGCCAGTTGGTCTCAATTAAATAAAAAAATTTTTTGAACTATTAAGTACCAAAACATTCTAATACTATATTCAGTACAATATCTTCCTGTATTACAGTTTATTAAACATTGTTTACCAAAAGATGTTGAAATTCATTTCAATTTCAAGATATGAATTTATAACTATAAATATTTATATTACATAAATATATGTAATTTTACATATTTAGTATGTTATTTATAATCATTATTTTATACTATAATTTATTATAAGATAATAAATAATAGTTATATGTCAGTATTGATACATTTTACTGTACATATTTATACATACACGTACATATATCAATCAGCGGGAACTCCTTGAAAAAAATTTAATGCTTAAAGAAATTGTGAAAATATCGTTTAAAATCTTGCTTTAATTTTAGAGTTTGGGTTTTATTTAGAGAGTGTTCAAAATGTTTAGCCTTTTTTCCTCCCAGAAAAATGAAAAAATATAATTTCTTGGGTTTTATGTGGTATCTCAAATCATCAGATTTGAATGTTTTCAGATAGATCGTTAAGCAACTGATTGTTTTATTAACTATGGTACTGTTCTGGTTGTTAAATACCAAAAGTCACAGGCCCAGGAAAACTTACTTATAAACATGAGAACCTCTCCAAGCATTTCACATTTGTTGCAAGCTTTTTGAAGTTCTGTAGGAAACGTGTTGACAGGTGTTGCAGCTGGTTGAACAATAGCACAAATCACAGCTGCATTCGATACCAAAGCTTGATACAACAAAATGCATTATCTCATTAATCTGCAGTATTTCATGCTACTGCTCTACTTGGAATAAGGAGACTGCTACTATGACTTTGGACATATGAGCCATTATTTGAAGACCTGTGGTGAAACAGCATTGCGTTTTATGGCAGTTGACATACATCAAACAGTCAATAGGACAACCATCTGAAAGAGTTGTTGAGGCCAATTCTGACTGTAGAGGTCAAAGACCAAATTTGTTTAAATCAGTAGAGGAAAGCTTTCTAATGATTTACATGGAGGGGTTAAAGGAGAATTACATTTTTTATAGCAGCTCTGCTACAGGTCAAGCCACGTGTTGGGTCAGGTATTAGTTTGGACACAGAACAATGGTGCCTAAGTAACTTCCGCCTTTTCCTGTGCCCCTCTGAAAGGTCTATGAGCTAGAGTTTCATCGCAGTCTGTAAAGGGGCAGTGGGAGAAAGCCAGTGGTGAGACATTTCTTTTAAGCTCAGGACCTCCAGGTGGCTTCATTTCCAAGCTCAAAAGCAACACATTACAACCTTTCACTTGTCTTGTACCTCATATTTTTGAAAGTACTGTATCATGTTATAATTACTACAGTTGAGCTGCACAGGAAGCAGGAACACCCTTTTTGCAATTGAGGTTTGGCTTTTGAAATTTTAAATTATATTATTAGGTGTGAATACATTTATAAGATGTTTTTAACAGCTGTGCATTTAATTACATTTATTATTATAGACAGCATAGTACCACTCATTTGAAATAACAGAATCATGCAGGAAGTAGAACCAAGAGATTTGTAGCTGTGGCTGTTTCCAGGGTGAGTGAAATCAAGACCTGAAGTGGGAAGAAGATTTAACTTTTAAAAATAATTATTATTATCATGTAATTGCCCTAATTTTTTAAAGTTTAATACACAAAAACCATACTCCACTCACAGAAACCCTATGTCAGCCATGGTACACATGACAGTGGTGGCCAAGGAGCCCTGATTAGTCCTGAATGGAGGTTTGATTCTTTCAGTTGTTTCATGGCTACTGACAGCCGTGAAATCAGTTTTCACTCTGAGGGGGATTTGGCCTTAAGGAGGTACTGATTTTCTCAATGGAAGGATGAGTTCATTCATGTCAGTCTATCAGGGTAGGATAAGAGAAAGTAAAAAAAATAATAATAAAGCAGAACAGGAACAACATGCTTTTTGAAAGACTGTATGTGAGAGTAAAAAAATAGACCCTAAAACAAACTAAAGAGTTTATAATGAAATTTTCTGTTTACTTTTGGATTACTTTGATGAAGACAGAGCAGTGTCCATCCCCTTCCTCTTTTCTGAAAGTTACAAAACCTTCTACTATAAATTGTACTCTGCTGTTTAATTTTTGCCTCCGTTTTTGTTTATTGTTCACTCATCTAAAATGTCTGCAGCACAGAGTCGGTGAAGCTCTTTTCTTCTGAGTTACTGAAAAATACTTATTATTTAATACGTGTTTTAAAGTTAAGAGCTGTGGAATGTTGTCATTTCATTTGAGATTATAGATAATATTTCAGCAGTAGTTGATTCACACAGTAATAGTGGCATCTAGTAATAGATATTATAGATAATTATAGATAATATTTCAGCAGTAGTTGATTCACACAGTAATAGTGGCATCTAGTACCTTATCATTATCTGTTACCTTTGATTTACTATTATCGTTCATGTACGTATCAGTTGATGCTTGTGCAGAGAAATATAAAAGAGAAATAGTTATTTGGTATTGAAGATTTGATCCCATATGATTCAAGGATTTTTATAGTGCTGAACTAAAGCTCCTAAATGAAATATGGTGCAGTCATAACAAAATGAGCCATCTTTTTTTTTATTATTATTTATTTATTTATTTATTTATTTGATAGAGATCACAAGTAGGCAGAGAGGCAGGCAGAGAGAGAGGAAAGCAGACTCCCTGGTGAGCAGAGAGCCCGATGCAGGGCTCGATCCCAGACCCTGAGATCATTACCCAAGCAGAAGGCAGGGGCTTAACCCACTGAGCCACCCAGGTGCCCCTGAGCCATCTTTTTATGTACTAATATGGACAGATACCCAAAAAAATAACAGTGTATAGTATATGCTAATATTTATATTAAAAAAGGGAAAACAGCTATATGTTTTATATGTTCACAGATGCATGAAATGTTTCTAGAAGTACAGGTGGGTAGCCAACTCTTTTCTCAGGGGAGAGATATTTGGATAGACTAGGGAGAAGGATTAGATTAAGATATTAACATTAATCTTACCCATGCCAATGTGGGCAAGGAGCTCTCTCTTTGGGTAATATTTCTCTAATAAGTGATGATGTTGTGCAGCATTCCAGGTACTTATTGGTCATTGATGCATTTGCTTTAATAAACTGCCTGTTTAAGCTTTTATCTATTTTTTATTGACTTGTTTGCTTAAGTGACTTGAAATTCTTTATAGATTCTCATTATAAATCACTGTCCAATTTATGCATTTCAATTATATTTCTCCATCCTATAGCATGCTTTTTTCATTTTCTTTTTGATTATTTTGAAAAAAAATATTGAATTTTGAAGTTTAATTTATCTTTTTTTAATGGTTAGGTGGTTTTTCTTGTTTGCTGTATTTTCTCCATGAACTCTTTATCATTTTTATGAATACCCACTTCTGTGCACCATTTAAAAGTAGAAACTTTCTTTCAGCCTTTTGATTACCTGAATCCTTTGTTGAAAAGAAATTGACCGTATGTGGTCGGCTCTAATTTTAGGCTTCTGTTCTCTTCTATTGATTTCTTTCCTCTTATCCCAATCCCTCACTTTATTATTATAGCTTAACAGGAAGACTTATTTGTACAATTCATAAAAAAAAAATTTATTTAAAAATTCTCCAAGACCTTCTTACTTTCTTATTGTGTAGTCTTTGAATGGACAGTTTTCTTGCTTTCACTCCTTTGTTTATGCCATACATTTCTCTCTCTCTCTCTCTCTCTCTTTTTTTTTTTTTTCTTTTTGCCTCATTGCTTGGAGTTCACAGGTTATATATTTTAGGTCAAATTTTGAAACAAACAAACAAACATGGCCAGTATTTCCTTAAACATTGTATTTACACCTTTCTCTCTCTCCTCTCTTTGGACTCAAAATGCCTGTTTATTAAACTCTTCAGGTTTAATTACCTTTTACCTACCCTCTCTAATGTAAAAATTTTAAGCCCATTCAGTGGATTTCCCACATCAGATATTATGCCTTAAATTTTTGAATTTCCATTTCTTTTTTGTCCTTTTTATTTATTTATTTATTTTCAAAGCTTTTCCTTTTATTTATTTATTTATTTATTTATTTTTAAGGTTTTTTTTTTTTCAGTGTTCGAAGATTCATTCTTTTTGCACCACATCCAGTGCTCCATGCAATACATGCCCTCCTTAATTACCACCACGAGGCTCACCCATTCCCCTACCACCCCCAACCCTCAGTTTTTTTCTGAGTCCCCAGTCTCTCATAGTTCGTCTCCCCCTCCGATTTCCCCCATCTCACTTCTCTCCATTTCCTCTGTGTTATTTCTTATGCTGCACAAACAAGTGAAACCGTATAATTGACTCTCTCTGCTTGACTTATTTAACTCAGCATAATCTCCTCCAGTCCTGTCCATGTTGATACAAAAGTTGAGTATTAATCCTTTTTGATGAAGGCTTAATACTCTTCATACAACTGTCCCAATCAATATGACACACCTATAGAGTAAGCATCAGCAGAAGTTAGAGTGTAGGAGAACTGCAGGAATGCAGTGTGCAGAATTAGAAAGCATAAGAGATACGTAGTAGAATTATGAAGCTACATAACTGAAGAGACAATAAGAACTGGAAGTTTACAGAAATGTGGAGATAGAGAAAAGAATAGGAAAATGTAACTTTACGGCAGCAAAAACAATAAAGTGGTAGCAGCATGACCTGAGATTTAGATCTGACTTCTTCATACAACTAATAGAGTGGTTTGCTTATGGCGCTTTTATAGCCAACATTATGATTTTCATGGAAGTATAGCAGTATTTATCTGTTCTTCAAAACCTTATGGAGTCTACCAAGACCCAGTCTTCTGTAAAAAATGTGGTTTTAGGGAGCCTGGGTGGCTCAGTGGGTTAAAACCTCTGCCTTTGGCTCAGGTCATGATCCCAGGATCCTGGGATCAAGCCCTGCATCGGGCTCTCTGCTCTGCAGGGAGCCTGCTTCCTCCCCTCTCTCTCTCTCTGCCTGCCTCTCTGTCTACTTGTCATCTCTCTCTCTCTCTCTCTCAAATAACTCTTTTAAAAACAAACAAACAAACAACAACGTGGTTTTAAGTACATTTACCTATTTCATCTTACCATTTTATTAAACCATTATATATAAAATATATAACATTTGTAACATGAATTCTAAGTCATGATTTCAGAGAAACAAATTTAGTTTATCTCAGATTTCTGTAGCTGTTATTTTGTTCTTTGTATTAGAATTATTAAGCTAGTTGACAAAGCTTTTTCATTATATTAATTAATATTTATTTTGCATAAAGACACTTGGGAAGATATTCTTGAATATTTCACATACTGTAATTATTAAAACCTAAATATGCATGTCATAACACATAATTATTCATCTCAAGTGTGTTTTATAAAACATAGTAAAAGTGGGGCACCTGGGTGACTTTAATTAACTCAATTAAACATCTGCCTTCAGCTCAGATCACAATCTCAGGGTCCTGGGATGGAGCCCCAGGTCAGGCTCCCTGCTTAGCAGGGAGTCTGCTTCTCCCTCTCCATCTGTCCTGCCCCTAAGCTCATGCTCTCTCTCTGTCTCAAATAAATAAATAAAATTTTTTTAAAAAACATAATAAAAGTAGGGTCACCTGGCTGCCTCAGTCCATAGAGTGTGGGACTCTTGACCTCAGGATCCTGAGTTCCTGCCCCATGTTGGGTGTAGAGTTTACTCAAAGAAAGAAGGAAGGCAGGAAGGCAAGAGAGAAAGAAAGAAAAAGAAAGAAAGAAAGAAAGAAAGAAAGAAAGAAAGAAAGAAAGAAAGAAAGAAAATAAAAAGAAAAGAAAGTAACTATTTACATAATGTAAACTTGTGTTTTCCTTTTGTGGCCTCAGGAATTATATTGCCTGAAGTCCTGACTTCATTTATTACTATTACTGTGACCTTGGACAGTTCAGTTTACCTTCCTGTGCCTTAGTTTCTTCTTATATAAAATAAAGATACTAACAATACACAGTATTGAGTATTAAAAAAGATAGTTCATATTCTAATCTATAGATGTTTGTAGTACTTTTGTTTTTCTTTTTAATCTTTTCTGTAAACTAGATAACTGTTTTATTTTATGTCACTTACTAACCATTCCTAGCCATCCTTATGATTATTCATGTACATTTTGTACTTGTGATTTTAATGCAGTCCATATTTTGGTTAGTATGAATTATTAATATGAATAAATGCAGTTGGATTTTAGATTTAAGAAAATAATGCACAAATTTACTTTAGAAAAATGTATACCTTTATGAGCTTGAGATTCTGATCACAAAATGCATTGTTCAGGTTTTTTTGTCATAATCCTTTTTTTTTCCAATTCAGGAACTAGTCAATGTAGAAAATTATGAAATTTGCCAAACTCAATATATCTTTTTAAATATTTCAAGCATTATATCCCACAGACATCCACTGAGTGCCTATTTCATTTGTAGTCTTGCATATAGTAACAAAGACAAAAAAAAAAGAGAGGCTGGAACAATGAGATACACTATTCTGGATGAAGGAAAAGTAGCTCAAAAGGTATTTTTAAATGACTGAATTTTAGAAGACTAAACAGTTACAGTTATCCCAAGCCACAAATTCTCAGCTACTGATATTTGTCATTTGTTTGATCTGTCCCCAGGAAAAACTTGAAGAGATGACATTTCTATTTATTTGTCTCTTATTTACTTCATTTTACATGTCATTTACTTATCCAGAACTCATGTTTTCAGAAAGTATTTTAAGCATTTTGTCAAATACTATCTCACTAAATCTTCATAACAAGTTTATGGAATAGTTAATACTGTTGCCTCAAGTTAAGTATACTAAGTAACTTGTACTGCATCATAGGACTGGTAAGTGTCAGAGCTGGGCTTTGGACTGAGTAGTGAGGCTCCAGATTCCTTGTTCTCATCCATTTCTGACCACACTGTTATAATAGCCACCATGTATTAAACATGCAATATATGCTAAGCAGAAGATTTTCATTTAATTCCCATAAAGTAATTTGAATCACTAAAGGTCAACTACTTTTGACTACTTAAAGACTTTTATAGTTTGTAAAGAATGAATATAATTATAAATAACCTCAGTTAATGATGCTTTATTTTAAGGGTACCTGTAGAGGTACAAACTATCCCAGAAAGTTAATAGACAATTTCAGAAAACTGGAAATTTTATATTCACCAACTTTGTGGCAAACACTATCCTTTTTCAAAGCTAAAATATTGAGATTCTGCAGTTTATATAAGGTAACCGAGCTGGCCTCAGAGCATATTGTGTTTTGGCCGTTACCTACTTATTACCCTTCCTCTTCACTCTATTTATTTGGTTATATCTCAGTGTACCATGATGGGAGGCAACAGGGTTCATAAATAACCCACATTGCACAATGAAAGAAGTTTAAACCTATTGGTTAGTTAAGAGAGGACTTTGTAATCTTGCCTGGATCAAATTACTGTGTGACCTTTATACACATCTGTTTGTCCCTCTTAAAATGTAATCTATCCTCAGAGGTTAGTCCTACTGAAAATCCTTTGGTGATGTTCAGTTGCTTGATGAGCGAAGTCTAAATTGCTTTAATTTAATGTTTCTCTTGCAATGCCTTCAAATAGATTTCCTGTGTACATCCTGTTACTTTCCATTCTGTGCAATTCATTCCGAGTTGACTATTTTCCATTTCCCAAATACATCTGCTATGTAATTATTACTGTTTCTCTTCTTTCATATTTTCTACATTTTGCTTTTCTATACATTCTTTAAGGCCTCACTCAAATCTTCAGAAAGCATCTCTTCTATCAAGAGTAAGTACTTACGTCGCTCAGACCATGTATTGGTCACTGCTAAGTATTTCATAAGATTTGTTTATTTAGTGATGCCTGGGTGGTTCAGTCAGTTAAGCATCTGCCTTCGGGTCAGGTTAAAATCTCAGGATCCTGGAATGGAGCCCCACATGGGGCTCTCTGCTCAGCAGGGAGTCTGCTTCTCCCTCTCCCTCTGTCCCACCCGCTTGTGCATGTGCTCTCTCTCAAATAAATAAATAAATAAAAAACTTTAAAAATAAGATTTGCTTATTTAATTATCATACAATCCTATTGTCCTCATTCAAAGAGAAGTTGAAGTATGTAGAATTAAATAACTTGCCTAAGGTTGTAGCTAATTAGTAGTCGATATGTGATTCAAAACCTGGTAAACTATTTTCTCCTTTCCTCCTCTGAAATCTGGTATCAGTGATTTTACATTTCTTAGAGATGACCAGATTATGTGGAACAACCCCAATATATGTCTGTTTTCCTGGCATAATTGTTAATAGCTCATCCTTTCCTCTCTTTGAAAGTATTACATACTCGTTTTCCTCCTAAACAGCTCTTGATCTCTCTTAACCTTTCCATTCTCTTATCTCACCTTAGCTAATGCTCCTTCCATCAGTTATATAGATGGCTATGATAGAATATTATTCTCTTCTCTTCCTACAGACTCTTCTCTCTTCCAAATTTTTGCATACAGCCATGGTGGTGATTTTAGAAACCCAGTTATATCAGGCACTGCCAACATGAGTACAAATACCCACAATAAGAAGTTTTGAATGGCTTTCTGCTGCCTCCAGGACAAAATCAAATACCTTAAATTCATGAATGGATTTCAGGGTTCTTAGAACATGACCCTGCTTTACTGCTCTGTTCTCATCCCATTAGTCAGATGCTCCAGCTAAACCACATTTCTTTTTCTCTCACGTACTCCAAACACTTATTCATTTTCTGTATTTATATATGCTCTCTTTGTTGATGACCTTTTCCAAACATTCTTCATAATGCAACTCAATTACATTCTTCATAATGCAACTCAATTACCACTTCCTTATGAATGTCTTTTTTCACCTCCTACTTAACTCTGTAAGTGCACTTTTCTTTTTTTTTTTTTTTTAATTTTATGGTGTTTTTTTTCAGTGTTCCAAGGTTCATTGTTTATGCACCACACCCAGTGCTCCATGCAATACATGCCCTCCCACCACGAGGCTCAACCATCCCCCCCACCCCTCCCTTCCCAAACCCTCAGGTTGTTTCTCAGAATCCACAGTCTCTAATGCTTCTTCTCCCCCTCTGATTTCCCCCAATTCACTTTTCCTTTCCTTCTCCTAATGTCCTCCATGTTATTCCTTATGCTCCACAAGTAAGTGAAACCATATGATAATTGACTTTTTCTGCTTGACTTGCTTCACTCCGCATAATCTCCTCCAGTACCATCCATATTGATACAAAAGTTGGGTATTCATCCTTTCTGATGGAGGCATAATATTCCATTGTATATACGGACCATATTTTCTTTATCCATTCGTCCATTGAAGGGCATCTTTGCTCTTTCCACAGTTTGGTGATTGTGGCCATTGCTGCTATGAACACTGGGGTACATATGGCCCTTCTTTGCACTACATCGGTATCTTTGGAGTAAATACCAGGAGTGCAATTGCAGGGTCATAAGGAAGCTCTATTTTTAGTTTCTTAAGGAATATCCACACTGTTTTCCAAAGTGCCTGTACCAACTTGCATTCCCACCAACAGTGTAAGAGGGTTCCCCTTTCTCCACATCCTCTCCAATACATGTTTAATGACTTGTTAATTTTGACCATTCTAACTGGTGTAAGGTGGTATCTCAGTGTGGTTTTGATTTGAATCTCCCTAATGGCTAATGATGAATCCATTCCTGATTAAAATGCTTCAAAGTATAGGGATAGAGGGAACATTCCTCAACTTCACGAAATTGATCTGTGAGAAACCCACAGCGAATATTATTCTCAATGGGGAAAAGCTGGCAGCCTTCCCTTTGAGATCAGGAACACGACAAGGATGCCCACTCTCACCACTGTTGTTCAACATAGTAATAGAAGTCCTAGCAACAGCAGTCAGACCAACAGAAAGAAATAAAAGGTATTCAAATTGGCAAAGAAGTCGTCAAACTCTCTCTCTTCACAGATGACATGATACTTTATATGGAAAACCCAAAAGACTCCATTCCCAAACTACTAAAACTCATACAGCAATTCAGTAATGTGGCAGGATACAAAATCAATGCACAGAAATCAGTTTCTTTCTTATACACTAACAGTGAAAATATAGAAAGGGAAATAGAGAATCGATTCCATTTACTATAGCACCAAGAACCATAAGATACCTGGGAATAAACCTAACCAAAGACATAAAGGATCTGTACTCGAGGAACTGCACTTTTCTTTTCATTACTGCTGTGTTTATTTCCATTTCCACATTGGGTGTTAAGAGTAAGCTCTGTTGGGGGATGTGAATACTGTAACATATTGGTTCCTGCTTATGAAAGCATTCAGTTAATAATGCTGAAGTTTACTTCTTATACATCTATACTGTATTTGTTACTAAACTCTGTTTCTCCCATTATTCTGAGTTCCTTGATAACAAAAAGTAAAACATGGCTTGTCTTATGAGAACATATGTTTGTGTATATAAGTACATATATTATATACATATGAACTTTAATAAATACACATAGCAGTGTTTAAATACTTATATCTCTTGTTGATAATAAGTAAATAAGTTTGTATGTTTATACTTATTTGCACTTATATCTGGGGTACAGCTATGCTGTATCTCCCTAATATAAATTTTTAATGGTTATGATCATGTATCTTTTAGAATTTTAAGGAATTTTTGAGGAAGAAGCAGTTATATTTTAAAACAAATGTTTTTGAAAAATACTTGTTGTAACAAAAATCAAATTTCATGCTTCTTGTCTATCAGGTCCTTATTTCAATAGTTCGTAATAAGCCTTCCATCATGGAAATAAGCTGAGACATTTCACAGCACTTCTGTCTATTTACTCCCATAGTCCCTGTTATTCCTTTCTGAATTTCAGGTTCCAGTTCTCTCTTCTTCCTTCTTTAGAATTTAATTTACTTCACTAGTTTCATATTGCCTCTAAGTAATTACATAGTCTTTAGCTCTAACGCTAATTCTCTTACAGATTTAAGGTCAGTGTTTCCAATGTGTCATTTAATATATTCACAAGAGTACTTGGCAGTACACAGAGTTAACATATTTAAAATGTATTTCATTATGACTCAAGTCAGAGGCTCTTCTTTACTTCCATTGCTACTTCAGGTCAACATCATGGTCAAATATTGTTGTTTCCAAAGAACTCTTTGACCTCTTTGTAGCCTGTCTTCAAGTCCTATACATGTTCTCTCTAGAAGTGATCTTTTGTTGCATTCTGTAGTTACCTTTTAAGATAATTCACCCTTAACTTATTCATGTATAATTTTGTAGTGTTTTCCCAAATGTATTAGATATGCAAATCTCTTTGAAATTCATATATTTAAAAAAAAATAGTTCTTGAGTGCTTACTCTCTGCCAAAGAGACTAATTGGCCTGAATTGGCATCACTTGTTACTATCATATTGAGGATTATGTCCTCCTTCAAGAATCTGTTAGATTCTACTGATTCTTTCCTAAAGGGAAAAAAACTTTGCATAAAAAAAATAATTTTAGGGGCACCTGGATGGCTCAGTGGGTTAAAGCCTCTGCCTTCTGCTCAGGTCATGATCCCAAGGTCCTGGGATCCAGTCCTGTTCGGGCTCTCTATTCAGCAGGGAGCCTGCTTCCCTTCCTCTCTCTCTGTCTGCCTTTCTGCCTACTTGTGATCTCTGTCTGTCAAATACATAAATCAAATCTTTAAAAATAATAATAATAATTTTATTGAGCTTCCCAAAGCTCATCAAAAGACTATCTAAAAATTCATAGATCACTATTTTAAAATGTCTGTTGTGAAAGTAATGGAATTTGAGGGTTTCCAGCATAAGGGAGAAGTTGGGAATCTACTAATAGAATTGAAAAGAAGACTATTTTAAGAACAAGAAAGTAATAAGACATAATGTCTAAGAGTATAGGTTGTGTAATCAAAGAGAAATCTATCCTCTGTTGGAGTTTTGTACACTCTTGTGTTTGCGGAACCTAAAAGCATTCCCACATAAGGGAATCTTAAGAAATGCTTGCTGAAGGATGGGTGTGAATATTTAGTAAAGTTATCTAAATTCTCTGACTTTGCTTTCTAATCTTTAATGAAGGTAATCATACCTACCCCATAAAAGTGCACTGAGGCTTAATAAAATAACATATGTTAGTTGTATATAGTCAGGTAAATAATACCAGTTATTATGGTATCTATTATGAAAAAAGTCGTAAGACTACATATTAGAATTGGTACATAAGGTCAGAGTTGGATGGATCACATGCATGTATCAGAGTTATCTGGGTGCTTACTCAAAATATAGAATAATAATAGACCTCTTCTAAGAACCATAAAATATACGTAAATCTCCTCTGACCAAGGGTAGGAATCTGCAACTTTGATATTAGGAAGCTTGAGCTCCATGAATATGGGAGCTCACAGTAAACGTCTTAAAGACAAAGACTGTGTTTTATCATCTTCTTTTTCCCATTGTCTTGAACTTGAATGACCATCAACAACTACCTTTTTTTTTTAAGATTTTATTTATTTATTTGACAGAGAGAGACAAAGATCACAAGTAGGCAGAGCGGTAGGCAGAAAGAGGGTGAAGGAGGCTCCCTGCTGAGCAGAGATTCCTGATGTGGGGCTAGATGCCAGGACCCTGAGATCATGAGCTGAGCCGAAGGCAGAGGCTTAACCCACTGAGCCACCCAGGCACCCCAACAAATACCTTTTTGATTAACAATTGAATTGATCTTATTAATTAAACTTTTTACAATATATGTATATATTGGAGAGGATAGGGAGAAACAAATTCTCATACCAAAGACTTAGATCAGAGAGTACTGAATTGTGTTCCTTCAGATTCCTGTGTTGTAACCATAATCCTGAATATAATAATATTTGAAAATGGGGCTTTTAGAAGGTAAATGGGTCATGAGAATGAAGTCCTCATGATGGGATTTGTGCCCTTTTAAGAAGAGACATGAGAGAGAGGATACAGTAAGATTACTGTTATGAAACACTAAATCTCAATCTTGAAGGACCTGCTAGCCTCCATCACTCTGAGAAGTAAATGTTTTTTAAGCCGTTCAGTATATTGTGTTTAGTTATAGCATCCTGAACTAAGACAATTGTTTTGAAAATAGGGCAGATGAACTTGAGACAGATACTTGTAGCATCTAATCTACTGACTGAAAATCCATTCTACATTTATAATAATAATCAAAGTGTAGTTAGTTTTAGAATGAGTTATGTATTTGGAGCATGTTTTATAAGACTGCCAGGACTGGATATTTAAACAAGGACTACTTGACCCTTCAGTTTATTATCTACTTTTTTTTTTTTTAACATAATGTTACTAATGATAATAACGTGGTTCTTTTTTTCTCTGAGTATCCAAGCTGGTAATATAAAAC
Source organism: Mustela lutreola (assembly GCF_030435805.1). NCBI lineage: Eukaryota > Metazoa > Chordata > Mammalia > Carnivora > Mustelidae > Mustela > Mustela lutreola. The sequence goes on along the minus strand of NC_081293.1, from coordinate 143,214,937 downwards.
TTGTGTTTCACTAGAATGAAGTTTTATATTGTTATGCTTATGAATGCTTCCTATTTCCCGTCTGTCAATTTAATTAGTGTTGTTAAAAAAAGAAAGTCACCTGGAATCTACCTCTTTTTGAAGGAACACATTCAGTAGCTACTTGCGTGCATTTTTCCAAAGAAAAATCAAAAGTGTTATTTAAAATGTAAGCCGAGACAAATTCAAATAAAATGCTAACTTGTCTAGCTCTTGTCCTCTTGTTTGAGGAATAATGCAATCATAAGTGACAAGAATCACCCTTCAAGATAATTTATTATAAACGTGGTCCTTTAAAACTGCTGTTTATTGTATAAACATAGCCTAGTCTCATTCTTCTTAAAACTAAGCTTTTAACTCTTTAACCCTATGGTATAGATTCATCAGAAATTTACTCCCTATGAAGCTCTTCATGATTCCAACAGTCCTGATTCCTCCAGATTGTTTTATTTCCAAACTATAAATATTGTTTTTCACTCCTCAGTGTGGAAATTCAGCTACCTTCATATTACATGCTTACTGAAGTAGAAAGCTGCCTAATCAGATAGGAAAACATTTGGCTGTGAATAAATCAGCATTTGTCGAGGATTTCAAAGTGTGAACCTAGGCAGACAAGCACACATCCTAAGAGCTCTGCTTTCTCTTGCTTCCCTGTAGAGAAATCAGAGGTTAATATGGCTGCCGCCACCATCTGTCTAAATACTTGAGTGTGTCGTCTTGAATTAACATAGCAGAACTAGTGGGGGAGGTCATTAAGATTTTATTTTTACATTTCATCACCAGATGCTCTACAATATAAATTTATCCATAAATGTTCAGATTGATTAAGTTTTTAACAAAGAGAACAATGAGTGTTTAAAAATCAACTAATTCAGAACAAGAAGAAAATTATTTTAATATGTTAACTTGTAGTATTCATGGATTCTATTCTTCTTTTCCTAAAACTTTAAATGAGGAATTGCTATAGAATTTCTTGGTAGTAAAAAACGTATTCCTATATATGTTCCAACCAATAGCAATGGAATTGTCACTCATTGTAACTTTAAGAAATAGTTAAATTACCTGTAACTAAATTGTAATTTCCATTGTCCTATTTCATGATCTCTCAAAAGATCTTAACACAGGACTTTTCATAAACTGAGCACTCAGTAAATACCTCTTAAATAAGTGAACCTTGCACAGTGACTGTTGAAGAAGCTCATGAACAGAAGAGAGCTCTCTACAGTGTTCTCCTGGGGCCATCGGTGGGATTTTTTGAAAAGCTGCACTCTAGAGGGCTAGATAAAAGCATATATTTTTACTAAAGGTAATTCTTAGCTTTTGACCTAGAAAAGAATTCAATTTGCTTCTTATTAGGTAATCTTATGCCATTTATAAATTCAAATGGGTTCTAAGTTCAAATACCTGTACTGTGAAATGGTAACGGAAAAGAAAAAAATGAGTGCTTTTCTCATCCTTCTCAAAAGCACACAAAATTTTTGAAAAAGAAAACTTTTTATAAAACCTTTTTTTCTGAAATAGCTCTACCCTTCCATTGAAGAGTCCACTAGATGTAAATGATCTTCCTATAGGAAGTGCCTGTATATCACTTCATTTCCTTTTACTTCTAAAACCTAGTAAATCCAGGAAAATTCAATAAATCTTTGCAGAATGAATGGACTGGCTGACAAGAAACTACTTGGTTGGCTTATTATGCAACTATCTTTTCCTAAGAAACTTCTATAAAAATTTATAAATATAGATTTTAGTTATCAGGAACACTACTTCCAATGCTGATAGAAAATGCTTTGTTACTCTGGAAAAAAAATTAAAAAAAAGAAAAGAAGAAAATAATGAAATGGAAAGGAAAGAAAGAGAAAAATGTCAGCACAATGGGCTAATTTACTTTTACCCTCTAAAAAATGGAGGTGTAAAGTATATAAAATAAAATAAACTTGAAAAACAAAAAAAAATGCTTATTGGTAATTTGGTACTTAAAATAGCTGTTAATTGGGATTCAAATATATATTTAGTATATAGGTAAATATATTTAATAAGGATAAATTTATATGTATACATTTCTATATTTGTCCTTCAGATTTTCTGTCTGTAAATACAACTATAATACTAGACTATATATTGAAAGGTCATGGAAATATTTATAACTGCTTACTTTCCAAAAAGACATGCATAAGCCTATAGTTATTGTAAAGCTCTTCCCAAATAAAAGATTTTTCAAATTTTTTATTCATAAATGTACATGCAGACATGCTTAGTTGATAGTTAAAAGAAGGAAAGTAAAAGAAAGAAAAGAGGGAAGGAAGGAAGGTAAATTACCATGAAATAAACAACTGATCATGGTATAATTATTAGTCCATTTAATTTTAATTTGGGTTTGTACTGAATCTTGTGACTAATCTACTTGAAAAGTCTGCCGTTTTCAGACCGTATGTCAAGCATATCATTCTTAGTTAAATATAATGTGACAATGATTTGTCTATCAGATAATAAATGTATTAGGAACAGGCTTAGTATTTCCCTTAAATACTGACTGCAGTGAAACATGGAGGCCCACAGTGGTATCAGGGTCCTGGAACATCAGTCATGAATAATGCTATAAAGAAGTTTTGACTTGTTAGAGTTAATGTCATCCCTATAACCTATGCTCATCTGAATGCAGGCATTTTCCTGCTATGGAGATTTCATTTCTCTTCACCCCCAGCCCAGTCACTCCTCAGCGTCTCTCATATTGTAGGCACATTCATTGTTAATAAGTGTTCTGTAAAACACATGCTTTTTAGGACATATTTTCCCTATTATGATTTTTTCCCTCTCAGACAGGAAGCATGAATATTTGTAAGCATGTCTTACTTGGAAAGAAATTTATAATTAACTATGGGCTCACACTTTCTTTCTGAAAAGTAAGAGGTTAAAAATACTCCTATAGGTTTTCAATAATATATTCCAGTATTTTTAGTACCCATTTGCAGGTAGGAAAACCGAAGGGTGGAAATATAATGTGACATTCCTAGTAGTATGCTAAAATTTGACAGAAGAATAGAATTGAGATGTTTCTTTCAAAAATGGATATAGAAAGTCTCTTCAACATCAATTGTCAGAGTGAGTGAGAAGAGGCAATTTTCTGAGCAGTTCATAAAAACAAGATTATTTTTTTTTAATTAACTGAATTTTTGTTAAAAGTAAGTGGGGCCTTCCAACTTGTGCCTTAGTTAATCATTTCTGCACTCTTATGTGAACTACAAAAACCTAAACAATCAATATTTTCCAATCAGAAGAATCAATGAAAATAACTAAGAAATGTATAGAATAGAATATGTTAATTTTATAAGAAATAATGTCATTAATTTAGAACATTTATTTAGAACATTTATTTTGATGCTTTATAGAGTTCAATTCAAAGTAATTTTTCCATTTTAATTGGAAAGACCTACAGAGATATGTTTTTCAGATTATAAAGGGTAATCAGAAAACACCTGAGAGCTACAGTGTGGAAAGAATTAATTACAACCAGTTCATAGTAGACATTTAATTATTTGATTTACCACATGTACTTACTTTATCAATTTCTAGGGCAAAATTATTCCTGCCTGATAACCTAGAAAACAATGGAAGTTTCACTAACCTTTAGGTCTCTAAGTCATTCAGCTCACTCAAAATGTGACAGCAGGGTAAGGGGGAAGAAGGGTCATAAGAACTCTCAAAAGCCATTTCAGAATCATTTGGTGATATGGAAACTGATATGGAGATTTTATATCTCTGGCTCCTTTTAACTGAAACTGAAGCCCTCATAATCCTGTACTGAGAGAACATAAAAATAGTTCAAAAAACTTACCTGCCAATTATCAGCAGAATTCAACTATCCCATTATCTGCACTCTGGTTTTCTATTTTTCTGTTTTCTATCTGTCTGTCTGTCTATCTGTTGTTCTATCTGTTTGTTGTTACTGGTGGTTGGCCCCTTCATTTTATCTATTTATCTTAATTTTCCAATTCACTAAATCATAGGTCATGTTTGGATTTGCTCTCTGGGCTTTAAAGGCCAAGGGTACTCTAGACTCATGTTTTGTCTCCAGTCTTGGGAATGACCACTAGGCTCATTCCTTAATGTACCCCTCCCTCCAATTTCCAAACTAGAAGACAGGAATTACACAATGCTTCTCTCCAGAACTGGAAAAAGACTGAAGTACAGCAAGTCATGTATACCCATTGAAGAAGAGGGCATTCTCACCGTTGGGGTACTGTTCTGTGCATTGTAGGATGTTTCGCAGCATTGAAACCCACTACTCACTAAATTACAGAAGCACTTCCTCCAGTGTGACTGTCAAAATTATCTCCAGACATTATCAAAAGTCCCCTGGAAGCACAGTCATCCCCATTTAAGAAACACTACTATAAAGGCAAAAGGGTTGGGAGGGCTGTGAAGTGGATTTATCTGCTCAGTACAATCTTGTCGGGCAGTCATTCTGTGCAAGGCCATGTTGCATGTGCTGTGAGAACCTTGAAGAGGAGCAGGGTCCCGTTTCTGTCCTCGCTGAACTTTCAATATTGTAGAGGAAGTGAATACAAATAACTGGAAATCGGAATAGCAGGACGTAAAAATTAGTGATGTCTAAATATGTATTCAGAAAAAGGCAAACAAAATTATCATTCGAAAAATCAAGGATAGTGTTTCAAAATGTATGTCGGACTTGAAGGAATAGCAGAATTCCAACAGGTCGAGATGGGAGGTTAAGGTCTCTGAGGCAGAAGAAAGAGAACATTGGAAATTGGTCTTGAGGGAGAATTTGAACAGCTTTGAATTTGACGTGGTTTATTTAGTTTATTCAGTTCATTATGAGGACCCTTTCCTTCCAGTTCACTTTATTTTTGATGAGGACCATGACATGATGAGAAGATGGCAGTGTCTATGGGCCCTGTTCTCTTGCTTTTATATTTAACTCCTTTTCCAACCTCTGCCATAAACTGTGGGGAGAGAAGTGAGTTTGTGACCAGTACAGCATAAGATCCAGAGCATTTCTGCTGGATAAAATTTAATCAATACAATGATTGAAGCTTATTATTATAAAATTGTTTTATTTATTTATTTATCATCTGATATACAAGAAATGATCCTTTTGGAAAACAATGCTTTCAAGAAATAGGCAGAAGACATATTACTGTTTCCAAAGTTTGGCTGAGAAATTAGCATCCAAGTTTTAATAGTATGGAAACTGAAAACACTCCTCTTATAAATAGGGGGGTCAAAGGAAACAGTCTAAAGACCTTTGCTTGGAACATTGGTTTTTAACCTCTGAGGACTCATCTACTCCTTTGAGTATATGATAAAAACAGTAGTTTCCTCCCAGAAAAATACCCATCGGTACATACTCAAGAAAGTTGGTATAACACTTAAGGGTGTTCTTGACTTTCTGAAGCCCATTCATGGCCTTTCTAGGCATCCGTGGTTCTCAGGTTATAGAACTCTGACAGAAGACGACAGCGTACAAGACTTAGACAGTGCTTTGTGGACCTATGAAAGACCAGAAGTGCCTAAAATCCCATGAGAGGGCAGTTTAGAATCTGAAACATCTAGGTTCCTTATAAATACTTGGATTTCTTTTGACTAGGATGTAGTAAAAAAAGTACTTAGTTATTGTCCATGAAACTTCTAAAGGTTTAAATTACTTTTATCTGATGGAAATGTTTCTGTATCTCTTAGAAACAGTATAATAGAAAAATAAAAAGAATCCTGAGTTGAAATCAAGAAGATTTTAGGGCTTCTTCCAAGCTGTTTGAACTTGGACTAGTAATTTAACTTCTCTGAGCTTCAGTTTTTATGCTTTTTAAAAAATAACAAAGTATGGGACTGTGTGGTTTTTAAGTCCTCTGTTATAAAATTCCACAATTTAAATTAGCTTATCTAAATGTTAAGAAATAAGACAGAAAAATAACTTTCTAAAAATGATAATAGCTGCAATTACTTCCACAGTAACATATTTTCAGGAAGTGATTCAAAGCTAGATGTGGTTGAATTGCTAAATGACTGAATTTGCAAAAGTGGGCGATAATTAAGTCATTATGCTCAACCCGTATTACTTATTGATGACTTCTCCATGATTTTGAGTCAGAAGAGTTTTCTACAAGAGAGGTTCTAACTGGGCTGTCTGAATGATGAATCATTCCCCACCGAGGTGGTCTTCCTCAGCTCCAAGGTACTCATAGGCAATACCAGGAAATTTGACTGTGGTTGCCTGTGTTGTACTTGGCTTTTAACTTTAAAAGGGGAGGGGGGGCTTTCAATATTGATATCACCATGGTTCAGCCTGTAGGAGCAAAAGATTTTCTTGGAGGAAAATGGCTTGACATTAAATATATATATATATATGGCACTCCGCCAGGGCTCCAATCATATGAATGCACTCACCATTTGTGTGGCTTTAAATCTGGCTGCACATATGCCAGGACCAAGGATCAGAAATGCATGTGGGTAGCAGAAGCTGGTCAGTGTAGTCTCCTCCACCCCCTTTTGTTGTCTGTTTTTGCAACATATGTTAGGCACCAAAGGGACAAAAAAGGATGAAATGGTTTTCTCCTTTTCCATCTGGTTCTCTGCCAGAGATACAAAGCCCGAAAAGAGCATCAGATTTCAATGTTCTGACTGCTGAGAAACCCCACTTTCTTGTTCTCTATCCATCACCATTCTTCTTCTTAACAAATATTTTTCCACCCAGTACAAAGCAATGGAGTCCAGTAAAATACAGGGCTATTTCTACTTACTCCCCTCCCAATCCCTGGTCATTAATACTCCCATTTGTGGGATAATACATTTGTGGCTTATTTGATAGGAATGTAGTCTGATGTAAGTGCTATATATTCATAGTATTTTGAACTCTTGGAATTAAAAAAAAAATACAGATAGTTCTTTGGGTATAAATAAATTCTGTTCTGTGAGTTACCAAAAAGTCTGTTGTTTGGAGCCCATAGGGTATTTCTCGTGGAAATAATTTTAAAATGGTGATAAAACTCCAAGATAGAAGACAGAATGGGAGGGGGAATGGGGGAAGGAGGCAAAGAAGAAAGGAGGGACGGAGGGAGAAGGGGACAGAGGCTAAATCAATACAGGACACAAAATATTACACATCCTTTGCACACAAACATTTGTCTGCTCCATAATGGAAACTAGAAATCCCTTAGAAGCTTGGCAGCAGTATGGAAGGCAAAGACTGCTTCTTTCAAGTGCGTAAACAATGGGTTCAGTAAGGAGATGGTGGTGGCACCTGCCCTCTGGAGAGCTACAGGACTGCCAGGTGGCAATGTTGCTGCAGCTTCTACCTCATGAGGGTATGGGACCCCACAAGCTGGGGACAGTGTGACTACTGCAGCTGTTCACATTTGCAGAGCAATTTTTAACTGAGTGTTTTAATGTCTGTCAGACATTGCCAAAACATGATTAAATCCCACTGTATAAGGAGTTGCAATCTAGAAATTTGTTTGGGACTTAAAGATCTATTAAGCCTAACAGCATTACTGTGTATTACTAGAGTAGTAATTGCTTTTATGTGAAATTTTATCCTGAAATTTTTCAAACATTCAGAAAAGTGGAGAAAATAATAGAATACATTTATATATATCCATCATTTCAATTAAAAAATCATTATGATTTTGATTCATTTTCACTGGTTATCTTTTTTTTGCTTTTTCTTTATTCATTGCCAAGTATCTTTTAGCAAAACATAGATCTCATGTCATGTATACTTCAGTTATACAGCTCGAAAAAATATTACATCTTCCTACACGATGACAATTCCAACATAGTTTGCAATAAAAACAATATTTTTTATTGTGTAATAACCCATATATAATCATTGTCTTAACTCTTCTTGCCTATAAAATGTCTTTTTTTGTTTGGTTTGTTCAAACCAGTATTCAAAACAAGATCACCACACTCCATTTAGTTGTTATGTAACTTAAGTATCTTTTTATCTTGAGCAGTCCCATTTCTGCTTCTATTCCGTACCACTGACCTGTTGCCAATTCATGTTGACGTCATGATTATTAGGGGATGTTTTTTCCCCTTGAGTGTCATTTAACTCATTCTTGTATTCCTCGTATGTCCTCTAAGTGGAAATTAACTCCAGGGGTGAGTAATTTCTTAAAATACGTGTTTTGATTTTTTCATTAGTAGGCTCTAATAAATCCATTTAGATATAATTAAATATTCTATTATTTCCCATGATTGATGGAATAATAGTGTAATCAAAATTAAAAAGGTTCCCGTATTGCTTAATGTTGATTATATAGTACACCAAATGTCTTATATGTGGTCTGCTATTCTTTTTTATGACACCAACCTGGTTCCTACACTCCTTACAATTTGCAGACTCTGGCATGGGGATCCTTACTGAGAAATGTTGAGAGAGAACTTTAAAGAGTTATAGACCACATTATGAAGGGTCCTTAACTGCAAAGATAAACACACAAAGAACAGGCCCCTTCATATATTTGACTTTTAATCATGCCTCTAACGTGGCACGAAGATGGTGCATCTACAGGTAAAAGATCACTTGGGATTATACTCGAATAAGCAGCATCACCCTAATTCAGTTGTTAAAAGCTGTTGCTACATGCTGAGTATTGGGTGAAACCAACTCTCAACTAACCAGAAAGCAAATGTAATACTATTGTTTTCCCTTTCCCTAGTTATGTGCTAGTTATCATAAACCAACAAAGACACAGCTGAAAGGTGAAGAACATGAAATGACAGGGGACCTTAGAGAAGTGAGCCCTAACAGTGGTGGTATATGAATACCATGCTGCTTATAATACTCAGAATGTTATTGTGTAGATATTTTTTAATATTTCCCTTTTAAACATGAGGAACCTGGGTTATGAAAACCTTAAATTGAGGCACCTGGGTGGCTCAGATGGTTAGGTGTCTGCCTTCAGCTCAGGTCATGATCTCAGGGTCCTGCGATCCAGCCCCATGTCGTGGTTGGGCTCCCAGTTCAGCGGGGAGCCTGCTTTTTCCTCTCCCTATGCCTTTCCCCCTGCTGTGCTCACTCTATCTCTCACACTCTCAAATGAATAAATAAAACCTTTAAAAAGAGAAAAAGCTTCAGTTGTTTTCCCAAGATCACATAGTAATAAATGGAGGCTCTTAGAACTGAATTTAGGCAGCCTAACTCTCTCTTAACCTGTCTACCACTATACTGCCTCTTAGTATACAGTTAGAAACTTATTTATTTCTTTATTTGAGAGAGAGAGAGAGAGAGCATGGGAGGTAGGGGAGAGAGAGGAAAGAGGGAGAGGGAAAGAGAGAATCTTGAGCAGGCTGTACGCCCAGTGTGAGCCCAACGCTGGGCTCCATCTCACGATCCTGAGATCATGACCTGAGCAGAAATCAAGAGTTTGACACCTAATCCCCTGAGCCACTGAGGCACCCCACAGCTTATTATAATTTTTATGTGTATACCAGGAAGTAGAGAAACTTCTTCTGACTCTGACACCAACCTTGAAACTTGAAATATCTCTTATACCACATGGGCTTTTAACATGAATATATGTAGACATTTATTGATACCTGTGTGTATAAATATAAATATTTCTTTTGTTTTAAACAGGTCATCGATAACCTTGGTCCTTTGGAACTGATTATTAATACTCCTAGCCATCATAGGGTTCATCATGGTAAAGAAATTCAATCTTTTTTTCTTCTTCATTTCCTTAAAAACAGTATTATTTTGTACCTTTTCATCACAATTATTCAGCGTAGTCACCATGCACTATATAAATAGGTATCCCTTCACCTGGACAAGTCTCATTTCCAAAGCAAAGATTGGAGGGAAAACAAACAAACAAACAAATGATGACAAAAACAAAACAAAACAAAAAACAACAAAAAAAAAAAACCCACCTTCCTTGAATTTTCCTTTTTCTCTAGATCTCAGTTGTAATGGAAAATGAGTTAACCACCTGAGGAGACGCACACTTTCTACATTGAAGGTGTCAGTTGAAGGTCACTTCCTGACCCAGTGCTGAGTTTCATTCCTATACACAGCCAGAAAGCCTCTGGTCTTGAAAATTGTTGGGACTTCAGGAAAGCCTAATAAACAGCAACTCACTTTCTTGCTGAAATTCTGTAAAGTGCATTAGCCTGACAAAAAAAAAAAAAATCCCGTGGGCTAGTGCCTAAGTTTTAAAGACAGGATAAGACTTAATAGAAATGTTTGCATGTGTGCACCAAAAGACCTGTAGAAGAATGTACATAACAGCATTATTTGTAATAGAAAAAATAGAGATAAAATTAAAATGTTTATCACAGTAGAACAGAGAAATTGTAGATGATGCATGTAATGGGGAATTATGTAGCAATAAAAATGTCCAAGCTGTTGCAGCTTGGGATGGCCAGAATAAATCTCACAATGTTGAGAGAAGGAAGACGTAATAAAATAGTAAATATTGTTGTAGTTCTTTTATAAATTTCCAGGCACCATAGGCAGCACTCATACACTGCAGTCCTGCTTCCCTAGGGACAGGTCCCTTTCCTCCTGGCAGGAAGCAGATGGAAGCATAAGCCTCACCCTTCCCCACCAAGGACTGGAGAGGGTGGAGTCAGGCTGCATATGCTCGGTCTCCTCTTCCACATTCCTTAGGCATTTCCTGGAGCACCTGAGTGGCTCAGTTGGTTAAGCATCTGACTCTTGATTTTGGCTCAGGTCATGATCTCAGGTTATGAGATCAACCCCATGATGGGCTCCTCACTGGGCAAAGAGCCTGCTTAATATTCTCTTTTTTCCTCTCCCCATCCCTACCCCTGCCCATATTCTCTCTCTCCCTCTCTAAAAAAGAAAAAAAATAATCCAAACTCCATAGGCATTCCCCAGCTCCAAGGAGACTGTTAGTGAGGGGCTGGAGAGGAAACATAAGGAATGGAGAAGAGTAAGTTCACATTGAAGAAGAAATAGTTGCTAGTGTCCTCTGTTTGACTTCAGGGCGCCTTCCCACTCATGTTGTTTTGTATCTGGGTTTCTCAGCCTCAGCATTATTAAAGTTTTAGACCCAACAGTTCTTCATTTGGAGGTGAGAGGTTAGGGGTGGGACTAGCTGTTATAGGATGTTGGTTTCTACATACTAGATGCAAATAATATCTGCCTCTAGTTGTGACTCTCAGCTGTCTTCAGACATTGCTGTATGTCCCCCGAGAGGCAAAATGTTCTCCATTCCCAACCACTAAGCAGAACCACTGCTTAGCCCACATATGGCAATGGGTTTATGTCTGTGTAGCCACCCCCACACTGCTTGGGGTGGTTGGGGGAGGTTGTCTCTTGTGTCTTCACTTTCAAACATATATTTGCTTGTATAGAAAGCATGTGAAGAAATGATACATAAAGACAGTTGAGTTTGTTGGGGGCAGTCACTTGATGGATTAATATTTTTTTTCCTTTGATTTGCATGTGAATATAGTACTACTTAAGCAACTTTTTTATTATTAAAGAAACTATGCCCAGCTATTTCCATTTAAATTGTAATTTGAATACTTTGGAGCAGGAAAACTATGTATGTTTTGTCTTAATAAAAATAATCAAGGGTAATTTAATTTTCACTTATGTTTTTTATGATTTTTTTTTAAATTGCCTCACTTCAAGTAGAAAATTTTCTTCCTGTAAAACATGCAGAGAAAAGGGGTAGAGATAATAACTCACTTAAAAAATGCAAATTAAACACATATTATTTATCCTATTTCCTATTGCCTTTGTTTTGTGGGCCATTTAATCTTTAATTACTATTCTTTGATAGTCTTAAAGTAAAATTACTTAGAATTTATCCTAAATGTCTAAAAAACTAGAAAATTCTTAGAATTTATCCTAAATGTCTAAAAAACTAGAAAATTATGAGAAAAAAACATTTTTTAAAAAATATGGGATAGGTTGGGTTATGGACATTGGGGAGGGTGTGTGATATGCTGAGTGCTGTGAAGTGTGTAAACCTGACAATTCACAGACCTGTACCCCTGGGGCTAATAATACATTATATGTTAATAAAAATGAATAAAAAATAAATTAATTAAAATATGGGATAATTGTAAATATATGTAGTTTTAAGGTATTCTTTGCTCTTTTTAGTAAAATTAACAAAAAATAAATACAATAAAACCAGCTTATTAGCAAATAATTAATATTGTCAGTGAAAAGAGATTCCTAGGAAAATCATTTTGTTTGATGTCTTAATTTTGTGAATGGGTCCTAAAATACAATAAAATGTTTCAAAAGCATAACTTCATTTTTCATAAAAACCCTTTTTTAAATATTTATTTTATAGGCAGAAACCGTTATTGCATAGACAAAAACTACGCCGGCGTTCTTATTATATGGGATAGAATTTTTGGTAAGTAAAATGTATATGAATTTAAAAATAGTAACTTAGCTCCTTAACTTATAGAAAATCAAAGATCATATCCTTAATGTTTATCTTCCAGGGACATTCGAGGCAGAAAATGAGAAAGTTGTATATGGTCTAACACATCCCATTAATACATTTGAACCATTTAAGGTGCAGGTAATGTAACTGATTTTATTCTTTCTGAATTGATTATATCCTTTCATAAATCTTCTAGTTAAAAGAACAATCAGTTGTCGAAAGGTGAAAGTACATTACACTATCCTGAAAATAAGGTTTTTTAACCATAAATAAAGTCGGAAGTAATTCTGGCACTCCAAAAAAATCTGAATCGACTTGGGCAAAATGCATTTGAAAACAGCTCATTAAAAGAGCTCATTAAGAACTCTTAAATATATCTACTACTGAGAATTTTTTTTAAATAGCTCTTTAGCAAACATATTTCTTTCTCAGAACAAACCTGAAATATATTCATGTATTCAGAAGGAGCAGTAGTAAATGCATAATTAAGGCTGATACCACAGTAAGAAAAATATTTGCTTCAAGGCTGCATGACTCTGGTTAGAAATTCAACATGAGGCTTTTGCCCCTACTCTTCTTGGACCTAAATGTCAGGAGCTATTACAGTTGGTTAGGTCTACGCATTACCTCACCTGCTAAGACTCATTGCACTGGACCAGTTTTCGCTTAGACATGTGGTATTGGTTGTTCACTGATTTCAATGGCTGGCACTAGAGAAATGAAGAATGTCTGTGAAGCTCCGATCCGTCAGCAACAGATCACCACAAGCACTCCTGGGGTTAGGAACTAGTAAATGAGAAAAAGATAAGAATGCTTGAAGAAACTGAAGAGGTCAGTCAGTGACAGCTCTGTATAGGGGACCAGGTTTACAACATTCAGTAAGGGAGGAAATTTACAGGTTCATGTGCGGTCTGCTTTTTGAACCTTTTTCTTAGAAGTTTTTAAGAAATTTAAGATAACAAAATAAAGTGACATTTATTGAACCTTTACTATGTGCAGGGTATTGCTAACTGGTCCACACAAATGTCTAATGTAGCCCTTACTAAAACCTTATAAAACAGGGATTCTTTTTATCCTCATTTTTTAGAGGATGAAACGGAAACTGCCAGGATTTAAATAAGTCAGCCAGCTACACAGAGCAAGCTTAACCAAGGAGGATTGCAGGCCAAGCCCAAGACTTGCCTAGCTCCATAACTTTTGCACTGTGCTACCTCATTTCAGAAAAAGCTATCACAAATTGCTTCCATTTTTCAAATGAAAGATATTTTTATCTCACACTTCAGAAGAGAAAAGTTGGTTATTTTCTTCCTCAATCATAGACCACTCCTCTCTCTGTGTCTCTTTCTCTGTCTGCTGGGCATTACTAAAAATATATCTCTCAGGAGAATTTTAAGAAATATTTCACAGTACTTTCTTAATAAGTAACTTTATAGAATTGAAATTAACTTAAAAATAACACATTGAGAGCTACCTCTTCACTTGGTCTAGTCTTATCTCTCTAATAGGGATATTAAAAAGGAAATAACCAACTTGGTCTCTGTCCTCTGGAAAGGAGCCTTTGAAACTTCATGTGCATATGAATCATAAGAGGATTAAAGTGCAGGTTCTGTTCAATAGGTCTGAGGTGTGTCCAACATTCCATATTCCTAACAAGCTCCCAGGAGATGCCGAGCCTGTTGTTCTCTGGCTGATCCTTTAAGGAGCAAGGCTTTGGGAATATACACTTCTGCTGAGACAAAGGGGATCATATATGAGACAGACTGGGAGACTGAAAACTGTACAACAGGGAGTTAGATGATTAGTATTTGGAGGGACCCAACATTCAGACAGCCACAGTATTTATGAGCGGCTGCTGAATCTGTGTAAGGTTCAGCGAACCAGGCCTCTGCCCTCCTCGAACCATTTCCATATCACAACCGTGTCTGAGGCCTAGGCTTCTAGATGCTCTCTTACATTGTCAAAATGTCATATGGGCATATAGTGTTAATCAGGAATTCTTGAACCTACAAAAACATACACTTACTTTCACTTGTATTCCTTTGTATTCAGCTAAATTTCTCACCTTTCCCTCAGAGGCATCAAAAGCAAGTAGGATGACCCCCACTAGTAGAAGAGGATTTCTTCTTCCTCTTTATTAGGCATCGGACACTCACTTTGCTCTCCATTGGAGTCCAGGAGTTTCCGGGCATTGGAAGGCAATGTTATTTTAAAATGTTACCACATATTTCTCGTGGCCTGTGTCTAGAACAAGAGCAGTGAAATGCAGTCAGGGGTGCCTGGGCCACTCGGTAGGTTGAGTGTCAAACTTACGGTTTCGGCTCAGGTCATGATCTCAGGGTCCTGGGATTGACAGAGCCCTGCGTCCACCTCCATAATCAGCAGGGACTCTGCTTGAGGTCCTCTCTCTCCCTCTGCCCTTCCCCCCTCTTGTACTTCTGTTTCTCTAAAATAAATAAATATTTAAAAATAAATACAATGCAGTCAGTTTTCAAAATAACAGAACAGATAAATATACTAATATGTGTTACAGCTCCTAAGCACATTATGTTTTATATTATAATTATTTTTTATTATTAAGACCCAATGTGAATTTCCATTTGACAGTTCCCTTTTCCTAAGATCTGCTTCACTAAAGCCTACATTGTTCATTAATTGCTTCAGATTCCTTATTGTAATCTTTCAAACAATTTTGAAACCATTTTTATAATCCTAGCAGTTTATACTCTTTAAGAGACAATGAAAATGCCAGTAAGACCACAAATTCTCATAGAGCCAAAACTTCTTTCTATATTATTTTATTACTTCACTTATAATAGAAGTCAGCAGTAGAGTCTATAGCTCTAGGACTGTTTTAAATCCTATGATGCATTACTATCACATGTATGGAGTACATAGCAGTTACCCTGATAGTAATATTTACTGGGTACTTCTCATGTATGAGCATAATTTTAATTTCCGTACTTGTCAAATATACAGTGTTATTTATGGAATGTGGATTCCTGCTATAAGCCTCAGAAGTGACTTTGAATATTTCTCCTCAATTAGAGCCATGATTGTCTATAACTCAATACAGTAAATAAGGGGTGATTTTTTAATATGTAATATGGTTCCTATTCAACATTAATATCCATTTAGCAAGACTTTAGAAATTAGACAGAGATGCTGAGTGCATAAACTGCTAAGTTAATTCCATTGGAAGAGACTCAAATCCCTTTTTCTATTTTGCTGATTTTCTAAACAGTTGTCCTCTTTTTTAATTTCAAAATTATAATTCTGTGGAGCTTTAGAAATATTAACAAGAACACACTTAAAGGACACAGAATGAATAGAATAAATTGCAATATGCAATTGCATATTAATTTACATTAACCAAATTATATGTAACCTGTATATTATAGAACAAAATATAAATTGCATTGAATAATAAATGAATGACTAATTATATACTTCATATTTTTGTTATGTGTTTTTCTTGTTTTAAATAAGCTATATTTTTATTCTTCTAGTTCCACCATTTAGTTTACATATGGACTACATTCTGGGCCACACCTGGATTCTTCAACAAGTTTTCTGTCATATTTAAAGGACCAGGATGGGGTCCAGGTAAACCAAGACTTGGACTGAGGGAAGAAATCCCAGAGGTAAGTAGAGTTCATATTGGGGATGCTGAAGATTAGTGTCATACTGCCAGGTCTACAGTCAGTCTGTATGTATGTTAACTTCATGCAGATCTGAAAAAAGATGTTCCCTTAGGCAGATACAGTCCTAGGGCCAATAAGAATGGTGCCTTCTCCCAGGCGGACACTGCCTCTTACTGGAGAGCATGGTTTGCAGGGCAAAGCAGCAGAGGCTGGTTTTCAGATCCACTCAAACCTGCAGCAGAGATACTTTGTGTAATGCAAAAACTGTACACACATATTCACTTGATCACAGAATCCTAAAACACTAGAGAGGAGGGAGCCTTAAAGGTGATTCAGTGTAGCCTTCATTTTGTTCATGAAAAAACGTAAAAATGGTCAACATCACTAATCATCGGGGAAATGCAAATTTAAACCACAAAGAAATATCACCTTATTCCTTTTAGAATGGCTAAAATAAAAAAGACAAGAAATCACAAGTGCTGGTGAAGGTGTGGAGAAAAGGAGACCCCCCCACATGCTGTTAGTAGGAATGTAAGTTGGTACAATGAATGAAGGCGCCTAGGAGATACAGACTTCTAGTTACGGAATGGGTACGTCACAGGAATAACAGTCACAGCATAAAGAATATAGCCAAGGATATTGTAATAGTGGTATATCAAGACAGATGGTAATTATACTTGTGGTGAACATAGCATGAGGTATAAATTTGCCAAATCACTAAGTTGTATACCTGAAATTAATGTAATTATACTGAATTTAAAAAAAGAAATGAAGTCTCTAGAATAGAATATTTAAAGTCACACCAAGATGATGTGGCTATTAAATTAGACCATAATTTTATCCATTCTGTAGTAGATTAGTAGAAGCATTAAATTCAGACTTCACATTAAAACCCGAAAGTAAGTGAAGTGGAGATTTAAAACACTGGAAATCCAATAAGAAATTCATTATTAATCTGGAATTATTATAGAGATGATAAGAAGGAATTTCTTTCTAATCCTTAGGATATATATTGTGATTCCTTATGGTAACTGTCATTAATAGTAACCTAAAAGCAATAGAAAGACTAAACTATTGTTTATATCAAAGATAATTGTGAGTATAAAAATTAGCCCATAAAATATTAATTTAAAAATAAATAAATAAATAAATACAAAAAAAATTAGCCCATATTAGAAGGAAATAAAATCAGTTTTTGTATGAATATTGTTGTTTTTCAAAAACCTTGATCTAAATAAGAATGTTCTGTTATCCAGTAATGAAAGTGCTATGCTGAAATTTCCCAGATGTTTTTAGTTTTGTTTCATAATCAATTTTGTATCAATAAGCTAACCTGATGTATGTGAAAATAATTTCCTTTATCAGCTCAGAAAATTTAGTTAGCTATGATCCATTTATTATTTCTTCTATTTTTTAGTAGTTTATTGAAAGTGAGTATTCTAAAGTAATATTTGTGCCTAAATTTGCATTATAAAAGTAGAATTGTGTTTCTGCAAAATTCTATAGTTTAGGGAAGTTTTTTCCAATAAAGCAGTATTTCCCTTTGAGGCATGATTATCTTCATTACTGAACTAACCTTCCATTTTTTCTTTTTCTTTACTTTCATGTATAATCATGGACATATTTATTTCTTCATATTTTCATATTTCATATTTTAATGTTCATTTTAGTTATTTATCATCAGTATATACAGCTGACTCAGTTCTTATACTGGTTTATTATAAAGCATACTAAATAAAAAACATAATGGTTATGAAATAAAAAAACAAAAACAAGAAGAGAATGTTAGATTCATTTTGGAGGGGAAAAAAGGAATAGCAAAGCTTTTCTTTGCTTTTTGCATATCTCTTCTTAGTGTGAATTTCAATGAGGGCAATAAACCAAGAAGCAAGATGAAGAAAAGCCTTCTTGGGGTGCCTGGGTGGCTCAGTGGGTTAAAGCCTCTGCCTTTGGCTCAGGTCATGATCCTAGGGTCCTGGGATTGAGCCCTGCATCAGGTTCTCTGCTCAGTGGGGAGCCTGCTTCCTCCTCTCTCTCTCTCTGCCTGCCTCTCTGCATACTTGAGATATCTGTCTGTCAAATAAATAAATAAAATCTTAAAAAAAAAAAAAAAAAAGAGAGAGAGAGAGAGAAGAAAATGCTTCTTTCCTGTCTTCTTAGGTCACGGGAGAAGAAGTACCATTCTCATCACCAGTGTCTTAT
Organism: Mustela lutreola; assembly: GCF_030435805.1. Lineage (NCBI taxonomy): Eukaryota > Metazoa > Chordata > Mammalia > Carnivora > Mustelidae > Mustela > Mustela lutreola. The sequence continues at coordinate 143,196,681 of NC_081293.1, read as the reverse complement.
CTATTAAGGATCTATGCAGTTGTACAGTTTGCTTTGATGCTAGCATTTTATGAAGAGGCCTTTGCAGATAAAGCTGTAAGTGGTATCTGTTTTAAATATCTAGGAAATTTCATGAGAAAATTATGTGTCACTTTGTCTGAAAATGAAAATTAGCTTCCCATATTATAGCTGTGCTCTATTTTATTCTGTAATGTCTGCTTTAATGTTGGCAATATGTCCTGTTTAAAGAGGTAAGTTAATTCTCCTACACTATTAAAGTTAATGGATTATATCCAAAGTGTTCCTGTGAAGAATATCTATCAAATGTTTTGCTAAAGATCTTGATTTGACTTTGGGGAAGCAAAATAAAAAGTCTTCACTGAGAATTTTTAACCACAAACCAGCCCTCACTCAGGGATAGGTCCAGGATTTATACTAACTGTTGATTTATAAATCTAAATTAAGAATGTAGTTTAAAGGGTTCTCAGATTAGGTCTCACGTATCTAATAGAACCCTGTTCAAAGCATGCTTGGAGCAATCCCCTTAAACTCAAGTGTCAGAGTATTCCCACAGATAAAGTCACAGTGATGATGAACTTAGAGTTGAACAGCACAGAAGCACACCGGGAAAAAGCAAGCCATCATGACAAAGCATTAGCAGAAACAATAAACAACGGAATCAAACTCTCAAAAACAACAGATGTTGAAAATTAAAGTAAAGCATAAATTTAGTAAAATTAGTATGTTTGAGGAGGCCAAACATAAAATTAAAAAGAAATTAAAATTATGAAAAATTAATAAACAAAACTATTAAAATTCATAAGGCATATTTAAAAATCTTCATGTTAAACTTCTAGAACACAAAAATGTAGTAACAGACCTGAGAAAGTCAATGATTTAAATAGCAGTGTAAAGGCAAATTAAGAGAGAATTAGTGGATTAATAAATAGAATAATCCATTATTTTAAAAAATGACCCACCATATAGTGCTAACACATAATGAGATAAAAACAAAACATGACAAGTTATCTTCAGACACAAAGAATAATGTGTAAAAGTCCAAAAAAAAAAAAAAAAAGATGTGAGAATCTAAAAAAATCTGAATGAATACAAATGGGATTAGTGGATAGTGAATTCAACCAAAACAAATTTAACTTTTTTAACAGAATAAATCTATGCTATTTATAGATAGGTATTCATGAAAACTCCATAGTTACAGATATTAATTGATAATATATGCAGAAAAAATATATCTACCATAGGGTTACTTTTAATAATTTAATATGTAAACCCTAAAGCATCATTTTAATAATTACATACCATTTTAATAATCCTACTATAGTAATTCCACTGGAACAATTATAGTTATTCCATAAATCCTGTATAGTGAATTATAAGAAAGAAGTCTTCTTGAAATAGAGCACTGAGTGTGTTAGGTAGGACTCACTGGTTGCATATGAGAGATAATCAATCCAGGGTAAATGTATTAACTCCTATAACTGAAGAGTTTGTGACTATTTCTTCTTCAGACAGTGCTGATCCAATGAGTCAAATAATGTCATCAGAAACTTTCTCATTCTTTCCTGCAGCTATGCTTTTCTCAGTTCAGATTCTCCAACAGACTTTCAGCTTTCGTGGTGGCAAGATGGCTACCAGCAACTCTGGTTTTAAATACTGCCAAACAAAGAACCCCAGAAGTGAAGGTTCCAAGTTAGAGTCTAATGTTCTGGATATCACTGAACCAATCAATGTCATCACTCTATGAATGGGAGAACAGGGTCAGTTCCACAGAATCCTCATGATCAGAGAGAAAGAAAAGAATGTCTTAAAAGAAAATTAATTAGGGCGCCTGGGTGGCTCAGTGGGTTAAGCCACTGCCTTCGGCTCAGGTCATGATCTCAGGGTCCTGGGATCGAGTCCTGTATCGGGCTCTCTGCTCAGCAGGGAGCTTGCTTCCTCCTCTCTCTCTGCCTGCCTCTCTGCCTACTTGTGTTCTCTCTCTGTCAAATAAATAAAATCTTAAAAAAAAAGAAAATTAATTAGCTGATAGTACATAGAAAAAGGGAAATAGATTTGAATAAACAAAAATAACAAATTTTAGATATTTATAAATCCTTCTTACTAAAAATATGTGACTTCAACGTGTTTTCAAAAAAATATTCTGTAAACACTTACAAAATACGTAGTAACAGGTAAACTTTCCTGTGGGATACACTTACTTAAAAGATCTATGGCATGTGTGTCTATTAGATATCTTCTGCTCTAAGAAACAGCATATCCAGTTAAGTGTGTCTTAAATAACTGGAAATTCAGGGGCAAGTGTTTCTGGGATTGGTTTGTTTATCAGTTCAAACATGTAAGCTTCCAGAAAGGCTTCCCTATCATTCTCTTGACTTTCATTGTCATAACATAATGACAGCAGCTTCAGAGTACTGTACTCACAGGCTGTGACCAAAGGCAGCAAGTTCACTTCTATAGAATCTTACAAATTACATTTTATTTAAGAAGGAGGAAAAAAAAGGGCCAGAATATTTCCCAGCAAATGTCCTTTCATGTCTCATTATTCAAGATGAATTCACATGTCCACACTGAACCAATAACTATCACCATCTCATGAATTAACCATGAATGAATTATACCAAACATAATTCATACCCTGGGGATAAAGAGTTCACTTTCCCCCTGAACACATTTCTTCCTTATACCTGGATAAAATCAGCATAGTACTAGTACAGAAGAAATGGGGGATATTTCCTGGTTGGGCAGCCAGTAGTATGTGGCACAGTGTGTCCGACTAAAGAAAATAGGTTTACAGAAAGTTATTAAAAACATTACTAGATAATATATTAAAGAAAGCCCATTTTAATTTTTAACCTTATTTAAAGATTTTACTGATTGGCATTATTCATAAGTATTTGTGGATTTTGCATTTAAAATTAATAAGCAAACATTGTTACAAGTGGTGACCCCGTTTTGAAAGATAGACAAGTTCATATGTGCTCTCTGGCCAATGACAATGTTTTTACAAAAACTGTGGTAAAATATTTAGTAGACTTTTCTGATTATGATAGGAAACAATGAATTAAATCCTAGTTCCCATTTTGTGAAGTGAAAGTGAGAAATAGATTACAGTGTAACCAGAGATTCTTGAGAATAGGATAGTAGGAAACATAGCACCTCATTGTTTGCTCTTTCATATGTGCACTACAATTAATGAAGCCAATTGCATGTTGTGCTGGGGTCATTTGCCTTTAGCTTCAAAATGAGACAAAATTTGAACTTAAGAATATATTTCAGGAGTGGGACGCCTGGGTGGCTCAGTGGGTTAAGCTTCTGCTTTGGCTTAGGTCATGATCCCAGGCTCCTGGCATGGAGCCCCAAATGGGGCTCTCTGCTCAGCGAGGAGCCTGATTTCCTCTCTCTCTTTGCCTGCCTTTCTGCCTCCTTGTGATCTCTCTCTGTGTCAGATAAATAAATAAAATCTTAAAAAAAAAAAAAGAATTTATTTCAGGAGCAAAGCTTTCTTAAAACAGCATGAACTAAATCACTCTCTTTTTAAAATTAACATACGAAGTATTATTTGTTTCAGGGATACAGGTCTGTGATTCATCAGTCTTAACACAATTCACAGCACTCATCATAGCACATACCCTCCCCAATGTCCTCACCCAGCCCCCTATCCCTCCTACCGCCCCACCCACCCTGTCGCCCCTAGCAACCCTCAGTTTGCTTCCTGAGATTAAGAGTCTCTTATGATGGTTTGTCTCTCTTTCTCTGGTTTTGTCTTATTTTATTTTTCCCTCCCTTCCCATATGATCCTCTGTCTTGTTTCTCAAATTCCTCTTATCAGTGAGATGAACCAAATCACCCTTAGCAATGCATGTGTAGACACTAAACTACCATAATGGTTAGACTAAAACTCAGGTCTTATATTAGTAATCTATCACTGATGACTTTGTTAAACTACTTTGTTGTCTCAATTTTTTCACCTAAATAATGACTGAAATATGCATGTATTCATGAGTTTCCATGGTTGAATGAGACCAGAAGAAAAATAAGTTCATCTATCTAAATATCTAACTCTTGATAGATGGATCAACGTTGAGTACAGTTTGCATTAGTGAATTTTTTTAGTTGTACTAAGTAAAATACTGAAATAAACTATACCAATTCATAGAAACAAAATTAGAAATTTATTCATTTTTGTTTTGAAATAGAAACCCTTAACATTAAGTTTACCAAGAAATTTGATGGTCTAGGCATATATGCTTCTTGGGCAAAAATGTAGCTAGAAACAGTGTCTATTAAAGGATGCAACTTATAGTAGGATTTCACAAGATGTTTCTGCTGCCATACTAAACAGAAACTACTATAGATATATTGACAAAGAGAAACACCAAGTGTTGAAATCCTTTTCAAACTGGAATTATAGTTGGAGACAGCTTCATTCCTGACACAAATTAATTTTGAAAGGTGTATTTGCTTGTTTCCCACACATGTTTTTCTTTGCTAAAAACATGCTGTGCAACTAGGAAAAAAGGTTGCTTATTTGTAAGATTCTGTAGTGCCTTTCTAGTTTCAGGGATGTTTAAAAGCATATGAAGACATTAACATCCAACAGCAATATTTTTTTTCCAGATTCACTGTAGCCAGTAATCACATAGAAAAGTTGTGGCTGACTTGTAATTGGGGGCCCTGCTGTGGTCCCACAGCCTTTTCTGTTTATGCATATACCAGAGTAGATAAATACTTACTTGTTTTATGTGTGCCAGTTCTGTATAAATAACTTTGGGAGTCAAAAAAGCAATTTGATGGCCACCACAAAGGTGTAAAAGGCACATTCCTTTCTTACAGAAACTTGAAATGCATACATTTAAATATATAGTGTTTAGTTTAGTGATATGACCCACAGACTTCTATGTTGATTTTGGTTTAGTAATGCTTGGGAAATCAATTCCTTAGCTGCTAGGGTCCAGTTCATGGGGTGATATCATGAATACACGTTTGAAATGAAAATACGGACACACTAGCATGTTTCCAAAGTAAAACTGTAAAGGCAATGCTGTCCTTTTAAATAATAGACACACTCAGGAGAGTTTGAGTATTTCACAGTCTTATAATAGAATGTGTAGTAAAGTTACTACAGATAGTTTCAACACAGATTATTTGATGATATGTTTCAAGTTAATGAGGCATCTGAGAATAATATCCAGTATAAATTTGGAACAGATTTTTATAGTTTTGAATACCCCTTATGCTGTATTCTGTAAAATATAATGGGTACTGCAATTTTGTAACTAATGTTTTCATGTTGACATGTTTTAACAGGTCCTGAAAAAAATCAATATATTGTACTCTCATAACATAGTATCACTTGCACAAATTAGATCTATCTTAGGTCTTATCTGAAATCTCTCAAGTCAATATCCAGTGTCTCCTATTTTGTTTTTTTTTCTCCAGTGCAGTCCACTGAGATTTAAGTTAATTTCCTAAAGTATTTAGGTCATCACCAAAGTGATGTGAAAAAAAGGAAATGTGAGCCAAAATGAGCATCAGTTATAACCAAAAGCCATAAAATAAATGTAATAAGTGTGTACTGTAGGATATTTTAAAAATCTACCTGTCTATAAGCATAGGTTTCAGGAACTCAGAAAAGTGATTATCATAAGTCCCAATAAAAAATGTAATTTTTTAGAAGATTTTACTTATTTGAGAGAGAGTGTGAGAGTGAGCACAACTGAGGGGAGAGGCAGAGAGAGAGGGAGAAGAAAACACCCTGCTGAGCAGTGAGTCCAATGGGGGCTTGATCCCAGGACTCTGAGATCATAACCTGAGCGGAAGGTTTACACTTAACTTACTAAGCCACCCATGTGCCCTGAAAAAATATAATTTCTGTATGCTATATTGAATAGGATATTACACATTAAAAAATCATTTACATAAATAATGAAATATTAACTGAAATTAGACATATCTTCATGTTTTTAGTATTGTCCCAAACTTTGATCACTGTCAGGCAGCTCCTTTAATAATAATACTAAACACAATCTTAAAATTGCTTATAATTTGAATTAATGTCTCATTTTGATTCATGAAAAATATGTAAAAATTAGATATTTGAACTCCGCTTTGGAGACTCAAAGTCAAAATGCACAGTTCTGAGAAGTTGTATTTTTTCTCATTAAATCCCATTAAAAGTAATCTCATTAAAAGTAATGTAAACAGTGGCACCTGAATGGCTCAGTTGCTTAAGTGTCCTCTTTTGGCTCAGGTCATGATCTTAGGATCCTGAGATTGAGCCCGGAGTAGGGCTTCCTGCTCAGCTGGAAGCCTCCCACTCATGCTCCCTTTTTCTCCCTCAAATAAATAAATAAAATCTTAAAAAAAAAAAAAGGTAATCCTCATGAAAAGAAAGTTTGTCTTTTTGAGACTGTCTTTTAACACCTCCTCTTTTCTTCTGTATTTTGAGAAATAACTGAAAGCTACACAGCTTATGTTTTTACTTGTTTCACATAGCAAAAGTTGGTGTACAGACTTCAGTGAGATCTTGAAGCGACTACTGATAATTTAGAGTTGGTTCATTGACCCCGAAAATAGTTTTACTGAATATCCAAGAAAGACACAGTGTCAAAATGGATATCTTCCAGCAGCAACTGCTGTTGGACCTCAAGTTGAGATTGTTGTCTCTTGGATTGATTATTACCTGATAATTGAGGCAAGAATCTTCTGTGTTCTCTACCCAGTGCCCAGTGAGCCATGAGGTTATCCAGGCTGGCTGGTGAGAACATGCACTCTAGCCTGCACTTTGTAAACTCTCACATTGCAAGCTGTAATCCTTCTCTGGCCTCTGAGAATTTTCTCATATGCATGACCCGATGTACTGGACTTCGTGGGCACTTTCTGCAGATTTCTGGAGTTCTCTCTGTGCAGCACTCGCCTACTTGGTTTTTTTGTCTTGCAAACAGTAGCCTCTTTGGTTTCTGCTAAATGCCAGCTCTTTCTCTTCAACTCAGGCTCCCTGGGTTCCTTCTGTTCTGTGGCGGGAAACTCGCGCAAGGAAGTAAGCTTGGGCAGTAGTAGAGGTCCTATCATTTATATTCCATTTTCTGGGAATCACTGACATTTGTTGCCTTGTGCCCAGTGTCTTGAAAACAATTGTTGTCAGATATGTATTTTTTTCAAGTGGGGGTAGACCAGCTATTGTTTTTCTATCTTGTTGGGAGCACATTCATTTTTTTAATGGAGTGGAATCAATCATAGCATAAGTACAACTGTAAGTTAACTGTTCTTTAAGTATTTGGTTAAAGTTTTCACAATGCAAAATTTTGCTTTTATTTCTTAGAATTTTTGTAAAAATGCAGTAATTCATACCAGATTGATGTTTCTGAGCAATACAGTCACTATTCTTTTTTAGCCAATATATCTTCTCCTTTGATATATTTAATTCCTTTGCTTCTTATTTGTTTGTTTGGAATTCTAGAAAATGTTCATTCTAATCACATTCCTTTTTATATGCTTCAATAGTAACCAACTAGGGGGTTCTGATAATTTAAAAAAAAGAATATAGTCAATATGGATAGTTTTTAAAAATATTTTTCTTATTTATTTATTAGAGAGAGAGAGAGAATGAGAGAAAGAGCATGAGGGGAGAGAGGCAAGTGGGAGAAGCAGGGAGCCCAATGTGAAAGTGTATCCCAGGGCTCCAGGATCATGACCTGAGCTGAAGGCAGTTGCTTAACCAACTGAGCCACCCAGGTGCCCCTGGACAGTTGTTTTTTGTTTGTTTGTTTGTTTTTGTTTTTTGTTTTTCTTAAGCATGTTCTTATGTCAAGATACATTTTTGAGATTCATATGTAAAAATTACAGATTACAAATTGTATTATAGTATCCCCTGCGGTTCTGTTCCTGTGTCTGTCATAATACTGAGAAGAATCTTGAAGCCTTAGGTTTTAACATGACAAATCCAGCAGCTCAAGGCATCTGCAACAGCAGGATGACACAGCCTCTTGGCAGGTGGGACAGTAAAGCCAATCCACTGCCTTCACATCGGAAGTCACTAAGGTTTAAGTATTTTAAGGATACTTAAGGTTTAAGGATTTTGACCTCATTTTAAAGACATTTGGGAAGATAAGCATTTTGACTAAGCATAATGACTTTAGTAGTTCTTCGTAGACACCTGTAAGAGAAACTCCTCAAAATCTGTCTTGCTATAATAACAAAATCTAGACATTTTCATTTCTAAGTCCTTTGGGAAAAAACATAGAAAATATTATCAAAGCGTTTTCAATAATACATGAAGGGTTTTTTTTTTTTAAGATTTATTTATTGAGAGAGAGGGAGAGAGCAAGAGTGCAGGTGGGTCAGGGACAGAGGGAGAGAGAGTTTTAAGCAGATTCTGTGCTGACCATGGAGCCCAATTTGGGCTGGATCTCATGGCCCTGAGATCACAACCTGAGCTGAAACCAAGAAGCAAGTGCTTAACCGATTGTGCCACCCAGGTGCTCCAAAATACAGAGTGTTTTAAAAAACAAATTGTTTATATAGACGCATACTATCATTTTATGACATTATGTATGGGGCTGACGTTTCCCTTTGTGAGATTTTTGAGGTAGGGAAATAGGAAAATTATTTATGTTGATCAACAGAGTTTCTCCAAAATGGTGAAGAGGATGATATATCCCCATTCAAGAAGAAAAGGAAGGGTGCCTGGATAGCTCAGTCAGTTAAGAGGCTGCCTTTGGCTCAGTTCATGATCCCAGGGTCCTGGGATTGAGTCCCACATTGGGCTCCCTGCTCAGCAGAGAGCCTGCTTCTCCCTCTTCCTCTGCCTGCTGCTCTGCTACTTATGCTCGTTCTCTCTCTTTCTGTCAAATAAATAAATAATATATATATATATATTTTTTTTAAAAGAAGAAAAAGGCTTTCTTTTTTATATCAGTGAACAAAGAAGGACTCCCACAAGCTCATTGATTAAGCACTTTGCAACGAACATGTAATTCTCGAGTTCGTATGTTGTTAGTGTTGCTTCCTGAGGTTTTTGTTTTTTGTTTTCTTTTTTTCCCCATCTCCTTAAAAGAAAATTGCACAGAGCTGGAGTTCTCAGGCATCCAAATTTGGATAATGAATCCTACACTAGGGAACTTTTATGGAAATAAGGGCAACTGAACTGCTGATTCAAAATATCATTTTTTATTTTTATTTTTATTTTTTTAAAGATTTTATTTATTTATTTGACAGATCACAAGTAGGCAGAGAGGCAGGCAGAGAGAGAGAGAGGAGGAAGCAGACTCCCTGCTGAGCAGAGAGCCCAATGCGGGGCTCGATCCCACGACACTGGGATCATTACCTGAGCCCAAGGCAGAGGCTTTAACCCACTGAGCCATGCAGGTGCCCCTGAAAGATCGTTTTTAAAAAGGAAAAGTAATTCTTTCTTGATAAAGCTTTGTATGGTTATAGCCTTCATCATATTTTTTTGTGTGTGATAAAGACTTAAAATGCATTCAAATGTTAATTCAGAATAATGCCGTTTTAGCACTTTAGGGCAGCAGTATTTTTTTTTTTTTTTTGCTATCCATTGATTTATTTGTTTTTAATAATTTTTTAATTTTTTATAAACATATAATGTATTATTAGCCCCAGGGGTACAGGTCTGTGAATCGCCAGGTTTACATACTTCACAGCACTCACCATAGCACGTAGCCTCCCCAATGTCCATAACCCCACCCCCCTCTCCCTATCCGCCTCCCCCCCCCCCCGACTCCCCCTCACTTTGTATTGTGACATTAAGAGTCTCTTATGGTTTAGGACAGCAGTATTTTACATGAAAGATTTACCACCAGTGGATGGTATGAAATGGAACTTAACCCAAGGAAAAATAAAATTTTGTTATAATAATAACAAACTAATAAGCTTTAAGTCATTTCACGGATTGTTTAAAACACAGGAGTCAAAGTATCTTTAATGGTCAAAGTCTATACATCGTATTTTATGGTTTTTTCTTTTTGTTGTAGTGTTGCTGGACTATGGACACATCATCAGGGATTAAAATAGTATTTTAATAGGGATTTTGTAGGGATTTTGTCTTTCTTGCCCACTCTCTTAAACTCATACTTACCATAGTGCCTAGCACATGTTCAATAAATATTGAGAATGTGTAGAAATTAGATATGACTAATTGATTACATGCTTTATCTTATCCAAGAATGGTATATGGAAAACCTTAGAAGTTACATAGAGGAATGAACTCTGTAATGTATGTGGTCTGTATTGAATTCCTCCTTATGGTAATCTTAGCCTCTTTTAAACTCAAACATTTTTAAAATAATCCCATTCTTTAAGGAATTAAATATTAAAATTTAATATTTAACACATTTAACATTTTGAAACATTTGGTATGTGAATATTAAATTATTAATTTTAAATCATTAACTTGCTTAATAGAATTTATTTTTAATTTTAAAGAACTAAATATTGATAGTAAATTAAATATTTATGTTATATTAAATTATTGATAAACCAATTAATATAAATTATTAATATTAAGGGCATGGGTATTTAAACACAGATATAAAATATTCATTCAATTGATTGATCTTTGAACAATAACATATTGAGTACTAACTATGCACCAGACAATGTTCTAGATGTTTGAGATGTAACAGTAAATAACAAAATATAACCTGTAATGGGGCTTACATCCTAGTGGGGGACTTAGAGGGAGGGACAGACTGAACAGAAAGAGAGTGCTCAAGCAAATGTACAATTGTATAGAAATGATAAGTGGGTAGATGCATAATTGCACAGAAGTGATGTACAGAGAACAAGATAATAGAATAAGGTTATAGTTAGTTATGGAAAAGTAATGTTTTACATATGACAGACAAGGATGTGTATTTGAATGTACCTGAATGAAATGAAGGAACAACCCATAAAGATCCTTGGGGAAAGTTGCCCCAATGGAAGGAACAGTAGGTAAAACAAACTTGAACGGGAAGGATGCTTGTCTTGTTCAAGGAAGAACAAAATTTGTGATGTGAAAGAGAGATTACTAATGGGACAGTATGATAGTGGGGTATGTTATGTATGGGCCAGAGTAAGGACTTCGAGTTTTATTCTAAATAGAATTTGAAGGTCCTGGAATATTTAGAACATAGTAATGATGTGATATATGATGTATGTCTTAAAAAGAGTCAGCGTTCTGGCTATGAAACTGTGGGTGGAAGGCCATGATAGGTAGACATGCAATTTTAGAAGTGGAGACACAAGTTAAGAGAGTGTATCAGGGCACCTGTGTGGCTCAGTGGGTTGGGCCTCTGCCTTTGGCTCAGGTCCTGATCTCAGGGTCCTGGGGTCAAGCCCCGCATTGGGCTCTCTGCTCAGCAGGGAGCCTGCTTCCCCCTCTCTCTCTCTGCCTGCCTTTCTGCCTACTTGTGAACTCTCTCAGTCTGTCAAATAAATAAATAAAATCTTGAAAAAAAAAAGAGAAAGAGAGGAGTATTTCAGTTGTGGTGGAGATCATGTTGGGTTGGAACAAGTTTTTTTGTTCACAAAACAGCTGTTTGTAACAAATACCTTTATTTTGGATGTACTTGCAGTAGAGTGCCAACATTTTATTTCTTATGTATTAGAAGTAGACAATGAGAGGAAGAGTCAGGGAGGAGTCACAATTTTGTTTGTTTTGCTTGTTTTTTGTTTTTTGTTTTTGTTTTTTTCGGGATTTTTTTGCCCCAGTAACTAAAAAAGTAGATGTGCCATTCTAAGAAAAAGAAACCTGAAAGTGTATAGTGTGGAGGAAGGAAATACATAGTTTTAGATGTGTGGTAAGTTTCAAATGCCTTTTAGCTAGGTAGAGGCATTGACTAAGTAGCTAGATAGACACACTAAGTTGGTTTTCACTCTGACTCCAGGAACCAGGAAGCAATTTGCACAAGAGTTCCTTTTTCTTTCTCTTTCTTTATTTCTGTCTTTCTTTCTTTTCTCTTTCTCTTTTTTCTTTCTTTCTTTTTCTTCCTTGCCTTCTTTCTTTTTCTTTCTTTCTTCCTTTTTTTTTTGTTAAGAGATCATAAAGTCCCTAACCAAAACTCAAAAATATTTTTTATCCTATCTCTGAATTTCCAGTGATATTGGAAAGAGTTAATGGACCCCTTATTTGTATTTCTTTTTTTTATTGTAATTTATTAAGGTTAACCTAAGTACCATTTGAAGAATCATTATAGCCTGGAAATAGTAACAATGACATTCCTATCGTAACTGTTGGTTGATTTTGTGCCAAGCACTCTTCTCAGTACCTTATTATAATTGCTGCCAAACTCATTTTATTACAAATATACCAAACACATAAAAGAGCCTTGGAAATGCCAAATAAATTGCCTTTGGTTGCATGGCTCATAGATTCAGTGCATAATTCCAAATCCTATATTCTTGCAGAACATTCGAAATCATGCAGCAGTTTTTGAGCACATATCATTTCTTTCTTTCATATGCATTTTCTCCTAAGAAATCAAAATGAAGCAATAGTGGTGAAAGCAGCATTTTTCTTAAAAGACAAAATGTTTCCCTTCAGCAACCGTTAATCTGCTCAAGCACACCTAGTTACTTCACCACCAAGAAACATCTTTCTGGTACTTTTGCTGAACTGTCCCAAAGCAGCCACTTCTGAATTCCACATACCCCAATAGCATTCCACTAAAACATTTCGGTGTCCACTGAGCTTTCCCTCTTATATATGATACCTAGCTTGGTCCCTAAAATCCCTAACATTCTGATACTTTTTTATTTGTATTTTTGATAACTCATCAATACTCATCTACTAAACTGTTACTTTGTTTTAAATCCCTGTCAATTCTGGGTGCCAGCCAGGCATATGATGGTGAATAAGGAAGTGTAAGTTTGCCATGAGGTCTGGGTTGATTTATAAGGAGCTGTGGAGCTGGGGTGCTGGATGTGAGCAGTAGTTGCAATCAGTAGCTTTTGCTTATTGTTTATAACTTTGGACAGATGCAATTTTTGTAGGTGTATATATTAGTTAATAGTGAGTTGAAATCACCTCTTGTTATTTTATTAAAAGCAAAGAGAAAGAGTGTTTGCATCATGTATTTTAGCCACTTTGTTATATCACACTTAATGAGAACACTCTTTCTGTATGGCAATCACTCAGGGAGATACGTATCCAACTTATTGCTTTACTGATCAACTTTTAAACTAAAACAGTATTCAACTGACCCTACATACTAGCTATGTAACCTCGGCTTTGATCTCTGCCCCTTTCTGTTTTAAGTTTGTTGCTCAGATTTATCCACCATTGTCATATTTTGAGGTAAGGAAGGTGTATTTTGATTCTCAGAGGCATCATTTATTTCTGTGTGATGATGAAAAAGTTGCTTAATCCTTTCATTCCTGGTTTGTTTTTTCATATATGAAGCAGATATAATGATACCTTATCTGTAAGGTTGTAGAGACTATAAAAAGAATTGAAGTATATGAAACACATAACATGGAAGCTATAAAAGACTAGATGGTCAGTAAACATGATTATTAAATTTTATAATGTAAACAAATAATTTATAATTATGTTGAAGATATGTTGTCCTGTTACAGTAATTCAACATGTACATATGAATCTATAGATTTTGACATGTACATATGAATCTATAGATTTCACCAAATGTGAGTATGTATTTGTACAGTATGTTCCATTTGTGTTTGCACTCATAAACACATTCTCCTTTAAATACTTTCTATATTAAAAACAGCTTTGGGCTTGAAACCACAAAGAATTGGTAATATTAAAAATAGCTATTGGAATGTGCTATTTATTCATAAAAATGTAAGTGATTTCTCCATATGTGGGGACATAGGTGTTTCTAAGAATTATGAACGTCAAAACTATAAAGGAGAATTTTTAGAAAAAACACTTTAAGCAAAATATCTCTCTGGAAGTGTCTAATTCATTCTCCAAGTGTCCAGCAAGATAATTAAATGACCTTAGGAAAACCAAAATGTGCTGTGTATTTATTTACCCTTCTTGAAAAATGTCAGTGACAAATGGTGTAATATAAAATAAGACTGGAAGCTAATTTTCTTAACAGCTTTAAATTCTGATACTATTTTTAAGAACTCTCCTAAAGAATTTATTGGTCTCTTTGTTTCCTTGACAGGCACTGTCACAGGTCACACTCCTTCTGAGGGTTTGCTTCATTATCCTGACATTAACCTCCATTGGATTTCTTCTGGATCAAAGGTAAGAAGCGAAATTCTTTCATTTTATGTAATTTTATAAATGTTGTTTTAAAAGTATATGTGAAACTCTGATATTCATCAAAGATTTCTTATTAAAAAGTAAAGTTGAAACTGTAATTTCACAATATTTTAAATTAAATAGAGTGGCAGTTTATCTGATTTTTTAAATCGAGGGTGCGTTTTAAATCTAAGCCTTTTAAATGCCATTTAGTTTTTCAAGGTTATTAAAGAACACCTATATATGTAATGAGTAATTTGGCAAAACAACCATGACTCTGAGTACTTAACAAAATATGAAACATATTTCAGTACTTTTCCTTTGCCCTTGAACACTTCACAGTATATGCCAGAATGTATGTACTGTGTGCTTCAAGTTTATGTCCTTTCCCTCACATGGTGTATTTAAAGAAACTTGTATTCAGTACTACCCTAGCCAGAAAATATATTTACCTGCACAATTTTAAAATGCTTTTATGGCAGGAAGTATATGGAAAAAATAGCTACTCACTATTGCTTAGTATTTATCAATCACTAATATTAATACCAATACCAATATTTATGCACTTAATATGTGCCATGGAATATGTTATTAATTCTTACAACAATGCTCTAAGATAAGAATTACTATAAAGCCCATTTTACAGATGAAGAAAGTGAGACAGACAGATAGTGAAAAATAGAACCCAACACAAACCCAAGAAATGCAACTCCTGAATTCACATATTATAGAATTTACAAATATTGTAGCTTTGTGAAAAACTGTAAACAATTAAGTCATTCTTAAGATTTTATCTTTGTTATAGTATAATTATTCATCAGGTAGGTAACCAGTAGCATTCCTCTCAAGAAATTGTACAAATGAAAGTCTAGAAAACGTACACTTAATTTATATCGATGGTATGTCACTTTCCCAAAGAAAGCTTAATGGATGTTCTGGAATAGCATCAGATTCTGGAGTTTTATCAGGATTTAGACCATCAAGTCAGAAATGAACATCAGCTCATTTAGTTAGTTAATAGAACTGTTTAGAATATTTACAACCTATAAACACTTAGTGTAGAGTGATGCATCTGATGGCATTTCACATAATTGTAAGCAAACTGTGTAGAACTTCAAACTTAACTTTCTCCAATACTTTAAAGGTTGTGTTTATTATTTATTTTGTTTGGCTCTCTATCCCTACTTTTCTAGACTAAAAATAAAGTTCAATCTGAGCCATAAAAAGAGAAAATGGAAAAATGAATCACAGTTCCCTCTGCAATTATTACCCAGATCTAGAGAATCAGGATCTCACATTTTAAAGATCGCAGTTCTATTGGTTGCATTCCCTTACAAAAAGTAGCAATAAGCTAATAGCAATAGTATAGTTTCATTTTCTTTTTTTTTTTTTTTAAAGGCCTGGGTTCATTTGTTGTTTATTAATTCAAAATTTATTATATAAACAAATATCATAGTATTCCATTGTCTTACATGAGGACAATGATTTATTGACAAATACCATATTTAAAATAATAATGCTTTGTACTTAGAAAAGATAATTCACATTTCTTGTATTGAGTAGTTGTATTTCCCCCTCAGCCTCTCTTTTACACACACACACACACACACACACACACACTCACACACAAATACAGTATGGTTTTTAATGTTCCAGGTTTCATAAGACTCTATTCTATTTTGATTCTTTGCTCCAGTAAAGGATTTCAGTGAATTCCATATGCAATAAATGCCCTCCTTTTGATCCTATTGTTCCGTCTTCATTATTTTTTTTTTAATTTTTTATTTTTTATAAACATATATTTTTATCCCCAGGGGTACAGGTCTGTGAATCACCAGGTTTACACACTTCATAGCACTCACCAAATCACATACCCTCCCCAATGTCCATAATCCCACCCCCTTCTCCCAAACCCCCTCCCCCCGGCAACCCTCAGTTTGTTTTGTGAGATTAAGAGTCACTTATGGTTTGTCTCCCTCCCAATCCCATCTTGTTTCATTTATTCTTCTTCTACCCACTTAAGCCTCCATGTTGCATCACCACTTCCTCATATCAGGGAGATCATATGATAGTTGTCTTTCTCTGCTTGACTTATTTCGCTAAGCATGATACGCTCTAGTTCCATCCATGTTGTTGCAAATGGCAAGATTTCATTTCTTTTGATGGCTGCATAGTATTCCATTGTGTATATATACCACATCTTCTGGATCCATTCATCTGTTGATGGACATCTAGGTTCTTTCCATAGTTTGGCTATTGTGGACATTGCTGCTATAAACATTCGGGTGCATGTGTCCCTTTGGATCACTACATTTGTATCTTTAGGGTAAATACCCAATAGTGCAATTGCTGGGTCATAGGGCAGTTCTATTTTCAACATTTTGAGGAACCTCCATGCTGTTTTCCAGAGTGGCTGCACCAGCTTGCATTCCCACCAACAGTGTAGGAGGGTTCCCCTTTCTCCGCATCCTCGCCAGCATCTGTCATTTCCTGACTTGTTGATTTTAGCCATTCTGACTGGTGTGAGGTGATATCTCATTGTGGTTTTGATTTGTATTTCCCTGATGCCGAGTGATATGGAGCACTTTTTCATGTGTCTGTTCACCATCTGGATGTCTTCTTTGCAGAAATGTCTGTTCATGTCTTCTGCCCATTTCTTGATTGGATTATTTGTTCTTTGGGTGTTGAGTTTGCTAAGTTCTTTATAGATTCTGGACACTAGTCCTTTATCTGATATGTCGTTTGCAAATATCTTCTCCCATTCTGTCAGTTGTCTTTTGATTTTGTTAACTGTTTCCTTTGCTGTGCAAAAGCTTTTGATCTTGATGAAATCCCAGTAGTTCATTTTTTCCCTTGCTTCCCTTGCCTTTTGCGTTGTTCCTAGGAAGATGTTGCTGCGGCAGAGGTCGAAGAGGTTGCTGCCCATGTTCTCCTCAAGGATTTTGATGGATTCCTTTCGTACATTGAGATCCTTCATCCATTTTGAGTCTATTTTTGTGTGTGGTGTAAGGAAATGGTCCAATTTCATTTTTCTGCATGTGGCTGTCCAATTTTCCCAGCACCATTTATTGAAGAGGCTGTCTTTTTTCCATTGGACATTCTTTCCTGCTTTGTCGAAGATTAGTTGACCATAGATTTGAGGGTCTATTTCTGGGCTCTCTATTCTGTTCCATTGATCTATGTGTCTGTTTTTGTGCCAGTACCATGCTGTCTTGATGATGACAGCTTTGTAATAGAGCTTGAAGTCCGGAATTGTGATGCCACCAACGTTGGCTTTCTTTTTCAATATCCCTTTGGCTATTCGAGGTATTTTCTGGTTCCATATAAATTTTAGAATTATTTGTTCCATTTCTTTGAAAAAGATGGATGGTACTTTGATAGGAATTGCATTAAATGTGTAGATTGCTTTAGGTAGCATAGACATTTTCACAATATTTATTCTTCCAATCCAGGAGCATGGAACATTTTTCCATTTCTTTGTGTCTTCCTCAATTTCTTTCATGAGTACTTTATAGTTTTCTGAGCATATTTTCAGACCACAATGCTCTAAAGCTAGAACTCAACCACAAAAGGAAGTTTGGAAAGAACCCAAATACATGGAGACTAAACAGTATCCTTCTAAAGAATGAATGGGTCAACCGGGAAATTAAAGAAGAATTGAAAAAAATCATGGAAACAAATGATAATGAAAATACAACGGTTCAAAATCTGTGGGACACAACAAAGGCAGTCCTGAGAGGAAAATATATAGCGGTACAAGCCTTTCTCAAGAAACAAGAAAGGTCTCAGGTACACAACCTAACCCTACACCTAAAGGAGCTGGAGAAAGAACAAGAAAGAAACCCTAAGCCCAGCAGGAGAAGAGAAATCATAAAGATCAGAGCAGAAATCAATGAAATAGAAACCAAAAAAACAATAGAACAAATCAACGAAACTAGGAGCTGGTTCTTTGAAAGAATTAATAAAATTGATAAACCCCTGGCCCGACTTATCAAAAAGAAAAGAGAAAGGACCCAAATAAATAAAATCATGAATGAAAGAGGAGAGATCACAACTAACACCAAAGAAATACAAACTATTATAAGAACATACTATGAGCAACTCTACGGCAATAAATTTGACAATCTGGAAGAAATGGATGCATTCCTAGAAACATATAAACTACCACAACTGAACCAGGAAGAAATAGAAAGCCTGAACAGACCCATAACCAGTAAGGAGATTGAAACAGTCATTAAAAATCTCCAAACAAACAAAAGCCCAGGGCCAGACGGCTTCCCGGGGGAATTCTACCAAACATTTAAAGAAGAACTAATTCCTATTCTCCTGAAACTGTTCCAAAAAATAGAAATGGAAGGAAAACTTCCAAACTCATTTTATGAGGCCAGCATCACCTTGATCCCAAAACCAGACAAGGATCCCACCAAAAAAGAGAGCTATAGACCGATATCCTTGATGAACACAGATGCGAAAATACTCAACAAAATACTAGCCAATAGGATTCAACAGTACATTAAAAAGATTATTCACCACGACCAAGTGGGATCTATTCCAGGGCTGCAAGGTTGGTTCAACATCCGCAAATCAGTCAATGTGATACAACACATCAATAAAAGAAAGAACAAGAACCATATGATACTCTCAATAGATGCTGAAAAAGCATTTGACAAAGTACAACATCCCTTCCTGATCAAAACTCTTCAAAGTGTAGGGATAGAGGGCACATACCTCAATATCATCAAAGCCATCTATGAAAAACCCACCGCAAATATCATTCTCAATGGAGAAAAACTGAAAGCTTTTCCGCTAAGGTCAGGAACACGGCAGGGAAGTCCATTATCACCACTGCTATTCAACATCGTACTAGAGGTCCTAGCCTCAGCAATCAGACAACAAAAGGAAATTAAAGGCATCCAAATCGGCAAAGAAGAAGTCAAATTATCACTCTTCGCAGATGATATGATACTATATGTGGAAAACCCAAAAGACTCCACTCCAAAACTGCTAGAACTTATACAGGAATTCAGTAAAGTGTCAGGATATAAAATCAATGCACAGAAATCAGTTGCATTTCTCTACACCAACAGCAAGACAGAAGAAAGAGATATTAAGGAGTCAATCCCATTTACAATTGCATCCAAAACCATAAGATACCTAGGAATAAACCTAACCAAAGAGACACAGAATCTAGTTTCATTTTCTTAATGAAGATTTTTTTTGTCCCCATGCGTACAGGTAAACAGGCCAAAAAGCAGGCTATCAATTTTGTCATAATATATCTTATGGTATTTTAAATCAATCTTATTGTATATAATTAGTTTAAAATCTAAACTGCCTCTGGCCTTATTTGGAAGCTCATACTGAGATATAGCTAAGTCATTCCAATCCAGTGCAGTAAAAGCCAAAAGAGAAGGGAATGATGTTTCTATAGTGCTGAAAGAAAAATTACAGCCAACCTATAATATTATATAGCAAAAATAAAAGTGAAGTAAAAGGTATTGATACAGACTTCTACAGGAAGCTTCACATGTGATAGTGAAATGTTGAAAATTTTCTTTTGAAATTGAAAATGAGTTGGATATGCTATTATTTAACATTCTGCTACAAATAATCAATGGAGGAAGGAAAGAAAAAGAAATAAAAGGCATAAGGATTTGAAAGAAATTAATAGCTCAATTAAAAATTAGTTTATATTAATTAATAAATATAACTAATGAATTAATGAAAAAATCCAAAGAATTTAGTGGAAAATTTTTCAAATTAATAGATGAATTTGGGGAAAATTTTAGAAAAATGGCTATCAACTACATTTTTATGCACTAGCAAATAAGAAACTATATGCAATTGCAAAATACATTAAAAAGTAAGAAAAAGCAATCCTAAAAAATGAATAGACTGTGGGAATGTGGCAGCAGATTAAGAAGACCCTAGGCTCACCTTGTCTAAGAAATACAACAAGATAACTATCAAATCATCCAAAATACCCCAGAAATCAACCTGATGTCTGGCAGAAAAAACTCCACAAATAAAGGTAGAGAAGAGGCTTCGTCGAAGAAAGTAGGAAATGCAAAGATGCAGTTTAGAAGAAAAATGGTTGCTGATCCCTGTAGTGGGGAGGGAAACATCATGGAAGAGAAGGGTGAGAGACAAACTAACACACAGGGAAGTGTATAGGGAAAATAAATCCCATAGCAATTGGCTTGGAAACTGAGAGGGGTCAAATTTTATGTTTTTGCAATGAAAGGGGCTTAAAGCATAGACTTCTAAAGATCAGCAAGTTTGGTTCATTGGGGCATTGGTGCTGCTCTTTGGAAAAAAGGTAGGGCTGACAGCTTGAAGACATAAAGCCTGGAAACAGCAATCTGAAAATTGCCTAGGTCACACAGTAAGGAGGTTATTTGTTGTCCCAGATAGGCAGCATCCTTGGAGAGACCCCACTGGGAACAAAGAAACTGTCAGGTGCCATTTCCCTCCATTGCCCCTCAGTATAAGAACAGGACCACCTGAGAGAAGCAAAGACACTGGTTTTCCAACTTACTTAAACCAAGTCCTACCCCCCATGCTTTAGTGAGCCCCTCCTTCCAGCTTAGGTTGCCCCAGTCCCAGTGCTGTGGGCGTTCTGCATAGAAACCCAGCCAAAATCCTTACTCATACTACATCTCCCAACCAGAGAGTTTTGTGACATCTCATTTCTGGTGACACTGCTAACAGGTTTTACCTCCCAAGCACACTAGAGCACACCTGGTTAAAATACACCACATTCAGGCCAGGGACCATACACTGCCTATAACAGGCAAAGAAAACCTCTAGAGATGACTGGCCTGAAAGAAAATATGGCTAGAACAAAACAGCAGAGCACATGCAGCACACACTGGAGATATTTCTGGAAGTACTAGACCCTAGAGAACAAGGGGCACTACATGGCGGGGCACTACAGGACCCTCACTTTGTAAGCCCATTACCCTCAACAACAGGAGACATAGCTGACTTCTTTAAAAAAGAGAAATAGGCACAGAGACTTAGACAAATGAGAATACAGAAAAATTTGTCCCAAATGAAAGATAAGGACAAGGCCATGGCCAGAGATCTAAGTGAAACAGATATAAATATCATGGCTGTTGGGGTATTTAAAGCAATGATCATAATGCTACTTGCTGGACCAGAGAAAAGAGTGGAAGACACAACAGAAAAAAGAACCAGTCAGAGATGAACAGTGCAATAAATGAGATTAGGAACATGCTTGATGGAATGAACAACAGGCTGGAAGAAACAGAGGAACAAGACCTTAAAGACAGAATAATAGAAAGTAATCAAGCTGAACAAAGAGAGAAAAAAAATATGCAAAAGGAATTTAGACTTAGGGAACTCAATGACTTCATCAAATGTAATAACGTTAGCATTTTAGGAGTCCCAGAAGAAGAGAAAGAAAAGGAGGCAGAAAATGTATTTGAAGAGAAAGTATCTGAAAACTCCCCTAATCTGGGAAAGGAAACAGAAATCCAGATCCAAGAGGCACAGAGAACTCCCAGAAACAACAAAAGCAAGACACCAACAAACAAATACCAAGACATATAATTAAAATGGCAAAATGTAGTGGTAAAGAAATAATTTAAAAGCAACAAGAAAAAAGATAGTTACTTACAAGGGAAACCGCATTAGACTATCAGCAGATTTTTCAGCAGAAACTTTCCAGGCCAGAAGGGAGTTGCATGATATATTCAAAGTGCTGAATAGGAAAAATCCACAGCTGAGAATAATCTATCCAGAAAGGTTATCATTCAAAATAGAAGAAGAAATAAAGAGTTCCCCAGACAAAAACTAAAGGAGTTCATGACCTGTAAATCAGCCCTGCCAGAAATATTAAAGGGGATTCTTTGAGTGGAAAGGAAAGACCAACCCTGACAGTACTAAGGTAGGAAACACGAAAGTGGCAAAAATGAATATTTTTGTAAAATATCAGTTATGGACCACACACACACACACGTAAAATATGCCACCAAATACTTAAAATATCAGGAGGAGAGGAGTAAAGAAAGAATGCGTTCAAACTAAAATGGCCATCAACTTGACACAGATGATATAATATGTAAGAGAAATTATATACAAACCAAATGGTAACCACAAATCAAAAATCACTAATAAATATATAAATAAAAAGAAAGAGATCCAAATATATCACTAAAGAAAACTGGCAAACCATTAAACAGATAAGACAAGAAAGGATCAGAGAAAATCTTCAGGAAAAAAAAAACACAAAATAGGTAATAAAATGGCAATAAATACATATTTGTCAGTAATTACTTAAATTTAAATGGACTAAACACTCCAGGCAATAGACATAGAATGACAAAATAGTGACAAAATGGATTTTTAAAAGAGAGACTCATCTATAGGCTGTTTAGAAGAGACTCATTTCAGTCCTAAAAACACCTGAAGATGGAAGTGAGGAAATGGAGATACATTTATCCTGCAAATGAGTGTCAAAGGAAACCCTAAGTAGCTATACTTATACTGGAGAAAATAGACTTTAAATCAATATTTTAACAAGAGACAAAGAAGGGCCCTATGCAATAAAAATGGGATAATCCAACAAGAGATAACAATCATAAATACTTATGCACCCAACGTGAGAGCACCCAAATACATAAAATAGTTAAAGGCAGTAATTGATAAGAATATAATTATAGTAGGGGATTTTAATACCCCCACTTACATCAGTAGGTCATCTAAGTTTAAAATCCATTGAAACAGTGGCTTTGAATGACACACTGGACCAGATGGGTTTAACAGATGTATTCAGAACATTCCATCCTAAAACAGCACAATACACATTCTTTTCAAGTGCACATGGAGCATGTTCCAGAATAGATCACATATTAGGCTGCAAAACAAGCCACAAAACACTGAAAAAGATTAAAGTTGTAAGTTTTCTGACTACGATGCTATGAAACTAAAAGTCAACCACAAACCAAAAAAAAAAAAAAAATCTTAAAAGTACACAAATACATGGAGATTAAATAACATGTTAATAGACAATAGATAGATGGACCAGAAAATAAAAGAAGAAATCAAAAAGCACATGGAAAGAAATGAAAATGAAAACACAATGGTTCGAAACCTTTGGAATGAAACAATAGCAATCCTAAGAGAAAAGCTTATAGCAATACAAGCTTACCTCAGGAAGCAAGAAAATCTCAACTAAACAACTTAACACTTAAAAGAGCTAGAAAAGGAACAATAGATAAAGCCTAAAACCAGAAGAGGGAAGGAAATAATAAATATTAGAGCTGAAATAAATGATCTAGAAACTTAAAACAATAAAACAGATCAATGAAACCAGGAGCTGGTTCTTTGAAAAATCAATAAAATTGATAAACCTTTAACCAGGCTTATCAAGCAAAAAAGAGAAAGGATTCAAGTAAATAAAATTACAAATGAGAGAGGAGAAATAACAACAAAACCATAGAAATACATAAAATTATAAAAGAATATTATGAAAAACTGTATACCAACAAATTGGCCAACCTAGAAGAAATAGATAAATTCCTAGAAACATATAGCCTACCAAAATGGAAACAAGAAGAAATAGAAAATTTTTAATAGACTGATAACCAGAAAAGAAATGAAATCAATAATCAAAAAAACTGGAGAAAATAGACTTTAAATCAAATAACCAAACAAAACTCCAGGACTAGATGGCTTCTGAGGAGAATTCTACCAAACATTTAATGAAGAGTTAATACCTATTATTTTCAAACTATTCCAGAAGATAAAGGAGAAAGGAAAGCTTCCCAGCTCTTGCTATGAGGCCAGCATTACTCTGATGCCAAAATCAGATAAAGACCCCACCAAAAAAAAGAAGTACAGGCCAGTATCTCTGATGAACATAGATTCAAAAATCTTCAACAAAATAATGGAAATTGAATCCAATAATACATTCAAAAGATTGTTGCCTAGCATGAAGTGGGGTTTATTCCTGGGTGGCAAGGGTGGTTCAGTATTCACAAATTGATCAGCGTGATATATCACATCAGTAAGAGAAAGCATAAGAACCATATGATCATTTCAATAGATACAGAAAAAGCATTTGACAAAGTACATCTATTCAAGATAAAAACCCTCAATAAGATAGGAATAGAAGGAACATACTTCAACATCATTAACGCCATATACAGAAGACCCATAGCTAATGCAATCCTCAGTAGAGCAAAACAGAGCTTTTCATGTAAGGTCAGGAATAAGACAAGGATGTCCACTCTCACCACTTCTATTCAATGCAGTACTGGAAGTCCTAGCCACAGCAATCAGACAACAAAAAGAAATAAAAAGCCTCCAAATTGTTAAGGAAGAAGTAAAACTTTCACTATTTGCAGATGATGTAATACTGTGTATAGAAAATCCTAGACTCCACCAAAAAACGTATTCAGTAAAGTCAAAGATATAAAATTAATATACAGAAATCTGTTGCATTTCTATACACCAATAATGAAGCAGCAGAAAGAGAAATTAGGAAAACAGTTCCATTTACAACTGCATCAAAAATAATAAAGTACGGAGGAATAAACCTAACCAAGAGATTAGAGACCTGTATTGTGAAAACTGTAAAACATTGATGAAAGGAATTGAAGATAACACAAAGAAATGGAAAGATATTCTATGCTCATGGATTAGAAAAATTAATATTGTTAAGATGTTGACTCAAAGCAATCTGTGCATTCACTGCAATCCCTGTCAGAATACCAATAGCTTTTTTTCTTTTTTAATAGAACTAGAACAAAAAATTCTCAAATTTATATGGAGCCACAAAAAACCATGAAGAGCCAAAGCAGTCTTGAAAAGCAAAGCTGGGGGCATCACAATTCTGGACTTCATGTTATATTACAAAGCTTTAGTGATCCAAATAGTATGGTACTGGCACAAAAATAGACACATAAATCAATAAAAACCCAGAAATAAGTCTACAATTATATGGTCAATTATTCTTCAACAAAGCATGAAAGAATATCCAATGGGGAAAAAACAGTCTGTCTCTTCAGTAGATGGTGTTGGAAAAACTGGTCAGCTATATGCAAAAGAATGAAACCAGACCACTCTCTTACACCAAAAATAAATTCAAAATAGATTAAAAACCTAAATGTAAGACTGAAACTATAAAAATCCTGAAAGAGAAATCACTTTTCTGACATCGGCCATAGCAACTTTTTTCTAGCTAAGTCCCTTGAAGCAAGGGAAGTAATACCAAAAATAAACTGTTAGCACTACATCAAAATAAAAAGCTTCTGCACACGGGAGCACTTGGGTGCTTCAGTCATTAAGCATCTGCCTTTGGCCAGGTCACCATCCCAGGGTCCTTGGATCAAGCACCGCATTGGGCTCCCTGCTTGGCAGGAAGCCTGCTTCTCCCTCCCACTCCCCCTGCTTGTGTTCCCTCTGTCTCTCTCTCTCTCTCTCTGTGTGTGTCAAATAAATAAATAAATAAAATCTTAGAAAAATAAAAAAGCTTCTGCACGCAAAGGAATAATCAACAAAATTAAAAGTCACCTATGGAATGGGAGAATATATTTGCAAATGATATATCCCATAAAGGGTTAGTATACAAAATACATAAAGAACTTACAAAACACAACACTCAAGAAACAAATAATCCAATTTAAAAATGGGCAGAAGACATGAACAGGTATTTCTCTAAAGACATCCAGTTAGCCAACAGACACATGAAAATATGCTTATCATCACTTGTCGTCAGGGAAATGAGGATCAAAACTGCAATGTGATACCACTCATACCTATCAGAATGGCTAAAATCAACATCAGAAACAGCAGCTGTTGATGGGGATGTGAGAAAAAGGAATCCTCTTGCATTGTTGATAGGAATGCAAACTGGTGCTGCCTCTGTGGAAAAACAGTAATCGCAGTACTAGGTATTTAACCAATGAATACAAAAATGCTAATTCAGAGTGATACATGCACCCCTATGTTTACAGCAGCATTATGTACAACAACCAAGATATGGAAGCTGCTCAGGAAGTGTCCATTGATTGATGAATAGATAAGGAAGATGAGATATATAGATATATATATAGATATATAGATATATAATTTATAATATATATTTATATATAATTTATAATATATATTTTATATATGATGTATAATATTATATTATATTTGTTGGTATATATATGCATATATATACATATATGTGTGTATATATATAGCATATATAGATTAGAATATTATTCCCACATTTTAAAAAAATGAAATCTCGCCATTTGCAACAACATGGATAGAATATGTGAAATGCTAAGTGAAATAAGTCAATCATAGACAAATACCATATAATTTTACTATTATGTGAAATTAAGAAACAAACAAATGAGCAAAGCAAATAAAAGAGAGAGGAAGTTAAAGCAAGAAACAGACTCTTAATTATAGAGATAACAGTTAGTTACCAAAGAGGATGCATGAAATAGGTGATGGAGATTAAGGAGCACACTTGTGATGAGCCCCAGGTGACGTGTGGAGTTGTCAAATCACAATATCGTACCCATGAAACTAATACAACACTGTAGGTTAACTGAGATTAAAATAAAAACTTTGAAGAAATGAGTAAAAAATCTCTTTAAAACATGATCAAACTATTGAAATATTATGAAAAATAACTAAAGAACTAAATAAATGGAGAGATAACTATATCCATAGATTAGAATGCTCAGTATTATAAAGATTATGACTTCTCACCAAATTTATTTATATATTTAATACAGTTGAAATTAACATTGTAAGAAATTTCTTCCTGGAATTTGGTAGGTTCTTTCTAAGATATATGTATATGGAAATGCAAAGGCCCTATCATAGCCAACACAGTCCTGAGGTTTAAAAAAAAAAAAAAAAAAAAACGCAGTAGTTGCTCTACTGGCTGTCAAGACTTATTATAAAGCTACAGTAAGTAGACATGCTTTACTGGCACAAAGATTAGAACAGAATTTAGAAACAGATCTATTCATTTATATAGACTTGATTTGTGAAAAAGGTGTCCCTGCAGAGCTGTGGGAAAAGGCTGTCTTTTCAATAAATGGTCTTGGAAACATTGGATTTCCACATAGAAATAAGAAAAATAAACTTGACAAATATTTCACACCATAAAAAGTTAATTCTGGGGTCAGCGCTTATGGATTTAAAAGTGAGTGGAAAACTAATATAGATTCCAACAAATAGCATAGTAACATATCTCTATAACCTTAGAGTAGGTAATAATATCAAATGGTACACAAAAATCCCTAGTCATAAAGATAAAAGTGATTAATTAGGCTGTAATTAACATTAGGAAAATCAATTCTTCAACAGTTTACTCTCATTAAGACAGTAAAAAATAAAACCCTCAAATAGAAAATGCCATTTGCAAATTTTGTGAATAGCAAACACCTTTTATCCCAAATGACTAAAAGTATTGACAATCCCTATTGAAATGTTCACACACTGAAGGGAGAATTTATATTGTGATACCTAATTTGAAAGACTGAAAATTTTACTAAATTTGAACATGTAAAAGAATGTTTGGACAGCATTTTTTATGATAAACAAATGCTGCCAACAATCCAAATGTCCTTTAAGAAGTGAATGGATACATGGATATTGGTATATTTACACAATGGAACACTCTACAACAGTGAAAAGAATGAACTGCTACTACATGCAACATCATAGGTGTATCTCATTAACAAGAGTAAATGAAAGATGTTAGGTACAAAAAGTGGTGTACAATATAATCCCATCTGTTAAGAGTAAAAAAAAAAATTCAATTATTTTAAAGAATTTATGCTAATGTGGTAAAATATTAATTTAAAAAGGATATGGTGGGATGCCTGGGTGGCTCAGTCGGTTAAGCCACTGCTTTCAGCTCAGGTCATTATCCCAGGGTCTTGGGATCAAGTCCAACATCTGGCTCCTTGCTTGGTGGGGAGCCTGCTTCTCTCTCTGCCTCTGCCTGCCACTCTGCCTGCTTGTGTGTTCCCCCCACGGCCCCTCCCAACAAATAAATAAAATAAAAATAAAATAAAATCTTTTAAAAAAAAAAGATTTAAAAAGGATATGATTACCATTAAAAGGTAGCTATTCTTTCCCAGGTAGAAGGAAGGTGGAAATATTGAGGAGGAAAGAGTTATCTTTGGCGATGCTGACATTGAGTGGTAGTTACAAGATTGTTTATTTGTTGAAAGTCATCAAACTGCGTATTTTTTTAATTGTTTTTTTTCAGTGTTCCAAAATTCATTCTTTATGCACCTCACCCAGTGCTCCATGCAATACGTGCCCTCCATAATAGCCACCACTAGTCTCACCCAGCCCCCCAGCCCCCTCCCCTCCAACACCCTCCGAGTCCACAGTCTCTCATACTTCTACTCCCTTTTCGATTTCCCCCAACTCCCTTCTCCTCTCCATCTCCCAATGTCCTCTGTGTTATTCCTTATGCTCCACAAGTAAGCGAAACCACGTGATAATTGACTCTCTCTGCTTAAATTATTCACTCCGCATAATATCCTCCAGCCCCATCCACGTTGATGCAAAAGTTGGGT
This sequence comes from Mustela lutreola, assembly GCF_030435805.1. NCBI lineage: Eukaryota > Metazoa > Chordata > Mammalia > Carnivora > Mustelidae > Mustela > Mustela lutreola. Next base: position 143,167,893 of record NC_081293.1, on the reverse strand, counting down.
ATTCATCCTTTCTGATGGAGGCATAATACTCCATTGTATATATGGACCATATCTTCTTTATCCAGAATTTTTTTTCTGTCAGAAATTCCCCAGATATTGATTAAAAAAAAAAAACTAGTTTATACTAACTATATAGCATTATTTGAGAAGGTAAAAATTTTTAATATTTTATTCACAGAAAGATAAGTCATGTTACTTGAATGCAAACAAATCATAAACCATTACCCTGTTTTAACTGAGTTTAAAGTACTTCATAAAAAGTGTTTGCTTTTTTGTCTAAAAATATTATATTCAATTTTAAAGAAACAGCCATAATTATTAGATGCAGAAAAAATACTTGAGTTAAATAAATATATTACTTTAGATTTTCTTTATATTTCTCTTTATACCTCTATTTCTAAATTAAGTAAATAATATATCTGTTTTATGACATTAATTCAAGAATATTTTAATTAGAAAATTCACCTGTCATAACAGTAGTATTTATCTGTTACAAAAACATTTATCCAAGAAATATTAGATGAATATATATGAAGTTTATTTTAAGCTGATAAAGTAGCTATTCATTCCTGTTATTACAAGATAATTTATAAATGTTTATCTTTACATGACATCAAATACTCTTTCAGATACATAAAAAACATGCTTATTGGGGCACCTGGATGGCTCAGTGGTTTGGGCTGCTGCCTTCGGCTTGGGTCATGATCTCAGGGTCCTGGGATCGAGCCCCGCGTCGGGCTCCCTGCTCCGCAGGAAGCCTGCTTCCCTCTCTCTCTCTCTCTCTCTCTCTCTCTGCCTGCCTCTCTGCCTACTTGTGATCTCTGTCTGTCAAATAAATAAATAAAATCTTAAAAAAAAAATGCTTATTTAACTTAGAGTTTGAATTTTAAGAATACCATATGTACAAAAATATTCGTCACAAAATAATTTTTTAAATGTCTATAATTATTCTACCCATCATATAGGCATAATTACATATAATCCATTTTCCCAATATTTCAGAAATTGACAATTCATGATATTAGAGTGACTAACTGTATTAGTCCTCCTTACAAGTCATTTTTTACGTGAATGAAGTATAATGCTATTAGGTGAGTGACAGGAGTCTTGTCTACCTTAAATCCTAGAAATTTAGTTGTTTAGTATTTTATTAGTTGAAAGTATGCTTCACCCTAACTCATCAAAGCTCAAACTGAGCAGTACATTGATGAAGAACAGATTTTCTTTTAAAAGATGCATTTTATTTCTCAGTTTAATGGCTGTTTTCAAACAGCTTCAGAGGCACATGCTCTTCAAATACATTAAAATTCTGTGTATTTCTTGAGAATTAAAAGAAATGTGTATCACTGTATCAGCTATAACATGTAAACATATGAAGAGTGTGTTTAAAGCTAATACACATTTATGACATTTATTTCAGACCTAAGGCGGCTGTTCTGGAAACTTTCCGTTGCTTGGTATTCCTAATGTTGTATAAATTCGGTCATCTGAAGCCTTTCATTCCCTCTTTGTCATTTGCTTTTGAGGTAAGACATTTGTTTTAGGAGGCTATAGTGTGATTATACATCTATTGCATATTTAATCCATTAATTCAATAATGCTTTTGTTTATTTTGTGACTAGTACTTGTGGGAAACTTAACCTATCCACTTACTTACCATACCATATTAATTGTGTCACCTGGTGCCAGTTAATACTGTTGAGTTTCAGCTTTCTGGTTTTTAAATTTGCATTGATACCATTAACTTCATAGAATTGTTGGACAAGTTATATTGCATATGTTTGTAAATAAAAATTAGGCCACATAGTTGGTTTTTCAGCAAGTAAAAAAATTACAGAAAGTTATTGACAGAGATTCTTCCATTTGAGATTTTTCTTTTTAGGCTTTTAAGGTAAAGATTTGATTAAAATGCCTTATCAGTTATCCATAAGAGATGATGATGCTATAGAAATAAAACTATTGATATTATTGAGATTTTTTCTATAGCTGAAAAATATGATTTGACCTTCTGTGATGATTAAAACTTATCTTCCCAGAACTTCCAAAAAGTTGGGGGTATATGTTTATTATCTCAGGTCTTAAGCAACTGTGAAAAAATTTTTATTCTCATCACTAAACTTTTAATGGACATGGTTTTGTTCTTTTAAATTAAGGGTTTTATCATTTAACTTGGGTGCTGAGCAGCCTGCTAACATACCCAGAATATGCAATATGTCACCTTATTTAAACATGAAATGTAAACGCAAACATGCTGCTAACATCAGTGGAAAGACTAAAACAGGTGCTTTTATAATTTAGTAGCAATAGTAAATTGGAACAAACTCTTTGGAAAACAATTTGGTGCTACCATACAAGGCATATGAGTATAAAAATTAAGGAAGATATATGTATATATATACACACAGACACACACATAAACATAATGTGTGTTCCAGATATATATATATATATATATATATATATGGAAAGATAAATTAGAATTTAATATATCATTGCCTATGGGAAGGCAAATTGTGTAACTAGGAGAAAGAAATATGGGAAAGATTTTAACATTAAGTTAATATTCTTTAACACCTTTAAATTTCTGTACCACCTGAATATATTTCTTATTTTAAAAGTCATGTAAATTTAAGAAATGAGGAATAAAATGTTAGTATCAGGATACTAGATATCATCCATCCTAATACATTTTGCATTTAAATAGGCACTAAATAAAGTTTATATGATGGGTACTTATATTGTTTCTTGAGATTATAGCCTAAAAACAAAATGAGGAAATGTAATTTACACATATTTAATGAAATTCAGAAATACACATGCCAAAAAAATAAAATATTAAAAATCAAAGAATAGCATTTTCACACTCTAATGAGGGAAGATATAATTATATGTATGAAAGAAAATAATTCCACTAAGTGAATCTACTCTTGGGTATGCTATGGTAGTTTATCTTAAATGCTCCAGAAGCAGAGAATGTGGGTTCTTTAAGGTAGCCATGGTATAAATAAGTGGGAATGTAGGGTTATAGAATGACATTGCATTTGGGGTTCTTTGATGATAGGATAGTGGAGAACAGTGTAGTATGTCCAGCTTTTGAGTGTGATGAATTCTAGTGGTGAGATGCTATCCATTTACTTATTTTAATCAATAGGTGAACATGAGTGGCTAAGACCTGAGCTTTGAAACCACATTGCCTGAATTAGATTTCTAACTCAGAAACTTACTAGTATTTTTCAGCTTAAATATTATTTGTCTTGCATTCCTTGTCTATAAATGGCTGAAGTATTAAGGTCTATCTAATAGAATTTTGAGGATTAAAGGAGAATCTGCGTAAGAGATTTAGCACATTGTGTAACATACAGTACATGCTCAATAAATATTAGATGCCATTCTTATCATTTTATGTGAAATGAAAGATCCCATGGATTAATACTTTGGTTTGCCTCAGGATCCAAAAGTCAAGTTTGAGAACAACTGTCACAGAGGAGCAAATAATGTTGGACCTAAAAGTCATGATTATGAATTCTTAGACACAAGACTCTGTGCCTCACATTGTTTACCTGTAAAATAGGTTTGATGGAAGTTAATATGCACTGAGATTTTATGGTGTTCTAAATGCCTTACTTCTTTTACTTCATTTAATCTTCATATCAGTGTAGCTACTATTATTTTTATAATTAAAAAATTGAGTTACAGAGAAGTTGAAAACCTGTCAATTAACATAACTAATAAGTGAACAAGTCAGGATACAAACTCAGACAGTTTGATACTGTAACTCTTAATTATCTAGCAACATTTTCTTCCATGTAATGATAGCAATACTCAACCAACCTCAAGGAATTTAGATAAAAAATAGAGATGCAGTATAGCAAAGCTACTTTGAAAAATGTAAAGACAAAAAAAAAAAAAAGTTCTTGTCAATTTGACTGCAAAAAATGTTTTGAAGACTAGTGGCTTCAGTGTTACCTCTGAACTATCTTTAGTTTATGATTCAAGGGAGGGAAGACAAAATGGCAAAATCTTTCTGGCTGCTCATCTACTCTTTCCAGAACCTGTCCTGTCCAGGCACACAGGCCACCGATTCTTCAAAAGTAAATATTGACTGTGATTTGCCAAAACATTTCCTTAACATGGTGTGTTAATACTATCTGCTTACATGGTTTTGTGCAAAAATTTAATGACACAAAGGATAGCACATAGAAGCACCTGATACATTTTGGTTACTATCCTTGTTTGTATTACTATTAGTACTCCATAATTAGATTATTATTGCTGCTATTATTATTAGAGTATTATCATCATCATTATTATTTTAACCATTGAATTCCCATTGGTAAAACTGAACAAGTCTTCTCTGACCAGAGGTCAATAACTATATGGTAAAGACTGGGCAAGTATTTCCTTATCTACATTTTACCTGTGAACCAACCTTTTCTTCCACTTCTTTTTAGAGTTCAAGAAAAGTATAAATTACTAGTCATCAATTTGTATGTTTTTTAATTTAAATTCAAAATTTTAAAAAACCTAGTTATCAGTTCTTAAATTTTTTTTTAAAGATTTTATTTATTTATTTGGCAGAGATCACAAGTAGGCAGAGAGGCAGGCAGAGGGAGAGAGGCAGGCAGAGGGAAAGGGGGAAGCAGACTCCCCGCCAATCAGAAAGTCCGATGTGGGGCTTGATCCCAGGACCCTGGGATCACGACCTGAGCCGAAGGCAGAGGCTTTAACCCACTGAGCCACCCAGGCGCCCCCAGTTCTTAAATTCTTAATTGCGAATTTCATATTTGTGTTTTCTTTACATTAGAACTTTATGTAAATGTTTACTATTTATCATAGTATTAATAGAACTAATTCTTTGCCCCACATAAGGAGGATAAAAACCTAATAAATATGGCCTCAGTGACTACATTCAGTAGGAATCAGGGGCGATTATGTTATAAGGACACAATGTTCTCATCATTTTTCTTTGAAGCTATCATTAGAATCAGTGTCATTGAAGCAGTTAATCCCTTCTTTTATAAATCAGTGTTGTATATTTTGGCAACATCAGCTTGTAACCCTGTGACTTTTCTCTATTTATCTAGAAGGCTTGTTGGAAGTTTTTCTGTTATACTGCTTCATTATGTAAGTCAGATGCCATAGATTTGCACAGTAACTGTCCTTCTATGTTATGTTTGTACTGCTGGCTGTACCTACAGCTTTAAACAAATATACGCAAGCACACACGGAATGGAAAATTGATCTTCAACTTTTTACTTAGATTATAAACCAGGTAATTACAATTCTGAGTCAGAAGTACAAAGTAGAATTTAACTTTGATCCTGTGACCAGTATGTAGAAGATTTATTCCCTTTAGCTTCTGTCCACAAGAATATGAAGAAAGGGAGTGGTGCTTGGACTATTTATAAATAGAATTAACTACTATAGAAATGCATAGTTGTTTATTTAGTGTGTGCAGTGGTTAGTCCATACCTTTGCATATTTCTTTAGCTAGGTCAGTTAATATTTTGACCACCAATTCATATACTTTTTTTAAAAAAGGAGATTATTTATTTGTTTGTTTGTTTGGAGATCATGAGCGGGGAAGGGGGTGTGGTGCAGAGGGAGAGGGAAAGAGAATCTCAAGCACTCTCCACACAGAGCAGGGATCCTGATATGGGACTTGATCCTGTGACTCTGGGACTATGACCTAAGCTAAAATCCAAGAGTCCCATGCTCAACCTACGGAGCCACCTAGGTGCCCCAACCTTTTTCTTCTTTTACTTGCTTTGTCATTCATAGGAAATTTTTTAATTTTAAAAAATTTAGTTTTTCTTTAAAGACTTTATTTTCTTGATGGCGAGAGAGTGCATGAGACAGAGAGTGCATAAAAGAGAGTGAGCATGAGTGACGGGAGGTAGTAGCAGAGGGAAAGGGAGAAGCAGATTCCTGTTACAATAAGTTATATCACTAAATGCTCTTTCAGTGCATCCCAAATATTGTTCTTTAATTTCTCTAGGAGTGTATAGTTTATAGAGGTGATTGGACAGGAAATGGTACTCTATGGAAGTTGATGGGAGTTAGAAAGGATGGGGCTTCGGGGCTCCTGGGTGGGTCAGTGGGTTAAAGCCTCTGCCTTCAGCTCGGATCATGGTCTCGGGGTCCTGAGATTGAGCCTTGTATCAGGCTCTCTGCTTAGCGGGGAGCCTGCTTCCTCCTCTCTCCCTGCCTGCCTCCCTGCCTAGTTGTAATCTCTGTCTATCAAATAAATAAATAAAATCTAAAAAAAAAAAAGAAGAATTTAAAAAAAGATGGGGCTTTATTGACCCAGTTGTCTATGTTATGATTCTGGATTTTTTTTTTTTTAAGATTTTATTTATTTATTTGCGAGAGAGACAGAGATAATGACAGAGACAGCAAGGGAGAGAGCACAAACAGGGAGGAGAGGAAGAAGCCGACTCCTTCATGAGTGGGAGTCTGACTCAGCGCTCAATCCCAGGACCCTGAGCACATGACCTGAGCTGAAGGCAGACGTTTAACTGACCGAGTCACCCAGGCACCCCTGATTTTTTTAAACATTTTTTTTTAAAGATTTTATTCATTTATTTGACAGAGATCACAAGTAGGCAGAGAGGCAGGCAGGCAGAGAGAGGGGGAAGCAGGCTCCCTGCTGAGCAGAGAGCCCAATGCGGGGCTCAATCCCAGGACTCTGGGATCATGACCTGAGCCGAAGGCAGAGGCTTTAACCCACTGACCCACCCAGGCACCCCTATTTTTTTTTATTTTTTTTAAGATTTTATTTATTCATTGAGGGGAGGAGAGGAGCAGAGGATGAGGGAGAAGCCGGTTCCCCACTGAACAGGGAGCCTGTTGTAGGGTTCAGTTCCAGGACCCTAGTATCATGACCTGAGCCAAAGGCAGATGCCTAACCAACTGAACCACCCAGGTACCCCTCATTCACAGGAAATTTGATGGAAAGACAATCCCTTCTTTCTTTCCTTCATTCATTTCTCACTAATGGCCAGCATAGACATTTTTTTTTCTACTAGCTCATGTGTAATTTGTTCTTTCTAAGATGTGCCTACGAAATTATGGTTGATTTCTTTTTCTTGCATCAGTAGCTTTAAAAATGTCTAACCTGATAAGCCTTTAAAGAGGAAGATAGCAAAATCAAACATAAATAGCTATATTTGACAAGTATATATGTATATAAGAGCATGGGAAATACTTGTTTACAGATATTTTGATCCTGTATCTCTTTGTTTCATGTAACTTTTTAGTTAATTGGGAAGATAATTAAGGTACTGGAGAAAGAATTGGCTTTGAATTCACACAAATCTGTCATTCCCAGCTCTGTCATTTGGTTGTGTAGTCCTCAGGAAGTTACCTAAAATAACCACAGCTTAGCTCCCTAGCTTTTTCCCCTCAGCAAAAAGAATTAAAATGCCCTAGGGGTTGTTTCGATATTCAAAAGACTAAAGGAGGTAGAACATAGTGTGATACCTGGTAAATAAGTAGTGAGTATTATTTATAATAATTATATCCATATAAATTATAAACACACATACATACACCAACTATACAGACACATTTAAAATAATGTTTTTAAAACGAGGGCATTAGAAACAATGAACATATGAACCTGAAAATATCTGCTTATTAGTGGCCAAATAATTTGAGTTGATTTCAGAAGAACTTTTGGAATTTGAAGAATGGCTTTAAATTTAGACCTCAGAAAAATTCTAAAATCTGATTTATAGTTTTTAGTTTGTGTTATTCAAACATCACTCCTAGATGGTAAACCAACTTGTATCTGCTGAAGGTGTGCACAAGAGCTGGGTAGAATTTGAACAGTAAGAACTTGGGGGGAAAGGTGGAAAGCACTTGACTTAAGGGAGAGTACAAATGAAAAGTCCAGAAGCAGGGGAGACCACGGACTGCTCAAGTGATAGCAGGTGCCTAGTAACAACAGCCCAAAGTGTGGATCCTGATAGGAGGTAAACGCCTATGGAAGATCGAACCAGCTTGCCTAATACTTTCAATGGTGCAGAAACATTTATTCCACACTTACTGGGACACCTGGTCCAGTAAAAACAGAGCAAAACCTTGTCTTTGTGGAGATTAGCTTTTAATCAGTGTATTAATTTTTGATTGCTGTGTAACAAATTACCACAAATTAAGTGGCTTAAAACAACACACATTTATTATCTAACAGTTCCCGTGGGTCAGGAGGTCAGGCACAGTTTTGCTCAAAACTCTGTTAGGGTCTCAAGAGGCTGCATTTAAGGTAAGTCTTGGCCAGATTGTGTTCTCATCTGGAGCTCAAGGACGGAAAAATCCACTTCCAAGCTCATTCACGTTGTTGACAGAGCTCATTTCCTTGCAGCTGTATGACTTAGGACCCCAGCTTTATGCTGGCTTTTGAGCAGAGGCTGCTAGCAGGTGCCGGAGGCTGCCTGCAGGTCCATGCCATGTGGGTACCCTCAACATGGCTGCTTACTTCATCAAGCCTGCAAGGAGAACTTTTCTTCAGGAAGGGCTCAACTGCTCTGCTTAAGAGATTTTGCTGATGAAGCTACCTTCCTCCAAGATAATCTCCTGTTTTATCAAATGAAAACAACTGATTTCAGGTCCTAATTTCAGCTGCAAAATCCCTTCATCTAGGCTATATTCTGTTGGCTAGAAGCAAGTCAGAGCCTCACCCACACTCTAGGGGAAGAGATTGTACAGGCTAACAGACCGTGAACAGCAAGGATGGGGATCATGTGGCCACCCTAATCTCTGTCCGCCACAGTTGGGGAGGATGCACACAATAACTCAGACAAATACTTATACACATACACATATATGTTTTTACTCAGATATATGGCTTGGTAGATAATGATAATGACCATGTTAAAAATAAATCAGGGTTGGAGGAGGCAAAAGTTTTCAGAACATGGTACCCGAGAAAGGCTGGTAGCATTTCAGTTAAGACCTAATGGGGCAAAAACCATATGGGTTCCTGTGGACGGGCAGGTAAAGGCAACATCAAGTGCCAAGGTGCCAAGGTAGGGTGTCCGATCATGCACATGAACGTGTTTGCAACTGAATAAGCAAGAGGAAAAGTGGTAGATAATACAGTCAGAGCAATAATGGGGGTCAGACCATATAAGCCCTTTTGGTCATTGTAATTACCACTTTACTCCAGGTAAAATCACCCCCCTGGAGAGTTGGAACAGAGGACATGTATGAACTGACTTAGTGGCTGAATTGAGGACAACAAAACTGGGGTATAGGGAGAGAACGCAAGGGCAACAGTTAGGACACTATTGTAAATGTGAAGGTGAGAGGTTAGTGTCCTAGAGAATGTAAGAAGTAGTCAGATTCAGGAAGCAATTTTAAAGTAGAAAAGGCAAGATTTGCTCACAGGTCAGATGAGAAAATGGAAAAAACAAATAAGAGTTGAGAATGACTACAGTGGTTTTGATCTGAGAAAATAAAAGAATGGAGTTACCATGAACTAAGATGGGCAGAATCTAGGAGGAAAAGTTGAAAGTGGCCATGGCTCTCCAAATTCAATTATATTTGATGGGATTTTGTTTATTGATTTCATGGTTATCTTCTTGCTGATAGGGTTCTTAATCTGTTTTGCACAAACAGTTCAATGCAGAGAAGGTAAATGGGAAGAAAACACTGACATTTCATTAGTGGTTGTGCTTATGTATTGTGACTCTATTTTTTTTTCTTTGAGATTTTTGCATTTTTTTTAAAGATTTTATTTATTTATTTGACAGAGAGAAATCACAAGTAGATGGAGAGGCAGGCAGAGAGAGAAAGAGAGGGAAGCAGGCTCCCTGCTGAGCAGAGAGCCCGATGCGGGCCTCGATCCCAGGACCCTGAGATCATGACCTGAGCCGAAGGCAGCGGCTTAACCCACTGAGCCACCCAGGCGCCCCAGAGATTTTTGCATTTTTTAATGAACATATATTATCTTTAATTCCATATCATGAAGTCTTTTTTTTTTTTTTTCAGCCAACTTTACCTGTTCAGAGTTTTGTAATAGGAGTTAAGATGAAATATATAAAAGATAGGTCTGGACAACCAGAGAGAAGTGAGAGCTTCAGTTAGATGCTTGAATGCTGTTGGCAATGCCAGGGGGCAGCATAACATGGATGGGATGTGCCCCCACCAGCTGTGCTTCCAAGGCTACTATTTATAGGACGTATCACCGTAAAGTAACTGAAATGATGTCATAAAACCATGATTTTTTTAAATTGAGACTAATTTTTTAGACCAATTTAAGTTTTTCAGAAAAACTGAGGGGAAGGTAGAGATTTCCTATCTACCTCTGGCCCCCACGCATGCACTGCCTCTTCCGTTATCAACATCCTCCACCAGAATAGTGCATTTGTTACAACTGATGAGCCTAGCTTGACACATCAGAGGCACCCAAAGCCCATAATTTTCCTTATGGTGCTCTGTTGGTGTTGAAAATTTATAGTTTGGACCCATGTAAAGTAACAAGTATCCATTATTATGGAATCATACAGAGTATTTCCACTGCCTTAAAATTCTTCTGTGCTCTGCCTAGTCATCACTACCTATACTCCTTAATCGCTGACAACCACTGATCTTTTCACTGTATCCATAGTCCTGCCTTTAGTCATAGAGCTGGAATCAGTGAGTATAAAATATTTTCAGATTGTCTTCTTTCACTTAATAATATGCATCTAAGTTTTCTTCATGTCTTTTCATGGGTTCATAGCTCCTTTTTTTTTTTTTTTTTTTTTTGGTGCTGAGCAATTTTCCATTGTTTGGATATAACACAGTTTATTTATTCATTCACCTACTAAGGGACATTTTGGTTCCTTCCAAGTTTTGGCAATTGTGAATAACAATGCTATAAATATCCCTGTGCGGGTTTTTATGTGGACATAAGTTTCTATTTCCTTTGGGTAAATACCAAAAAGGACCACTGCTGGATCCTAAGAGTATACTTAGTTTTGTCAGAAATCTCCAAACTGTCTTCAAAAATGACTGTACCATTTTGCATCCCTGTATAAGAATTTCTTTTGCTCCATATCCTCACCAGCATTCAGTGTTAACAGTGATCCAGATTTTGGCCATTCTAATAGGTGTATAGGGATATCTCATTGTTTTAATTTGCATTCCCTGTTGACATAATGTGGAGCATCTTTTTGTATGATTGTGTGTTCTTTGGTGAGATGTCCGTTAAGATCTTTGGCCCATTTTTTGAAATTCTGGGTTTTTTTTTTTTTTATTGTTGAGTTTTAAGAGTTCTTTGTATATTTTAGGTGATTTTTCTTCATCCAGTGTGTCTTTAGGAAATCTTTTCCCCCAGTCTGTAACTTATCTTCTCATTCTTCTGATATTGTCTTTTGCATAGCAGAAGTTTTTAATTTAAAAAATTCAGCTTATAAATTATTTTTTTGATGGAGTGTGTCTTTGATGTTGTATCTAAAAAAACATACCCAAGATCATCTATGTTCTTTCCTATGTTATCTTCTAGGAGTTTTATAGTTTTTCACTTTTAAATTAAATCTGTGATTTTTTAGTAAATTTTTGTAAAAATTATGTCTGTGTCAGATTCATTTGTGTGTATGTGAATGTCCATCTCTTTCAGCACCTTTCTTTAAAAAGACCGTCTTTGCTCCACTGTATTGTCCTTACTTCCTTGTCAAAGATCGTTTGACTGTATTTTTGGGCCATTTTCTTGCTCTCTATTCTGTTCCATTGATATAACTGCCTTTTCTTTCATGAATACCATACTGCCTTGATCATGGTTGCTTTCCAGTAAGTCTTAAAGTCAGTCCACCAACAGTGTCCTTCTCCTTCAAAATTGTGTTGGCTGTTTTGGGTCTTTTGCCTTTTCACTTAAACTAGAATCAGTTTGTCAATATTACAAATAAACTTACTGGGATTTTGATGGTGACCATATTGAATCTATTTGGAAGAACTGACAATATTGAGTCTTTCTATACCTGAATGCAGACTATCTCTCCATTTATTTCGTGGGTGTTTTTTTTTTTTTTAAGATTATTTATTTGAAAGACAGTGTGGGGAGGGAGGGGCCAAGGAAGAGGGAGAAAGAGAATCTCAAGCAGACTCCCGCTGAGTGTGGAGCCCATGTAGAGCTCTATCTCACAACCCTGAGATCATGACCTGAGCCAAAACGAAGAGTTGGATGCTTAACCAACCCACTGAACCACCCAGACACCCCTTCCATTTATTTAGTTTTTCATTTCATTCTTGAAGTTTTATAATTTTCATCATACAGAACTTGTATATACAGTATTTTATTAGATTTATTGCCTGAGTACTTTTTTAGTTTTAATGTAAATGGCATTGCACTTTTATTTTCAAATTCCACTGGTTTGTTCCTGTTATATAGGAGAATGATTGACTTTTTATATTAACCTGTACCCTGCAACCTTATCCTAATCACTTATTAGTCCCAGCAGTTTTTTGTTGATTCTTTCAGATTTTCTACATAATCATGTCATCTGCTTAGCTTAACAAGAAAGGAACAGAATGAGGAGTTTTTAACTTTTTATTTGTGTATTTATTACTAAACTAATCAGAAAGCTTCAGTTAAACTATATCCATATGTAACCTTTCTGGCTATACCATCATTTATTTAAATTTTTACCAATAAATATCATAGGTAATTTTAGTTTAATAATGCTACAGGTAGGGGCGCCTGGGTGGCTCAGTGGGTTAAGCCGCTGCCTTCGGCTCAGGTCATGATCCCAGGGTCCTACGATCGAGTCCCACATCGGGCTCTCTGCTCGGCAGGGAGCCTGCTTCTTCCTCTCTCTCTTTCAGCCTGCCTCTCTGCCTACTTGTGATCTCTGTCTGTCAAATAAATAAATAAAATCTTTAAAAAAAAAATAATGCTACAGGTAGTATTCTAAGTGGTTTGTAAATATTATTTCCTTAAATACTCATAACAACTTTATAATGTAGATGCTACTATATGTCACATTTAACAGACGAGGAAATTGACAAGTTGCCCAAGGCCACAATCCTTTATATAGGAGAGACAGGATTCCAACCCAGACAGTCTCGAACCTGTGCCTTTAATGTGCTATACTGTGAATCATTACTTGAATTTTTTAGCTACTGTTATGTGTCAGTAGTGTTGGTGTTCTTTTTTTTTAAGTCTGGATTCATTTAGTTGGAAGTGATAGAAAATTCAATAAACACTGGCTAAGAACAAAAGGGATTGGCATTCTTTAGAGCCTGGTCCTGGATCCTGCTTTCTTCCCTGTCCACCCTTACCTATTTTTCTTTCTTTAAACACCATCAATGTGGAGATGACTCCCAATATTGTATCCCCGATCGGAACTCTAACCTCAGATATAAACTCACACATTCTGTTACCTATTTAAGATCTTCTCTTGAATGACATAGGCACATTGCATATACAAATGTGAGCTCTTAATGCATTCTCCTACATATCCTATTCCATCTCAGTAGACTTGCATCTTAATAAATAGGCACCACAGACACTTCCATTCATTTCATATATCTAGGAATCATTCTTGTTTTACCTTCTCTTTTGCCACCCATCAGCAACTTCTGTGGCTTCTACTCCAAGATACTTCTTAGACTTCATCCCCTTTGTCACATCTTAATATAAAGCACCAGAATGTCTTGTTAGGTCTGCTACAGTATATTCCTAAATATTCATTCACCTTACTCTTTTTTTGATACTCTCCAATACATTTTATATGTATAACATGATAAATGTAATTTAAATTGCTAAATAGCTTTAGATGGCATTTAGGATAAAATCCAAACCCTTTACCATAACCTATAGGGCCCTCAGTGAAATATTCATAGACATAGTCATTTGCCACTAACGGCTCATTCCTCAATTTTGGAAGTTATGCTAATAAAAAGAATATATGGATAAATAAAATTACAGCTCTAAAATACAGCAGCTTACTTTATTTCTGATAAGAGTCATGAGAAAAATTGTGTAACTTTTTTCATTTGCATAGTTAGGAATTTCTTGGAAGAAACCTACTTCTACAGAAAAAAAAAAAAGAATAACTGTGATATATCTGCAGGTCACTTTGATTCATCTCAATATTTTTCTTTAATTACCTCATCTTTTAAAATTTAAATATGCTTATTTTAAATGGAAAAGTTTTCACTATAATAATAGGAAACCCTAAAGTTAAAAATACCCAGAAATAGAAATACCCAATTTAAAAGGTCATAAGTTTTTGAAATAAAAATACTAGTAAAAATAATAACCCTAACTCAAAAAAATCATATCTGAAAAATTGAATCCCTATAAAAATGTCATTAAATGTGATTATTCAGCAATATAGGGATATTTAGCTTTAATGTGATTGTCAGAATCACTTCTAGCACTCACATTTCCATCCTAATTCCATCCCAAAAGATTCATTTGAATGAGGTCAAAACAAACAAGTGAAATCAAGATAAGTAAAAAGGAAAAAAAAAAAGACTTTGTGCCTCAAACTAATGTTACACTGTATATTAATTAACTGGAATTTAAATAAAAACTTGAAACTAAAAATAAAATAAATAAATCACATGATCAGAAAAAAAAATTAAGATAAGTAACAACCTGAAAACTCACAGAGAGGTGCTTCTTTGTCTCACAGGCCCTGATTGTGGGTCTTGGAGATCAACCTTGAGGACACATTCGGTGTGAAAAGATGCATATACTTGGTCCCCCAAGAGATGGATATCAGGTATATTCCTTTCAGGGTACCAGAAGTCCCTGCTAAGTAATGGAGAGTAGTGTTTAGATCTTAAAGACCTTGGGAAGGAACTCAGTTTGGAGTGCAGAAAATCCCACCTGCATCCAAAGAAGATACCCTTGGAGGGATCTTTAGCAGCGTGTCCCAGAGTTCCGACTGAAATCATATTGAGTACCACCATTAGTATGTATCTTAACCTTTAGGAAACATCCTAAGGTTGTTTTCCCATGTGGTTATAAAATTTACCATTACCAGCATACACATGCCCTCACCAAAGCCAGAATTATCTTAACTTTTGTTCATCTGGGGATTAAATGTCTCATTGTATTTCTAATTGCCATTTTCCTGTTGACTGCTGAAGTGAATCATTATTTCATCTTTATTGGCCATTCATATTTCTTTTCCTGTGATGGGCTTTTTCATGTCATTTACCCATTTTTCTATTTGGTCGTTATTTTCTTCTCCTTTTTAAAAAGTCTATATACGAAGAAATCCTTTTTCATTTTTATTTGTTACAAACCATATTCTCTCAGTGTGTAGTTCGTCTCATTGCTCTGGGATTGAACTCAGGTGGATCTCATTTCTACAGAATAATGCCAAATAACAATATACTGCTTCCAGTATATTGTTATATGAAGTATAATAGCATATGAAGATGGTATTACTAAATCATTCATTATAAGTAATTCAGATAAACCTAAGTTTTTTTCTATATGGTGTTCGATATATCTAGCAACAATTCCTTATCTAACCATCAGTATGTCTACATAACTCCTGAACAGGGCTATGAATCGAGGCTGTAATTATGCAAAAATATGATGCTAACATATAATTTGAAGATTAATTCCACAATCATGGCTCCTTTAGCAAGATTGTGAACTATTTGAATTTTAAATACATGTATCAGGATTTCCCCCATCCTTTTGTAGGGGAGAGTACTCAAATTTAAAGTTTATCCAAAATTTACTCTGTGGCATAGCAAAACTGCTAAAATGTATTGAAATTCCTCTATATACATGATGCTGTATTACTGAAAATATATTTTATATGACATAAGAAATTTTTATTGTTAGCAAAATTCCAGAATTCATGGAATAGCATAAAAGACACAAATACTGAGGTTTGTTGTTGGTTGTTTTTTTTTTTTAGCAAATTTCCTTTGAGATTTTGTCATGTGTTCATAAAATAAAGCTTTGTCACTTTTTCCTTAACCTTTAACTCAATTTAAGTACCATTGCCACTTTTAAAATATTTTGTTCTTTCACATTCCCTTGTCATATTTTTAGTATCTAAAGATAATTTTTTCAAGGTTTATCATAATATAAAATTAACAAATGTTCACTCTGTTTCAAGTTCTGTGCAAAGAGTTTTATGTGTGTAATCTCATTCATAATGCACATGTATCTCTTATTTCATACCATGTGCTAACCTGTAAGAGTGGATAGAAAATAACTAATGTAGGGATACCTGGGTGGTGCAGTTTTTTTAAGCATCCAACTCTTGGTTTCCACTCAGGTCATGATCTTAGGGACATGAAATTGAGGCCCCACATCCCCTCAATGCAGAGTCTGCTTAGGATTCTCTCTCCCTCTTCCTCTGCCTTCCCACTCGTGTTCTCTCTCTAAAATGAGTAAATAAGTCTCTAAAAAAAGAAAAGAAAAGAACGAATGTTTAAGTGAGAAACAGGCTAATAGGTGAAAATGAGTTATTTGAGGTGATTTATATGTGGGCCTTTAAAAAAAAACCTGTCCCTATTACTTTTTCTTGCTATGAACAACAAACAAAATACATGGTAACCAAAATGAAGCAATATTAGAATATAGTACTGTTTTTTTTTCTTTAAATACATATTACATATATGCATATATATATAATTATACTAGATTATATAAATATATGTGTGTGTGTATAGCCACATTAAATTTCCTGAAATGTATTGCCTCATGTAGGATTTTAAAATATTGACTCTACATACAAGAAAACATTAATGATAGTTTCCTATGTATCATCTTTTCCTATTAAAATGGCTAAAATTAAGAGACATAGATATATCTTATATTTGTACAACCAGCTCTTTTCTCTTGCCTTTATTTGAAAAGCCCCTGCATGGGCATTCACTAAGAGCAGATGCTTTGGCAAATATTTTAGGCTGAAGGAGATTTTCACCATTAGGTGCTTTCTTCTACGTTTTATTATTATGTGTATTATAAAGAACACAAATTTTATACTTTTCTGGTTAGTTCATACTGAAGTCATCAAAACATAGGTGAAATGTAAAGGAGAATTTTACATTAAAAATACTCAGTGTTGATAGAGGGCACCTGCGTAGCGAAGTTGGTTAAACCTCGTACTCTTGGTTTCCACTCTGGTGGTGATCTCAGGGTCTTGGGATCAAGGCCTATCAGGCTCCACTGAGCATAGAATCTGGTTGGAATTCTCTCTCCCTCCCCCTGTGCTCTCTCCGTTTAAAATAAATTAATCTTATAAAAATAAAAATACTGGTTTTTTTTCTTTAAATATTTTAAATACATTTCTGTCAGTTTAGTTTTTGTTTATTTACTTTGCCTTTTTTTTTTTTCTTGTTTTGGCTGTTCTTGTTTGAAAACAGGAAGTGATTTCTTGCCTAGAAGAGCAAACATGTTGAATGTAGTTTAACACTGCAAACTTTGTAATTTTGAGTGAGGTCTAAAATGGATACAATCTCTATTAATTACATTGTTTATATAAAAATAGGAATTCAGGTATGTTAGAAATCTAGCTCTGTGCATGGCCAATTCCTGACCACTGAACCAGTTTCCATCCTGTCGGCTCCTATCCCTCCATATTTTCACGGATGTCCTTTAATCTGACTTATTTGTGGGTCTAATCTGCCAGTGCCAGCATGGTAAATTATGAGCAGCAGCTTAAGGTAAACATCATTTACTCATAAGAAATTGTTTCCACATCATCTCAGTTTTCTGCTTGGCATTTAAAAAAGAAACTCTGTCCCTTTTTATAATCACCTGTCCTACGTTTGAAATAATAAAGAGCCCCGCATTTTGCCTGCTCCGGTCTGAGTGTGCCGCGCGTTGTGCTATGATTTATGACCTGAGCATCCGACACTCTCCATGCACTAACAAGATGGCCCGCTGCGTTTGAAATATATCCCCTAAATGAAAGCAAACACAGCTTTGTGATAGAAAGCCTTGTCAGCAAGCAAGGAATTAAACACGTGCAATTTATAATTTTTAGTCTTTCTTTTTGCTTTGCCTGTAAGAATGGCTAAAATAGGTTAAAATCCATAGGTGGACAGGATTTCACATATTAGATGAGAGCTCTAAGGGGAATCCTGACCTTGAGGAAAAGGCTCAGGGAGATTTGGCAGAACGTCAAGGTGGTTTCCACTAGGACATGACAGGGACTCATTATGGGCTTGCCGTTGCCTGTAAGCCGGTTTCACTACCATCAACTACGAGGCCAGAATGCCTGGTTCCAGATGCTTTTGCCAATTGACCGTAAAATTGCTATGCATTTCTGGCCAAGCCCGAGTTTTTAAAAGCTCCCCTCCTCCTCCCCTCAACACCCTAACCCCCAATTCCCTCTAAAAAGCTGCTCATTATTCTTCCTTTGCCCCCTGATCTCAGCAGAAGAAATACTTCTGGAATCAATTAGAAATGTCTGCCCTTGATGAGGTTTGCACGTGAGTTTGGAGTTGGGAGGCTTTGATAGTGTTAGCCAACAGCTGCAGTTTCAGGTGGTAAAATCCAAGAAGGAATTTTCCAGGGTTTATTTACCATCATAAAAAATTTTTAAAATAGGCAAGACGTGTCGGGAGACGGTCTTACATGCCTTTGAAAGTGAGGTTAAATTTGGATTATATATTTATTTTATCCACAATGAGCAAACTGGAGATCTCTGATTGGGGAAATCTTACCATTGCCTTAATAGATTGTGTCAAATGATTATAAATACTAGAAACAGGGCTCTCCTTTCCAAAGGTTAATGGTAAAAGAACATCTGTTATTTTTCCTGTCATATTAATTGCTCAACAAGTGGATAGTCAAGATTAATGGGAATCAGAACCCATTTTCTGAAAATAATGTGAGTTATTCTGTGTGATATGGTTGCCTACTCTTTCTCTCTAGCTACATATGCATATAAGATTTAATTAAAAATTACAACAGGAATTTTTTTTCTTTCTAAATATAGCTATTTGGTAAGCTTTTATTAATGCTTATTTGAGAAGATGCTATAAACTTCTTTTTATATTTGTATGTCCTTTTAAAATACTTCAGCTGTTGTAGCATAGAAATGACATGATTTTCCTGAAGCCACATTGAGAAGCATAGTAACAACCCTAGTACACCTGGCGCTTCCAAGCACATGGCCTTTTCTTTCCATGAATACATCATATGCTTCCTGGAAGTCTGCTTTTGTTTCTCCTGCTGACTAAAAAACGGAGATAATTTCAAGTGTACATTTTCATCATGAAAATTTTCACTCCTGCTTTCAAGAAATATTATCAAACTTTTTTTTTCCCAAACAAGGCACTATTAAATATAGAATTTTAGTTCCCAGAGATACCTATTACTTCTGCAATTAATGTTACTTCCCCTTCAAGTGCTGCCATTTCTACTTACCTAGTGGTGGAGAGGTGTGAAGAGAGAAATTTATGTCTCTCTAGTAGTGTCTCCATATTTAAAGGCAACAGAGATAAGTTCAGATTTGCGTTTTTATGAGAGCTCTTTCTACATGTGTGAACATTTACCTACTAATCAGTCTGGTTCCTAGATTGAGGTTTTTTGGTTAAACTAAGGGAATAACTGTATTATCAAGTGTACCTAAAATATTAGTACAGTTTATTATAGTCATGGAATAACTCTAAGGAAGCTGAAAATTTTCATTAGAATATCTGATGTCTCATGCATGCTGCAATGTTGTAAAGGTTAAAAAGACATATTTTGCCCACTAGTTGCCTGCTTCAAGTCGCATACCAGCAACAAAGACAAAAACAAACAAGGCTGAACGATTTTTAATTGCCATCTTTAAGAAATAATGTCTCATTTATCCTTCTCCATGTCCGTCATATGCTCTGCATGTCCTTGGTGAGCCAACCTTCCTTTTATTGAGTATAACAAACCAAAAAAAAAAGGCATTTATAGTCTTCACCAGCACTCCAGAAGACACTCCCCTGTGACCAAGTTATTACAGCAAGGAAAGTTGATTAATTTATTCATTCATTTTTCTCTGAGCTGAAACATCTTGTATGCCAGCTTTTCCTAAATATGTTCAGATCTAAGAGCAGAATCCAACTGCTTGGCTTTAAGCACATTAACAGTGGAAACATTCTCTCAAGGGAAGAAGCAGAAATCTACTCTTCCCTGACTCTCAAATAGGAGGTTTCCTTATAGTATCAAGTGAGACTACAAACTCACTCTAATCATTTGGGCATGTAGTCAGACAGAAGCATCGAGCTGGTGGAGAATTACTGCCTGACACCCCCACTCGTCCCTCCTTAGTCTGTGTTTGAGTGGTATCATCTTCTCTACGTGCTTGCATAATGGATCTAGGGAAATTGACTGATACAGATTAAAAGCAAATATTGGGGAGGGTATGTGCTTTGGTGAGTGCTGTGAAGTGTGTAAACCTGGTGATTCACAGACCTGTACCCCTGGGGATAAAAATATATGTTTATAAAAAATAAAAAATTAAAAACTCTCAAAAAAAAAAAAAAAGCAAATATGGATTTTTCTATATAGTTTATCCTGTCTTTTATATTATTTCTACCAAAATTCAATACTTAACAAGGATTTTGATCTATGGTATAGCACATGAAGGTAATATCTCTCTTAAATTGTTTGTTTGTGACAATGTCCGATAGTAGCTTGGCCTACCTTTGCACAACTATAAAAATTATTGTGATGAGTTGGAAAAAAATTGGACTCAGATTCCAGACACATGGCTGTTATGAATTAACAGCACGAGGGAGGTCACTGGGTTCTCAGCTTCACCATTTGTAAAATTAAGGGAATACGGTAGACTTCTAAAGTTACTTCAGTGTGTAAGATTTCATACTGGTTGTGTGATTGAAAAAAAAAACATTAGCTGCTATTGGTTTATAGTCATATATTTAACTTACTAAGAAAAAGGGGATTCCGAGGAATCTTTGAGAAATAGAGTTGAATCTATGAGCTTTTTTAAAAGACAGAACTGAGACAGTAAACATCCTAATTGTACTTTGTGGGACTCTAACTGCACCTCCACCATTAGATCCTTTCAACCTACAAAGTCACTCCAAACAAATGAAAAATTGAAGTCGATAATAAACAGCTTGTTTGTGTGAGTCCATCTTCCATGCAACTTCCTTAGAGGTAAGGTTGGAGGTTACAGGGGTTCCAGGCCAATGGAACTGGATTCAGATCATCAGAGAGGAGCCTGGAAGAAATCTGTGACTGAGAGACCATTGGAATACTAAAGCCAATATCATTGATGTAAATGATAGCAAGTCTTGAAGTACACTGAGAATCCTTGTGCTAAAAACAGAGACCAGCTCTGCAGAGGGAGTGTTATCAACATCCAGCAAGATTAAGTTACTGTCAGTGTGCCTAGAGTAAAAGCAACCAGAGGTATATATTTCTTTCACTTTGTTCTCATAAAGTGTTAATTATAAATCCACTGGGGTATCACAGAAATAAGTCTTAATTTGAGATGCATAGTGATTTACGATAAGCATGTGGAAGCATTTAATCAACATGCCTTAGGCAGATAATTTAGAGAAACTTTAAGGTCTGCTCTCCCATTTCATTAGTGACACTCTGGAAGTCACAGTGAAAAAAAATTATTTTTCTGCTTCCTACATATTCTTCAGATGATTGCTGAAGGCTGTGGATAAATTTGTATGAGATTTTCATTTATTTTAAATTCAACCCTACCCTAACTAAAATGGTGAACTTATTTCAATCTGCAGTGGTACTTTTGGCTCACCCTTATTTCCTTATTCCAAAAGAAAATCTTCAAGTGAAAATCAGGGAGATACTTTACTCATATTTAACACCAGTAATAATGACCCTAAAATAGTAGATTCTTTGTGCAGTACACAAGTGTTATAAAGCAGAAATTAGAAAAAAATGTAGCCAAACCTGTAGTAGAATAACATATGTGAGAATACTTGTTCCCAAATAGCCATAGAATGTATGCCAGGGCAATTAATTTTACTTAGAAGTTTGAAATTCTGGTTACTCTCTTCATACCACCTCTGTGTCATCTGACAGTGGCGGTTTTAGCTGTCATTCAGTGAACTTCACTTGCTTATTCCTGGCCAGAGTGATTCTAAGTAGCATGTATTTGGCCTTACTAGTATGTAAATGTATATTGATAGGGGGAATTGGTCAAAAGATAGAGTCTAGATGAATGAACTTAGGTATCCTTTGGAAATGGAGTTGGGTCATTGGATATGGGCCTTTGGTGGAAAGTTAGACTTTGAAATGCTTTATTATTCTCTTTGGATTACAGGTGAAGGGGGCTTCCATTTACTCCCACTTATGACCAAACATTAGCATAAAACGTTCTAATACATATATATATATAATTATATATATATATATATATATATATATATATATATACAC
The DNA here is from genome assembly GCF_030435805.1 of Mustela lutreola. Lineage (NCBI taxonomy): Eukaryota > Metazoa > Chordata > Mammalia > Carnivora > Mustelidae > Mustela > Mustela lutreola. The sequence continues at coordinate 143,145,563 of NC_081293.1, read as the reverse complement.
ACACACACTATATAGAATATATAATGTAATGTGGTTGATATTATGTAATAGAATATATGCACATATATATAATAAAACATTATTATGAAACCATAATGGTGATGATCAAAGGTATCTTGGGATAACAAAAGTCACAAAGAGCAATAGTTAACCTCAGGGACGTATTTTTGAGAGCCGGAACTATGAGTGAGTGAACTTTACTTTTTTAACTGTAAAGACAGGAGAAGTTATAAGGGGTCACTTTTTACATAAAGATAGGTCTACTGTTCCATCAGTGTTCTGCCTCTAGTATCAGGGTGGTGGCGGTAACAGACTTTAATTTGGGTGTCTTCCGGTCAGCAGATTCTAGACTGAAACTCAGGGTTCATAAGCTAAATCCAGCCTTTGGTTGGATTTTGTCCTGCATAGAGATATTTGTGTTTAATTTAAAATTTGATAGGTTACCAACATTTTTCACTTAGGAGGCTTTAAGAACTTGGATTAATGGTCTCTCTTGAGAATTCCGAGGATTTGGCCATCCTGAGTCTGCCTTCCCTTAGGACATCAGTGAACTGAAGGGAAGGAAAAGTTTGAGTTCCTGAAGGCAGGTCCTCTAGACAGGATTTAGATTCCTTCAGTTCATAAACATCCAGCAGGATAGGCAGATGGAAGTTACAGATAGCACGTGGCTCCCTATAGCTATTTACATAGAACAAAATGATTAGATTTCCTATTAGAGGTTCAAGAAGGATGTTTAAGCTTTGAGATGAAAATAAATGGAGGAATAAATGGCTTTTGTTAGCTTCCATCACTTGAGCTATTTTATAATTGGAACCTAATCATCTTTTTTTACTTTACAGAGGTACCCTATGTCTAAAAGATTAAGTCACTTGTCCAGGGTTACATGGTTATTAAAGAACTAGGGCATGGATCTAGGTCTTTTAGTATTCATATATATATATATATATGTGGTTTTATGTCCATTAAATTTATTGGAGAGTATACACATACACATGCAGACACACAAAAACAGTAACATTGGAGTCTTCTGGGGAGAGGATTTGCTTGGCAGGAGAACAGATGTGGAAAGGAACTTCTCACGGAATCTTTTAAAGTCTGATTCATGTGAATATAGTACCTAGTTTTTAAAAAGGACCTGTACTAACACTCCAAAGAGTACTTTTTTAAAATGTATAGGGGAAAAAAGAAGTATAATGCATAAAAACATGTCAATTTAAATATATAAGGTTACTTGAAATGCACTTTTAATTTAAACAAGTGGATCTAATTTAAAAAGTAATAAGGTACAATTCAATTCAGACAGTTTTGTTTTTTGCTTATGATCAGCACTAAAATAACTGTTCTCCAGAGCCATATGCTGCATATGGTCAACTCATTTTTCAGGTTTTAATCCTTGAATAACTTGAGAAAGTAGCATCTTGGCTAAAATCAAATTGTTGAATTTTTCTGAATATAACTTTTCAAATTGTCTTGTGTTTTACTTTTATATCTGTGATTGAAAGAAATGAGGAGGCTTGAAATGTAAGGAAAGGTAACAATACAATATTCCTCTTAGTAGTTAGGTGTCATGCAAGGATGAGTAATTAAAGTAAATTATCCCCATAACTGTCAAATAAAGATTGCTTGATGAAGGAAGATTAACAAATGTCATGTTTTACCATTGAATCTTAAGTCCAGAATACTTGAAACACTTTGTAATGTTTAAATGTTGGAAATAGGTGTTATGAAGAAATGAATAAACAAAACCCAAGTTATTTACTAAATAAAGTACTTGAGACCTAGACCAAATAATGCTGTTACCTCTTTCCCAATGGAATTTGAGTGATTACATCTGTCTTGGCAAAAGTGGTTTGGTTTATCTTAATGTAGAGTCTATGTAAGGCTTATATTACATTGTTTACATTGCTGATTGAAAGCTAATATACAGTATATGCAGTTTGAGATGCCTGTTTCCAGTTTGAAATGTATAGTTTTTATATGGCAAAGAATACTATCAATGGGTTTTGAAATTTTCCTGAATTTAACCCATCTTTTTTTTTATTACATCTACCAAGACATCATCAGTATTTTCCTTCCTATTGAAAACAAATTCATTTAAATGGCCCTCTCTTTAATTTATAAGAAAAATGTTTACCTATATTAAATAATAATTATATTAGTAGCACTTTTAATATAATTAACATTTTATTAAAAGATTTATGTTTCATTCACCTTACCTTCATCTAATAAATCCCCCAGTCACTCACATACTCAACAAATATATTAAGTACCAACTTTGTGATGGAATTGTTAACAATGGTTAGGAACAGGAAGTCGACTCATACAAATCTTGGTTGGGGTCCTGGCTTTGATATTTACCAGCTGTGTGAATACTGGTAAGCAAGTTTTCATGCTTTCTGGAGGTAATAATAGAATTTTTATAAGAATTAAATGAAATATTATATGTAAATTGCTTAGGGTGATTTCTGCTCTAAGGTAAATACCGATTGCTACCTGTTACTGATGGTGATAAAACAATAATAGCATTATCACTACCAAGTATTGAGGCAGATACTTTGGGAGAATGGCAAATGAGACATTATTCTAGTCTTTAAGAATTTGGGAGAGGTGATCAAGTAAACAAGTAATTCCAGTAGATTTTGATATACACATTGCACTCAGAGAGAACATAGAAGAAAAACATACATAATACAGATGTGGTGTGTGGTAAGATTATCCAGGGTGGCAGTGTGTGTTGTGAGCACGAGTGGAAGCTTCCCAACTGAAGGATTGTGAGAAAATTTCAAGCAGACCAAGAAATTCGGACCAAGGCCAGTAGGTAAGAAAATGACTGCTGTGTTGGGAAACTGGCAGTGGTTCTTTATGACTGTAGTGTTAGCTGAGAGTGGAAGAACATAAGGGATACTATTAGAAAAATGAAGAAGAGCAGCAGCAGGAAAAGATGTGTGGAGAATGAACATTAAGGAGTTGGGTCTTGGTCCTCAGGCCATTATAACCACACATTGAAGAGTTTTAAGCATAGAGGCCACTTGATTAGATTTACATTTTACTCTGGTTCACAGAAATGGTTTTGAAAAGAAAGAATCGGTGAGGAATGGGTGAGTGACAGGAAACACCTTATGGATTTATTAAATAATCTTGGTCAGATGTGACAGTGACTTCAATTAGGATAGTTGCCCTCCAGATAGAGGCATAGAATTGGGAAACTCTGAGAGCCTTAGGACCATTTATCTCTTTCAGTGCATCTCAGGAAAAGGACAGTCTCTCTAGAGAGAAACTAACAGATAAAAAACAGTAAAAACGATTTAATTTAGATAAAAAGTTGAGAGTGCTTTAAATTAAGAGATTTATTCAACCCATAAAAAAGTATCATACCTTGCAGGAGGCCCTACAGCATTGCTAATGCAGAACTATTTTTTGTTTGTTTGTTTTTTAAAAGCAAAGAAAATATTCATTAGTATTCCTAATTTCAGATTATCAGATATTTTTATTATTCATGTTACTTCTAGATCTGAAATTGCTGGTCCACTACAAAATGAGCTATGCTTACATCTCAGTAAGTGTTGGAGAAAGCCCAAACTCCCTAAGGATATTAGGTCATAAATAGTTGTAATTATATATATACATACAATTATATATATAGTAGTATGTATATGTATACTATATATGTAACTATATATACAAATTATTACATACAATAATTATATTTGTAATTAAATATAATATATATTTGTAATTATATATAATTATAATTATTACATATATGCATTTGTTTATTCAATAAATACTGATTTACTACCATGTGCCATGGGTATTAGGTTCTCTAGATATATCAGTGACCAAAAATATGCATTATTTTCTAAATGGGTAATCAAGAAATTCTTGATTTACTCTTAAGACTGGAATTGTATCATTTTTATTTTTATCAACCCCAGCGACTGCCAAGTTGTTTCTTTTTTTGAATTCCCAAATCTGTAAGAAGAAAGTGATTGCCAGTATCTTCCAGTGAATTCTATGAGTAGCTGAAGGAAAAATTATTTTCTAAATCTCATTTCCCATGTGTGTATGAATGAGTACAAATTTCTACTTTTAAACTAGGTTTAAGACATGCTACCAGAACAAATTTTGTACACTATTTTAGTACTAAGTAATAAACGGATCTCTCTCTTCTCCTTTTCGTGATTCAGGATCACATTTGAAAGACAATTACTAGCATCAAATATAAGTTTTGCAGAGGTTTGGTGATTAATATTACAGCAAAATGTAATTCAGAAACTATGAAACTGATGTCTTCTATTTCATAATACTTAGAAGTATGCTAGTGTCAGGATAGGAAATGAGTTAAATATTTGATACAATATAGTTTATAGTTATAATTTGATATTTAAACCCTAATTTAGGATGAAATAAGGGTGAGTGAATGAGTCTTTAAGTTTTCATTGACTGAATATCATATATAATTCAGATTCTAATAACTACTATAAGAAAATATGATATTTCTTATAGATTTCTATTTGTGTAATTATTATTGGGTGCCCTGTGAGTTTCCAGGAAAGCAAAGCATCCATAAAAAGAAGGCCACTGATATTTGTCAAGTATCTACTCCATTCTAAGTATGCATTTTATTTACTCTTCACAGTGCATTTTAGGACGTATTATTACCTGCACTTCTCAGATGAGGAAATTTTGGCCTAGAGAGTTAATTGAGTTGTCCAAGGTCATATGCTTTAAGTTGTAAGGGTAGAATTCAAACCATTTCTCTGTCTTTACTTTTGCTTCTTCTCCTTCTTCTTCTTCTTCTTTTTTTTTTTTTTTTTTAAAGATTTTATGTATTTAAGAAAGCGGAGTAAGAGAGCACAAGGCAGAGGTTAGGTGAGGGGGGCGCGGAGAGGGACAGTGGGAGAAAGAAGCAGGCTCCCCACTAAGCAGGGAGCCACCGGTAGGACTCAATCCCAGGACCCTAAGATCATGACCTGAGCCAAAGGCAGACAGTTAACCAAGTGAGCCATCCAGGCAACTCTGTATTTTTGCTTCTATACTACACTCCCACATAAAGGATAAAAATGACAATGATATTGATCAGTATACTAGCACATGTGGTAATTCCTTTCTAAATACATAGATTAATGAAGTAAGCTATTTTTTTTTTTTTAAAGCCTGGCCAGGACAGCGAGACCAGGTCTCTTAACTTCCTCAAAATACTCCCATTCTGAGCACTTTTATTACTGATACTGCCTTGGAGGACGTGTGATGAGGTTGACCTAAAGCTTGATCTAAATGAGAAGGGAGAGGGAAAGTTTGCCAGTAGAGGCATTAACGTTGGATTTAAAAGATGAATAAAATTTCCTGAGGTGGAAAAGGATAGATATTTAAGAATTCACTTCAGTTAAATTTCAGGGCAATAACCCTGACCTTTCCCTCCTCCCTCATTCCTTCCAGTTTCCACAGCAATTCACTTTTGCAAGTTTTATTCCTGCCTTACTAGCCACTCCTTTGCAGCTGCTAGAACCAACTTTTTTTTTTTTTTCTAAATTTCAATTCCTGTAGTTCCTTGGGGCTCAGTCCTCTCTCTTGCTTTCATTGTGTTATATAATCTCTACTCAGTCTCATGGGCTTAAATTCCTTCTAAATGCTATTGACGTAACATTTTATGTAACCTTTCCTGGTTTTTCTGTTGAACTTCAGAGCCATATATCTAATTGCCTGCTCTATATCTATGCGTGGAAATGCAAGTTTGGAAATAATAGGGTTGTTGAAGCTGGAAATACAAATTTGGGAGACATCTATTTAAAGATCCATGGAACTGATTAATTTGGAAAGATAGGATAGGCTTCCTTTCTAACCACAAAAATGCAAGCATGAAACAATTTCAGCACTAACCCATGTTACCTTATTTGAATTTATTTAAATATGATTAATCTATAAAATGATTATTTCTCATTGAAACAGTTTTTGAGAACCACCAGTTACCATCTACTTTTTAAAAAATGCATTCTAATTTACTGTAAAAGAACAGATTAGATAATATAATTTGGCATCGTTAGATAATATAATTTGGCATCATTACCAGTTCTTCAGTGCCTTATCAGGCAACTGGGATTCAACTTCCTCTCCCAAACATTGATCAGTATTAAAGTAAAGATCTAATGGATATAAATACTAACAGGAAGTGCAGTTAGGTGAAGAGGATCCATTCCTGTGCACTGTATTTTTAATGGAAGTTTTGGTGTAGGTACTCATGAAATCTACTCTTTTTTGAAATAAATTCTCATCCATCTCTTTTTTTCATTTGCAAATTTCAATGATAAATTTATTTTAAAATTGGTTGAATTAAAAAAAAATAAGGATGAGATTAAGAGTCACTTATGGTTTGTCTCCCTGGGGAGGGGGTTTGGGAGAAGGGGGTGGTATTATGGACATTGGGGAGGGTATGTGCTTTGGTGAGTGCTGTGAAGTGTGTAAACCTGGTGATTCACAGACCTGTACCCCTGGGGATAAAAATATATGTTTACAAAAAATAAAAAATTATATTTAAAAAATAAGGATGATTTAATTTTGAGGATGCATGGAAGTGCTAGGTCCTCTGGTTCCTGAATAGAGACTGTAGTGGTGGGAGAGGAGACCTGTGGGGGTATATACATGTGGAAGAGTTTTGAAAGTCTTTGCCATCAGTGTTGACCTTAAAATTAGATAATATAAGAAGGTCAGAGCTTCACAGCTACCAAATCTGAAAAGCAGAGATGCAGCAACAAAATGTTTTGGGTAACTATTAATCTGAATGATTAAAATGTAATTATATTGTTCTTATCTACAGTTAAAAATAAATTCACATAAAATTTCACCTTGATAAAAAAATGAAAAGAATGTTAAAAAATGAAATCAGATTAAAATTTCGGTGGATGATTAAAAAAAAACAAAAACGTTGTTCACGTACATGAAAGTGTATCTAAAGTATTTAGAAAACTAGTCCTCTTCCCTGGAGATAAAATTTTCATGATTCCCTCCAGCCATCCCAAGTCACTGCTTAATCACAACCCCAGATTCTCTATTATGTCTGCCTTGGAGCCTTTAATCATTTTCTTCAGTTAATTGCTGGGGTGGAGAATCCACTGGAGAGTAGCTTCATTTTGCTTTTCAGAGTTGGAAAGGTGGAGCCCAGGTGCCTCAATTTATCTGCCCAGGATCAAAGGGCCAGCGATCTGGTCAATGTAAGAAACAACTGGTAGGACTCAGCCAGTCGCTGCACTCAGCGACAGGTGGACAGAGACTGCTAAAGAGATTTTGCGGTGCTGCTGCTGCTCCTACTAGGGCATTTTGAGAGCCTATTGCTAACAAGCTTTCAGACTGTGCAGCATAAGCACGTGGGTTGCAGTTGGTCCTCCCCTTTCCCCTGGCAGAATTATAAAAAACTCTTCTCTGGGGAGATGATGCTATTTCACAGGTAGGCGTGGACTTAATCATCTTCTCCTGGACCTTCTCATGGACCTTCTCATCTGCCCCATTCGCCAAAGTCATGTGCTCAGCTTGGAAGATCTCTGACAAGGCAGAGATGAGCAGCCGGGGTAGTAGATACCATCAAATGTCCCTTTTAGCTTTTCTAAGCTATGGGACACACCCCTGGTTTATGGATGATCATTCCTCTTGTTGCCTAGCTCCCCTCTTCATCTTTTTTCTCCCACCTGGAGTGATTGAGCACATAAGTTATACCATGATAAAATATGCACAGTTATTGAAATGTGATTTTTTTTAACTTATACTCTTCCTTCTTGTGTACTTCCAGCATTATTATTTGCTACTATATACGCGTTTTGAATGAAAGGAAATTTAGAATAAGTAGGTATGCTTTAGTACAATTTAGAAAGCCTGTGGTTACAGTTAAGTTTCTTCCTCCCTCGGAGTCCTTGCTCCTTACTGCAAGGATTCAGGGCTGGGATGTCTTGCTGCCTGGATAAAAGGGCCCAATTACTTTCTTTTTAGAGAATGCAATAGCATATGACACAGTTACATATGTTCAGTCGCCCCCCACGGAGTGCACTGCAATGTTTGACAGTCCTGCACATGTTTTCAGATGTTGAAGTTCATGAACTTTAAAGGACCAGGTGTCAAAATGGTTTTGTTTATGTGGTTTGGGAAAATTACTCTACAGTCTAAATGTAAATACAGTCTAGGCCATCTTGATTTGCTGAAATACAAAGGGCCTGATAAGCAGTTACTCAATAAAGGCCTTGGAATCATGTAAATGCTACAACTTAGTACTTCAAGTAGATAGGTTTAAATTGAAATAACACATAGATTGGTTTCTCCATGCCTTTCTCACTGTGTATCAAAACACAAAATAGTCAAATGACAAATACTTGAAGATGGATATAACAGCCCAGATCCTACAAGCTAAAGAATGTGATTAACATATTCAGTGGCACACATTTAAATGACAATTAAATTTCCCCACATGCATTAACTCAGAACACATAACTTCATAAAATATTTTTTATTCAACAGCAATCCTTAAACATGAATCAGTAAGATTAATTTTGGGATTCAAGATGAAGAATAACAAGTGGGTACGCTGAAAGTTAATGGTGGATATTTTTTTCCATATTGAGTCAACCAATTTTATAGGAAAGAACACTGTCCGCCAAATTTAAAGAAAACAAATAAACCCTAAAATAGTATGGTTGCTTTGATTCAGTTGGCACTGAGATTTTCTAAATAAAGGAAAGAACTGTGTGGACATATATTTGTGGTGAGAGCATAGTTTTTTAGGGTTTTTTTCCCCGCCTTGGCGGTTGTGATAGATTTCTTTTGCTGTCATAATTTGTGATGTAAATTGAATGTGGTAGAAGTGATGACCCGTAACTTTTTTTGATGTGTATATATGTGTGTGTTTGTGTGTGTAGAAGCTATTTACTTTTTACATGAATGCAAGGATTTAAATAATAGAGTGCAGGAGTAGTTAGTTGATTTAGCCTGGCATAGCACTTAGCTTTAAGATTATTGTATATTTTTATAGGGCCCCAGTTCTCTCATATATTTTGGAGTAGGTCTTCTGTTTATTAAGATGTATTTTCTCATGATAGGGGTGTTTAAGAAACTAAACTAATTTCTCTAGGGATTAATAAAATATACAAAACTCCTGAGTTTAGCTTAATGCAATCTGTTTAAAGTAACATGAAGACCCTTGTTCGGTTTTGCTGAGAAATATGAATACTGTGAGTGGCTACTGAAACCACAACTGAGGAAGGTAATATGTAGAGTGTACAGTGCTACTATATTATCTAAGTTTTAGGTATGAAAACTAAAATATATTTACCTACACAGGCTTCAATAAATCTTAAAAGTGACTGGTATGCAGAAAACATTTGAAAGGTAGTGCTGGCTAGACACAAGTCATTTGGCAGTGGCCTTTCCTAGTATATATTTTCAGGGCCTGTCTGCACAAAGATGCTGGCACATTAACCATGATTTCTATTCCAGGTGATGGATTTCTATCCAAGTAAGCGAGTGACTAAATATTTTCCGGTGGAATCTAGGCACCATAAAATCACTGAAGCTGAATAAAAAAAGTTGTCGACCTTTTTAAAAAGCAATTATAATAGCTTTGCGAACCACTACAGCAGAAGAAATATTTCCACTTAGATCACTGAATAATAGAATGGGTTGAACCTAATTAGAAAAAAAAAAGTAATATGAGTATGCTGCTAATATTTTTTTATCAGCACTAATGAATGTCTTACTGAGTTTTCATGAATTTCCAGAAAACTTCCTAGTCATTAATAATAACAGAATGCATGGATTCCTTATCCAACTGTATCAAAGTAAAGAAATCCAATCTGAACCCACTGAAAACCCATGCCTTCATCACTTCATCTGATTTATTCTATACAAAACCAGTTAAGAAACCGAACACTTCACATTAGTTTATTTGTGTTACCCTAAGCAATTAGAGATGAATATGCCTTCCCAAGTGATACAAATGTGAGTCTCCCTTTGTGGCAGGTTGTTTAAATTTACAACATAAAGCTAGCATTTCCATCTCTAGTTAAATCCAAACAGACATTTAATTTTGGTACATGACATTTCTGATTCAAATAGAGCCAGAAAAGGCACTCAGACAGCTCTTATTGTTCATGAATTTGAACAAATTGGGGATCTGTGAATTTATAGCCAGGTTTTGCTGTACTATTGTTTAAAATAGCACACATGGAAAACACGCCATGGGTGTGTTGTAATTCAGCCTTAATGATGTAACACTTGGTTTCAGTCAATTGTTGGAGGGCTGCGAGTGACACTGGTTTTGTGCTTCAGACATTGCATGTAACTTAGCAATTATAGTAAGGCTTTCAATAATGGCAGTTGGCGGGATATCTGCAAGTGAAGTCATAGCAATTTTGAAAGAGAAAGCTAATAAAAATACACCTGCTTGTAGTGGAAAGTGAGCCTTTAATATCTCTGCTTTGAAGTTGGATGTAGCCTTTGGTATTAACTAACAGATACTGTGATGTAGAAATAATCCACTGCCCCAGGGGAGGGCAAGGTCGAAGCCACAGTAGATTGGTAGTTTCTAATCACCTACTTTCCGTCATTCTGGTATCACAAAAGGAAAATAGAATGAGGTGATACCTTTTTTTTCCCTAAAATGCCTCAAAGATGTTATTATTTGAAAGCAAATCATTTTTATTATAAATATACAAACTAGCACATACAGATTCCTTGAAATAAACTAATCAACAAGGGCATAAGTAACACATTTTGATTAGTGGTTTTTGTTCTTCTCTGAAACTTCAAAATGATATGAAGTTTTACCTTCCTAGTAAATCATTCAAAATTATGTGCATAGTTTCAAATTTGCTCCTTGAGCCCTTCCTTCCTCTTTGCCTCCTTCCTTGGCCACTTTTTAAGTCATTCATTAATAGTTCTTTACAGGTAAAGAAAAAAAAAAGAGAAATAAAGGCAATTGTGACACTTTTGACACATTCCTGCTCTCAGGAATCCTCTTTGTGCTGTAGGAAATTAATTCCTCCCCTTGGTGACTTGCTTCCTTCATTCTTGCTTCAGCTTACTTATAGTCTGTAGTAACTTTTATGGGATATTTAAAATAGCGAGTCTTTTATAAATGCTGATATATTGAGATCAATGGGGGAAGAGATATTTTAGGAATAAATACAGTTGGAAGTTGGAAGTTAGAAATTCTGCAAAGGAAAATGATTATTAAGTACCAAATTACAATTATTTTAAGCACTTTCCCCAGATACTTATTACAGTCATGCTTTTAACTACTGATTGTGATGTCCAGATTAGTGTAAAATAATTTATATAATCAATATCTTTGCTAAGCACTTTAAATGTAATGGATTTCTGTAGCCATTTTCTTTATAAATGAATGTTGGAACCCATGCCAGTAACTTTCTTTCTCTTTTTTTCCCTTCTTCTCTCTCTCTTTTTTTTTTTTTTCCTTTTTAATTCAGTAGTGCATCTCTATAGAGAGTATCAAGTAACCCAAAGGGTATACATTAGCACTTGTCAGGGCCACATTTAACATCAACATGCTAAGTACACTGAAACTTACTACCAAGTTCAAAGGGAATATATGGACTCTAAATCCCTTGTTAATGTGGTAAAGAATCAGCATCGAGGTGTTTGTTTTGTTGAAAGGAAGTCACATTTTATTTGTCATTTATGAAATGGACTTTGATGTTTCTTTAAGCCAGAAGGGATTTTTCTCCCCAAGTCAGTTACTCTATCTGTTAAGTACATTCATTAGAGAGTACTGTACAAGAACTCTATTTTGGGGGGAAAGTAATGGAGTGTTTTCTTTATAGAATTTCAGTGCTTAATTTGCATGTAACTTGAAAGTGTGTTGTTGGTGAGTCTTGGCACCTGCTGGGATGAGTGTCCATTTCAGGCTACAAAGTGGTGCTCTGAAATAAATACAAGCAGGCTGGTTAAATTTTGTTAGGTGTATCATCCTATTAGCACAAGATATTATAGCAAAACAGAGTTGAGTTCAGTTTTCTGGTTATATGTTTGGGCTATAAGCTTGTCTTTCTAGTGTTCATGAAGAGTTTCTACTGACAAAGATTTCCAGGTTAAAAAAGTTAAGGAGGGCACGTATTGCATGGAACACTGGGTGTGATGCATAAACAATGAATCTTGGAACACTGAAAAAATTAAGTTAAAAAAAAAAAAGAGGGACTGATACATTTAACTTTTGTATGCCCAGAGAACATTGTGTAATTTATGCTGTAATGTGAAATATTGGTATTACTGTGACATCTGCCAGATAATCTGAATATGAACGTATAGTTTTAAATACCATTTTGTATCCCAAAAAGGTGAAATATATTTTCATTTTGGTGATTAATATAAATATAACTAATATTAATAAATAATTATAATCTTGAATGATAATGGTTATTATTTATTGAGCCGCTAATATGTACCAGGTACTCTTATGGGCCCCTCACATTAGTTATTCTTGGAATTATATAAGAAAGGCCTTCTTTCATATTTTGACTTGTCTGAAGTCAGACAGCTAGTAATGGGAAAATCAGGATACTAGGTTAGGTTGGACGAGAAGCTAAAGTGGGCTGATGAAAGGGGAAATTGTAGTAAAATATCAGAAAGAGGATAAAATGAGGAAATATATTAAAGTAGAGAAAATTTTATGTGAAGTGCGTTGAATTCAGTTCCTGAAGATATGGTCTCTTTAACACTGATTTAGTGGATGTTTCTGATGAGACAGATCCTAGTCTTAATGGTACTTTTAACAGTTGAGATCCATCTTTTTTTCATGCATTGTTAAGTTTCTTTGATACACCAGAACTAGGCACAGAAATCACTGCCAATAACAGAGAGGATAGTCTTGATTGGGAGGAAGATACCAGTGTCCAGTGAAGGTGTATATTAGCTAACATCATACTCTCTACTGTAATGGGTAAACTCCAGAGTATCAGTGGCTTACCACAGTAGAAGTTTATTTTTTGCTTCCTAAAAGATCACTATTAGTGTTCTTACTTGGTGTGTAGCCTCCTATGTGCTCTTTTAGGAGCTCAGTCTCCTTCCAAATCATGAGACATTTCTTTCTTTCATTATAAAGGAAAAAATAAAAGCAGAGTAGAATACTGTCCATTAGAGGGTTTGGGGGCTGTATCAGAAGCAGTATATTAAAACTTCTGCCCCTATTTCATTGGCAAGACTTAGTCACATGACCACTCTTAATTAAAAGGGAGGCTGGGAAATAGTCTAGCCCATCAAACAGAGACACTATGTGACCGGACTTTCTATTTATTTTCCTAGGTCTAAACACCCGTCTATATACACAGGTGCACACACACACACACACACACACACAAACGTACACACAATTTTAGTGGCATCTACCACAGTATTTTTAAGCATGTACTGTGCGCTTCTCACTTCATTAACCTCATTATATACATTTCCTTATTTTATCCCTAAAACAATTCAATCAGATATTACTGCTGTTGATTGTTACAGCTATATAGCAAATTATCCTAACCTTTAGGGGCTTAAACAGTAACAATCATTTTAATTGCTCGCAGCTTCTTTTGGTCAGGAACTCAAGAAAGGTTTAGCTGGGCAGTCTTTACTTGGTCTGTCTTGCAGTTTTTGTCATACGTTGGCTGGGGTTGAAGTCCTCTGAAGGCTGGACCAGGACTAGAGGACCCACTTCCAACGTTAGCAAGATGGTACTAGCTTTTTACCTTGGTGACCTCAGTTCCTCCTCATATAAACCTCTCCATTTGCTCTCTTAAATGTTTTTAAAACATGGCTTCTGGCTTGCCCAGGTGGACAATTCAAGAGGGGAAGGGGGAAGTTGTAATGCCTTTTATAACCTATATTTAGAAGTCATACTATTACTTCTACCATATTCTATGGCTCACACAGAGCCAATTCTGTATCACTGTGGGAGGATGTTATAGAACAGTGTATTCCAAAAAGTATATTTTCTATACCAAAAAGTGTGGATCATTGGGACCATTTGGTAAGCTGATTTCTACATCTCCAATTGTCACATGAATAAGGTGAGACTTAGAGGAGGTTAAATGTGTTGTTCAAGGTCACTTAACTAGCAACCAGTGACCTGCATGCAAGAATATTTGATTTTAAAATCCAGGCTGTTAACAATGAAAATATACTGTGTCTCTAAGCAGATTAAGTAGATGGGCATATATTTCTCAGAAAAAATGTGTGTAACTGGTGAGAACAAACGGAGTGAAGGCTATTATAGAAATTCAAAGAGTCAAATGCCAAAATTTGAAGTAAAGGGAATGCTTACTTAATATCAGAAAAGCTTAAAACTTTCTAGTAACTCAGATGCAGAAATTACAACATCAATGACTGTCAAAATCTTCTTTTACACATATCTAGATTGTTTTGCCAAGTCATCAGTTCCTTTTTTGATACCAAAATTAGCAGAGGAGGAGGTTTTGAGTGAGGCACTAATTAAATATCAAGGTTAATATACTTTTTTCTTAGTACTAGATTGGCAGATGAAGGTATTTGTTCTGTAATATTTTGAAATAATTCAGCTTACCATTGGTGATTGGGAAGGATTGTGATGTTTAAAAAATAGTAGTCTCAAAAATTTTAGTAAGTCCTCCTATAACGTTTTACAGTTAAGTCTTCTGTACTAAAAATAAATGATGCCCTATTTTTCTATAAATCGGTGATTTTTTTCTCTTTGCCAGTCCATAAATTCCTTGATTACAAATACATGTCTTGTTTTATTTTTAGTTCTCTGATCTAAAGCTTAGGGCTGATTCTCTATTGACTATAGTGGGCTGCATCACTCCCTTCCATCAAACTCAAGAAAAAAAGGCTTTCGTGGGCTGTGAATCTCCCTTATGCCCCCATCAAATAGAATCCACCTCACAGAGATGGATTTGAACTAGAAAGTTATCACTTCTTATACCATGGTCAGTCTGTTTCCATTTCTGTAAAATTGAGGAAGGGAAATCTCACTGGTTTGAGAAGATAAAATATGAACATGAACAAAACAAAACATATTCTGTATAGGTATCAATAAGTGACGACTAGCGTGTCGGTTGATATGAACTATGTAAAAATGGCACCAGCTAGTTGCTAGGTTATTGCTCTCGGACAGTACAGAAAAATTCAAGTCGGCCTCCTCTCATTTTCATTTCAGAGCAAATGTTTTCCCATCAAGCAAGAACAGACAGTGTCTTGTGCTCTTCGGAGCTTCTGATTTGATTGTGGAGGCTCTCTCACTCTACACTACTCAACTTCAGTTGGAGGTCTTCATCCTTGAAATTTTTAATAATGATTTTTATAAACAATGATTTAATTCATTGGGGGAAAAAATCTTAATGGGCCTAACATGTGGCAGGAATTGTCTCAGGTTCTAAAGATATACCAGCAGCAATACATACAAAAATCAAAGCCCTTGGACAGCTTACATTCTAGTAAAGATAGACTATGGAAATAAGTTAATGGAATAGATAATATTTTACATCGTGATAAGTCAGATACAAGCAATAACAAAGCAAGGCAATATGAGAGGGAGTTGGACATGAGGGCAGAAGGGTCACAAAGAATGTTATGTGTTCTCTGCGAACTCTTACAGAACACCTGAAGGACATAAAGGAGCAGGTTGCACTGTTATTTTAGGGCACAGGAATCCAGAAAGGGGGAAAAAATGGTTCCAAGTCCTGCTATGGGAGGATGATTGGTGTGTCCAAGGAAGAGCTGGAAGATGAATGGAAAGAGCTGATGGAAGGGGGAGGAGTAGGAGATGCACCAAAGAGATAACATGGGAACAGACTCTGGAGAGACTTGTTGGCTAGTATAATAAAAACATGGGAATTTTTGAGTAGAGCAGTAAGGTGATTTTAATTATCCTTCAAAAGACACTCTAAAACTTACTTTTAAAGGAATATAGATTGGGGGCGCCTGGGTGGCTCAGTGGGTTAAGGCCTCTGCCTTCGGCTCAGGTCATGATCCCAGTATCCTGGGATTGAGCCCCGCATTGGGCTCTCTGCTCGGTGGGGAGCCTGCTTCCTCCCCTCTCTCTGCGTGTCTCTCTGCCTGCTTGTGATCTCTGTCTGTCAAATAAATAAATAAAATCTTAAAAAAAAAAAAAAAGAATACAGATTGACTTTTGAAATAAAAATATGAGTTTTCTCCACCTAAAGCTCTAAATGTCAGTTTCTGGGCATTAGGCACAGTAGGATAATATCCTTTAGGATTAGCTTCTCCAGCCCAGCTTTTTCTTTCAATTATCCTGGTACCTACCTCCTTAAAGAAGTGAATTTTTCATGGTTTACTCCAGCCTGAGAAGTGTACCTATGGGAAAAATCTCCTTTCTTTGTTCTCAGTCACAATCCTCCTTCCTTACTTTGCTTGAATTTTTGATAACTTAAGGAATCACTGTGTCACGGTGTCATGGAAGGCTCATCTCCTCTCTCCTTCTCACTTCCCAATTGTATACACCCCAAAGGAAGATAACCTTCCCATAATATCCTGTTGTAATTTATATTTCTTATATCACTGTGCCACAATTGTCTCTTTTCTCGTATTTTTTCTCATTAAACCACTAGGTTTCATAACTATCTTGCATTTATACATATCTATCTATCCCATACTCAGTAGCTGATAAATTGTTGATGCTAAACACAAGATCTTTGGATGTGAGGAAGCAAGTGAAGCTTCAGGAAGATGCCTCAGGCTCAGTCCAGTTACTTCCACACTTGTCCTTTTCTTTCTGATAGCTAGGTGCAAGTACTGTATTTGGTAGCTAATACATGCTTCCTACTCCAAGATATTTTGTCCTCTCCAGTACTCGTTTCACCTTCTTCACTGAACGCTGGACTCATGCTTTCTTAATCTTTAGCTATCTTTCTATGAATTGCAAATATGAAACAGAAAACATCAAAATGATAATATAGAGAAGATTTTTTAGAAAACCCAAAAACATTTCTTTCATAAATAACAAATTGAGACAACAGAGCTGAGTTGAAATACATGTTCTAGGCAAGTTAACTAGACCAACTCTTAAGCTAAGTGTTATGTTATGAACATAACACTACATGAAGTTCAAATCTCTGCCTTGGCAAAATCACCAGTACTGTATGTTGTGATTTTTCAGGATATATAAAAAAGAAGTGAAATCATTTACATTAGGACTACAAATGTTGGGGCGCCAGGGTAGCTCAGTCGTTAAGCGTCTGCCTTCGGCTCAGGTCATGATCCCAGGACCCTGGGATCAAGCCTTGCATCAGGCTCTCTGCTCAGTGGAGAGCTTGCTTCTCCCTTTTCCACCCCCCTACCCCCACTTATGTTCCTTCTCTCGCTATGTCTCTCTCTGTCAAATAAATAAAGTCTTCAAAAAAAAAAAAAAAAGAACTACAAATGTCAAAATTCTATTTTTTGGAAGTTTGTGAACTGTTTAGCGGTTTACGGAATTTTTCACATGTTTGTCCTGGGACTATATTTTTAAAATCTTTTCCAAGATAATACTTAGAAATTTGACCAGTTTAATTATTAAAGGTGGAACATACCAAGTCTGTCTTCTCCTTTCTCCCCATGCCTTTTGCACATAAAGGGCCTTCCTCTATTAGTGCCCTACTTCCCAGAGGCCTAAAGATGAAGCTCACAGCAAAATGGGTGATACCTGTTTGTCCAACGTAGGCCATTCGTCATTTTTGAACTTGTTATCCATCCCATTGTTTGATCAGAGAGTTTTGCCATTTCCTCACAAGAGAGAAAGCCACTTCTTTAAATGCAATCATTGTTGCACAGGTAAGAGATACATATGATCAAGATCAGGATTGAATGTTTCATATGATCAATGGGTTCAGAAAAAAAAAATCAAGAAAAATGAAACTGGAATAATCTTAAGAGCATTGTTAATAATTCTGAGGAAGCCTTTTCAAAATAAAATGTTGAGAGGCAGGTAGAGAACCTATATTAGAAGAAAAAAAGAAGAAAAAAAAAACCCTTAAGAGAAGCAACATCTACTTTTAGTTAATTTTTATTTCACCAAGAGAAACTCCAGTCTAAAAAACCCTTATAGTCTCTCCATTTCTCTTTCAGATTATACTACTCCAATATGAATTTCTAAATAATCACGTATAGCCAAATGTAAACATAGTAAGTTTTTTGCCATATAGATGCCTGGGCTCCATCTAGTGGCAGAAGATAACCGTAGGTTTCTATCATTTTCCCAAACAGCCCCCGCCCGCCCCGCTTTTTTAAATTTATCTAATGGCATTTGCACCTTGAGGACATTACGAATTAAGTTTCATATTCTAAGAAACAATAATATCCAAGGTTAACAACTTGTGTCCAATATCTTAGTTTGTACTACTCCAAATGAGAATATCTTATAGTCTCTGCTTCCTAAAATTTGGCCTAAATCGTTATTGCAGTGAATACTCATTTATAGAGGTTTTTATTTTTTTGGCTTTTGTGTGTGTGTGTGTCATTAGAGAGGACAGAATTGTACTTCAACCACGCTGTCGTGAATTACAGTTCAAATTTTGTATGCAACAATGATAAAAATTAAAGAAAAATTCTAATGGCAAATTAATGAAACAAAAATAGGATTGGCTAAAAAAACCTGACCTGGCGACCTGAAGTGAGGTGTGAGGTGGTAAAGATCATTACTATATTTTCAATTTGAGCCTTTTACTTTTTGCATCGTATTTCTTTTAATATTTTATGTTGTTTTTTTTTTAGTTATAGCAGTTGTTTTTCCCTTAAATCTTTTAAAGCCCTGATATATTATTAAAGTATTGCCATTTGCCTGTACGTACACCTGTTACTATGTGCGCATGCATCCACATGTGTATGTGGATAGAATGGTTTATTCTTTCTTACATCAGTTCAGATGTGAATTTTGTGAAGGAGGTTAGTTTACAAAGCAATTATAAGCCAAAGAAACCCTCACAGTTAAATGCCTTTTGCAGTAAATTTTAATCTGAAGTGCCATAGAGTCTCATTTACTAAATTATTGTAGATAAAATTATGTATTAAATTCACACATAAAATAACTGAATATGTAACTCATATTTGTGAGAATATATTAAGTATAATGAGGATATAATTAACTCACTTCTACTATCTTCCCAATAAAAGTAATACTTTTTTTTTAAGATTTTTTTTTAATGTATTTATTTGACACACAGAGAGAGATCGTGAGAAACAGAACACAAGCGGGGGAAGTGGCAGGCAGGCAGAGAGAGAGGGAAAAGCAGGCTCCGCAATGAGCAAGGAGCCTGATATGGGGCTCAGTCCGAGGACCCTGAGATCACGACCTGAGCCAAAGGCAGATGCTTAACCGACTGAGCCACCCAAGCACTCCAACACTGACAATTTAAAATGCTTTTTAGTTTAATATAAAATTTGAATATCACTATGTAAGATCACCTGTATATACTGAGTATATATTTCTCAAAAAGTGATTTTTTTTATTAAAGACTTATTCTTTAAGAGCAGTTTTATGTTCACAGCAAAACTGAGTATGAAGATATTTCCCATATGCCTCTTGCCTTCACACATCCATAAGCTCATTATCAACATTTCCTACCAAAGCGGTACATTTGTTACAGTTGATGAACCCACATTGACACATGATAGTCACCCAAAGCCCATAGTTTAAGTTAGAGTTCAACCTTGCACATACTATTAGTGTAGACAAATGTGCAATGACTTTCACCTATCATTATAGTACCATAACAGAGATTTTCACTGCCCTAAAAATCCTCTGTGTTTCCTTTATTTTCTCTTCTCTCCAACTCTTGGAAACCATGGGTCTTTTTACTGTCTCCATAATTATTCTTTTTCCTGATGTCTTTCTGCTAGTGTATGGCTTATCCTTTCATTCCCTTGACATTGTCTTTCATGGGGCAGGCTGTTGGTCATAGCTAAGTTACTGCTTCAGGGTGATAAGCAAAATTTTTTGATAGAAGCATTAGCCTGAAGTCTTATTTTACTACATTTATATTATAATCCATTGTTTTGGCAGTATATGTAGTATATACAGGTATTTATGTATACAAAATATAAAAGTTTATAATATGAAAACAAAACTTTAAAGAAAGCAACACTTTGGGAAATAAAAGTGTATGCAGTAACCTTGAGTTTCACAGTTGCTCAGTCTGAGGTGGTAGCAAAAAGTACTTACTTTCACGGCCTTATCTGCAGTTAAATGAACGTAAAGCAAAGAAACACGTATTTGGGAGCATCTCATGTGTGTTTTGATAATATCACCATTTTAAAATAAGTATAAAATCATTATAGTATCTACTTCAGTAACCTAGGGTTGTTTGTTTGTTGCACACTGCAAGGCTACTCTAAAGCCCAGATTCTAGCAGCATGCTTTTCCATCACACACCTTTTGCTGGGGCAAAAGTCCTAAACTCCAAGCTCAAGAGAGCCCTGAATGGTCAGTGAATCTCCAAGTTATTTTGTATCTAATATTATATGATATTGAGACTGTTTCAGTATCTTACCAGAGTATTTTAGCAGTTTTCTTTAGCATGGAATTAGAGCCATTTGGGTTGTTTAAAGAAACAAACTATAAAGAACAACAAATAAATGTCATAAAACAAAATTCAAAAGGTCAGTATAATTTCAATGGTATCTCTCCTAACCATCTCTATATTAAATATCTATATTGCATATACTGTATTTCTTTTCTCAGCTTTTCTCTTATCCCCATTGAAAGGAAGGTAATGGGATTTCTGTCATGCTGGTTATATTTTCCTAACCTGCATCTTTAATTCACATCAAAAAATTAAAAAACAAAAAACTTGAATGATCTGAATTACTTTGTCTCTGACTATTGGAACATTTTCTCAGGGTAAATTGTGTGTATGTATTTACAGAGATTGTTTAATAAATTTATCTTGCTCTTAATCTATACTATGAATAATAAGATTATTCTGTGCTTAATAAATTTGCTTATTATCTTTTTATATTAGAAATTAAAAAGCAAAAAAAAAAATTAAAAAGCATTATTACTCTAAAGATTGCACTATTATTTAAGTATGTTTATTGAAACATTAAGTATGCCTAATTTCTGTCTTTCAGTCATTCAAGAGCTTCACAGTTATGTATACATGACCTACTTTTGAAAATACAGTGTGTATATATATATATATATATTTTTTTTAATCAGAACTTATCATTCTTGGTAACTTGTATTTTTACTCTCTTTACTCCTTAATGGGTTCTAATTGTTATGGCATACATTTAATTTTCCATCAAAATACACGAAGTATATTTGATTTTCCAAGGAATGTCTGATAATGAAATGTAATTTGGCCTTTCATTTTTCTTATTAGTCATATAGTTCTATCTAACAGGGAAGTAAGATTACTGGGTTAATTAGAATCTATTTTTAGTGGTATCTGGTTGGCTCAGTCAGTAGAGCATGCAACTCTTGATCTTGGGTTTGTGAGTTTGAGCCCTACATTGGGTGTAGAGACGATTAAAAATAAAATCTTAAAAAAAAAAAAAAGAATCTTAGGATGCCTGGGTGGCTCCATCAGTTAAGCATCTACCTTCAAGTTAGGTCATGATCCAAGGGTCCTGGGATTGAGTCCCACATCGGGCTCTTGCTCAGTAAAAAGCCTGCTTCTCCCTCTGCCTGCTGCTCCCCCTGCTTGTGCTCTCTCGCTCTCTAAATAAATAAAATCTTTCTTTTAAAGAATCTTTTTTTGAAAGCCTAATCTGTTTTGCTTATTCTTTGTTTGCTTCTATTTTCAATGACTTTTTAATTCTAGAAAACGCACTTTAGGGAAGATACATATTAAATAGACCCCTCATTGCATACTGTTTTAGCCCAAGATTTTGAAGAATAGAGAAGATTAAAGTAGAGAAAAATAGCCAACTTACTAGCCTGTGGAGAATGAAAACCAATCTGTCCACATTTTTGGAATCTCCTTGAGTTCAAGTTACAAAAAAAAAAAAAAAGTATTGAAACAAGACCTCAATACTCTTATCTTTCTTTTTTCTGTTAACATTGAAAGCTGATTTTTATTCAGTGGACATTGTCTTCTAGATGTAACAGTGATATATGACTTTAAGGAATGTGTCAATCTTTGTTATTAAATACAAAACTTTAAGCAAGTTATGCACAAATGTGAACTGTAGAAATGAGAATCTTTTCTTTTTCTCTTCCCACTGTTTTCTGACCACCACCACTCCCCTCCCCCCAAAACTCCCAAGAGCTCCAATCTTATACTTAGTTAATTTTGGACGTATCTGTTCTTATTTGGAGGTGATGATGTATTTATAAACATATGCCACCAAGAGATCCTTGCTATTGCTTTGTATAAGAATATATCCTATATACAAACCTTTAGTGCCAGATGTGTTTGGAATTTGGTATATGTTAGAGTTTTGAAAAGGTACATATACCATGTATTATGGAACAACCCTAAGGGGGTCTGTGGCAGCCCCCTTAGTCTGACATTCTGTATTTTTGTAGCAGATTTGATAACAAAAAATATTGTAGTAAATTCACCCTAAGTTGTTAAAATGAAGAATAGAGATAGCCTTTGTCAATTCCAGTTTGGTTCTATGGTCAAATAAAATAAGAAAGCTACATACACACAAGAGATGGATTTCAGAGCTTTTGAATTTCACAATTTCATTTAAAAAAAAAAGCTATAAAGTTGTACCAAGAATCCTCTGAGAGGTATCTCCATCTGTCTCTGTCTGTCTTTTGCCAGGACAGAGACTTGAATGAAATGAGTGGATTTGAAGTAAGAGTTTCCTAGCAGAGCTATTTCAGACAATTTGACATAACATTTAACTTCACATTTAAAATATATGAATACAAAACTTTTAAAAATATAAAAATATAAAGTCATACAACAGTTAAATCTAATTAATTTTCAAGACTAAAAATCCCAACTATATAACCCACATGCAACATCTGTTTGACAACTCTGTTCAACACTGTAGTTTCCATAAAATCTTTTTCCTGATTAAAGAAAATAAAAGGGAGAGTTTTATTTTATTTTTCTTTTTTGTTTTGTTTTTCTTATTTGTTTTGTTTTGTTTTTCTTATTTGAAGCTCATTTATATCCATGCATTTGATAGGACATATATAATACTCTGTAACATCTATCAAATCCTTTATTAATGGCAGTTCATTTTCTAGTGAATATAGAAAATAAGAATATGAGATACTTTGAAAAAGCTCACCATTTATGAAATAAATGATTTTCCTTAGCGAAATAAGTCAGTCGGAGAAAGACAACTGTCATATGATCTCCCTTGATATGAGGAAGTGGAGATGCAACATGAGGGGTTAAGGGGGTAGGAGAAGAATAAATGAAACAAGATGGGATTGGGAGGGAGACGAACCATAAGTGACTCTTAATCTCACAAAACAAACTGAGGGTTGCTGGGGGGAGGGGGGCAGGGAGAGGGTGGTGGGGTTATGGACATTAGGGAGGGTATGTGCTATGGTGAGTGCTGTGAAGTGTGTAAACCTGGCGATTCACAGACCTGTACCCCTGGGGATAAAAATACATTATATGTTTATAATAAATAAATAAATAAAAAGGAAAAAAAAAGAAAGAAATGATCTCTTAGCTTATGTTTAAAGCTCATTTTAAAATATTTTCCAATTAAGAAAATGCAATGTGAACTTTTGAAGGCATCAAAAGAGAGTTGAAGATTTAAAGTTCTTTTTTTTTCCCCCTCTTTTAAACTTAATCATGATTAACTTGGAATATTTTGGAGCAAAATCTCTAATCATTTATAGAACTAGTATGAGATGCCTTGGGTAAGAAACAAATATTAATATTGTTATGTAAAGAAGGGACTATATCATTGCTTCTCTCTGGCCATGTGGAAGTGTGTCTTCAGTGTTTTGCAGTTTCACTAGGATGCATCTTGTTTTAGATTTCTTTTTATTTATTTTGCTTAGGATTGTTTGGGTTTCTTGAAATTGTGAATTGCTGTCTTTTATCAATTTTGGAAATTCTTATCCTTTTATCTCTTCAAATACAGCTTCTACCTCATTCTCCCTACCTTCTCATTCGAAAACTCTAATTAAACTTTTTTAAACACTTTACTGTTGTATTCTATTGCACTCCCTTTTGTTCCATCCTCCCCTTCCTCTCCTACCTCTTGGTATTTGGTATGATTTTTTTTTTCATTCTGGATGATTATTATTGTTTTTTTAGGTCTTTATTCTACTTGAACTGCTTTTGTTTCAGGTATATCCAATTTGCTCCAACTTAAGAGCACTGAATTTTTTATTTTAGTTCTGTTTTTCAGTTTTTAATATTTATATAGTTATTTCTCAAGTCTTTTAGGTAACCTTGCTACCTTCTTCCCCCAAACTAAAGCTGCCCTGTATCTCCTTTCAAATCTTAAGGATATATACTTAAAATCTATGTCCAATGATTCTAATACCCTTGAGTACCTATAAGCCTGTTCTGTTGTCTATAATTTCTCTTGCTTTTTACTGATGGAATCTTCTCTCCTTATGTTTCTGGTGATCTTTGACTGCTGGATATTTAGTTTAAGGCTTAATTTATAGAAATTAGTTTGAGTCCTAGGAAAATGTCATTTTCCACCAAAGATTATTTTAAATTACCATTTTCACTTCTCTCACCATCCAGACAAACTTAATTCAACCTTGAGGCCTGAGATTTTCTGCATAAATAACTCAAAATCGAGCTTCACTAGATACAAGGTGTGATTTGCTTGATTTTTACCTTCAGTCTTAGAATCCATCCCTTTGGGGCCCCAGTCCAGATTCAAGGTTGACTCACCAGCGTTACTCTTTTGGAAGATTTTAGACTTTGATTTAGTTCCCCTCGCCTCTTCAAGCTGTTACATTCTGTGACAGCAGAAGAGTTCTGAATGTTAGATGCACTTCTCTGGATTTCTGTTCTCTCACTTTTCTTGCATTAAATCCACACAGGCATTCACTGATACTCCTAAAATTTACTTTTTAAATTATATTGTTTCAATTTTTTAGTAGCTTTTGTCAAGGGGTTGATTACCAAGATTGCCATTCCTCAAAGAGGAAATCCCATGGTAAGGCATCACCAATTAACTTTGTGAAGAATGGAAATGAGTAAGAGGAAGTTAGAGCAGAACCAGGCTAGCAGAGGAAAGGGGAATGCAGGAAAAGACCCTGGAAAGAATCAGTCATAGAAGTAAGATCAAAGGGATCATGGGAGCCAAAGGACGGTCGAGTTTTCAGAAGAGATGATAAATAACTCTAAGAATCACCAAATAGGTTGAAGTTTGAGAAAAAGGTAATTAAATTTATAATTGGGAAGACATTAGAGAATTCAGTGTGGGCCAATTTAAGAACTCTGGTTTTAGATTTTTCAAAGTATTAGCTAAAAAAGCATACTTCTCAACTCCTGTAAGAAGTCAAGTAAAAGCATGAAAGAAATAGCGTTTCAAGATAATGTAATTCTAGTCCATATATTTAAGATGTTTTAATTAAATCATACGAGGATTCAATTTTAATTAAATTTCTTTATGAACAGACCCCACAGAAAATGCTTAACAAACCACTCCTAAAATTAATCTGACAAGATTTGTATAAGAGAAATTTCTGTTATTCTAGAATGATATACATATTAGACATTTCATAGTTTTCTTGATTTTATATATTTAATTTCCAAGAACTCAAAGATCGTTTTTTGGTACTGGTTTGTGGATTCATCTGAGGTAATTGTATCACCTTATTTGATAGAACATATAGTTTAGGATTTCAAGACCAGCAAGTCATTTTTTTATCTTTAAACTGACCCATTTTGAAATAATGTCATTTTGAGAGAGACACTAAATCCACATCTTTGTCTTTTATCAGCAGAAACTTGATTACGATGAGTGAGAATAAAACTCCTATAGGGAACCATTTTAAGACTGTATAACATTCTTGATTTATATGTAACAAAAAATAGAAACCTTTGTGAATCTCTGCCAGTAGAAATTATATGGTGCTATCCATTAATACAAATATTGACTTATTGGGTGGCATATTCTCTTCTACTCTTGCTATACTAGATACTTGAGTCAAATCATTTCTGACCATAGTTTGGAAATTAATGAATGAATGAAAGTCTTCTGGGATATTTTGTTTTACTTTTGCTAACTTAAAAATAATGTGTTCCTGTTCACTCCTATCAAGTTTGTAAGAGGATTTAACAGGTGTTTAAAATGGTAAGAAAATTTAGGCCAACCACTAGGTTAGGAAAGTTCTCTTATTACAAGATGATATTGTACCCAATAATTTGAGTGGAATTTGAACCTCTTTGCCTATCCCCACTCTGATTTAATAAAGAAAACTGGATTACTCTTTATGATTTATTCTAGTCCACATTTATTTTTATGTCCCAACACTAAATATAAGTATCTGGTTTCATCTAGACATCTGTCAATGGTCAGGTTATGGATAGGTTAAATAAGCTTTTACAGTGTCTTGGGATTATGGAATTGACTACTTTTCAGGGTCATAAATTCAGACCTTATAAATGCTGGATATAGTGCAAATCTACAATTCAGATTAAAAATAATCTTAAAACAAAAGACAAAGATTAAATTAGTATTGATCCCTACTATATTGGAATATTTCTCTGATTTGTGTGAAACAGTGATACAGAATTTAATGAATCAAGGTCAGAGTTACTATTTTAAGGGTCAGCATCACAAGGAAAATTCACTTGACCCTTCAGGAGAAAACAGAGATGTAGACTGCAAGTCCTTATTAAAGGGCTTACAGTTTAGTAAAAATTCCACATGTGCGCATGCTTGATTATCTCATTTTCCCTATGTCCATCCTGCCAGTTATAGAGAGCAAGAGCTAAACATTCTCCTTATATAAAGAAAATGTGGTTTTATTGTAATGAAATTGGAGTGCCATTGGCAGATAATGACTTGTGCTATGTACATGTTGCCTGAAATAATCAAATAATGTAAATGATATATAATCAATAAACCTGTAAAGTGAGCTGATTTATTTTACAGAAAGCTACCTTGAGAATGTTTTTTCTTGAAGTTTCTTTTGCTAATAATTATATTGCTAACAATGTTGAGAGTGTATATGCATATTAGCCTATTGAAGGCTTGAATGTATCTTATAGAATTTTCTTTTGTATCTAGTGTATTGTAGTTTAATATGATGTGGGTAGGCTTGGCTTTCTTTTTATTTATCATGCTTGGAATTTGTGTGGCATCTTAAAGCTATGAAACGGTGTTTTATATCAGTACTGGCAAATCCCCAAACTTTCACCTATCAAATATTGCCTCAACCTAACACTCTTTTTTTTTCCTGTTTTATTTATTTTTTTTTCTAGCACTCTTTTCTTTTTGCAACTCTGTCTTACATGTTTCTTAAGTTCTCTCTCTCTTTTAAATTTTCATCCATTTTTTTATTCCTTGTGCTCATTTGGATAACATTTCCTTAACATATGACAGATTATTTCTTTACATGTATCTAATCTGACATTATAATCTGATATTAAAGCCATCCATTTAGTTAAAAAAATTTTGGTTATTTTATTTTTTTAATTACCATAAGCTCTTTATAAAAATACATTACTTTTTAATTTCTTTTTCCTGTAAATATTTTCAAATTTCTTTTATTTCTGTAAACATGGTGAAAGGAGTTATTTTAGAGTATATGTTTGATAATGTCAACAGATGTCTTTCAACTTTCCACTGTTTGTGTTTGTTTTCTTGTGAAGGATGCTTTGTTTTCTTGTGAAGTTGATTACTTTTCATTATATGCTGGTCACTGCCTTCAAACAGTTATATTTAGTGATTCATTAAGGCCTAAGATGAGGGTGATTTTCTCCAGAGAGAACTTGTGTTTGCTTTAGCCAGACAACTGGAGGTTCTACCAAATAAGCTATTTGGTCCATGTAAGACATATAAACTTGGCTTTACATCTGAGGAAGTGTTAGCTTGTGATTGCAACTTCTTGGAGACATTTTTCTCCCGTCTCAGCCCATAGCCTATGTAACTTTTTCTCAAGTAGCCTGACGTTAGAAAGGAAGGTGGGATCATTAAGGATTCCAGAGTCAGGTGGGGAGGGTTTTCTGTTAGATTGCCCACTTTGCATGGTTCCTGAGTTTTTATTTTCCTGTTCATCGAGGTGATTGACGCCAAAACCTTTAGAGCACAGATATTCTTAACTCCAAACTAGTTCTCACACACCATGAACTACCTTTTTTACTTCAGTTTTTATCTCTGTGGTCCTCTTGTTAGCTCTTCAATATACTTTTTTAATATATTTATGCTTTTAGTATATATTTATATATTTTGCATGCAAATATAAATATATATATTTGCATGTAAATATATATTTATATATTAAATAAAATACATTTATATAATGATAACTATATAATATGTATATATAAGTAGTATATATATTATAAATATATATATAAGCATTATTTTTGTTTTTAATAGCTGGGTCTTTTAACCCTGTGTGGTAGGCAGAATAATGGCCCACTAAATATGCTCATGTGCTAATTCCCAGAACTGTGACTATGTTACATGGTAAGGAGAAATTAAGGTTGCAGATGGAATTAAGGTTGCTAATTCATCTGCCTTGAGATGGAGAGATTACCCTGAATTGTCTGGGTGGGCCCAGTGTAATCACAGTGTTGTTAGAAGTAAAAGAGGGAGGCCGGAGAGTCAGAATGAGGTGATGTGAGAAGCATGCAACTAGTTATTACTGGCTTTGAAGATGGAAGAGGGCCTTGAGCCAAAGAATGTGGGCAGCTTCTAGAAGCTGGAAAAAGCAAGGAAACGGATTCTCCCTTAGAGCCTCCAGAAAGGAAAGAAGCCCTGCCAACATATTTGATTTTGGAACAGTAAGACTCATTTTAGACCTCTGACCTCCAGAACTATAAAATAATTAATTTGTGTTATTTTAAGCCACTAGATTTATAATAACTTATAACAACAGCAATAGGATAATAATATACTCTGTCTATTAGAAATACAAGCTCCTCATTGCTTAATAAAGAGTGTAGTTAAATAGTAAAGATCTAAAAATGACGATTGTACTGTCTCCATATTTCTGACTACTTTATACTTAAATACACTTAAAACATTACAGTAGTGAAATAGCATGATACTAAGGAAAGTAAAAATATTTTTGTCTGATACAGTTTGTTTTATATGTTAGTGATTGATGTGCCCTACCTTAAATATGAATTGATTTGAAACTAATAGACAAAGTATTCCAAATGGTTACCAAATATGCTTACTTCTGACAAAGTAATAGAAACTGAAATTTTAACTAGGTCTCTTCCTCCAAAGTTATAGTTAAGAATTAAATGGAAATTTTTGTTAAAAATATTAACAACATTTTTAACAAACAAAGACCTAAATAACCACAGCTTTGATCACTTACTACACGTGAGTTTTTATGAGAGGTTTTACATTTGTTTAAATAGCATTACTGAGTCAAATTATTCTTTAAATTAAAACCAAACTTGATCTATTTAAAGTGTGCCAAGTTACTCAGCCTTATTGCTATGTGTTTGCTCATAGCAGCTGCTAATCCTAAAAGGACTGGCAGAGATCATGTGAGGAGCTTGGGGATAAGATCCTATGACAAATCACGATGAGCAAAGATTTCCTTCCAGACAGCATATGATATATATTTTCCATCATAAAATGTATATGAAGGAATATAGATGTATATAATGTTAATTCAGAACCCTAAAAACATGAGTTTGGAAGAATTTGACCTGATATGGAGGCAATATACTTTCTAATGGGTAACAATGTTTATTAACTATAGGGACCAACGCTTATTAAATAGAATGATGATAATTGACTGGGGGACGTTAGGCAAGTCAAGTAGTCCTTATTGGCTTTATTCATATTATCTCTAAAATAATAAGGAAAAATATAATAATGAGGGTTTGTCTCTAACATTTTAACTATTTTACAGAAGATTTACACACACACACCTATACAAACATTTATGCACACGTATTGTTATATTTTCATAATATACTAATAAATAGGGACCCTCCTCTAACATTCTGAATATGTCTTTTAAGGTAAAATTCAATAAAAACAACACCTAGGTTACATTGGCTGCATTAGATCTTATGTTGGAAGGAGATAGAAAAAGGTCTATCTCATTGTGGCTAGGGCAATGAACCTCAAAGTTGCCCTAGATCTCTCTGCCATAAAATTGGTTTTATAACTCTTTTGATAGAATTGAAGATCATTGCTATTACAGAGAGATATTAACAAAATATAAAGTATTTCCCCTCTGCTGATCATCTTTTACTGGTACCTACTCAAAAATTTGGAGATGTCCTCCTATGGAAAAAATGTTGGCCCTATTCATCTTCCCTGTCTGTAAAACAGCTCAGCAAGGGTAATGATGATTCTTCATAATGTGTGCCTGTAGTTGCAATTAATGTGTTCCCCCAAAGGATTTTGAGCAGGGCTTGTCTTTCCATAATATACCATGTCTCTTATACTGAGCATTGGATATATAACAGCTTGAAGGGCCAATTACCAATGGACTATTATTGCTTGATGTGGCTGTTGCAACTAGGGATTTTAGCCCAGTCTCTGAGCTAATGGAATGTATACTAAAGCTGCTTAACATTAAGAAGTAGTAAGCTTTTAGGGTTGTGAATTTAAGCCAGATCACTCAGTTTGACCAACTGCAACACTGTGATTTTGAAATCAAACTTAAACTGGATTGAGTATCGATTTTACCATACATTGACTGAAGAACATTGGATAAATTAGTTAAATATTGTGGAAGTTTGTTTCTTCAACCACAAAATGAAGAAAACATTGCCTGCTTCCATGAGTTATGTGAAATCCTTTGTAAACTCTAAAGCATATCATATTAGTTATTGTAATCTTATTATATGTGATATAATAGTATGATTATCAGTCAAAACAGGAATGTCAAAGGGCTTTGCTTAGCAGAGAAGTATTTTGTTTATTGAGCATCTTGACCTGTAATTCAGAAAACTCTGATCAAAATTAAAGGCATAAACTTCATCCCTAAACAGTGTACAATAAATCGGTACATGCCTGTGAGGCAACAATTACTATGCACAGTGAAAGACCGTATGATACAGGTAGGTATTAAGTGGTTGCGCAGGAATATAGTGGAAGGAGTATCCCACCCTCACTGGCAATTCAGAAAGGGGTTCTCAAATGAAGTAAACTGCTCAAAGGTGAAGAGAAGAAAAATGAGAGTGAACTCAGCAGAAGAGGGGGCACTGGTTGGCACCGATGGTTAAACAACCAACTCTTGATTTTGGCATAGGTCGTGATCTCAAGGTGGTGAGATCGAGCCCTGTGTCAGGGAGTCTGCTTAAGATTCTCTGTCTCTCTCTCTCTCTCTCTCCCTCTCTGCTCCTTCCCTCCCAGTTCTCTCTTTTTCTTTCTCTCTCAAATAATAAATAAAGAAATAAATAAAATGTTTAAAAATAAGCAGAAGAGAGAGAATGACACATTTTTAAGGGGGGAGAACATGTGCAAAGTTTAGCAAGTTTTCTGTACTCGGAGTAACAAATGGTTTGGAGTGGCAGGTTGCATGCGTGGAGAGTGGAGGGGATATGACAAGTGAGGGACCATACATGCAGGACATACTCCACTCTTGAGAAAAACTGAAAATCTTTACGTAGAGAAGTGATACAAATAGATTTGTTCTTTCAGAGGTTTTTTCTCACAGCTTGTGGGTGATGAATGGAGAGCTGGAGGGAAGCACTGAGAAAAAGGGCAAGGAGAAACTGGAGGCAAGGAACATGGTGGGGAAATCTTCAGTATTTAGAAAGTAGGGATCACACTAAGTTAGACTGAAGGATTAGGCACTGGGCATGAAGGGCATGACTAAAGAAGGATTAAAAAGGTAATTATCAATTTGTTTACTGACTGGTCAGAGGTGGAGGCTAAGGAGAGGATTGTGCATAGTCTCCTAAACTCTGGGCTGGTAAGCTCCTACTCTCATTGAACAAGGGACCTGGGAAAAAGCAGAGATTCAAAGAGAGAGTTATTGAGTTTATTTGTTGGCGTGTTTATGCTACCTGTGAGATAGCCTGTGAATCTCAGTTGAAAGTCTGAAATTCAGGAAAATTGATGGCCTGGAGGTGTTGATTTGGGTGTCAGTTTGAAGGTGGTGATTAAAACTATCTGCATGGAAGCAGCGCCTTGTAAAATACTTTAATGTTCTTCATTTTGATGCAATTACATGATTAGATAATTATAATATCTCCTTCCTGTAGGCTTCATTAGACATACAGTCTAGTATACACTAGTGATGTATCTCAAAACAGCCACATTCGTTTTTGGAAGAAATTAAGGAGTCATATTGTGTTAGAGCTTACATTGATCTGTCTGTCTAAGAAAAAAAGTTCTAAAAAGAAAAAAAGGCACTGCCACTGTCACATTTACTTATTCATTTAAGGTTTATTTTTTTATTTGAGGGAGAGAGAAAAAGTACACAGGTGAGTGGGGGTGGGGACAAAAGGAGAGAATCCTCAAGCAGACTCCCTGCAATGCACACAGCCCCTTGCAGGGCTCTATCCCATGACCCATGAGACCAGGACCTGAGTCGAAACCAAGAGTCAGACATTGAACCAAATGAGCCACCCAGGCACCTCTGCCACTATCACTTTTAAATTAAGTATTTTGAATCATACTTTCAGGTAAAGGCGTATGCCTGTTTTAACTCTTCCCCGAGTGATAAAATGGATGATTCAACATGTTTCCAAATAAATAGGTTTGGCTTGAAGACAAGTCATGTCAAACGAGAATTCACACATTTTGGGGTCCCAAAGGCAATCCATCATGATGAAATATAAATTATGTCTTTATCTTTCACATGATTATTAGAGTTAGGTGACTAGACTAGACATTAAGATAGTATAATATATGAATCTCATCATCCGTACTAGATTTGTCTTACTAGTGATGG
This sequence comes from Mustela lutreola, assembly GCF_030435805.1. Lineage (NCBI taxonomy): Eukaryota > Metazoa > Chordata > Mammalia > Carnivora > Mustelidae > Mustela > Mustela lutreola. Next base: position 143,112,616 of record NC_081293.1, on the reverse strand, counting down.
AAAGATTGTGCAATTACACATCAAAAATCATTGTGTTTTTCCTTTTGGAATCACTCTGTCATTGCTTCATGTTAGAATAACTTTAAATGTAGAAATGTCTATAGATTTTCAATATCAAAACTCCCCCACATTGAATTGTGTTTTAGCGACTTTTATTTCTTAAGATTATAACTATTTTATGTAAAGAAAGATTTTGTTTTCTTTTTTATGATGATTATAATATAGTTTAATACTCTTTAACCAGATAGGTTAAGTTTCTTTACTAGCCCAATCCAATGTGATAGACTTAGCAAGGTAAAGTAAAAATTTTAGTTTTGGGGGCCTATTGTTCAACCTATAAAAATTAATATAATCTAAAATAATAGGTAAAAATTTAAATTGTGCTAATTCTAAACATTCAAATCTAACCATTTGAAGCATTAACAATCCTTAACAATGTCATAAATCATTTTAACTTTTTAGCAAGGTGACAAAAATTGCTATATTTTGTAAAGCTTTTTTTACACAGTCATATTCTGTTATAAGTAAATTTGGGCTCCAGGCCAAGGAGAACTTTGGAGAACTTTTAAGTTTGAGAGACTGTCTCACAGCTGGAAAGCTCCCCAAAGTGGATTGATCGCAGAAGAATATGTTTTCCATTATCAAGCTCTCTACCAAACTATTTCTTGTAGCTTGAAAATAATAAAGATTTTGTAAGCCCCGAGAGGTCTTTTCTGATCCATGAATGAAGTTACCCTGGATTCATATAACTAAAATCTGACTTCCTTTCAGCCATTGAAATCCAAAACCCTTCCATTTATTAGAATGGAATAAGGAAAGTCTTCCAAAATGTCAAAACTTAGTATTTTAATGAAGTCAATGTCAGTGCATATCAAAAGTTTTTATTCCATTTAAGGTGAGTACAATATGATGTGAAAGGAAATGTAAAATGTGTAATAGAAGTAGGTTAATGAAAACAGAATATTAGATGATGAATTCAGGTAGCCTTCACATTACTTTTCACAGTATTTTTTTAAATTTTTCAAAGATTTGTTAATTTATTTTAGAGGGTGAGAGAGAGAACATGAGTAGGGAGGAACAGAGGGAGAGGGAGATAAGCAAACTTCCCACTAAGCAAGGTGCCCAAGGTGGGGCTCTGTCCCAGGACCCCAAGATCGTGACTGGAGCTGAAACCAAGAGTCAGAAACTTAGCCGACTGAGCCATCCAGGTGCCCCTTAACAGTATTTTTTTTTTAATCAAATTTGTACTTTTTCCTTTTACCTATCACAAAATTATTTTATTCCTATTTTAATGTTTAGAATTTATGAATTTCCAGAAAAAATAAGAATTTGGGGTTTTATTACTTTAAATTTGTTACCAAGAAGTTTAAGGTAAGAAAAATCTTTAAAGAGTGGTTCTTACAGCCCATCCATAAACCTATAATGCCATTTACCCATGATATATTTTATATTTGTAGTAACTTTTTTAGGGGAAACCAAGCATAATTCATAAAATCTTCTATTTGACTTATCTAGAACTAGTCTCCTTTTATAATAACACAGTGGGGAAACTGAGTTGTATATAAATGTGGTATCCTGGTAAATTAGTAGTATATCTAAAATAAAATCCAGGGGCGCCTGGGTGGCTCAGTGGGTTAAAGCCTCTGCTTTCGGCTCAGGTCATGATCCCAGGGTCCTGGGATCGAGCCCCACATCGGGCTCTCTGCTCAGCAGGGAGCCTGCTTCCTCCTCTCTCTGCCTGCCTCTGCCTACTTGTGATCTCTGTCTGTCAAATAAATAAAAATCTTAAAAAAAAAAATAAAAATAAAATAAAATAAAATCCAGATCATCATTTCAATTCTAAACCACATATACACCCAGATCACATATATAAGAATATAATTTTGAAGCAGTTTTCCCCAGAATAAAATTGGGAATTGTTCTTAAGAATTATTTGCTGGAACTATCAGAGTGAAAGGAAAGAACTACAAAATCACAGGATTAAGAAGTGGCACAATCACCCATCTTACTGGGTGAAAAGAAATTGATGCAACTTTGATCATTCATGTTTCACTAGTGAACCTAAACACACAAAAAATATTTTACCCACATTACTTATGATAAATGCATTGATATGGAGAGATGAAGATATGGAAGAAAATTTTTTTAAAAACCCTGCAGATAATCCTTAAATCTTATTTTAGACAGTATTATTTTTACTTCCTGTGCTATCAAACTATTTTTTAACCAGATTTCTTAAGTGTTGTCTTCTGCTTGCCCCTGTCTGCCCTCTCGTGGAGAACACAGGAGGATACAAAGAAAGTAAGGGAAAAAAGACACGTGGCAGAATATTCACAGTGAGTACTTAGGATAGGTGTAACCACATGTCACTAGATAATAATGCCTTGTGCAATTCTGCATATTTCAAAATAATGCCCTATTTTTAATAATACATTTATTTTTAACTACTGAATCTCAGCTGGCTCACTCTGCTTTGAGATTGCAGGAGGGAATCCCAGAGGAAAGGAAAAGCAAGAGGAAATGGTTATCCAATGTGCTTTCCAGGGTTTAACTAAATCATTGACCAGAGTTGATTTTCTTATTAAACGTTGGTGCTTTGTGTAAGTGAAAGAGTAACAATACCTCATGTTTTCATCATATTTGCAGGGGGTTGGGGGTGGGAAAGGGGGACAAGGGTACTGGAGAAGACGTATCATTTCCCAGATCTGTTTCAAGAACTTATAGTTGCATCTCAGTTCATGCAGGCATCCTGAAAAATAAAAGTTTCTGTTTCTTTGGGTTTATTGGAGTATTAAAAAAAAAATCATAGCCCAGTAAAGGTTTAGTCAGGGACTTTTGAAATAGATAAACAGAACACTTGACTCATAACTAATAACTGAATAAATAAGATTTTTTATTATAAAATCCCTAGGAAAAACCCAAATCCTTCCATTGTAAAATCTGCCCTCTATTTCCATAATAAAACTGATGAGACAAACCATAAGTCACCACAATTTAACAATAACATAATAGAGAACTCAAAGTTGTTCAGTTTTCCTCATACCAATAGATTTCAGATCATACCCCAATATTTCTGTCCTGGTTTGGCCTTGTGCCTCAGTTCCACTCTTCTGTCCACAGCTGTTTGCGGGTGAATTCCTACTTAGGTAATGGGGCTCCATGGAGAAGACCCCAAGGGAATTGAGGGAATGAATTGCTGGGGAAGAGAAAGGGATGAAAGGGACTTTAAAAGATGAAACAAATGTTAGGAGTTTATGTAGGTCAAGACATTTGAATTTCCTTTTATTTATATTGTAATGTGGGGATTTTCAGCTGCTTCGAGCAGAAAAACCACTTATTTTATAGAATAAAAAAAAAATTCTGAGGATACTGCCAAGCATTGGATAAGGGTGTTGACTTGGTCTGATTATCTGTAAAAGGACTGAAGGTTGAACTGACATAAATTTATGTTTGGACTTGAGACTCCAGGAGTTCATGGAAAATGGTGTTAGATATTTTGCGCTATTAGAGACGTGCATACAGGCCTGTTCTCCTGCAGATAAACAGCATCATTTTAATGAGAGGTAGAAGAGATGATCAGAAACATTTTTGATAATGAAACAACAAAAAACTGTGTGTGTGTGTGTGTGTGTGTGTGCTGGGCATCTCTTTGTGTATATAGCAGTATTTATACACAAAGATTTTTATCTTTCTTTTCTACCTAACATTCTTAAGAGGCAGGGCCAACTTAACATTCCGTTTTTTCCATAGCCTGCGTCAAGTTCCGCATGCGCCACTGCTCTCCTCTGCCTTTCAGCACCTTCATATCCCTCACATTCTTTTATGGCAGAGCACAACTCTCTCACTTTTTCTAACAAGAAACACACATTGCAGTTAAACAGCCGAGGTCATCTCCATGCTCGCGTCACAGGTCAAGCAAGATCACTTACATTTTTTAGGGGGTCACTTCTTCTCACTGGGTGGGATATGACCTTTTTTCTTTTCCTAGAAAAGAAACCACCCCAGATGTTCACCACCCCTTCTCCCTTTTCCCCCCCATTCTCTTCTTCATTCTTTGCCAAACACACGTACTTAGACATCAGTTATCTTGCTAGTTATCTTCCATTATTCTCTCAAAAGATTGATCTTTATTTCAGTCTGGTGTATTTTAAATATAAAAACAAACAAAGAAAAAAATCCATCTGATACTTAGAAGCAACTGTAGGCCACAGGTACTCAACTTAATCTTTAAGTTGAATGTGTAATTCTGGAAACTTCTCAGTATTTTCAATATATTATAAAGTCATTATGAAGATTCATTCTCTTTGCATCTGTGTTACCATCTTAATATCATCTGTGGACTGCATTTTTCTTGTGACCATCTGCATTTGGAGCTGTCTTTTGAGGAGTAGCTCTAAGAAAGTATTTACTTTTGTTCTTGTGTGAATGCTTTTCCTGTCTCTTCATGGACTATCCCATACAACTTCTGTCTTTTGAGATCTTTCAAATTTTCCCACCTAGCTAAACCAAGTTTGTAGTGGGTTTGAACTGATTAAAAATAGATAATTCCCCTTTTTATCTTTCATAAGAAAAGTCAAGAAGTGATATCTATGAAACTAATTATTACTACTTGTAATAATTTTATGTCTTTAGCCCTGCTTTATAACGCTCAATCCTTGTAGATTGACTCATTTGGCACATAGTAATTGATAATATACTATATGCCAGGCACTGCTCCAGATGCTGGAGGTACAGAAGTGAAGCCAAACAAACAAACAAAAACCTCTCTTCATGGAGCTTACAGTCTAGTGAAAATGGACCTTCTAACTGAAAACAGCTAATTTATTGGAAAATAAATGCTTGCTCTGAAACCACTACTGCACTGAAAGCCCTTGACCAGTCAGCCTGAGTTATATATCCTTTACCCTCATTTCTAGTGATTTTAATTTTTAAATAACTTTTACATTTTCCATCTCTTCTACATTCCTAAGTATGTTTTTATTAAGTTGTGGAGTTGGAACAAAATAATACACTTTAAAATAAGGAAATCTGGCAAAAATACCCCACACCTTTTGTCGCCATACCAGTTTTACTAGGGAACATTAATACCCTATAAAAAATCCATAACCAAGTTTTTTTTTTTTTTAAGTCCACTCTCTTAATTTTTTGGTTATAAGAGAAATTCTGTAAATTAAAATCACATTTCTCTTGAGATGAAACATTTCTTTCCAAGGGAAGTTTGTTCATTTCAGAGGTCAAAAATATCTATGAAGACCAAATTAACAGCTTATCTTAAGGAAAAATTCCAAAATTTTACCCTTAAAAAAAATCTAATGATAAATAGCACTTCAGTGAAAAGGAGGATCAGTTACTAAAACTGTAATTGTGAATTTTTTTTAATTTAAATGATAGAAAAAACAGCAAACCTCTATGTGCCCAAAAGAACTTTATCAGATTCATTCATTATGAATCAATTGCTTAATATTTTTAAATAAATAAAATATTACAAAAACAGTTGAGGAGCCCTCTCTATATACTCTTCTCTAATAGCATTTTCCTTCTTTTGGTACCAGAGGTAAATTCTACAATGAGTTCGGGAAGGACTGTATCTGACTTTCATGGTCTATAGGCACTTGCCTTCTTGATCCCCTTTCTCCATAATAAAAATCTTAAAAACTTACACTTTACAACTGATTCGTAGAAAGACAACTATAACCCAGGGAGGATTCATTGCTACCCATTAAATTCTATTATATTCATTTTTTTCTGGTTTTAAAGGAAATTAAAATTAAAACATTTCTCTGGGCCCCTAAAATTATTGTGGACTCTTGGCACTGTGGCTGTTCTACCTAATGGACAATCAGTCCGAATTTCAACATTTTTTTTTTTTTGTTTTGTTCATATAGTCAACTATTAAAGATTAATTCTTAAATTGCCACTTGCATTGTTTTTAGATCATGTTATGAGAACTAGTTTCATGCCTTGGTTGTCATGCTCTGGCATTTAATAAAACTCTCTGCCTTTATTTTGTGGATACTTTCCATATCTACATCCAGATTACTATCAGTGACACTTTTAATTTCACCCACAAGCACATACAATCACAAGACAATATAAATACGGGAAAGATTTCTTATTAAATTTACAGTTGCTTCTTAGAGTATGAGAAGTTGTTTTCCTTTGATCTTCAGCTGAAGCTTCCTCTGCGTGTAAGTCTGTGTGTGTGTGTGTGTGTGTGTGTGTGTGTAAAACAGAGGAGAGAGGGACATAGAAAAGAGATTCAATTTTCTCCTTAGTGTATCTTGTAATATACAGGAAACTTATACTTAAATATTGGCATCTTTAGAGATTAATCCCTGGAAAAATGTACATTTTGCCATGGAGAATGTCTGCTGCTCTTTGGCTTTAGAGTTCAGTGCCATAATTTGTGTCATTTTTCTTGGACAAGCAATACTACAGAATGTCATCCACACCTTCAAGATTTGCTAATTTCCTCCAGGAGTTTTGCTCTTTCTATTGCCAGTTGGTGGTAGAAAAATAGCTTCTTCCATTCATCAGATGAGGTAATGCTCTGTTACTGTTCACATTTTATGTACTATGAGTATTATATTTGAATGATATCAGTAAAAAAAAAAAAAAAAAAAAAGCTTCTTTCTTTTGAAGATCATTCCTGTGCTTTCACTCATTAAAAATTTTAGGATAGTTATACTAAGCTGTTTTCTGGAAGATTTTTAAATTTTCTTCAGCTTAATGAATGAAATGAATGAACAATGTCTGTAGTGAATGGGGGGGAAAAAGCCACTGTTTTAAGTCACTCAGGATGCACTACCACTGAGAAAAATTAATCCTGTCATGTAGCAGCTATGCCCGAGAATATGTTACAATGTTCAACGTGTTCAAATTCTGCTTAAGCTATTGAACCATTCTAGGCTCCATGTTGGCTGGTAAAAGACATTCACCACTTTTTCTATCATGAGCTCTAATCTAGTGGACCTATTTGCTAGCAACCAAACATGTCTAGCATTCCCTGACTTTGATTTTCTTTATTCCCCTCTAATATTTCTACCTTTACTTCTTGGATCTATGCTTGTATCTTACCTACCTTTCCAAGAGTTGACTGAAATGCTACAAATTCCTTAAAATCTTCCTCATTTGTAACTCTGTTACTTCCACCTGAGTATTAACCCCATTTTCTATCAAGATTATTAACCCTCTTTTCTATCAAGGTGAAAGTATATGCTGTTTCTAAAATCTCTTGCTGTTGCCAGTGTTTACTTAATGGTATTCATAGCATTCTTCATCACGTTAATGCTTTTCCCATATCTCTTTTACATGCTCTTATCTGCTAAGGAAGGGCAAAGTATATGTTGAATACATTCTTCTAATCCATAAAGCTCTGAATATAGCATTAGTCCTTAACAAATGCCTAAATTATAAATAGATATCAGCCCTTTCTAGTCCTTGATTAGGCATTGAGATATAGAGTTGGATAATACATTATGTTTCTTCTCTCAAGAATTTCACAGTCTACTTGAGGACACTAGGGAAAGAAAAATTCTGGCAAAGCACTCTTATCAGTGTACTCATACAGGTATGAAAGGGGAGCACAGAGCAGAGAGAAAAGGAAATGACATACTTTGGGCAATGTTCTTCACTTTTTTAAAAAAACAATATGGTTTTTAATCATATAGAATATGTCAGATCATTTTATATATGATAACTAATTAAAGATCGGTAGCGTTAACTTGCTCAATTGTGAATAATTTTTAAGTGGTAGAGACAGTCTTTGAATCTCAGAGATAACAAATCTTAAATCTTAAAAAAAAGAACCTAACAATTTGGGGTGATCATGAGAAAGTGATAGAATAAAGTCCTAGAGGAGGTAATACTTGAACTAAACCTTGAAAGGTGAGTAGAAATAGCACAGTAGGGAGGCCTAGAGGACAATGACAAGAGTGGACATGAGGTATGAAGTATCGTGGGGAGTTTGGGGAAATGAAAACAGTCTAGTGTGAGTGAAACAAAGAGTGATAAAATAAGAAGTAGAGAAGAATAAAATCAGAGGACCTTTGTATTTCAATCCAATCACAATGAAGAGTTTTAAGCAGAAGTATAAAATGATGAGTGTTGCTCTAGTAACTCACAGGCAAGTATAGCAAGAGGCTATTGCTTAAAATGGGTGAGTAGCAAAGATGACAGAAGAACATAAAAGAAATGTGAAATTATTAGCAGATAGAATTGCTCATACACATTACGAGATTAATGTGAAGAGAGATCACTGAAGGAGGAAGAATTATATTTAGTGGTCTAGCGGGTAAAATTTAAAAAGTATGTGTTGAGTTAACCAAATATTCTTAATGCACTTTATATCACATTAATAAAATTATAGGGAAAATTGATTACATTATTGTCTGTCAGCATCATGCATGGAATACCTACCTAGTCTATGTGTTTCTTAGCTTTAAACATATATTCCTCAAAAGCCCAGAGGGTATGAATCTTTATAGCTCCCTGTAGGGATTTTTTCAAATATTTCATACCAAATGCACTTGGATATTTTGTTGACTTATCTTGAGTTAAAGTATTGCCTTTAAGAAATGAGTCATGTTAAACAATGAACAGACATGTTTCCTTTCAACATTGAATTCAGCATCCTTCCTAAGAACAAATATTTCACCAATTATAAGAGCCTTTCTGGCTGTTTGGATATCATGTTAATTCACTATTTATCACTTTTTCCTTATACAGAGCTCATTCACTCAGGTTTGCCTACTTTCCTGTCAGCTTGTTAATGCATCTAATTCCCTCTTCATACTTGATGATGATTTCAGGGAGATATTCTTGGTCTAAATACTTCCATAATTGTTTGAAAATCTTTTATGTCCTCACACGATAATGATCAGTGTTGCCTAGGGAGGACAATATACTAGTTAGATATTTTTCTTTTGCTCATTTTTATATCTTATTCTCAATTCCTTGGCCAAATTCAACACAAATTTGTCCGTAATTTACCCTGTAGTAAATCAAGAAAGAGGTGAACCTTTTCTTTCAAAATCTGCATGTTTTGGCAAGCTTTCAAAAGTCATTAGATACTGAAAATTTGCCACATTGTATGATTATAACTCCATTTCTATTAAGATATTTGACTTGAAAAAAGTCAATTTAAAACTAAATTCTATAACGCCAATAACTACAACAGTAAAATGTAGCACCCCCTGGGATTTCTATACTCTCATCTTTTGCAAGTATTAAAAGTATTTTCCATTTTCACTGTTCTACATTCTTTACAATCCTGCATCAGTGTGCCTGGTCTTTGGTGGTATATTCTGTGGATTTCATGCCTGTTTTATCTTTAAGACTGAAATTAGAAATGTTAATAAAGGCTCGTCGGTGATCGGTTAAACTTGCATTCTCTTTGTACCAGTTCATTGAGTTATTGGGCAAGTACTTTCCTCTGTGGACTGATACTGTTTGTGTTTGTGTGTGTAGGAGCATGTGTGCTCGTGTGTGTGTGTGTGTGTGTGTGTGTGTGTGTGTGTGTGTGCATTTCACATGACTGGGTGGTATGAAAAAGAAAGACATAGGTACCTATGGCACAAAGTAGTCTGTAAACTCAGTGCTGTACTCAGGTTCAAAATACAGTTGAAATACAGGGAAGCAGGAGTTTTAAGACTGAGGGATCTTAGAAAGACCATGTTAATATAGAAAAATGGGAGACAAAACCACAAAACACTGCTTTTGTCTTTTTTCAAGCCCAAGGACAAATGCCTGCTCAGCTAACTTTGTAGTTTTGTTTCTGTGGCAAGCTATTTGGTCTTCCTGAACTCCAGCTTCCTAGTTTGAAAAAGAGAAATAAAAGTACCCACTTTGTGTTTTGGGTTATAGATGACTATTATAGAATTTTTAAAAATATATTTATTTATTTACTTATTTATTTACTTTATTTATTTACTTCTTTATTTAGAGAAAAGGAGTGAAAGAGTGGGAGCATGAGCAGGAGACACACGGACAGGGAGAAGCAGACTCCCCACTGAGCAGGAAGTCCAACATGGGGCTTGAGCCCAGGACCCTGAAATCATGACCTGAGCCAATGGCAGACACTTAACGCACTGAGTTATCCAGGCACCCCTTTAGAGGATTAAAATTTATAAAATATCTTCACTAGTAATCTCTCAATTGTTTCTTTTGTGATATGTTTTATTGCTGTTAGTACTATGTTGTTATTATTGTTAATTGTTTTATTTTATTTTAATTTCAATATCATTAACATAGAGTGTTATATTAGCTTCAAATGTACAGTATAGTGATTCAGCACTTCCATATAACACCTGGTACCTATCATGAAAAGTGTACTCCTTAATCCCCATCATCTATTTAACCCATCCTCCCACCTATGACCTGCGGGGTACCATCAGTTTGTTCTCTGTAGTTAAGAATCTCTTTCTTGATTTGTCTCTCTCTCTCATTTTTTAGCTGTTTGCTCATTTGATTTGTTTCTTAAATTATATGGTATTTGTCTTTCTCTGACTGATTTATTCCACTTAGCATCACACTCTCTGGCTCTGTTCATGTCATTGAAAATGGCAAGATTTTATTCTTTTTGATGGCTGAATTATTATATATATACCTTCCACATCGTCTTTATCTATTGAGCTGCCTCCATAATTTGGCTATTGTAAATAATGCTACAATAAGTATAGATGTGCATGTACCCCTTTGAAGTAGTGTCTTCATGGATTTTTTTGGTAAATACCCAGTAGTGTGATTGCTAGATCATAGGATAGCTCTATTTTTAATTTTTTGAGGAACCTCAATCCTGTCTTCCACAGTAGCTGCACCAATTTGTATTCCCACCAACAGTGCACAAGGGTTCCTTTTTCTCCACTTGTTATTTCTTGCTTTTTTTTTTTTAATTCCAGCCATTCTGACAGGTATGAAGTGATATCTCATTGTAGTTTTGATTTACATTTCCCTGATGATGAGTGATGTTCAGCATCTTTTCATGTGTCTTTTGGCCAAGGGTATGTCTTCTTTGGAGAAATGTCTACTCATTTCTTCTGCCCATTTCTTAATTGAATTAATAATTTGGGGGGTTTTTTTGGTTGTTGGTTTTGGGTGTTGAGTTGTATCATGTCTTTATATATTTTGGATATTTATCCAATCCTTTATTGGATATGTGATTTGCAGATCTCCTCTCCCATTCCATAGGTGGCCCTTTAGTTTTGTTGATTATTTCTTTTGTGTGCAGAAGCTTTTTATTTTGCTGTAGTCCCAATAGCTTGTTGTTGCTTTTATTTCTCTTGCCTCAGGAGACATATCTAGCAAAACTGTTGCTATGGCCTATGTTAGTGACATTACTACCTGAGCTTTTTTCTAGGATTTTTATGGTTTTAGGTCTCATGTTTAGGTTTTTAATCCATGTTGAGTTTACTTTTCTGTATAGTGAGTGCTCACTTCGGCAGCACATAAACTTTTCTGTGTGATATAAAAAAGTGTCCAGTTTCATCCTTTTGCATGTGGATGTCCAATTTTCCCAACACCATCTGTTCAAGAGACTATCTTTTTCCTTTTGGATATTCTTTCCTTCTGTGTCAATGATTAATTGACCGTATAATTGTGGGTTTATTTCTAGGTTTTCTATTCAATTCTATTGATTCTATGTGTCTATTTTTGTGCTGGCACCATACTGTTTTCATCTCTACTGCTTTGTAATTGTTTGTTCTAGTTCTATGAAAAATGCCGTTGGTATTTTGGTAGGGATTGCATTGAATCTGTAGATTACAGTGGGTAGTATAAACATTTTAATCATTTTTGTTCTTCCAATCCATGAGCATAGAATGTCTTCCCATTTTTTGTGTTGTGCTGTTTCTTTATTGTGTGTGTGTGTGTCTTGTGCTGTTTCTTTCATCAGAGTTTTATAGATTCCAGAGTACAGCTCTTTAACCATTTTGATTAGGTTTATTCATAGGTATGTCATTATTTTTGTGCAATTATAAATGAGATTGCTTTCTTGCTTATTATTACTAATTGATAATGTTACTCTTAAATTAGGAGGACTTAAGCCATGATCTAGAACACAAAGAAGACTTTAGCATGGAGGTGAAAAAGGGAAGGCTGTTTCACTTAGTAGTGATAGGCACTGCAGGCAAGGGATTGAAATAGGGACAATGTGAGTCACATACACCTCACCTGTTGTGGGCCAGGAAGGAGTTGTTAGCATAAAAACTTCTAATTGGGAAACTCATCTTTTGTTAGACAAGATGGTATAAAGCACTATCTTGGCACTGTAGAAGGGTGAAAGCTCTATAGAAGTGTGTCTCTGGGGAGCAATCCTCTGACATTCTCAAAATTGTCTTGGCATAATGTAGAGTGACTTTTAAATTTTGTGACTCTGTGGTCTCATTCACTATAAAAATTTTGTAATTCTGGATAAATCTGGATCATCTTAAATAATTTTACATCTACATATTTTATCTCGTGAAATCTTTTTGTTTTGTCAAGTATTGTGTATGACAAAGACAATTGAAAAAATACATAAAATGTAATACTCTGATTTTTATTCAATTAACATTGTATTCTTTGTTTCCATATATTTATAGGAGTTGACAGCATAATTTTAATGATGACCAAAATATGTCTATAATGATGGCATAAAGCTCTGTGTAACCATCCCTATATAATACATATTCAGATTTTCAAATTTACTTCCAAATTTTGACTGCTATGAATTAAACTGTACAATTGAACATTGTACTTCCTCTGAGCTGTTTCTATATTTTTTTTACTATTTCCTTTGGATGATTTTCCAGAGTTGGAATTCCAGAGTGAGATGTTATAAATATTGTTAAGAATTCTGATAAATATATCACTCTGCTTTCTGAAAGCATTATAACATTATGCATTTTCACAAATGATGAATACTCACTCACATTCTGTGTTCTCACAACATCTACATTTTATTTTAACTCCAAATTATTGTGTTAATAATAAGGAATAAATTTTAGGTCATATCGTCCTTTCTAACCATTTATTTACTAATAAGAAGCTATAAAATATAGCTCATAAGATTATATGTATGCTTCCTTCTTTTCCATTTGTCAGGTAGTTTGACTGATGAGAATGCAACTTGAAGTATACTTAGAATAATTTGGTAAAACTCAAACAACTCCCAGTGATATATAGATGGGCATCGTTTTCTGGGTCTAATTAGGTATGAAAATGTTTGAAAGCTTTAAAATAATCAGGGTACCCATCACCAAAATTATATTTGTCTTAAATTATTCACATTTTTAAGAAAATGCTTTTTAGAGGTACCTGGCTGGCTCAGTTGGTATGGCATGCAATTCTTGGTCTCAGGGTCGTGAGTTCAAGCTCCACATTAGGAATAGAGCTTACTTCAAAAAAAAAAAAAAAAAAAAAAGGAAAGAAAAGAAAATACTTTTTCATGTTTTAAGATTATCTTTAAACATATAACACATATATTTATATTTATTGTTATTAAAAGTGAGATTTTATTGTATTTTATAGTTTGATATTGATACATTGAGTTTAAGTCGTGCTTATGTTGCAACTAGTAATTTATTAGACACTCTTACTAATTCTCATTGTTTTTAGTTCATTACTTTTGGGTTATATGAATTAATAGTTTAGTCTTCTGCCTCTCTGTTTTCATTTCTGTTTCATTGTACTCCTAAGGACATCCAAAAAATATTAACAGATATATCCATATTGCATTTAATTTTAATTGGATCTCTCTAACATGTGATGGTCAAGCTGGTGTGGGTTTGTACTATATGCCCTAATAGTGTAAGAAAAATAATCCTTTCAAGGTTATGCTTATTCCTTTATGATTAAATGCCAACTCTATTATACCATTAACCTAAGTAGAATTACGTAGGCGTGTAATTCTAACAAGCTTGTGTCTTGTTACATAGTTTGAAAAATTTATTTTATTTTCTTGAATATATTCAAGAATTTGTACTTCAACTATTTATTTACTATTTATCATTAAATATAAATGCTTTGAACAAAGAGAACTCTTCATAAATATTTTATACCATTATTAAACTCCTATGTTTCCTTTCTTAAAAAATCTTTACCCAGACTTTTTGCTAAATTTCCTTTCTGATAAATACCCCAGTTGCATGGTTTCTTCTTACTAATTGCTGCTTGTCTCTGTAATACCTCAAAGTTTAAATGTGACTTTGGTTTATACCACTATTTCTTAAGAGATATTGCACCTTTGTTCATTCTGAACTCTTTTTTCTGAACTCTTTTTCATTACACAAAGTTTAACACATGTAAGTTCTAGGAATCTAGAAATACTTCAAACTGGAGATAATGAAGGAGGCATTTCATTTTTAAATAAGGAAAATGTGTAGAGTATTAGTTTAATGCTCACTGGGAAAAGGCTGAGCATGGCTTATATCTACACAAAATACAGAGGATCAGACATAGTTGATAGTCTCATTCACTAGTCAACACTGTTCTTTGTGTGAACAAACTGAGTGTGGATGTTAACTGTTGACTTGGGAAGCTAGACTGCAGGCTGAGATGTTGTACTCCTTTGTAACTAGTACCCTGGGGTTGTCTGGTTTGTTTTTTAGTTTTACATAGCTTGGAGAAATCATGGATTGCTGCGCTGAGATAATCCAAACTTTATTAGGATGATTATCTATACATGCAGAGATCATCTGGGGACAAATAATGCCTTCTCTTACTCTAATCCCTCTGTAACATATTTACTTTACCTAACATGTTCTGGTTAATGAAGTGTACCCTGAAATCTTTCTGTGTTCTCAAAGAAATGACACAGTTTAAATATAGGTTTATCCTGTCTTAATTAGTTTTTCATTTAAAAAATCTTCTGCCTGTGGGGTGGGCAAAAGTTGCCCAGCCTAAGTGACATTTAGTAAGTTAAGACGCAAGAGTACTAGTGCTAGAATCTGGAAAAAAGATGGGCGTTGAATGGAATTGAGAATAGGTTTCATTCTCCTTTGCAGAATCTCTTGCCCAAAATCCAGTTCACAGAAAGAATAAGTGATTATTTAAATAGAGACTAAATGAGGAAAACTCAGACTAATATTGGATAAACAGAATGTTTCCAGAGGCTGGAGAAAGAGAGGCCGAGTATTTAAATTCTTCTCTATCTTTCCTTTCCTTATATCCTTAGAGGCTTTCCTCATTCTCCCAAACCAACAAAAGTTCATGAGCAAGTGCAGGAAGAGTCTTTACAATATTGTAAAATGACTTTCCCTAGGTTCAAAATTTCAAAAATTGGACTCATAATCATGTTCACAATATACAGCTGTCCTCTCACATTTCCATCAGTGTTAATGCTTACTGTTTACCCAGTTCCTCTCACAAGAAACGACAGTGATCAAACTAGATGTCTCCTTCCTTCTCATCCCCCACATGGATCAACCCTTTGACCCAGTAAAACCAACAATCTAATTGGATTGCAATTTTGGCTGCACATTAGAATCACCTAGGAAGATTTAAACAATGATCTTCCATTGGTTCCACCCCTCAGTTCCCTATACAGAGATTCTGCTGTAATTGATCAAGTATGCAATTGGGCATCGTGTTTTTATAACTCCCCACTTGATTTATATAATCAGCCAAGAGGCAGACCCATGATCTCAGTGCTCTGTGCACAGCATATTACAGTGTCCCTATCCCAACCCCCACCTTCAGCCATTATTATCACTGTGTTTAAATATATTTAAGCCTTGGGACGCCTGGGTGGCTCAGTTGGTTGGACGACTGCCTTCGGCTCAGGTCATGATCCCTGAGTCCCAGGATCGAGTCCCACATCGGTCTCCCAGCTCCACGGGGAGTCTGCTTCTCTCTCTGACCTTCTCCTCACTCATGTTCTCTCTCACTGTCTCTCTCTCAAATAAATAAATAAAATCTTTAAAAAAAAATAAATATATTTAAGCCTCAATAGCTGTGGGTCCAAATACACCTGGAAAATGTTTGATGTGTTTCATCCATTACCTTACTTGAGTCTGCCTTCCAGGGTCAGCAGATGGTCATGCCCGTACTTCTCATACTCTTGTCACAATAGTCTAGCCATGCCAAGTGGCTCAAACCTAGTCAGTTCCCATGCCTCCATTACCTCTGTGACTGTTACTCCTCTCCTCCATCTAATGAATCCTTCCTGCTTTTCCTTTATTGCTCCTCCTTAGGGTAATTCTTTTATGATCTCTTTCAAGGTGCTCATAGACCTCTGGCTTCGTTGACATTTGTTATGTGATGTATTTACTATATGTTTATATATCTGTTTTCTGCTAGGTTATGAGTCCTTTGAGGATAGGAACTCTGTATTATTCTTTGTATCTACTTCACTGTTCAATGTTACCATGGTTCTTACTACTTAATGGCTACACAATGGATTTTTTTGAGTAAATTTTTTTCAAAAGGTTGTATTATTTTTTTCTATTTGATTTTATTTTATTTCTTTTCAGTGTTCCAAAATTCATTGTTTATGCACCACATCCAGTGCTCCAGCAATACATGCCCTCCATGATACCCACCACCAGGCTCACTCAACCCCCACCTCCCTCCCCTCCAAAACCCTCAGTTTGTTTCTCAGAGTCCACAGTCTCTCATGGTTTGTCTCCCCCCATCTCACTTCTCCTCTCCATCTCTCCATGTCCTCCATGTTATTCCTTATGTTCCACAAGTGAAACCATATGATACTCAGCTCTCTCTGCTTGACTTCTTTCACTCAGCATAATCTCTTCCAATCCTGTCCATGTTGATATAAAATTTGGGTATTCATCCTTTCTGATGGAGGCATAATACTCCATTGTATATATGGACCATATCTTCTTTATCCATTCTCCCGTTAAAGAGCATCTTGGTTCTTTCCACAGTTGGGTGACTGTGGCCATTGCTACTATGAACATTGGGGTACAGATGGCCCTTCTTTTCACTACATCAGTACCTTTGGGATAAATACCCAGTAGTGCAATTGCAGGGTCATAGGGTATCTCTATTTTTAATTTTTTGAGGAATCTCCACACTGTTTTCCAAAGTGGCTGCACCAACTTGCATTCCTACCAATGGTGTAAGAGGGTTCTCCTTCTCCACATCCTCTCCAACACTTGTTGTTTCCTGTCTTGCTAATTTTGGCCATTCTAACTGGTGTAAGGTGGTATGTCAGTGTGGTTTTGATTTGAATCTCCCTGATGGCTAATGATGATGAACATTTTTTCATGTGTCTGTTAGCCATTTGTATGTCTTCTTTGGAGAAGTGTCTGTTCATGTCTTCTGCCCATTTTTTGACATGATTATCTGTTTTGTGTGTGTTGAATTTGAGGAGTTCTTTATAGATCTTGGATATTAGCCTTTGTCTCTAGTGTCATTTGCAAATATCTTCTCCCATTCCGTGGGTTGCCTCTTTGTTTTGTTGACTGTTTTCTTTGCTGTGCAGAAGCTTTTGATCTTGATGAAGTCCCAAAAGTTCATTTTCACTTTTGTTTCTTTTGCCTTTGGAGACATATCTTAAGGATGCTGTGGCCGATGTCAAAGAGGTTACTGCCTGTGTTCTTCTCCAGGATTTTGATAGATTCCTGCCTCACATTGAGGTCTTTTATCCATTTTGAGTTTATCTTTGTGTATGGTGTAAAGGAATAGTTGAGTTTCATTCTTCTACATGTAGCTGTCCAATTTTCCCAGCACCATTTATTGAAGAGATTGTCTTTTTTCGACTGTGTATTTTTTTCCGCTTTGTGGAAGATTATTTGACCATAGAGTTGAGGGTCCCTATCTGGGCTCCATACTCAGTTCCACTGGTCAATGTGTCTGTTTTTGTGCCAGTACCATGCTGTCTTGGTGATCACAGCTTTGTACTAAAGCTTGAAATCAGGCAATGTGATGGCCCCAGTTTTGTTTTTCTTATTCAACATTTCCTTAGCAATTCGGGGGCTCTTCTCGTTCCATACAAATTTTAGGATTGTTTGTTCCAGCTCTTTGAAAAATGCCCGTGGAATTTTGATCAGGATGGCATTGAAAGTATAGATAGGTCAAACTCTCTCTCTTCACAGATGACTTGATACTTTATATGGAAAACCCATACCACTCCACCCCCAAACTATTAGAACTCATACAGCAATTCAATAATGTGGCAGGATTCAAAATCAATGTACAGAAATCAGTTGCTTTCTTACACACTAACAATGAAAATATACAAAGGGAAATTAGAGCATTGATTCCATTTACTATAGCACCAAGAACTGTAAGATACCTGGGATAAACCTAACCAAAGAGGTAAAGGATCTGTACTCAAGGAACTACAGAACATTCATGAAAGAAATTGAAGAAGACACAAAAAGATGGAAGAGCGTTCTATAATCATGGATCAGAAGAATAAACATTGTTAAAACATCAAAAGGTTGTATTATTTAATGGCTTGTAAAAAGCTTCTTTGATATATATATATGTATATATATACATATATATATATATATATACACACACACAAACAATATTTTCCACATTTTTAGAAAATTCATATTAAAAAGATTGAATCATATTTAAGAGGACTCAAACTTGCAAAGTGAAACAAATAATTAATCTGAAGAAAATGTCTGCATTGCACAAATACTCATATTTTAGGAATATGAAACTGTGATTTTAGGATTATAAGGCTTTCTTTTACATGTAATAGATAAAATTTGTCAAAAAGCTTTTGTTTTTTTCTGTATTTTTCGATGTATTTCTATATGCAAGCTTGTGTTTATGTAGTTGTATGTACCTACATTAGGTTTAACCACAAACATTTTAATTTAAAAAAAGTAAATTGAAAATTTATGTACCATAAGAAACACAATGTGCACAATCTGAGTACCTTAAACAAATTTGTAAATATCATCTGACTTGCACATATGGTGATAGTCTAAGTACTAGAGGGATTGCTGGAATTCAGAAAATTCATAAAGCTTGGGTTTGTTGTAGGTGAGAATTAATGAAATTCACTATCAGCAAAATACCAAACTATGTTGAATAGATTCCATTATCTGTCCTAACAAATGATTTTCTAGCTCTTTTGTTCTTAATAAGAAGCCAAGGGAAAAAATAAGTTAAAGTTAAAGGTTCTTAGGTAACTTATCTAGAGATTATGAATCAGGGGATATGGTGTGGGGTCTTAAAATCTCTATTTCAACAGTCATTCAGATGATTTTTTTTAATAGTTACAGAAATCTGGGAAATATTGACATAAAGGAAATTTAATTTTTTTTTCCTTTAGTGATCTGGTGAAATAGAATGTGGGTAGATCTAACCTACCCTAAATGTAGAAAAATCATCCTATTTATACGTAAAATCATGTGAACCAACTTTCTCGTGGCTTCATTCCTGTGTATAACCATACCCAAACCCAGTCTCTTTTCCTCCGTTCAGGATAGACTGATCACTTAGAACAATGGAAATCAAGCAAGTGCCATCGAACTGAATCTTGTGAGAAGATGAGAATGAGTGCATTTGATTATCCTGTCAGACTTTAAGCAGTTCTACAGAAAGACCATTTCATGGATTTTATTTAACACGATAGTTTCCTAACCTAATATATTTCAGAATTTTTTTTCTGTGCTCCCTCACCTTCAACAACCATTAATATGAGCACAATGCTTTAAGAAGCAAAATTTGGAGAATTCTGGAATAAATGTTAGTCTTGCATTGATACCATCCATCCTAGCCACTTAAGTGAAAAATTCAGACAAAAGTACAGTCATGTGTATCTTTAACAAAGTGATAGCCATTTATCTACCTTTTAAAATAAATTTTAACACAGATCATTTTCTGTTTGGGTGGGTTTTTTGTTTGTTTGTTTGTTTGTTAAGATTTTGGTTATATAAAAAAAAAAAAAGATTTTGGTTATGTATTTGAGAGAGTGGGAGAGTGAGAATTAGAGAATGAGTGGAGGGTGGAGCAGAGGGAGAAGACAAGTAGACTCACCACTGAGCAGGGAGCCCCAAACAGGGATCTGTCCCCAGACACCAGGATCATGACCTGAGTCGAAGGTAGATGCCTAACTGACAAAGCCACCAGGTG
This sequence comes from Mustela lutreola, assembly GCF_030435805.1. Lineage (NCBI taxonomy): Eukaryota > Metazoa > Chordata > Mammalia > Carnivora > Mustelidae > Mustela > Mustela lutreola. Next base: position 143,092,579 of record NC_081293.1, on the reverse strand, counting down.
CCCCAATCATTATCTGTTTTAACAGATCAATATATTGAAGTTCTGAGAAATTGGTTTTAAATACCAGGATCCAGTTGGAATTGAATTACTTCCCAAGGAAGTTAGTAGAAACTAGTAACAAATTTTCCATTGATACACTCATGAAACAGCATATATTTTTGAAGAAATATTATAGATTTAATAAAATTATCTATCAAATGCCTTCATAACTTTCTTTTTCAGAGATTATGTACTCTTGGTGAGCCAAAGAGCGTATATGACCAAAGTAATGACTAAACCAAAGCTATTGGAGTAAAACTATATACTTTTTAATAATATTTTGGATTTTTATCTAGAAATTATCTGATTAAATATCATTCGTTAAAATGTGCTGTCATTTTTTTAAAAAAACCCAGAATCTTAAACATTAAGACAGCTATTAAAATTTGATAACAATATATTTCATCATTTAGTTCTATAAAGGAATATCATTAACAGTCCTTAAAAATCCACTTTATGCAACAGGTTGAGAGATTTAAAAACTATAATTTGTTTTTTGATATCATGCAAAACAACCCATATTTTTTTACATTTAAATATGATTTTTTCTTTTTTTTTAATTTTTTATTTTTTATAAACATATATTTTTATCCCCAGGGGTATGGGTCTGTGAATCACCAGGTTTACACACTTCACAGCACTCACCAAAGCACATACCCTCCCCAATGTCCATAATCCCACCCCCTTCTCCCAAAACAACCCATTTTTTGATGATTTGAACTATGAATTCCAGTAAATTACTTTGCATATGGAGATATACTATTAAAAGATTGAGATTTTTGTACAGAAGAAGCAGCTCTTTCATAACTCTTATAATTCAACAATAGGAAAAGAAAATAGAAAAAGTGAACAAAAAAATGTTTCAAATTGAGCCAAAAGTGTCAGGTAATAGAGCAACAACACAGTTAGCAGATCTCTGACTACCAGAGTTTTGGATCAACTCCCAGGTTTAGAATTTGGATGAAACTGGTGTGCTGTTTGCCAAAACTGATGGAGGTTCTAAATACGTTCCAAAAAGAAAAAAAAAGAAGGAAAGAAAGAAAGAAAGAAAGAACAGAACAAAAAAGGAAGAAAGAAAAGAAGAGAAAAAGGAAAACCTGTTTATAAAGATGGAAATGTTCTTTCTTCTCCATACATAGTTTTTCTTTTTTATTCCTCCCAGCATGATTTAATGCCTTAAATCTATTACTCCCGCACATTTAATAACTTATTTTGAAGGCATGTAGAATGATGATAAAACTAAACTACAACACAAAATTGTGCATCAGGATCTTCATAAAGTAAGAAAATTTCAGATATAGAAAGACAAAAATAGAATTCCTATTCCTCTTTCATGTTTAAATTCTTTAGTAACTAAATATGTACATAGATTTGGGTGCAAAGAAATCTACCTTTATTAATTCATAGGCTTAGTCTTTCTTTCCTTCTCACTTAAGGCAAACAGAAAAAAAAATAGGATATAATCCATAATTTTCACACAGATTAATCATATCATAAAACTACCATTGGAAGAAATGCCTCCCAATAAGAAATGAGTCCATAAACACAAACACAGTTCCAGCTCATTATATAAAATTGACTGAACAGAATTCTACCTTCTATTTTTATATTTTAAATTTTTAAAAGAGATGAGTAAGCAAAATGCTGTTTAGTAAGAACTATGTTTAAAGACTGGTATGTATTTTTGTATCTTAAAACAAGAATTTAATGTAAATTTATTTTTCTCAAGATTTTTTTCTTATTTGGGAGGTGAAGAAGGATTCTAGTTTAATTGAGACTCAAGATCCCCATAGCACCTAGAAAATATATATTATGGGTACATAACTATTGCTTGACTAAAAATGCCAGTAATTAAAAGGACAGGGATTATAGGAAAGATCTTTTTTACATTGAAAACACATTTGGTAAATTATTTAAAAAGAAACAAGATTTAACATATGTAATTTTTAACTGTACTAAAATGTACCTAAATTATTTGTTGATGCCATTATAGATACTTGATAAGTCATTGGAATATTTGAAAAGTTCTGGTGACTACATACAAGTATTCTTAGTTATGTGCATTATTGATGACAAGTTCTCAGCATATTATGAATCAAATTGTTAGAATCTACTTTTTAAAGAATTGATTTATTTATTTGTTTATTTTTATGTACCCCACAACGTGGGGCTTGAACTCACAACTCAAGATTAAGAGTTACATGTTCTACTGATTGAACCAGCCAGGTGCCCCTGATACAATCTACTTTTATTTTTTTTTAAGATTTTATTTATTTATTTGTCAGAGAGAGAGAGATCACAAAGAGGCAGAGAGGCAGACATAGAGAGAGGGGGAAGCAGGCTCCCCGCTGAGCAGAGATCCCGATGTGGGGCTTGATCCTAGGACCCTGAGACCACGACCTGAGCTGAAGGCAGAGGCTTAACCTACTGAGTCAACCAGGTGCCCGATATAATTTACTTTTAGAGTAGAGTCTATATAATCTTAAATTCTATTTATAAATGTTCCTAGCTATTCAAAAATTGTGCATAACAAAACCTATCATGACACTAGATAAGGAAAATATTTTACTTTGTGTCAGGTATAGGACCAAATTATGAATTTTCTGGAGAGCCAAGTAGAGAACTTGAAAGTTAATGTTTTATATTCTTGCACAGGACAAGTGACTTGATAAAAATATTGCTATTTCTGGTGAAGAAGAAATTCTAATGGTGAAGACAATCAGAGTAGGGGTATCAGACATGGATCTTTATAGTAATAGAAGTCCTAAGAGTTGGTTCAGTTACCTTGTTACCAATATTTTATACTTATTATTAATTCCTGCCCATTGTTTCATATTTTTAAATGGTTATTTTTAAAAATAACATTTATTAAGTCATGCATTCACTTTACTAAATTACCATTATAGACCTCTGCAACACCAAACATATTAATAAACAAAACAGGCATGTGATGACTGTATGATTACATATGAAACACAAGCATAAAATTTCCGTTAAGTTTTTTTAAATATTGATAATTGCCGCTAGATACCCATTTAAATCTTCAGATTGCTCTAAAAGGAATTTGGACTCCATTTTGGTAACCACACGGACTGAGGTGAGGGCAGAGATGACAGTAAGCAATGGAGAAAATTAGATTTTAAAATAAATGATTTTGATGGATGAACGACCTCAATGTGAGAAAGGAATCCATCAAAATCCTTGAGGAGAAGACAGGCAGCAACCTCTTCAACCTCAGCCACAGCAACATCTTCCTAGGACCATCACCAAAGGCAAGGGAAGCAAGGGCAAAAATGAACTATTGGGACTTCAACAAGATCAAAAGCTTTTGCACAGCAAAGGAAACAGTCAACAAAACCAAAAGACAACTAACAGAATGGGAGAAGATATTTGTAAACAGCATATCAGATAAAAGGCTAGTATCCAAAATCTATAAAGAGTTTAGCAAACTCAACACCCAAAGAACAATAATCCAATCAATAAATGGGCTTGACTTATTTCGCTAAGCATGATACGCTCTAGTTCCATCCATGCTGTCGCAAATGGCGAGGGTTGCTGGGGGGAGGGGGTTTGGGAGAAGGGGGTGGGATTATGGACATTGGGGAGGGTATGTGCTTTGGTGGGTGCTGTGAAGTGTGTAAACCTGGTGATTCACAGACCTGTACCCCTGGGGATAAAAATAAATGTTTATAAAAAATAAAAAAATTAAAAAAAAATAAATAAATGGGCAGAGGACATGAACAGATATTTCTGCAAAGAAGACATCCAGATGGACAACCGACACATGAAAAAGTGCTCCACATCACTCGGCATCAGGGAAATACAAATCAAAACCACAATGAGATATCACCTCACACCAGTCAGAATGGCTAAAATTAACACGTCAGGAAATGACAGATGCTGGCAAGGATGCCGAAAAGGGGAACCCTCCTACGCTGTTGGTGGGAATGCAAGCCGGTGCAACCACTCTGGAAAACAGCATGGAGGTTCCTCAAAAAGTTGAAAATAGAGCTACCCTATGACCCAGCAATCGCACTACTGGGTATTTACCCTAAAGATACAAATGTAGTGATCCAAAGGGGTACATGCACCCGAATGTTTATAGCAGCAATGTCCACAATAGCCAAACTATGGAAAAAACCTAGATGTCCATCAACAGATGAATGGATAAAGAAGAGGTGGTATGTGTGCATGTATATATATATATATATATATATATATATATATATATATGTGCGTGTATATACATATATACACGCACACATATATATATATATGGGAATACTCTGCAGCCATCAAAAGAAATGAAATCTTGCCATTTGCGACAACATGGATGGAACTAGAGGGTATTGTGCTTAGTGAAATAAGTCAGTCAGAGAAAGACAACTATTCTATGATCTCGCTGATACAAGGAAGTGGAGATGCAACGTGGGGGAGTTGGGGGGTAGGAAAAGAATAAATGAAACAAGATGGGATCTGGAGGGAGACAAACCATAGGAGACTCTTAATCTCACAAAACAGAGGGTTGCTGGGGAGAGGGGCATTGGGAGAGGGTGGTGGGGTTATGGACATTGGGGAGGGTATGTATGTGCTATGATGAGTGTTGTGAAGTGTGTAAACCTGGTGATTCACAGACCTGTACCCCTGAGGCTAATAATACGTTATATGTTTATTAAAAATTTTTTAAATTAAAAATAAATAAATGATTTTGAGAGGAAATGAGAACAAAGGATTAAAAAGAGTAGAATATAAGTTTCTTAGTGAAACTTAGAGTACAATATAGATGGAAATTCTAACCATACATAAAAAGCAACTGAGATTTCATTGGATCAGAGTGATTTTGTTTTTTCATCACTACATTAACAAGACTAGACAAGTAAAAAAGGAAATTTCTAATGTCAAGTAGAGGTCCAGAAGTAAATATTCTTTTGGGTATGATTGTATACATTTTTTTTATTGTGAAATAGCCCGTGATTAGCACCAATAATAATTATGCAATAGATACTTGGTTTTGTTATGGATAATACAGAAATTTAATTTAGAGTAAATTTTAATAGGTTAGACAAAATAGTTGTTGGAACATCTTGGTGTAATAATCCTGATGTCTTTTTACCTTTATTTTTTCTTCTTATTTTTTTTTTTGTCTTTTTGCCTTTAAAAGTTATTATGACTCAAGAAGAAATCTACTCTTTCATGTATAAGTCTTTTTCACTGAACACGTCCAGCTACCTTTAATGTATAGAACACATTTCAATGTAGTCAGTATGTTTTCATTATGATGTGTTTTTCCTAGAAACAAGAGAAATAAATTTGGAAATAATAGTTTTTTCTAAGTAAAAAAACAATGAGGATTAGCTACACATGAAACATTTGCCAATTTTTTGCAAATGTTTTTAACTAAAACTCATGGGATTTTTCCTTAATGAGAAGGAACCTCCCACCTACTAAAATTCTCTGATACAATGTAAGCACCTCTAGCGGGACGATTTTATCCAAGAGGTCAAAGAAAGAACATTTTCCATCTTCTCTAAGTTCTCTCTTCCAGTAAGTGATGGTTTCAGCAAGCATAAAGAATGTTATTGTTGAGTTATGTCAATGTTTTATATATCAGATTGCCCTTTCTTGGAGTTTCCAAAATCAGCTAGTCAAGTTTGAAATTATTGATTGCCGTAGACTCTATATTGTGTTTCCCTAGATATTTTGATACCATCTGTATATATTTTGTTACACTAGTCAAATAACATGAAATAATATAGAAAGTATATTTATGTTACTGAGGAGAATGATCTTTATAAAAACTCATGAAGGAAAGCTCTCTATATTCAAAAAGTTTGTATCTGTCTCATGAACTTTTCTAGGATATTTTTATGAAGCTGTGAGCTCCTGGGAAAGAATCTGAAAATGATAAACACTGAGCAGAGGACAAATAGAAATAGAAGTAGCAATAAGCCATATGGGTAGAGAAGTGAATCATGGTCCAGAGGGAAAAGCTTTATTTAGTAAAAATTTAGTATGAGACAGTTACAAGGAAAAAACCTTTCACAATAATTGCCTTTTTGAAGTTAATTAAAATTGATTTTAAAGGGGGATCAAAATAGTAATCTGTTAAACTCTCTATTTTAAAGTCTTATTACATTCAGTACTAATTAATACCACAGAAAGGTTTGAAGTGTATTACTCCAAGGTGTGTTGTTTTTGTTTTTCCAAATGAAATTCAAAGTATTTCTGGCTGAGGTTATCCATTTCTTTGGTTTTATTACAGGTAATTTAAGATAGAATGTATGCCAATTGTTTCACTATGAAGAAATTCTTTTTATGCCATTTTTGGCTGAGTTATAATGTGTGATTAAAGGAGTTAAAGGTATCTTTTGAGCTTTCTGAAAATTACCATTTGAAAATGGATAATTATCAATCCTTTAAAAGGTTTTTTAATTAGTTATTATAGATGTATATACATATTTAATTAATATAATATATAATTAATATTTTTTGCTTTCTTCTCTTATATCAAACCTTCATTTAATATACTTTTTTAACCTTTGATCTTGTTTCATACTTCACTCTTTGCTGCATAAATATAGACTTCATGGCAATGTGATGTTTCATTATTTTATTCCCAGTCTGCATTTTCTTGATGTTAAGCTTATCAGTGAAAATTACAGAAATTTCTAAAAAACATGCATGTTAAATCTTCTATGATTCCATTTTTGTTAAAAAACAAAAAAGAATAAGTAAATAGAGATTGCAGAAGATGTATTAGGTGAACATAAGGATTTTATAACATACTAGAAAAAATAAAATGTCAGCAGAATCAGTATCTTGACCTGCAGATAATGAATCAGCAGATAGTGCCATGTATGTAAATCTATGTAAAAGACAAGAAAGAAAGAGAGAGAGAGAAAGAGAAAGAACAAGGAAGGAAGGAAGGGGAAAGAGAGAAAAGGAAGGAAGAAAAGCAAGGAAGGAGAAGAAAAGAAAAGGAAAGGAAGGAAGGAAGGAAGGAAGGAAAGAAGGAAAGAAAGGAAGAAAAGAAGGAAAGAAAAAGAGGAAGGAAGAAAAAGGGAGGAAGGAAGGAAGAAAGAAGGAAAGAAAGAGAAGAGAGAAAAGAGGGAAGGAAGGAAAGAAGGAAGGAAGAAAAGAAAAGAAAGAAGAGAGAGGGAATGAGGGAGGAAGAAAAGGAAGGGAGAGAGAGAGAAAGAAAGAGTAAAAAAATATATATATATGTATAGTATCTGAAACCTGTAACTGAAAATATTATCTTTGGTCACCAATAATTTATACTCATTTGAAAAATTCATTTCACATTGTGTCTTCAGAATTAGAGGCCATGACAAAATAGGAACATGCCAATTTATAACTAAAGATGAAATCTTAATTTTTGTAAAATTGTAACCAAAAATAGCATATTGATATTAGGAGTTTATAAGATGATGTGCTTAGAAATGTTATATATTGAATGAAGAATGGAGAATCATGTGCTTTTAGTTTATGATTCTGAGTTTTCATACTATGCTAAACAGATCATTTAAAATACAGTTTTGGTTAACTACAAAGAAAAGCTCCCTGAAATAAATCTGTTTGGGATATGTGATTGGGTGTGGTGCTAAACAGCAGCTTTATGTTTTAGCATAAATTGTTAAATGGGTGGTAATCTCCACTGCCCACACCAGTTGTACACAGAAGTTTTAAAAAGTAGGATGAAAGCATATGATTTCACTTTAGATGGAGCACCCAGTGAAAACTTTCCTGCCTGTTCTTCTTCGCCCCACAGGCAGGTTTTAGCCTTTCATATTACTTTAACTTCCTGAACAGATACTATTTCAGGAAAGTTATGTTTATAAGTAAAATGTAATATTCTTTGGATAAATTATTCTTGTTACATTGAATTTTCTTGATGAGTTATAAAGAAATTATAATTATTAGAGCAAAAATTTTGTTAAAATTCTGTGACAGTAGAAAATGATATTCTTTGTATATTAATCAAAATTAAAATTTAGTTGTATTTATTTCTTCTTTATTGTCCAATTGTCAACTCAAATACCAACTCTGCATTGTTATAAGAAGAGTATAGAGGAATTGGTATTTCAATAAAATAATTCCAAATTTTGTTTTATAATAATAGCTTTGAACAATTATTATATGTCCATAATGGGTACCAAATTCATACCTTAATACTTCGGTTGTATAAAAATCTACCTGAGATAGTTGTCCTGTAGCGTATATTAAGATACACTTCTTAGTCATTCATTCCATATTTGTCCACATAGTTTACATAAGTAATGTATTTGAAACTTTTTTTATTTCTTTTGAGTTTATGGATTGTTACTTATGTTGTGGTTTAAGGAATTATTTTGAAAGTAAAATTTATACTGAAACAAAAGCAAACAACCAAGACTATATTAAAAGGTTAAGGCAATTGCTTTTATCTTTCTTACCTTTAAAAGAAAAGAAACTTAGAAATACAAATTTAAGATTCTCATAGAACAACAGTTACTCTTTATTTAGAAACTTACCAGGAAAACATTATGGTGTATCTATATGTGTATTTTTTCTTGTATCTTCATGGGAATTTTTTGAGTAAACAGTTTTTATTTTCTAATACCATCTGAAAATTAAGCCACTTCTTGATTGAGTACAACCTTCTGTGAGTACAATAATACTTCAGTAACAACATCTCTAGTTCTCTGTATTTCTCCATGGCACACACTTACATGGAAATAAATTGGAAGTTTGGGAACTGTTTTTTTTTTCTTTTTCTGATTTTTCTCTCTTTAAATTAATATATCGATATGTATTTCATCACCCCTTCATATGTTTAACCATTGCTTATTGAACATCTGTTACTTATTAGGCACAGCGCTCAATACTGGATTTATAAGAATAAACTTGATAGATATGGTACCTGCTCCTGAGTTTTCTACGAGAAGTAAGGGAATGAAGATGTATATATTGTTTTAGAAGGAGAAAGGAGGAACACTAGCCTGGGTTGGGAGGGTCATCGGAAAACTTGCTAAAATAAATTATGTTAGAAGTTCATGAATGGAATGATAATGATTATGGTACCAGAGAGATTCAAAGAATGTTTTAGGGAAAAGAAAGAACCTGTGTGTTTGTGAAGACTCGAAGGCAAAAGAACATGGCTAGAGTTGTCAGGGAACTTAAAGTACTTCAGTGTGCTCAGTATGCAGTGTGGAAGTGGCAATGTGGTAGGAGTTGAGGTTGGAAATGTAAGCCAGTGCCAGACTGTACTGGATTGTTTAAACTGTGGGGTTTGGACTTTATCCTGAGAGAAATTAAAAAACATTAAAATAATTTACGGGAAGGATTCCCACAATCATAGTTGCTTTATAAAAAATATTGCCTAGTTATGCTGTGGAGAATGGATTGGAGGGTTCAGGGGACATTGTGAAGTGTAGTACCTAACAAGCCAAACTGAGCATTCCTTTTCACTTTCTGTGCTAAGTAAAACCAGATTACTGCCATGGGAACACTGCTTCACCCAGAGCCCTGTCAGGTGATAGCTCTTTTTTCTTCCCCATTAATCAAATCAGTGCGTTTAGGGGTGAAATCAGTTGTTTCTTTACTCTTCACGCATGCCTGGAGTCTATATTATCTACCTATGTCTCCTCCATTAAAACACTCAACTTTGTAACTCATACCATAAGACTGTATCAAACACTACACCTCACAGGTGTCTTCTTATTGCCTACCAGGATATGCGACCTCATTTCCTAATGATTTGTACTCCTGATTATGTTCATCCTACCCAATACCACTACTAACTAAATTCTGGGTAATTCTGATATGCATAGATATGTTCTTTCCGTATCTGTGGATTACTCTCCTCCATGTACCCACCCTGCAGGATCTACCTTGACATTGATTCCCAGAGATATCAAAGATCTTTGTCATTACCAAATAACTGGCACCTTTAAATTCTCAATTTTAAACACCCCATTAACTGACCACCGCCTCTTATTTTATGGGTTTACCACCTTCAGTATCTTAACTATAGCAATATTTCCACTACACTATCACATTGAATTGTGGAATATTTTGTGGAATATTTTGTCTATTTTGTGGAAGATTTTGTCTGTTCATTATCTTTATATCCCTGGTGTCCCATTCCCCTCCTTATTCCACTTAAGTCTAATGGTTATAATTAGATTATATTTGTATAATTTGTTTGACAATTATAATTGTCATAATAACCACTTCATATATATTCTCAGCTTGCCTCCTTTACTTTGCCTGGTGTTCTGCAAATCCTCAGCCCTGGCTAATTCCAAATCTTTCATTATTCCACACCTGCCTCTGATCACCTGAATATGAATGGGGGAGGGGGAAGCAAAACAAAAATACCATCCTGACTGATTTCACTTCAAATTCATGATCAGGAAATATAGGTCAGTCCTACACCTTCCCCCAGAAACTGTTCTCCCTTTCCAACCCATTCTCTCCCCCATTCTTCCAGATGATTATTTTACATTATAATTCCTACATGAACTATAAATAGCACCTCTGCATCCTTATTCCTAGCTGATGGTCTTACATTTGGTTTAATTCTCAAAATTGAAGCAATAAGGAAAATTGTTGGCAAACTCCCACCTACCACCATTGGTATGTCCACACCCTGCCACCTCTTTATTCTGAGAAATGTACTTTCTTTGTTCCTACCCAGGCCTTGGCTTTTGAGAAGACCCCATCATTTCTCATTTACATGAAATTATCACTCCAGGAAGTCTTGATCTATTCCACAGTGTCAGTTTCCCTGTGTTTATTTCTCTCATCCCAAAACTATAATAGCAACCTAATCTTTGTTCTTCATCCCATGAGCTACTGTGCATTTTTTTTTAAAGATTTTATTTATTTATTTGACAGAGAGAAGTCACAAGTAGATGGAGAGGCAGGCAGAGAGAGAGAGAGGGAAGCAGACTCCCTGCTGAGCAGAGAGCCCGATGCGGGCCTCGATCCCAGGACCCTGAGATCATGACCTGAGCCGAAGGCAGCAGCTTAACCCACTGAGCCACCCAGGCGCCCAGCTACTGTGCATTTAAATCACATTTAATCACACTGCTTTTCTGACTCTGTTCTTACAAAACTTATCAATGACTTCTACTGAATCCAGTGATTCTCTATTATGTCTTTCAGGAGTATTTGACATAGTGGATCACATCCTCTTCTTGGAAACATTCTATCCACATGGCTTTCTGTATGCCACAATATCTTGGTTTGTCTTCCATCTTACTGGTTTCATTGTCTTCATCTCTGTTGCTGATTTTTTTTTCTTTTCTTTTCTTCAAACCACTTAACCGTGGAATGTTCCAGCTCTCAGTCCATGGCTCTGTACTCTCTCTACATTTGCTCCCTTGGTAAGCCTGTTGAGCCTACAGTTTCAAATACCTAAATGTATCCTCTAAGCTGTGTCTGCTCTCTGAACTAGTGACTGCAATACTGATACAACACTTCCAGCTGGATACTAATAGACATTTCAGGTGTCATATGTCCCCGATTGAGTGTCTGACATTCACCACCTTCTCACTGAAAAACCAAACCAAACAAAACAAAACAGTCACAGTTTGTTTTGTCACAGTTTTCTCTATCTTGGTTGTTCCTGTCCAAACCCTCATAGTCATCCTGAGTTTTCTTTTTTTACACCCCATATATAATTAATCTAGAACTCCTGTTGGCTGTAGCTTCAAAATATAACCAGAATCCAACCACTTCTCACCACTTACACTATCACTCACTGTGATCCAAGCCACCATCATCTCTCACCTAGGTTATTGTCATAGCCTCCTAACTGGTCTCTTTTATTACTTATTTCGATTTCCCTCAGCCTATTCTCAATACATCAGCTAGTACAAAGCTATTTAAATGTTAACTCATAACCTGTGGTTTTTTTTCAAACCCTCTAATTAGTTTGTCTCCATTTCACTCAAAATCTCATAGTCCTTCTAAGAGCTTGTAAATTCCTGTGGAACTCTTCCTGTCTCCCTTGCTCATTCAATTCCAACTGCACTGGCTCTTTGCTAGCCTTGAGACATTTGGGACACCTCTCCACTTTAGGATTTTTTGCTCTCTCTTTGCCCTATCCCATGTACTCTTCACCCTGAGAACCACATGACCATGACATTTGAACACCTTGTGAATGGGAACTACATTGATGTATTAATTATCTATTGCTGCACAATATTATCCACAATTTGGCAGTTTACAGCAACACACATTCATCTTTTCACAGTTTCCATGAGTCAAGAGTCCAGCCATATAGCTTAGCTGTGTCCCCTGCAAGGTTGCCATAAATCTGCCAGGGCTGCAGTCACATCTGAGGCTTGATTGGGAAAGAATCTATGTCCTTGCTCACATTGGTGCTGACAGAATTCAGTTCTTCATAGGCTGGTGGATGAGAGACTCAGCTTCTTGGCCAAAGTCTGCCTTTACCTCCTTTCTGCTTGGGCCTTCCTGATAGCCAACTGTCTTCCTCAAAGTTAGAAATAGAAAGGCATTACAGTCATACGTGGGGTGATCAGAGAAATGACATCCTGCCGTCTTTAGAATATTCCATTTATTATAAAAGTAAAAGGACCAGATAATGGAGATCATGGGCTCTATCTTAGAGTATATACATCACACTTAACCACCATATTTAAAATTAAAAACACCTTGAACTTCTAATGTTTCTTACCCTCTTCAAGTTTCTTTCCCCCCAATATTTTCTAATCTCTAATATAATGTATAATTTATTTTGTGATTATTGTGAGTCAAAGAGTTAACAAAACTCTTTGCCCACTGCATGAGAATCAGAGCTTCAATTAAATTCCTAACTCTTTTACTCTGAAAAGACCTAAAGATGATGTCAACTGTCTTGTGATGTGTTATTGCTACTAATGACTATTGGTTGGCAAATTCCACTGGACCCAGAGGAGATCTGAAAGAACTGTAAATACTCGAGAAGTACATCCTGCTTTGGACTTCTCTGAATGTCTTGAGTCTTGTAATTACTGCGTCCCTTGCAGGGGGACATGTTAACATCTGACCGGGATACAGTTTCATGGCAGATTAGTGCTGGCCAGCAGTTTTGCACCTGTCCCATATGGACCTTATACCTTATACTCTCAGCTGTTTGCTGTGTGGCTATTACAGAGACTCAAATGGGAGGAATGTCTGACATCGATCGCCTCCTAGCAAGCTGTGGTTTCTGTCCTATATCCCCTGTGTAGGCTGGAAAGCCCATTGAGTTAAAATGTTTAGTTGAGATTAAAACTTGATAAGCTTTTTAATTATTACCTATCCCCCTTTCCAGAACATTAACTCCTCAAGGACAAGGACTTTTGATGATTTGTTCGCTAGTAGCTCTGTTAATACCACATTTCCCTTTATTCCTCCAAACCAGGTAGATAGTAGCTTCCTTTTTGTGTCAATTAACTCTTCCCCATTTACTTTATAGCTTTTTCTTCACAAATGTAACAAACTTCCTACATTAAATTCCCTTTGTTTTAATTACCTAGTTTAGTTTTTATTTTCCTGGTTGGTACCTGATTGCTACACACTCCCAGTGTCTGAGTTCAAACTCATAACTCCCTTTGAGAGAATCTAATTGCCTCATCTTTGCTTCTGTGTCAGCTATAAACAAAGAAACAGGGGCGTACAGTATGAGAATGCCCGAAGGGAAAAAGGAAGGGCTATCTCCAAGAGACAAGCATTGTGAGTTGGGCCGGTGTACTTAATATTCTAATTGAGCTGCCAAATATCATAATAATATGGTCAAGCAAAACATACTTGGATCAAAGACAATAGATACATATAGGCACAAGCTTTGCTCTTTCAGAAACAATTTTTTTTCTGGCTAAGTCATTCATACATAAATTCTTCATTTCCTCATCTGACTGTACTTTATCTATTTATCCTGCAATAAAATTCAGAGATAAAACTTTCAAATGTTTTCAAGTGGTCATCTCAGGAGTTTCTTCAACTTCAGATTTATATCTGCAAAACAATTCAGCAACATAAATCAGTGTGTGAAAGTGATTCCATTTCCTTTTAGGCTCATTTCCGTCTGAGCCTTCCACTTATTGGAATATATTATCAAAGCATCAAACAGAATGAATAATGCTTGAATGCTAGGTAGACCGTGGTTCTACCTATTACAGAATAAACAGATCATTAATTTTTTACATCTAGTACATAGTTCACACATGCAGAATGACTCTTCTTTAATACTGTGTGCCTTAATTTTTCAAGTATAGGAGTCTGATTTCTTAACGTGGGAATCTAGGCACTTCTTAACTGTTTTAGGATTCTTTCTCTAATACTGGGAATATCCTAATAAATACTTCTTGGCAACCAGGTTGATCATTAAGCAAAATTAATAGATTGTGATGGTTTAAAACAGAACTTCACAGATATTGTTCCCCAGAGATCATCTGAAGGATCCTGCGTCAGCCAAAGAATATGAATGTTGGACTTTAGTTAAGAGCCATTTTAGAAAATGTAGTAACTCAGCACAATTATATTAGACTATTGAAAGCTTCAACTACAATTACTAAAAGATTGAGCCCAAATCTGTGATTCCATACAATCACTTGTCTTCTGGCCTGGAGTACATACTGACAGATGCAAATTTGTAAAAAGGCTGTTTAAGAAAAGATATGTTCTAAGTCAGAATTTAAAACCTTTTCTTTAGTTATTTCCTTAAGAGAAAAAGTTATAAAAGTCTAGAGTTCTCAAGCTAAATTTTAGAAACCATTAAACCTATGATATTAGACCATAATTCTTTCCTAATTTCACATCTGGAGGAAAAGATTTTAGAGATGGAGTTTCTAGAAAGGGAAAGGAGTTTCCCTTTCCCCAGCTGAGCATGGCTCTGGGAAATTTTGTGAAGTTCATGGAGCTTATCTCTTGCTTCCTAATACCTCCTTTCTGTTCACACCTCCAACTTCTAAATATCCATGGTCTTCACACTAACCTCAGGTTTATTCTAGCACATTCTACTCAGGTCTGCTTCAACTGAGGATGGCTTTTCATGGAAAAGTGTGTCATGCTTCAGAACTGCTTTTTGAAATGTGCATTCATCCTTTTTTTTTCCCCCGCAAAGAGTTTATTTGTTTATTTGACAGAGAAAGAGAGAGATAGTGAGAGCAGGAACACAAGCAATGGGTGTGGGAGGGGAGAAGCAGGCTTCCCCCCGAACAGGGAGTCCGAAGTGGGGCTCGATCCCAGGACTCTGGGATCATGACCTGAGTCGAAGGCAGATGCTTAATGACTGATCCACTCAGGTGCCCCAAAATGTGCATTTATCCTGATTAAAACTACCATCTCTTCAACAAAAGAGATAATGGCTAGCAGAAAAGCAGTGACAGAATACTGTACATTTGAAATAACTACATATTTTATATCTTTTATTAGGCATCCTAATCTTAAGGAGATCCTTTTTAAGTCACAGAGCCTTACCCTAAACGTTTTGTGTTTTAGTTCCTCTTAGCATACCTTTATACAAGAATAAGCCACTTTCACCTACCCCTTCACTCCTAAACCCACTGCAGTTTAAATTTTACTCATACGTCTTTATTGATAATCCATCATTAAGGTCAGCAATAACTTTCAAAATGACAAGTTCCGTGGCCATAGTCAGCTGTATACATGACTTTTCTGAAGTTTTTAACACAAGTACCAACATTCCTGGGGGAGGGAAATCTCTCTTTGCTTGATTTCTCTGACACCTAATGCTCACTCTATTTCTCTGGACAATCCTTCATAGCATGTCAGAGACTTCATAATCTTGTGGGTTCCGTTATGTCTTAAGTATTTTTTCTCAAATGCTGAAGAAAACTCAATACTCATTCACTAAATTGAGCTGTTCTCTGAAGATATAGAAAGGTATATTTCTTTGTTAACAAAGAGGTTAGAGGAAATCAGACAATAAAATGAGACCTTTTAATACAATATGGTGATTATTGTTATAGAAATGAGGTTATCAAGCTGTCCCCTTGGTTAAAGTTTTTTAGTGCCTCTGAACTGTGCTCAAGACTCCTAAAGATAGCAGAACACCCTTGCAATAACATTTGCCTATCCACAGAGCATCATATCCTGCCACCCCGCCCCCAGATTCAGCCTGTGATGTGACCCAGAAATAGCCGTAAGAAAACATGTATCTTATGTGTCACACTCTCAAATTCATTGATGATCCATACTGAGGATCATCAATTGTTGGCAGCACTCATTCCTCCTGACATGTTAGCAGCAGCAGCTACAACACTTCCACATTTAGAGGTTGGAATTAGAAGCTCACAAGCCATCCATTGGTCCTACTGTGTCTTTATGACATGTTTAAGCTTTGTTCTCACATAAGTTAATGACCCCCATGCAATCTTAGATGGGCTCCTGTCCAATCTTAGATTCATACTTATGATGTCTTACGTTTGGAACACTTTTTTACTCTTTTGCTTGGCTGATTCCTTTCTTCTTTTTTTAGTAGTTAACTCTCCAGTTTCTCTAGGAAGTTTTCTTCAAACTCCCTCTCCCCTCAATCTATTCTCTGGCTAAGATAGGAATTCATCCTCTGCCTACTCTGTGTACTCTTCTATCAAAGCACCTTTTGAGTTGTCAATTATGCCTCTGCCTGTACCACTAACCTCAGTTTTGTACCTCCTACCAGTAGTGCCTAGTATGGTTTGGCTTATATAGAGATTTTTACTGAATGAAATAATGAATAATTGAATTTTTAACAGATAGCATATAAAGTAATAAAATAAAGTGAAAACATTTGGTCATGTTGAGAAAAATATTTTGTTACTGTTTTTCAGAATACACCACTTTCTTTTATTTGTGTATGTGATTTATCCCAAGTGCAATAGAACTGTGTGGGTGTGAGTGTGTCAGTGTGTTTTTCACATAAATAGAATATGGCTTTGGTGGTGAATGGTAATAAGAGGGGCTATCCACATTGTGAAAGGATTTTTATATTTTATATATATTGATAGATATAGGTATATGTAATCTCCAAGTTATATAAATTAACAAAATGTAAGTGTAATTATAATTTTAGAACTATCATTATTTTATCATAATGCCTCTGCACTGAAATTCAACATTTGAAATTTTAATGAATTTTAAAGAAAAATATTTTCCATTTCAATAACAGGATATATAAAAGGATAATATTCTGTTTATCCATTATAAATGCACTGATCATTTTCTGCTTTCTAAAACTGGGTCAGAAAGGGGAATTTTTGGTAGTGGTATTTTCTTTCTAGATGTGATGGATATTAGGACAGAGCCTAGTAATTAGGCACACAGACTCTGGAGTCAGATTAGGTTCCAAACCCAGTCAGTTATCTATATGACTGAATAAGTTAATTGATCTTTCCTTGGCTCCCTTACATCATCGGTAAAATAGGAATAATAATGGCACCTCTCTCATAATTTTGTTGTAAAGAACAAACAGATAATTCATGTTGAGCTTTAGAAAAGTATTTACACATATTGCTCAATTAATATTAGTTGCTGGTTTTGGCAAAATAAAAATGTAATCCAGAGAACGTATAATAATTACCCTGCCTGATAGCTCTCCTAACCATACTGTATTGATTTCTTTCCTCTACAACCTCTTAAAGACTACTGTTCATAGTGTAAAATTTTCCAAGGCTTTCATGCTAAAACTTTTATTTTCAATTCTATTTAATATACAAAGTAAGACTAAGAGAACGTTATGAAACAACAACCTTCATTTATTTTGAATTTATTCATTTATTTTGAATATCTGTCTGGAGAGAGATAACAATAAATTTATTGAAGTTAATAAGCTCAAACTTCCAAATCAAACACTCACTACTGTGTTTAATTTTTTCAGATACCAACACTTTTGAAATTATTTTCATTGTTCTTCTCACCTGGCAAAAATAATAGTTGTTTCTTGTAGAATTTTTTTTAATGGAAACTTTTTAAAAAATCACCTGTAGTTCCACCAACCAGATAAAATAGCAGTCAATCCATAGTCTTCTAGTATTTTACGTACTTGTATTTTTTTAAGATTTTTTTAAATAATTTTTTATTTTTTATAAGATTATTTATTTATTTATTTGACAGGCAGAGATAGAGGAGGAAGCAGGACCCTAGGATCATGGCCCAAGCTGAAGGCAGAGGCTTTAACCCACCGAGCCACCCAGGCACCCCTTATGTACTTGTATTTTTATGTACATATTCATTTTATAAATAGTAAGATTATATTTAACAGGCGGTTTTATAATCTGTTTTACCAACTTGAAAATAGATTGAGAATACAGGTACATATAATCACTTGCATCATTTTAAATAGCTGCATGTCATTTATTTGGAGAGATAAGTTACAGTTTATCTATTTTTCTACTTTTGTGCATTTGTTTATCAGTTCATCAAGACAAGGAATATACACCTTTTTTCACACTTTTGAAAACACTTTGCTAAATTTCCTTCTGGAAAGACTGTTTTATTTCCATTAGCAATGTATGACTTTAATTTAATTAACAGTGAAATTGCCATTTTTAAAAAAGTATATATTTGCTCAAGAAGATTGGATCATAGAAACCAAAGGGGTAGAGTTTCAAGGAAGGTCATTTTAGCAGTCATGTAATATAAGGACTGCAAAACAACCAGGGGACACTGGGGACACGTCCAGGAGAGGCTGAGAGGAGTGGTGGGAAAATCCCCTATTTGGTGTTGAGGCAGGAATGAAAAGCCAGAAAGTAGGACAATGACAATAGAATACATGTTTTAAGAAGATGTTAGCTAGAACGAAGACAAAAGGGAAAGTTTAGAGAGCTTTAATCTGTTTAAAAAGGTAGACTCAAATCTACCAGAGGACCCACCACCTGGATATCCCCTTACCATGAAAAGTAGAGATATGACAGTAAAAATATAAAATACATATAAAATATGCATGTTGTTGGTGGAGTGGGGAGGCTACAAGAATTTGAGAAAGTTCTACTTGGTAGCTTTTATCTTTTGTTAGAGAGGAATGCAACATAACTTGTGCAGAGTGAACAAACTTCAAGTCATCATCTATTAACTGACATTTTTAAAAAACCTATCAAGGAATATAAAAAACAAGATTCCATTATCTGTTGCCCCCCCAATTCAATATATAAAACCTATTTTAGGGGCTGTTTTAATTAACAGCAGGTGGCATTTACTGCCACAGAAACAAATCTATTCGTTAGTTAAATTTCTACTGAGTACCAAATCTAGGATATTTAGTTTGGAAATGCTTATCTATTTTAACCACTGGAAGTTATTTTATAAAACCGCATCCTTCGAGAGCTATTGCTAGAATATGTAATCATTTTGGCATAAAACTTAATCCCTAAAAATGTAGTTTGAATTATGGCATAATTTCTTTATCTTTGGTAAGGATTTGTGATGAAGCAGATGAGCCATTTAATCAGCTTTTTAAAAAAATACTTTGTGATGTGTTCTAGGGAAATGGCTCTATTTTCTATGGTAAGACATCTCTTAATCATACTGGACAGTTTCATTATATCTGCAATAAAGGAAATGAACAATGGAAACATTTATGCAGTGTCTGATTGTCTGGGGATGATGATCTTTAAGATGCAGACCTATTATTTAATGCTTTGGGGATTCCCTTCTCTTCCTCCATCATTCCTTTGAGCTCTGGTTTCTGGACAAATCCTAGGGAGAAAACATAAGCATTTATGTTATTTCTGGATTGGAAAATTAGACTTGTAATGAACAGTTAAATAATATTCTTAATTAACTAAAAATAGAGTTGGTTAAATTGCCATGAGTCATCATTGTGGCATTTTCCTCCTTTTTAGTAGAGAAAATGATCCATAACTCTGGGCACTCAGGACAGGTATATGAAACCCTTCCAACTTGTAGGTTTGTGACTCTAGGTTTGGAATATTTATGGTGCACTACACCTCTATGATGGTGATTTATTTTTACTGAGCCTCATGGGCTGTACATTGTCTTGCCAAGTTGGGGGAGGATCAGAAGAGGAAAGGAGGACTGAAATGCTATTTTGTTCCCTGTTGAGCTAATTAGGAATCTAGGGCTTATTTAGAAGGCTGCAAATCTAAAACTCCCTCTCAGTCAATTTGTTTCACCCAGGCCTTAATTTCAACTGTATTTAGTCTTTCTCCAGGTCAAAGGGGAAAGAGGTATATTCTTAAGTCTCAAGCCTCAGAGAAAAAAAAATTTCTTTTGAAAAGGTGGGTGGTGGTGACACTGAGAATCTGGTGGAACAGAAGACTAGTTGTGAGGGAGGACATCTTTTGTAGTAATAAAGTAAAAGGAAATGAAGGATTTGTAATGGAATGTGTCATATAATAATATAATAATACAATCACCTGGTCTTCTATAGAGGTAGATCTTCCATGTAATCTGGATTCTCCGATCACTTGTTCGTTGACATTGCTGTCCTTATAATCCACAGACTAACCTCTATTTTTCATTTTCTAGACTCTAAGATGCCTTTTTAAATAGTCTAATGATGATACACATGGTATTTTCAAGATAATAAATCAATTAGAATTAGTTCTATTTTCATCTCTTCAAAATTAGTAAATAATGTATTAGCTTTGACTAAAATGAGAAAGAAGCTCTGGTCCTGTCATCTACACATTACTGGTGTAAGCTATTACTTCTACAGAATGGGAAGATTTTCCTTCTTTGTGTTAATTTTTATTATTTTTTGTTTCATAATATATCCTAATGGAGCAAGTTGGGGGGGCAGGAGTTTAAGCAGTGCCTCATGTATACAAGATCAGGCAGGGGATAAAACAGAAGAACAATCTATAGTCACTATTCTAGATGAACATACCAAAAAATAGGGGAAAAGGATATTCATAAACAGTGATGGGAGATGATCTTTTTTTTTAAATATATATTTGAATACACTTTTTATATTTGAATATATCTTTGAATAGATAATCACTTGATCCAAAAAATCAATTGATGGACAAAAATACACATTGAAAACCTTGATTCCTTCTCACTTTTTGTGTTTCCTGTGTATCCTATTCATTATTTCTTTATGCAGACGTTAATATGTGTATGTGTTTTCTCCTTTCTTTAAATTACTATATACATGAATTTTTTGCTTATACAAGGCTTGCTAGGAATGGTGAGCAAAATACTTTAAGATGTGAGAAAAGAGGAAAATCACCTTTAGCTAAGAAGAGTTGAGGGATATTCCAAGGATGAGTTTTTGTTTGATTTATGACCTAAAATACAGTGATGCTGGGAAAGAGCAATTTATAGATACAAAGAAAGAATATCAAAATCCCAGATGTCAGAAAGTGGGAGTTTAGGGAATGATTAGAAAGTATCAGCATTTGACTGGTCTGTAAATGAAAAGAGTAATGAAAGACAAAACTGGATGAGTAGTTTGGGGGAATAGGCATTTTTACCTGTTGTAACCTTGAAATTATACATGCTTTGGAAAATATATACAAATTGTGCATTCTTGAAGTTGGTGTTTTTCTGGGTTTTTATGACTGCTTAAATTTCCACATATGACTAAACAATTCAGTGGGGTTTTTTTTAATATTACCACTTAAAATATTTAAAATCCAATTTAAAGCTTAATTGACATATGTTTTGATAACTGTGTAGCTTCTCTCTTTGAAACTTTCCAGCCACAATCACTGCAAAATCTCTGCCTAGTGTCAAGAGCCATTTACACTATCCATAGCTGTCCGTCATGGATGGGCCAAGCCTAGAAAAACAGAGATTCTTCCAAGTCCCAAACAGAGAATAAAATAGATAGATCTGGATTGATTTAACTTTTTGCCTTATCTTCTTGGGAAAAATATAGCTCATAGAGTTTCTGTGTAGCCAGGGTCCATCTATTTTAACCAGATGCACTTCTGGGTCTCCAGATGATATCATAATGATAGGGTAGTCTAGAGAATAATCATGCTATAGCTGCTTAGGAGAACAAAGAAACATTGATAAATGTTTACCACCCAACTCTAAAAGGATACTTTACTTAGAAATAATTTGATGACTACTTTCCTGATGATTTAGATCTAGTGAGTAGGATTGTGAAAACAATCCCTTGAGATCAGACCATGCTCTACATATTAAGACTAAAGAGGTTTTTTTCATGTAAACTTTTATTTTTAAGTATGTAAAATTATAAATATTAAGTGACAGAGTGGGCTTTTAGAGTAATACAAGAAATTCTTTTCAGCTGCTCTTACATTCCCTCCCAAATACTATCTTTCCAAACAACAAAGCTTGTTTCTGGATTTAAAATTTTTCTTCCATTTTAGATTAGTGAGTGATAAAATATTGTAGTAGGATCTATTATCTACACTTACTGTCATTTACCTTAGTTCTATATTCAGTAGGTGAAATAATTCTTTTAAAAATACAGCTAAAAGAATATACTTGTCAAGTGATATAGTTTCTGCTCATGATTTCATGTATATATCTTATATCATATGTATTTGGCTTATCATGTATTTTCCCTGGAAGTTCTTTTTATTCTGCACTTGTGAGGACAGTAATTACATAAATAGAAAATAGAACTACCCCATGACCCAGCAATCGCACTACTGGGTATTTACCCTAATACAAATGTAGTGATCCGAAGACACAGGTGCACCTGAATGTTTATAGTAGCAATGTCCACAATAGCCAAACTACGGAAAGAACCTAGATGTCCATCAACAGATGAATGGATAAAGAAGATGTGGTACACACACACACACACACACACACACACACAATGGAATACTATGCAGCCATCAAAGAAATGATATTTTGCCATTTGCGATAATGTGGATGGAACTAGAGGGTTTTGTGCTGAGCAAAATAAGTCAATCAGAGAGACAATTATCATATGATATCCCTGATATGAGGAATTTGAGAGGCAATGTTGGGGGATTGGGGGGTAGGGAAGGAAAAAATGAAACAAGATGAGATCGGGAGGGAGACAAACCATAAGAGACTTAATCTCACAAAACAAACCTAGGGTTGCAGGGGAGGGGGTTATGGAGAGGGTGACTGGGTTATGGACATTGGGGAGGATATGTGCTATGGTGAGTGCTGTGAAGTGTATAAACCTGGCGATTCACAAACCTGTACCCCTGGGGCTAATAATACGTTATATGTTAATTTAAAAAAAAAAAAAAGACTAACACTTGTTCAAGTCTCACAATCCAAAAGCGCTGTCATTAGTCCCAAACCATTATCTTACATGAACTTTCCCTGATTCTCAATAGTTCTCTGTCTTCATAGACTTCACTTTAAAATTACTTTCCCCAAGCCAAGGACCCTCTAAATATTCTCTGATTTTCCTTTTCTTGATACTGCTAAGATTCTTATGCCTTTCTTAGTGTTACCCCTCCCTGAAGTCCAACTGCTGAACTTGGTTTTGCTTGATCAACAAGTTTTTCTGATGATTTTTTGAGGGAACTGACATTCAACAGATGAGAAAAAAATTCTGAAACTCCATCTCGTGTCTACATCTTTGACCTATCATATCAGTTTTCTTTTTTTTCTTTTTTTTCTTTTTTTTTAGGGTAGGGGGAAGGGCACAGAAAAGTCAATGGATGATAATCTGACTTTTTCCATGGAAGTCATTATTACCTAAACACTGTTCACTTTATGACTTCCCTAATGTTTATTTGGCTGCTGCACATTAATCTGGTAGCTTGGCACCAAGACCAGTCCTAAACCAGAGAGCATGCTCTATCTCTGGGAGTTGGTATTTTCTGATGGGAGCTGGTTGATGTTCCCTTGGATAGATGATTCTTTTGGCACCATTTATCACAGCTAATTTAAGATAATTGGAATCTAATCCAGCTAGTATGATGGACAAAACAAAAAAAGATAGAGTTAGAATTCTGCCTTCACAATTTACTCAACATGCTATCTAAGGAAATTAATGAACTCCACTGAACTTGTTTTCCCATTTTGGGGAATAAAAATCACATTGTCATTGTGAGACTTAAATTTAAGAGGAAAAAATATTTTAAAGCTTCTAGTAAGGTTCCAAATATATTGCAAATGTTCAGTGGTTATTGGTGTTTCTTTGTTTATTCTCTTTCCTTTAATAATGTCATAGAACTCTGAAAATTTCCGTGAATATACTTTAACTAAATGGCATCTATGTTTATTATAAATAGGGGATATGGGAGACAGTAATTTTTAAAGTTACCAGAAGATAGGATTTATTTTGTATTAACATTCCTTTCAGGTTGATTTTAGCTTTTGAATGCTTAGTTAATGAATGCTAATGAACGAATAAGTGCTTAAAGAATGGTAAGTTGTACCTAAGTACAAGATAAAAAGACATTGTGGGTCTGCCTTCATCTCTGAACCTAAACCAAAATGACAGCCTAGGTCAAAGGAAACAAATCATATAAGGTAATTGTTAAAAAGTTAGAACAGATCCTAACTAGCTTTTACCTCTCTCACCTTTTGTCAGAGGAAAATGAGCTACTAAGGAGAGTTGTCAGATAAATCATAAATGTTCAATTAAATTTAAATTTTAGGAAAATAACAATTTTTAGTATAATTATTGCCAGAATTACATGGAACTAATTATTCTGAAAACATATTGTTTCTCTGAAATTCAAATTTAATGAGTGTCCTGTATTTTTATTTGCTAAATATGGAAATCCTATTACAAAGAGCCCTGGCATACCTGACATTTAGCATATATTTTATAAGTAGTGTTTCTTTCGTTATATTATCCCTTCCAGGTAGTTTGATCATCTGTTAAGATAAAAACATATTTAGAAGATTCTATTGGCAGGAACAGCTATTGCTTGAAACAACAAAAACAAAAGGAAAATAAAACAAGATACTTGCAAGGGAAAATGTTAGTTTCAAAATGCATGGATGAGAAATTATACATATGAAAACCAACCTGTCTTTTATGTCCTCGATAATACTCTAAGGTTTGCTTTTAAGGCTAAAAACCAGTGATGTTCATTAAACAGTTTTATTCAGTTCAACGAGGTGTTCAGAATATGTTAATTTGTAGAAACATTCTACATAGAATTAAATGGTAACAAATTAAATGATTTATAAAACACCCTGATTAATTTACAGATCATCCTGATTGCTTTATTATCATAAACGGTGCCTTAAAAATCATATTAAAATGTTAATCTACAACACATACAAATGTTATTTGACAGGATTGTGCTTTCAAAGAAAAACACAAAATGTTATGATGTTATTTTAAAAGATGTAGAGAACCTGAAATATATACCCCCCCACACACCCATCTTGAACAGCAAGGACCAAATTGCCCAGACTCCATAGTGTACTATGTACATTCACACAACTTGACGATTCCACTGCTGCCACCTTTTTCTTCCTCTCCTTCTTCTCCTTCCTCCTCCTCCTCGTCTTCCTTTTCCTCCCCTCCTCCTCCTCCTTCTTCTTCTTCTCCTTGCTCTTCCTACTCCTCCCCCTGCCCCCTCCTCCTCCTGCTCCTTCTCCTCCCCTTCCTCCTCCTTGTCCTCTTTCTCTTTCTTCTATATAAACCTATACATTAACAATTACTCCATGGGGTGGCATTTTGTTTTTTTATTCCTTCTCTTTTCGGTTTAGTTGCTATACAATAAATGTGAATTACAGGTATGCATTTTTTAAAAATTTTTAATTAACATATAATGTATTATTAGCCCCAGGGGTGCAGGTCTGTGAATCATCAGGCTTACACACTTCACAGCACTCATCATAGCACCTACCCTCCCCAATGTCCATTACCCCACCCCCCTCACCATACTCCCCTCCCCATGCAACCTTCAGTTTGTTTTGTGAGATTAAGAGTCTCTTACGGTTTGTCTCCCTCCCGATCCCATCTTGTTTCATTTTTTCCTTACCTACCCCCCAAATACAGGTATGCATTTTTAAAAAATAAAGTACAAAGGAAGATACTTTGAAATGAATTGCAGAATCTCCTTAACCAGTATTTACTTTTAATATACCTCCACATAATATACCTAAACAAAAATATAATGTCTTTATCATCCTTCTAATAACTTAGCTTGATATGTTCTTTAAATTATCAGATTAAAAGCAGAAAGAATTATTATCCTAAAGTACATGGAGTCTCCCCAATTTAATTTTTTCCCTTTATATATAGAAACAAAGAAGAAAAAGAAATTATGCATACCATTTCATGGGAAGACCCACTCTACCTTATCAGTTTAGGTTTTTCCAGTGGTACTGCATCTGCTTGTTACTTGGGGAAAAGGAATTACTACATAAGGGTGTGATATATATATATATCTCCTTCACTCATTTCTCCTACCTCCACCCCCTGTCTCTGACAACCACCAATCTACAAGTTGGGTGTTTGTTTGTTTGTTTTAGATTCCACATATAAGAGAGATGATAGGGTATTTGGCATTTTTCCTTCTCTGGCTGATTTATTTTACTTAGTCTAATGCCCTTGAGGTTTATCTGTGTTGTTGTAAATGACAAAATTTCATTCTTTTAATGACTAAATAATAGGCCATTTTGTGTATGTGTTTCTTCATTCATTCATCCATCCATGGTCATTTAGGTTGTCCTAATTGTTTAGCCCTTCATGCAGGTTGCTTCTATATCTTGACTATTATAAATAATTTGGCAATGAACGTGGGGGTGCATGTACCTTTTCCAGTTAGTGTTTTTATTTTCTTTAAGTAAATATTCAGAAGTGAAATTGCTGCATCATATGGTCATACTATTTGTAATTTTTTGAGAAAGCTTTGTACTGCTTTCCACAGTGGCTGAACCAGTTTACATTCCCAGGAACAGTGCATGAGGGTTCCCTTTTTTCCACATCCTTGCCAACACTTTTTATTTCTAACTTTTTGATAATAGCTATTCTAGCATGTATGAGGTGATATCTTATTGTCATTTTGATTTACATTTCCCTGATGATTACTGATGTCAAGCATTTTTTTATGTACTTGTTGGCTGTCTCTATGTCATCTTTGGAAAAATATCTATTCAAATATTCCACCAAATTTTAGTCAGGTTATTTCTTTGCTATTGAATTGTATGAGTTCTTTATATATTTTGGATATTAGCTCCTTATCATATATATATGATTTGCAAATGTCTTCTCCTATTCAGTATGTTGTCTTTTCATTTTGTTGATCATTTCCTTTGCTGTAAAGAGCTTTTTAGTATGATGTTCTATTTATTTACTTTTGCTTTTGTTGCCTTTGCTTTGGTGTCAGATTCAAAAAATCATCACCAAAACCCATGTCAAGAGACTTACCACCTATGTTTTCTTTTGGGAATTTTATAATTTCAGAAATTACATTCAAGTCTTTAATCCATGTTGAATTTTAAGTTACTGGTAGTTTTTTGTTTTTGTTTTGTTTTGTTTTGTTTTTTGAGAGAGAGAGAGAGAGAGAGGGCGCAAGTTGGCGGGGTGAGGGGGGTAAAAGGACAGAAAGGGAGAAACTTCTAACTGGACTCCAGACACAGCATAAACGATGATGCAGGGTGCAGTCTCATGACTCTGAGATCATGATCTGAGCTGAAATCAGTTGTCACACACTTAACTGACTGGGCCATCCAGGCGCCACAAGTTAATATATGGTGTAAGATAGTGGTCCAGTATCATTCTTTTGCATGTGTCTGTATAGGTTTTCCCCAGTAGCATTTATTGAAGAGAATGTCCTTTCCCCTCTGTATATTCCTGGCTCCTTCATCATAAATTAATTGACCTTGTATATGTAGGTTAATTTCTGGGCTCTCTATTCTGTTCCATTGATCTTTGTGTCTTTTTTTTATGCCAATTCCATACTGTTTCAAATGCCATTACCGTTTTTTTTTTTTAAAGAAGACTATTCTTTTCTTTAGAATGACTTTACCTTGGCAAAACGCTTGACATTTTCTACATGTCTAGATTGATCCATCTTCAGCAGAATGCATCAACAAGACAGTTTGTGCCCTAAATTAATTAAACCTTGAGTCTCAAATATCTTCAGTTTGTTGTTGCCATCAATCCTACACTGTTGTATCTGGGTCTTTACCCAATCCTATTTAAGCTACCACTTTGTGAGATCTGCCTTAAACTAAACTTTGAATTTCAATAAATTCTGACCTTTGATTCTCTCCTCAGAGACACTGCTGAAGCTCTCAAAGTGATGATATCTCCTAAGGCAGTAATCAACAAACTCAGCTTTGTCACATCAACAAGTTATTCTGGTGACATTCGGGGAGTTTGCCTACAGCAATATTAAGGGCAGAGATCTAGAACCAGACTCCCTGAGTCCAAATCTCAGCACTGTTATCCACTATCTGTGTGACCTGAGGGCAGGTTATTTAACCTCTCTTGGTCTCAATTTCCTCATCTGTGAAACATGGGACAATAATATCTGCTTCATAAATCATCATGTGGATTGGTAGTGCATTTACATACGCAACAAATTTAAGCAGTACCTGGCATGTAGTAATGCAGTTATGTATTATGAAATTACTATTAATATTTTACATGATTTAAGTTAGCCTAATACTAATTTTAATTCTATTCATGTATTAAATATTTAAGTATTCATGTATTAAATATTTAAGTATTTTAAAATGTATATGTGTATGCACACGTGTGTCTGCATTATAAAAGAAAAACTACTTTAGATACTTGTTAAAAATGGCAGGGAAGACTTTATTTAAGAATATTGCAATAGGGGAGGAGTCAAGATGGCGGAGAAGTAGCAAGCTGAGACTGCTTCAGCTAGCCGGAGATCAGCTAGATAGCTTATCTAAAGATTGCAAACACCTGAAAATCCATCGGCAGATCGAAGAGAAGAAGAACAGCAATTCTGGAAACAGAAAAACAACCACTTTCTGAAAGGTAGGACCGGCGGAGAAGTGAATCCAAAGCGACGGGAAGATAGACCCCGGGGGGAGGGGCCGGCTCCCGGCAAGCGGCGGAGCAACCGCGCACAAAATCAGGACTTTTAAAAGTCTGTTCCGCTGAGGGACATCGCTCCAGAGGCTAAACCGGGGCGAAGCCCACGCGGGGTCAGCGTGGCCTCAGGTCCCGCAGGGTCACAGAAGGATCGGGGGTGTCTGAGTGTCGCAGAGCTTGCGGGTATTGGAACGGGAAAGCCGGCTACAGAGACAGAGCCGACAGTAAGCTCGCAGCTCCGTGTTACCTTGAACCGGTCGCAGGCTCGGTGAGCTCGGAGCGCGGCCGGAGGTCAGGCAGACGGGAGTAACTGGGCGCTGTTCTCTGAGGGCGCCCTGAGGAGTGGGGCCCTGGGCTCTCGGCTCCTCCGGGCCGGAGACCAGGAGGCCGCCATTTGTATTCCCGTCCTCCGGAACTCTACAGAAAGCGCTCAGGGAACAAAAGCTCCTGAAAGCAAACCCGAGCGGATTACTCACCCCGGCCCCGGGTAAGGGCGGTGTAATTACGCCTGGGGCAAAGACACTTGAGAATCACTACAACAGGCCCCTCCCCCAGAAGATCAACAAGAAATCCAGCCGAGACCAAGTTCACCTACCAAGGAGTGCGGTTTCAATACCAAGGAGAGCAGCAGAATTCCAGAGGAGGAGAAAGCCAAGCACGGAACTCATGGCTTTTTTCCTGTGATTTTTTTTAGTCTTGCAGTTAATTTAATTTTTTCTTTTTCATTTTTTTTTTTTTTCTCGCCTTCGGGTAAAATTTTTTTTTTTAACTGTTACCTTTTTCTTTTTTAACGATTTTTTACTAGTTTATCTAATATATATATATATTTTTTTACATTTTTCTTAGGTGTTTTCTTTTTTAAAAAAAATTCTTTTCTTTTCTTTTCTTTTTTTTTTTTTTCTTTTTTCTTTCTTCCTTTTTGAACCTCTTTTTATCCCCTTTCTCCCCACTCACGATTTTGGATCTCTTCTAATTTGGCTAAAGCATATTTTCCTGGGGTTGTTGCCACCCTTTTAGTATTTTACTTGCCCCTTCATTTACTCTTATCTGGACAAAATGACAAGACGTAAAAATTCACCACAAAAAAAAGAACAAGAGGCAGTACCGAAGGCTAGGGACCTAATCAATACAGACATCGGTAATATGTCAGATCTAGAGTTCAGAATGACAATTCTCAAGGTTCTAGCCGGGCTCGAAAAAGGCATGGAAGATATTAGAGAAACCCTCTCGAGAGATATAAAAGCCCTTTCTGGAGAAATAAAAGAACTAAAATCTAACCAAGGTGAAATCAAAAAAGCTATTAATGAGGTGCAATCAAAAATGGAGGCTCTCACTGCTAGGATAAATGAGGCAGAAGAAAGAATTAGTGATATAGAAGACCAAATGACAGAGAATAAAGAAGCTGATCAAAAGAGGGACAAACAGCTACTGGACCACGAGGGGAGAATTAGAGAAATAAGTGACACCATAAGACGAAACAACATTAGAATAATTGGGATTCCAGAAGAAGAAGAAAGTGAGAGGGGAGCAGAAGGTATACTGGAGAGAATTATTGGGGAGAATTTCCCCAATATGGCAAAGGGAACGAGCATCAAAATTCAGGAGGTTCAGAGAATGCCCCTCAAAATCAATAAGAATAGGCCCACACCCCGTCACCTAATAGTAAAATTTACAAGTCTCAATGACAAAGAGAAAATCCTGAAAGCAGCCCGGGAAAAGAAGTCTGTAACATACAATGGTAAAAATATTAGATTGGCAGCTGACTTATCCACAGAGACCTGGCAGGCCAGAAAGAGCTGGCATGATATTTTCAGAGCACTAAACGAGAAAAACATGCAGCCAAGAATACTATATCCAGCTAGGCTATCATTGAAAATAGAAGGAGAGATTAAAAGCTTCCAGGACAAACAACAACTGAAAGAATTTGCAAATACCAAACCAGCTCTACAGGAAATATTGAAAGGGGTCCTCTAAGCAAAGAGAGAGCCTACAAGTGGTAGATCAGAAAGGAACAGAGACCATATACAGTAACAGTCACCTTACAGGCAATACAATGGCACTAAATTCATATCTCTCAATACTTACCCTGAATGTGAATGGGCTAAATGCCCCTGTCAAAAGACACAGGGTATCAGAATGGATAAAAAAACAAAACCCATCTATATGTTGCCTCCAAGAAACACATTTTAAGCCCGAAGACACCTCCAGATTTAAAGTGAGGGGGTGGAAAAGAATTTACCATGCTAATGGACATCAGAAGAAAGCAGGAGTGGCAATCCTTATATCAGATCAATTAGATTTTAAGCCAAAGACTGTAATAAGAGATGAGGAAGGACACTATATCATACTCAAAGGGTCTGTCCAACAAGAAGATTTAACAATTTTAAATATCTATGCCCCCAACGTGGGAGCAGCCAACTATATAAACCAATTAATAACAAAATCAAAGAAACACATCAACAACAATACAATAATAGTAGGGGACTTTAACACTCCCCTCACTGAAATGGACAGGTCATCCAAGCAAAAGATCAGCAAGGAAATAAAGGCCTTAAATGACACACTGGACCAGATGGACATCACAGATATATTCAGAATATTTCATCCCAAAGCAACAGAATACACATTCTTCTCTAGTGCACATGGAACATTCTCCAGAATAGATCACATCCTCGGTCCTAAATCAGGACTCAACCGGTATCAAAAGATTGGGATCATTCCCTGCATATTTTCAGACCACAATGCTCTAAAGCTAGAACTCAACCACAAAAGGAAGTTTGGAAAGAACCCAAATACATGGAGACTAAACAGTATCCTTCTAAAGAATGAATGGGTCAACCGGGAAATTAAAGAAGAATTGAAAAAAATCATGGAAACAAATGATAATGAAAATACAACGGTTCAAAATCTGTGGGACACAACAAAGGCAGTCCTGAGAGGAAAATATATAGCGGTACAAGCCTTTCTCAAGAAACAAGAAAGGTCTCAGGTACACAACCTAACCCTACACCTAAAGGAGCTGGAGAAAGAACAAGAAAGAAACCCTAAGCCCAGCAGGAGAAGAGAAATCATAAAGATCAGAGCAGAAATCAATGAAATAGAAACCAAAAAAACAATAGAACAAATCAACGAAACTAGGAGCTGGTTCTTTGAAAGAATTAATAAAATTGATAAACCCCTGGCCCGACTTATCAAAAAGAAAAGAGAAAGGACCCAAATAAATAAAATCATGAATGAAAGAGGAGAGATCACAACTAACACCAAGGAAATACAAACTATTATAAGAACATACTATGAGCAACTCTACGGCAATAAATTTGACAATCTGGAAGAAATGGATGCATTCCTAGAAACATATAAACTACCACAACTGAACCAGGAAGAAATAGAAAGCCTGAACAGACCCATAACCAGTAAGGAGATTGAAACAGTCATTAAAAATCTCCAAACAAACAAAAGCCCAGGGCCAGACGGCTTCCCGGGGGAATTCTACCAAACATTTAAAGAAGAACTAATTCCTATTCTCCTGAAACTGTTCCAAAAAATAGAAATGGAAGGAAAACTTCCAAACTCATTTTATGAGGCCAGCATCACCTTGATCCCAAAACCAGACAAGGATCCCACCAAAAAAGAGAGCTATAGACCGATATCCTTGATGAACACAGATGCGAAAATACTCAACAAAATACTAGCCAATCGGATTCAACAGTACATTAAAAAGATTATTCACCACGACCAAGTGGGATTTATTCCAGGGCTGCAAGGTTGGTTCAACATCCGCAAATCAGTCAATGTGATACAACACATCAATAAAAGTAAGAACAAGAACCATATGATACTCTCAATAGATGCTGAAAAAGCATTTGACAAAGTACAACATCCCTTCCTGATCAAAACTCTTCAAAGTGTAGGGATAGAGGGCACATACCTCAATATCATCAAAGCCATCTATGAAAAACCCACCGCAAATATCATTCTCAATGGAGAAAAACTGAAAGCTTTTCCGCTAAGGTCAGGAACACGGCAGGGATGTCCATTATCACCACTGCTATTCAACATCGTACTAGAGGTCTTAGCCTCAGCAATCAGACAACAAAAGGAAATTAAAGGCATCCAAATCGGCAAAGAAGAAGTCAAATTATCACTCTTCGCAGATGATATGATA
The DNA here is from genome assembly GCF_030435805.1 of Mustela lutreola. NCBI lineage: Eukaryota > Metazoa > Chordata > Mammalia > Carnivora > Mustelidae > Mustela > Mustela lutreola. The sequence continues at coordinate 143,059,493 of NC_081293.1, read as the reverse complement.
CTATATGTGGAAAACCCAAAAGACTCCACTCCAAAACTGCTAGAACTTATACAGGAATTCAGTAAAGTGTCAGGATATAAAATCAATGCACAGAAATCAGTTGCATTTCTCTACACCAAGAGCAAGACAGAAGAAAGAGATATTAAGGAGTCAATCCCATTTACAATTGCATCCAAAACCATAAGATACCTAGGAATAAACCTAACCAAAGAGACACAGAATCTATACTCAGAAAACTATAAAGTACTCATGAAAGAAATTGAGGAAGACACAAAGAAATGGAAAAATGTTCCATGCTCCTGGATTGGAAGAATAAATATTGTGAAAATGTCTATGCTACCTAAAGCAATCTACACATTTAATGCAATTCCTATCAAAGTACCATCCATCTTTTTCAAAGAAATGGAACAAATAATTCTAAAATTTATATGGAACCAGAAAAGACCTCGAATAGCCAAAGGGATATTGAAAAAGAAAGCCAACGTTGGTGGCATCACAATTCCGGACTTCAAGCTCTATTACAAAGCTGTCATCATCAAGACAGCATGGTACTGGCACAAAAACAGACACATAGATCAATGGAACAGAATAGAGAGCCCAGAAATAGACCCTCAAATCTATGGTCAACTAATCTTCGACAAAGCAGGAAAGAATGTCCAATGGAAAAAAGACAGCCTTTTCAATAAATGGTGCTGGGAAAATTGGACAGCCACATGCAGAAAAATGAAATTGGACCATTTCCTTACACCACACACAAAAATAGACTCAAAATGGATGAAGGACCTCAATGTACGAAAGGAATCCATCAAAATCCTTGAGGAGAACACGGGCAGCAACCTCTTCGACCTCTGCCGCAGCAACATCTTCCTAGGAACAACGCAAAAGGCAAGGGAAGCAAGGGAAAAAATGAACTACTGGGATTTCATCAAGATCAAAAGCTTTTGCACAGCAAAGGAAACAGTTAACAAAATCAAAAGACAACTGACAGAATGGGAGAAGATATTTGCAAACGACATATCAGATAAAGGACTAGTGTCCAGAATCTATAAAGAACTTAGCAAACTCAACACCCAAAGAACAAATAATCCAATCAAGAAATGGGCAGAAGACATGAACAGACATTTCTGCAAAGAAGACATCCAGATGGCGAACAGACACATGAAAAAGTGCTCCATATCACTCGGCATCAGGGAAATACAAATCAAAACCACAATGAGATATCACCTCACACCAGTCAGAATGGCTAAAATCAACAAGTCAGGAAATGACAGATGCTGGCGAGGATGCGGAGAAAGGGGAACCCTCCTACACTGTTGGTGGGAATGCAAGCTGGTGCAGCCACTCTGGAAAACAGCATGGAGGTTCCTCAAAATGTTGAAAATAGAACTGCCCTATGACCCAGCAATTGCACTATTGGGTATTTACCCTAAAGATACAAATGTAGTGATCCAAAGGGACACATGCACCCGAATGTTTATAGCAGCAATGTCCACAATAGCCAAACTATGGAAAGAACCTAGATGTCCATCAACAGATGAATGGATCAAGAAGATGTGGTATATATACACAATGGAATACTATGCAGCCATCAAAAGAAATGAAATCTTGCCATTTGCAACAACGTGGATGGAACTAGAGCGTATCATGCTTAGCGAAATAAGTCAAGCAGAGAAAGACAACTATCATATGATCTCCCTGATATGAGGAAGTGGTGATGCAACATGGAGGCTTAAGTGGGTAGAAGAATAAATGAAACAAGATGGGATTGGGAGGGAGACAAACCATAAATGACTCTTAATCTCACAAAACAAACTGAGGGTTGCCGGGGGGAGAGGGTTGGGGAGAAGGGGGTGGGATTATGGACATTGGGGAGGGTATGTGATTTGGTGAGTGCTGTGAAGTGTGTAAACCTGGTGATTCACAGACCTGGGGATAAAAATATATGTATATAAAAAATATATGTTTATAAAAAATAAAAAATTTAAAAAAAAATTTAAAAAAAAAATATTGCAATAGAGGTCAAGCCTACTGCAAGAAGGGAGAGAAACTGAACTGAAACAAAAGGTGGGAAGATGTTTAAATGCTGGAGTGAGCTAATAAGAGAGTAGCTGAGGAAGTTAGTAGGGAGGTTGGTCAGTGTGTTTAGGACATCTGTGTTTGATAATTGACATTTTTTGAAGTTAGGCTTCTACCTTCCCATGGAGGCTAAGAGATAGGGTCCTATTTGTCTTGATGATTGTATTTAAAGGAATGACTCCCAGTTCCCCAGGAAAGACATTTCTGGGTTTTAAAACTGATAAAAGGCCAAACAACTTATATTTCAAAGGGCAGAGAAATAATTCAAAATTGCAAGTTTCCTAAAGTAAATATTCCAAGAAAAGGCCTATGGTTACAAGAAAGACTCGGAAGTTTAGTCAGATGAGGGAAACTTAAGGCCATCTTGGTCAGGATATATGTATTTAACTGTTACTTAAAGGACAAATGTTAACACCTGTAGGAGGAATGTTCATCCTAACTTATTTTTACAGTAACATTTAGTTTCCTTACCTTTTCATATCCTGCCTCCTGAAACAGATTTTAAATTCTATAGATTTGTGTGCTCGGTTTTCAAGTGTAAATTATTCTTTATGCAAGAAAAAAGGTTTTCTCTAGAGCTAAACCAAATATACTGTATAGACATTGTCACAGAAGTGTAGACAAGATGTTAAATACCAAGTTGACCTGTTCCTTCTTCTCACAAATGAAGCAGACACAGGGACTGTAGAGGGAGAAGGAAGCTTCACGAGCTTCTTTTCTTCCTTGATGTTGCTTTCATTTTTTTCTGATGAAATTGTCTTTGAAAACTCTGACATAAACCTGACCTTCCAAATTGGAAAGAGCACACAACATTGGTAGACAGTTTCTCCACCCACATGTTCTGGATTTCAGCTGCTGCTTCTGGAAGCTACTTCCCCTTGTTCTCTCTCCATTGTCTGGTATGAATATGTGCAGACACAGAGCTTCATAGCAAAATAATCTTTCAGGCAGTTCCAAATGTTACAAGGCAAATTTGAGGTTGATTACACAATGTTTACGGAAGAGAAGCATTCCGACTCTTTCTTTGCCTCAATCATAAGGGTCACTTCACTTTTTATACTTGTGGGGGGTAATATATTTTCTATTTCTTAAGTGGCTGTTGTTTAGTTGTTTAGGTTTTAGGTGATATTTACACGTATCATTTCCTTCAGTTTTGTTTTCATGTAACTCTAGTACTTAGGGATTTTTAAAGTACCTTTTGGTGATAAAATAGGTATGAAAATCTGAGGCTTATGAAAAGATTCAGGTCAACTTTCTACTACTAACCAGTCATTAGACTCCTTTTTTTTTCTTCATTAGAGCAACTTCTAGTAGAAAACAGGAGGGCAACACCCTGAATCTTTTGGTATTTAAATTACATATTTACATACTCCTGATTTCTACCTGAGCTGATCATCTCACTTCATTGCACCTGCCAATTATATCATCTGTAGCTGCTCCTTTACACTTTTGAATTACAGGCTTCAGTCTTGGGGCTCATTATTTTCTCCATACACGTGTCTTATGTCTAGGTCAAAGCAGGGATCTTGTACCAGCATTTTCATATGTAATATCTGATATGGATGATACGGGACAGGAATTTTCTCTTCTTTTGCCTTACTTACCAATCAAAAGCTGGTTCCTTTTGTTCATTGACTAACTTGTTAGTAAACACATGATCTCTAAATTTATGGAAAACACCATAACATCTTAGAAACACCATAAAAACATGGATTTTTAACAAGATTTATAAAATTATATCTTAGTAAACGAAATCCTGTTAATTATAACCAGAGAGAACGTTATCTTTAAAATCTTCAGAATAACTGTCTTCAACCAAGGAATCATTTCCATATCTGTCTTTAAACAGTTATATACCAGGAATATTTCACAACATATGACTTAAATTCCTTGAACTTGTCCCTCTTGCTAATGACATAGAGAGCAGTATCTTATTTTCCTTTATTTAATATTTTTGGTGTTTAGCAACTGTTACAAAGTTTTTCTTCAAGGTTCCATTCACTAATAACAATGCTTCTAGAAATCATCTTTTTCTTAAAATTTTATTTTATTTTTTTCAGTGTTCCAAGGTAGGAATCGTCTTCTAAAGGATACCAAAATGCAGAGAATAAGAAGCATCTTTTGTGTGGAATTTTCTCCTGACTTAGCCTAAAAATTGAACAAGTTTTTCATTCTGAAAAACAGAATTGCCTTGTTTACCAGTTTGTTTTTGAAAACTAGTGTTTTTAAAGTCACCAATTTCATTTCTCAGCATTTCATCTACAGGTCCCCAAGGGTCCATGTCTGTTGGCGGTGGCAATGATCTCAGCCTCTATTTTTCTTCGTTAGGATCTGTTTTCCAAAACAATAATTAATTTGTCTCTAGGAAAAACAAAACAAAACCAAAGAAAACAAAAAACTACTTACTTCTGCTCCAGCGATTGCAGTAGTGGCCAGTGAGAGTCTCAAGAAGGGTCTCTTTGAGCAGGCATTTGCAGAATTCATAGAAGAAAGAGAAGTCATTCTAGACAGAAGAAAATTATAGCAAACCGCCTGATACGCTCTGGGAACAGTAAGTAGCTCAGCTACTTAAACCATAGGTAAGAGTGAGTGACAGGTGGGAGACATAAGCCAAAGGAATGTGAGGCTGGATCTTAGAAAGTGTTATTTGGAAACTAACCAGTGGTCTGCAGGTTTTTTTGTTTGTTTTTTGTTTTTACTGCTGGAAAGCCAAAAATAGTTTTTATGTGCTGAAATAGTAGTATAATAACTCAAAGAAGAAAAGATTTTGTGACATCTGAAATTATATGAAATTCAAGGTTCAATGTACTTAAATAAAGTTTTATTAGAACATAGCCATTCCCATTTATTTTCAAATTGTGACTGTTTTTACATAGGGTGGTGGATTGAGTGGTTGAAACAGAGACCACATGGCCTGCGAAATCTAAAATATGTACTGTGTGTTCCCTCCCAGAAAAATTGTGCTGACCCTTGCTGTAGACCAAAGACTGAAGAGTTTATTCTGTGAGTGAAAAAAGGCATGGATGGATTTTAAAGAATAAAGTGTCTCACTGTGAGCTCTTTTGTAAACTATTTTCTTGGGTGGCTTATTATGAAAATGGTTTGAGTACAGACAAGACCAATGTCCAAGTAAGGCGTCAGCAGATTAGAAACTCAGGATATTTTGGGTTCTCTTCTGAGCTGGGAAAATGAAGATATGATGACACTGACCTTGGGAGAGAGAGACATTCATACAGAATCAAGTACTTCAAGATGGCAAGAAATAAGGACATTCCCTGTGAGATAGGAAATAACGAGCCCACATAGGAAGATTCAAGTTACAATTTACTTGATTAACATAAATTCACCTGTGGTCTAAACAATAAATGCATGGAAGGACTGTTTTCAATCATTTTCCAGAGGTGGTTGTTAGTGGTTGAGTTTCAGGTGACGACTTATTTTGATAAATCTTTTTTATCTAATATGTTTTATCATTTGGTCAACCCCTTGTAATATTTTTTTTCCTTTATATAATTTTTTATTTTTTATAAACATATATTTTTATCCCCAGGGGTACAGGTCTGTGAATCACCAGGTTTACACACTTCACAGCACTCACCAAAGCACATACCCTCCCCAATGTCCATAATCCCACCCCCTTCTCCCAAACCCCCTCCCCCCAGCAACCCTCAGTTTGTTTTGTGAGATTAAGAGTCACTTATGGTTTGTCTCCCTCCTAATCCCATTTTCTTTCATTTATTCTTCTCGTACCCACTTAAGCCCCCATGTTGCATCACCACTTCCTCATATCAGGGAGATCATATGATAGTTGTCTTTCTCCGCTTGACTTATTTCGCTAAGCATGATACGCTCTAGTTCCATCCATGTTGTCGCAAATGGCAAGATTTCATTTCTTTTGATGGCTGCATAGTATTCCATTGTGTATATATACCACATCTTCTTGATCCATTCATCTGTTGATGGACATCTAGGTTCTTTCCATAGTTTGGCTATTGTGGACATTGCTGCTATAAACATTCGGGTACATGTGCCCCTTTGGATCACTATGTTGTCCTTGTAATATTTTTGATCAGACTCCTTTGAGATATGCCCAACACTGTAAGCAATGCATGCTGTGCGTGGGCTGCTTGCTTGTTTCTCCTACATCCACTTCCTGCCTTTTCTTTGTTCTGCTCTGAATTACAGAGAACAAACCCTGCCACCTGGCATAGCTGGGCTTCTTAACCTTTTTCTTCCTTCTGCTTCTGGCCACTTTGGGCAGCAACAGGAAATTGAATAGTGAGGAGGAGGGCAGAAGCCAGCGTATTTTCCCCTCTGACTGTTTAAGGGCAGCATTTTCAGCCCCATTGTGTCTCCTTTATGGTTGCCCCGCCTGTTGTCCCACTGTCATTCCAATCCCGCTGCAGCCTTGGCTCCCAGACTCTGGGGATTCCACTTTCCCTCCCATGGATTCTCCAGCAAAGGAGAATTCCTCCCTTTTCGATTCTCCAATAGCAAAGGCTTTTGGATATGGTTGATCTGTTACTGTTGTTAATCTCTCAAACTGTGCACTATCTCCTTTTGGTTTTTATGCTCTGCCGTCAATTTTGTTTTTGTGTTTTGGTTTTGGTTTGGTTCGGTTTTGTATCAGCTGCTTTGTTACTGCTTTTATTTTTAATTGCAGTGAAATATACACAATCTGAAGTTGACCAATATGACCATTTCTCAGTGTACAGTTCGGTGTGTATTAAGTCAACATTGCAAGTGTAGAACTCAGTGGTCAGATGTATTCAGTGTTTTCTAAGTGTCACTGCTATCTAGTTCCAAAACTTTTCCATTACCCAAAACAAGAACTCTGTAACTATTAAGCAGTAACTCCTGGGGCACGTTGGTGGCTCAGTTACTGAAGGTCTAACTCTTGATTTCGGCCCAGATTGTGGTCTCAGGGTAATGAGATGGAGCTCCGCATTGGGTTGGGCATGGAACCTGTTTAAGATTCTCTCTCCCCCTCTCCTTCTGCCTGCCCCCTCCCCTGCTGCTGCTCTCGCACACTCTCTCTTAAAAAAAATAAATAAAATAAAATAAAATAACTTCTTAATCCCCCTTCCCCAGCTTCTGGTAACCTCTATTCTCTGCCATATCTTTTATAACTACTTCTCCATGCTCAGAGCTCTCCCTCCAGCTCCCTGGGGTGGGCTGTTTTCTTGCCTGCCCCTCGCTAATACATGTTGTGATTCCAGGAAGAGTGTTTTCTTACATCCAGCCAGATAAGGGTGTGCAGTACCAAGCTGTGGCTGGCGCTTTGCATGGATTCATTTTACCATGCTTTTCATCAAGCTTCTTCACAGTAGCCCAAAGCTTAAAAGTAATATATTTGTGTAAAAGTCTATAGATTTAGAGATCATTCTTTTCCTTTTATCTTTTCCTGATGTCCTCAGTTTTTCTCTTAGAGTTGTTCTTTTTTTTTCTTTTTCTTTTTGAGTTGATATGAATCGAAAGTAATAAGTTACGGTTTCTTTAGAACAGTGGTCCAACTTTATGATAGGAATCGTGATGCAGAGTTACATCTGTGCCGTGATTCACTATTTCAGGAACACTCTTTACTCTTTAAAATGCCTTCTTCTGGGGTGCCTGGGTGGTTCAGTAGGTTAAGCCTCTGCCTTCAGCTCAGGTGGTGATCCAGGGTCCTGGAATTGAGCCCTGCATCAGGCTCTCTGCTCAGTGGGGAGCCTGCTTCCCCCCTCTCTCTCTCTGCCTGCCTCTCTGCCTATTTGTGACTTCTGTCACATAAATAAATAAAATCTTTTTTAAAAATGCCTTCTTCTGTTTTCTTTTTAGCACTTCCCTGTTCTTTCTCCTTCTTCTATCCTGGGTTTAGTCACTACTGCAAACACTACCTACCTACCAAACCAGATGGAATTTTTGTGAGATTGTGTGTGTGTGTGTGTGTGTGTGTGGTATGTACACTTAAAGTTAAATATCAGTGTAATTACTGTGTTTTTAAAAAGTACTGGAGTGTAGAACTGTAATTGGGGCAATTTTGTTAGATAAAACTTCCTTTGATCCAGATTCTACTCATTGGCAGGTTTTTTTTCGTTGCTATGTAGCACACATTCTTCAAATCGTAACATAGTTATAAACGCAGAGCTCTTTTCTCAATCAGATACTTTGATGTTCATTAACTGATCATTCCCAGCTCTTCCGCAATCCTCTTGTCTATCAAGTGAGCAGTGGTGCAAGACTCATTTTTATGCCTCATGTATTCTGATATGTTGATGTATGATTAAGGCTGTATGGCTTCTTAAAAGAGAGCACTGGAATGGGGCAGCCGACAGACAAGAGTGAAGGGAGAAGGAGAAAAGAACGGATGTTAAATCTTTCATTTACAAAGCCTGTGATCTTGTTCAAGTCATTTAGCTTCACAAATCCTATTCTCCAAATACATTCAGACACTCAGTGTCTCCACCTCCCCTGCCTGGTGATGAGCAGTTGGCATTACCAGCCTGAATCTTGGAAAGTTCTTGAACTGAGTGAGCAAATGAGTAATGGAGAGGGCAGAATGCTTTTCACTGAAGAGATCTGAAAGCTGAGGAAAAGAGAAGACATTCAGCAGGAGGGTGGATGAGAAGTTAAAAAAAAAAAAAATCTCTGTAGAGATTTTTGTGAGAGAGATTGAGAACAGATACACTTCCATGACAAATATGACTTGGGAAGGAAATGGTGAAAAGGATTTTAAGAGCTTTTTATGCGTAGTGCGTAACTCCCCCCTTTGGCATTTTTGTAAGGTCTGCAATGAATATATGAATTACCTTTCCATTATTTTTGATTGTCATGGTGTTACTTTGGTCATGACACCATCCTGTGTCTGGACCACAAAGTTGAGCAGCTTTTAAACCATTTACATGTGAAAAGAGGTGCAGAAGAAAGAGACAAAAATAGGTGTTGAAGATCACATTATTTCATTTTATTCTCGTAGAACCCTGCAAGGCCAGTAACATTATCCCCACAGATAATTCAGTAATGCCTGAAAGAACCAAGTTTCTAATCCACTTCTGACTGACTCCACTAGGTTTTGCATTGCAACATGGAGTATGCCGGTCAGCTGAGTAGGGTCATTCCTTATGCAGAGCTGTTCCATAAACAGGGATATAGACTTTCTTAAATTACATAATGTTTAACACATTTTTACCTTAGAACAAACACATCCTAAACTATAATGCTGATTTTGCATTATGTTAAATACAAAATGTAACTTCAAAGGAAGTTTGTGATATGAGAAATGACAGTTTGATCTTTGCCTTCAGATCGGGTGGGAAACGTTGCGGACCAGAAGAGAATACCCTGGCTTACATTGCTGCAGCAGCGAGAGATAAATATAGAAGCAGCATCCATCAAACTCTCTTATTTACAGATTTTGATTATGAAACAAAAAGGATAAAAGAGGCATTAAAAGTTGTGCAAGCCTCCCACTGTGACAATAAGCATACTCCTGTCCTTCTGTAACCTCTGTCTGCCCTGCTACAACCGCCAAAGAGATATATATATACAGGAATTCATGAGAAATTAAAGGGGAAATACTTTATATCTTGTGATGCTCTGAAAGTCCTTTTCTTATGATACTTTAAATTGTAAATGAGTGAATTTTGCTCAATATTATTGTCCAGGGCTCAGCTGAGCTGGGTGACAGCAAGCTGAGCTGCCAGGTGACAGAGTCACTGAATAAAGCTGCAAACCGGAAACGATGAGGCCTCTCCTACTGCTTGCTGTAAGCAGGAGTCTGAAACCAGAGAGAGCACCAGCTCTCCCTGTTCCATTTTTCTCACACAGGTGGAGGGTCAGGTAGATAAGCACAGATGTGGAAGCCACTTCTCACTGCCAAGGGAGCCCCACATAAAATGCTCCAGCAGTTTTATGGGCCCCTGGTTGGGGAAAGAGCAAGACAGAAGGGCTTCAGGAGTGGAAAAATACTCTGGACTGAGAGTAGAGTCCTCAGAGTTTCCCTTACTTTTTCCCTTGAGGAGGTCTCCGCAGGGGCTCCGGAAGAAGCCCTCTGCCCAAGGACTCTGTGAAAGTGACAGAAATGAAGCTGCCTGGGCTAAGCTGGTCAGGATGTGAAAGAGCAGGTCCCTTTGTGAGAATGCTGATCCCTGCGGATCACTGCAGCTCCCTCCAAACCTCAGCAAGCCTGCTGTGAGGCCTGCCAGGTCGGGCCTGGAAAATAGCAAATGAGTTTCTATGCAGAAGCTGGACCCTCACCTCCCCAATTACCTTTATTGTGAACTTTATGGACTTTTAATTTTGCAGAGTGCCAATAAGCTCATCACTGTAAGAGGAAACGTGTAAGAATGTTTGTACTCTTTTTTAAAAAATTTAATTTTCCTTTTTTTTCAGCATTCCAAAATTCATTGTTTATGCACCACACCCAGTGCTCCATGTAATATGTGCCCTCCATAATACCCACCACCAGGCTCACCCAAACACCCACCCTTCTCCCCTCCAAAAACCTGTTTGTTTTACTCTTTTTGCAAGAAAAAGGAAAACACTGCTTTAGCTCTTAATGCTTTTTTTTTTTTTTTTTTGCTTTTTTTTTCTCCTTTCTTGACCCAGGGTTCTCAAAATGCATGCAGTCAGCCACCCCTGAGCTACTATGAGGGCCACTGCTCCTTCTTTTGCTCCCTCCTCTTTCTGCTTTTTGTCAACTTTTCATGAGAAAAATAATCATTTTGAAAAATTGGGTTTAAAATGTTGTGTGGGCCCATGTGTAGACATTTTTTTCTACATAGACATTTCTGAGAAATGTATGCAAATTATATAGCATTTTAAAATGTGAAATTAACGTACCTTGTATACATTTTAACATGAATTTGGGTTTCGTGAATGAACAATGGGAAATGTGGTTTGTATTTAACTATTGTCAGGAATGGCAAGTTGGTCACTGGGGGCACAATAAAGTATCGAGTATCAAGAGAACGTTTCTAACTCTCTACCAGGGCAGCATCTAGCATAGTCGGTATCTTATTAGAAGACATGAGCACCGTGGTTTGGTTTGTAGGACACACAAAATGATTTGGTTCAAATCATGAGTATTTTGTATATTAAATTTTTCAGGGCGCCTGGCCAGCTCGGTCAGCTGAGCATGTGACTCTCAACCTCAGGGTCATGAATTTGAGCCCCATGTTGGGAGTAGAGTTTACTTAAATTTTTTTTTTTCATTTTTCTATAAGACATTGTCACAGTAGAATAAAATCTTTATCTTAAATTTTGATTTGACCTTGAGATAAGTGAAAGTTTTGGCAAAATGTACACCATTCTTCTCCCTTGTGCGTGAGCTACTGTTTGCAGGGCTGTTTGTCTTTTTAATCTACCTTTACCTTTATTTTTTGGAAGGGCATAGAGAATGTGTCAATGAAGGGAAATTTCTAGTATAAAGGAGTAAGGCAGTAGCAAGACAAAGATTCCACCTTGTGGGGGACTAGTCTTTCACTTTTTTTTTTCTAATTCCAACCACTAAAATTCACCTTTAATTTGAAATATGTTATCTAGAGTGGTATAAACACTGTGTGAAGGAATTCTGCAGATCAAATGCATGCCATGTTCACATACAATGTCTCTCCTTGTAAACATGATAAAATTATCAATGAAACTCCCTAATTTGATCCTGAAGTGAAGGGATGTTGTCCAATGAATCATTTGTGTTTGTAGGAGGCAGTGTGTAGCTAACAGAGCAGGAATGGGACCCAGATGTTCTCTGAAAAGTTGGTTGCACTAGAGGCAAGGAGCATTACCTAAAGTGTAGGCGGCCATATGGAAGTGAAGGTTGGAAACATCCCATTACAAGTCATATATCACCGAGCTGACAGCAAAGGTTTCAGCTTGTTTTTATTTAAATCATGAAAGCAGCTGCTCAGCTGTCTAGCTGTATTAAATTTAACCCCTTTTCCTGGCAATTGAATTCAGTAATTTATGCAGTTTTGATTGGACCACTGCATAAATATCTTTTGGAGAGCATTCAGTTATTCTTGTCCTTTAAATTCACATCCAGACCCATGATTGGCTAATTTTTCTCCTCAATGAGCATGCTTACAGATAATGCACCTGGCTGAGTCTATTAAGGTGAATCACAGAGGAATACTGTAATTTCAGCTTTGGCAGATAATGGCTATGGTAAAACAGGGATAAATGCCAGAGAATTTTTTAAGTGATCTTTTCTATCTCTTGGTGTCTTTTACTTATTACTTTAGTTATTTGGCTTCCTTCCTCTTTTTCTCTAGTGACTTGCTTTTTCATTTTTCTGTCCTGCATGCATTTACAGTATGTGATTCTGTCTAATTCATAGTAGTTTGCTTTCTAGTCGTGCCTCTTGGCTATTTGAGCTGACCTTTCCCAACTCCTCCACCCTTTTTTCTTCAGCCTTTCTTTGTTTCTCCTTGCATGTGTCTCTTTCCTCGAACTCTGCCTCTCAAAAGCCCCTTCCCAGCTTTATAGCTTGCAGGGTTGGTTTTAATTACTTTTTCTTGAGCTCTATGGATCTTTTGGGATGTTCCATGCCCTCCATGAAGTGTGCTTTGTCAACATTTGGAAAGTCTTCGACTCCGGTTTTGGCCACATGTGTCTCAAACTACCTGTTAATTTAAGATGTTTTATCACTTGCCCACCAAAGTAGAGACTTGTGCTATAGCCTATTGGAAAAGTATAGACTTTAATTTCCTGTGGAAAAAACTTTGGAAAGAAACACAAGTTTTATCCGAAACAATGGAAGAAACTGGTAGAAGAGGGATAACCAGCTTCTAGGGAAACAGATGAGATTAAGGCAGGGGTTTTGCATTTGTCTGGATTTTTCAAGTAATAAGATAACAATTCAATATTCTTTTCTAACTGTGATTAAAGGACCTTGCCTTTCTTCTGTTAGATGGTATTTTGTTTGAGATACTTCATCTAAGAGATGTGTTTCTTAGTTTTCCTTTTTATTGATTTTGTAATGCTGTTTTCTATGGATTATTTTTCATGGATGTGAAACTCTGTAGGAAGTGACTGTATTAATGAGTTATACACACCTACAATGATTATGATGGAATTTTTTCCCCTAAAAATAGTTGGAAATTAAGGTTTGAGAGCAATTTAGTAAATTAGGTGCCAAAATAATTTGCTTTGGGTCAGTGAGCAAGCTGACATTCTCTCCAGGGTTATTTTCTGCAGGGCTGATAATAAAGTCAAGGTCCTAGGCCCAATGCAGAGAGAATTTTTTTTTTTTCCTCAAAAGCCAACCCTCCCTGAGCAGAAATTCTGACCCCATATTTCCACATTTAAAAATGTAGCATGACTCAGTAAGCTAAGCAATGGACTAGACCATCAAGGATTATTGGTTAATAGAGGACCCGTCGAAAATTATGTTCTGATTAATGTATTTCCATTTTTTCTCATTGAACATCAACTCAAAATGTCCTCAGGACTGATGTCAGAAGATAATTACTATCTCATAGCTTAACTGAATTTTCTTTTCTTTTCTTTTTTTTTAAGATTTTATTTATTTATTTGATAGAGAGAGGAGATAGCCAGAGAGGGAACACAAGCAGGGAGAGTAGGAGTGGTAGAAGCAGACTCCCCACTGAGCAGGGAGCCCGATGTGGGGCTCCATCCCAGGACCCTGGGATCATGACCAGAGCCGAAGGCAGATGCTTAACAACTGAGCCACCCTGGCGTCCCTTAACTGAATTTTCTAAGGATCACATCTGATGTGGCCAAACAATGTAACATCCCCATAAACAAAGAGCAAAGAGGTTCTTCCAGGGCAGACCATCTCCTTGGCGTGTCAGTGTGAGTTTAGACACGGACATAGTTCAGTAATATTTAAAGTAAAGAGTGCATTATTAAATGTTATGAAGAGGCAACATAGAGCTCAAATTTCTGCTTTTTTTTTGGTGGGGGGGTATTCTCCAGACCCAGGTTTGATAAGTTGTTAGCCAATCAAATCTGATGGCTGCTTTTTATTACAGCAGAGGATAAACAGGACTAGATTAGATAAAGCCAGGACAAACTTTGGTCACATTGACACATGTGAAATGGCATATCACAGTAGAGGCTGACTTGTTTCCTTCATTCATTTGACAAATACGGAGAATGTAGTATAAGTTGAATAGTGGGAGAGATGCCTGAATGCCTGGGTAAGATGAGGTCTATGGGAAAATCTTCCAAGAAAAAGCCAGATTGCACAAAATGAATCTAAGTATTTGAATCACTTTAAGCAACACTCAAGTAATTAAGAAGATGCCTTAAAATATTTACTGTGTCTGTGCTTATCTTCCCTGAATATTTCATAAACCAAGACTTATTTATTTACTCATATGAACAAGGAATGATCTTCTGGATTAATGTTGGGCTTTTATTCTGAGCAGGTATTAATAAAAGTCTTAATAGGAACTGAATCACCTTAGCAATTATATTAAAAAAAAGTTTCAATAAAATTTATTAGGTTGAGGGGCGCCTGGGTGGCTCAGTGGGTTAAAGCCTCTGCCTTCGGCTCAGGTCATGATCCCAGGGTCCTGGGATCGAGCCTCGCGTCGGACTCTCTGCTCAGCGGAGAGTCTGCTTCTCCCTCTCTTTCTCTCTGCCTGCCTCTCTGCCTACTTGTGATCTCTGTCTGTCAAATAAATAAAATAAAATCTTAAAAAAAAAAAATTTATTAGGTTGACTTTTCATCTCTTGGATTAATGTATATTTTAAAAAACAGATAATACCAAGATTGATGCTGAGTATACTGAGATGCACATACTTTTATACTTCAGGTAAGATTATACATTTTCACAGAACCTTACAAGAGGCTTTGGCAATATGTATTGAGAAATTTAAAATATTTGTAGTCTTTGACACAGTAAGTCCAACCACAAAAATATAAGAAAATATAAAGATTAAGAAAAGAAGATGGTATGAAGACCAGGAGGAAGAAAGAGGAGGGAAGACAGGGACAAAGGCAGGAAAGGAGGGAGAGGAAAAAAAAAAGAGAAAATATGAAAATTAGCTGAAGGATTATTGTACAAAGATCACCATCACCTTATTACTTATAAAAGCAAGTTATCAGGAGCTAAGGAATGCTCAGTTTCAGGGGAATGGATAAAAATTGTGAATAGTAATGCAATGAAACACTACACCCCATGAAACTTATTTTTGAAAAATACATAATCACACAGAAAAATGTTCACATTGTGTTAAATAAAAAATATATCAAAGTATTAGTATGATTTTAGTATGTATTGAATAAAAAAAAGAAAAAAATTGAAGGAATTGTACCAAATGTTGATAGTGTCCCCAATTCTTGCCCCTTACTCCTGAATTAGCATCTTTATTTTATTTTCTTTCTAATATTCCTGTTTTCCAATATTTCTGTAACCAATGCATATATTTTGTTACACAATTAAAGTTTAAATTCCTCCCAGTATTAATAGATGTGTAATATGAAGCAAAAATAATTTTTTAAAGTGTTTTAGATATAATCAGATCCTGTTACTAACACTGCCAAAATTGCTAACTGCTTTGATTGTGTTCATGGCGCAAACCATTGTATCATATTTCCTATGGGCAGTCCTATCTAATTATTTAGTATTAGGAAAGGAAAGTGGTACTTGGACAAACAATAGAGGAGAATTTTCAAAGGTACAGAGTTCCAGAGGCTGGGGATAATGGGGAAGGGGTGTAAGAGAGTTAAAGTCAAACATTTGGCCACAGTATATAGTTCCAAAGAATAGTGGGGCTCTATGAAGTCTTTTTATTTTTTTCCATTATAGGTTGTTCTTACTCTAGAACTTTTGGGAAGACTTGATAGGGAGGTACATCATGCCTTCCTTAGAAAGAGCAGCTCTCTGACTTCTCCAGTGAATTGAAATCTCTGTTTTATTTCAGACAATGAGAAAAAGAAAAAAAAATTTGTTTTATTCTTATTACCCATATGTAATAATCTTGACACACGTCAATATGAGGAAGTATTATATATCAAAATTTCATCAAAGTAATACTTCAAATAATAGAGTTTCTATCTATTGATAGAAACAGTGACAGCTTAAGGGTGTGATTTCTCCAGCCATGTTTGCTTAGAGCATGTACTTTTAGTACATTTTCCAAAACTCTGCTGAAGAAAATAGTTTGCATATTTGCATATTCATAGTCTATTTTATCCTTTATCAAGAATCAATTAATTGTTCATATCTCAATAATTCAGATGCCATAGCATTGCTCTTCCTTTGGACTTAAACGTAGTCATCATAATAATAAATTCTAAATGGGTAGGGGCAGATATTAATCAAAGGTATAGAAAAAATGTGTGTTTCAGTGAAAAACTATACATTGTCTAGACTCTTAGAAAAGTACTTATCAGGTATCAGATTCTTTTCTAGGGAAGCTATTTTACAACTCTATAAATTACAGATAACCGATAGCAATGCAAAATAATTCTTATCTGTAGACATGTAAATTTTGTTCTGTCTAGCCTCGCTGACCCACATGACAAAAATAAATTTTGCCTCCTATTGCACATTCATTTTAATGCTTTGTAAATGTGCCTGTTTTTAACATTCTTTTTGAACAATTTATAAGATCTGCCTGGTTTCCTCACCAAGCGCAATCTCTTAAAAATGTCCAGTTCTTCCAAGAGATTCACTTTTTTTCCTAAAAATTATCCTCTTTACAAGGATAAAGAAAGTAGTAGTAAATAAAATCTTAAAAAGGGGGGGGAGCGCCTGGGTGGCTCAGTGAGTTAAAGCTTCTGCCTTCAGCTCAGGTCATGATCCCAAGGTCCTGGAATCAAGCCCTGCTCAGCAGGGAGCCTGCTTCCTCCTCTCTCTCTCTGCCTGCCTCTCTGCCTACTTGTGACCTGTCAATAAATAAAATCTTTAAAAAAGAAAAAGAAAAGAAAGTAGTTACTTTCCACTCGAAGATTTGGTGGAGAATTTCAGTGTAACATAATGATATCTCTGAAACTATAATTTTATCCAAGTATTTATTTTCTAATTATATATTATATATCAAATAATAGCTTTTTTTTTTTAACTTACTTATGAGACAGAGAGAGAGTGAGATTTGGGGAGAAGAGGGAGAGGGACCAGAACACTCTGTTCAGTGCAGAGCCCGATGTGGGGCTTGATCTCAGGACCCTGAGATCAAAACTTGTGCCTAAACCAAGAATCATATGCTTAACTGACCAAGCCACTAAGGTTCCTCTAATATTAGCATTTCTAGTAACCCTTAGTTTCCATACTAAATTGAACACAAATTAGGGATACCAATTGCTGTGACATTTTATATTTTCCTCACATATTCTAGGTTTTGAAAGAAACTGGATTTCAGTATTTTCTTTAAACTGACTTTTGGTCATTGATTTCAAATTTGCAAGGTTATTGGATTCTAACTGTTTTACTTCCTCTGCACCCATAGTTCTTAAAGTGGTATTTGCATTGGATATAAAATTGAATCAAATGCAATACTTGATCCTGAGTATATCCCAGGCCCATGTGTGTGCATATGACATTAATGAAAGTGCAGAGCATATATTTAGCAATCACATGCTAATTCATAGAGTTAGGATGTGTACTGCAGGTACACAGGAGAGTTAAAATTGTGTTCCTTGTGTGGAATTTCTCTCCAGAGGGAGGCCAAGTGGCTATTCCTTGAAGGAAGAAGATGCTGAAATTTAATTTTATGGATGGCATGTTTAACATTCAACTGCACAATAGTTTTACCCAAAAAAAAAAAAAAAAAAGAGCTCCCATATGTTCATTCTCCATTTAAAAGGGCTCTATAGTTCCAGTATGCCTGCAAACAAAGGCAAGGTACCATATCCAGCTCCTCAGCAAGGAGAAAAAAATATCGAAGTTGACTGCTATGAAATCAAGACGCTGTGCTTGATTTTTGGGGGGGAGAAGAGAATTATGTGTATGGTTGCCACTATTGCCCTTAGTCTCAGCAAGGGAAATAAAGAATTCAAAGAGAAAAGCAAGGAGGAATTTAAAAAAAAAATTTTTTTTTTAAATCATGACATTTCCCCCTCCCTTTCTGTGATGATGATGCAGGTAAAGTTGTTATTTCGTGAAAGGCACCTCTGCAGCGGTCAGCATTATCAGCCAGATTCCAGAGTTTTGATAGATGACTTATAAGAGCTGAATTCTGGCTCAAGGAATTGACAGATGAACGTTACTTCCAGGAGGGTTGGAATAGATTCATGGAAATCACCCTGTAACTCTGAGCCGACACACATGTCCTCAATATCCAGAAGCCAAATAGGGGCCAAATGATTCTTTTACATTTTCTATTGGCCCAGTACCAGGGAGGCACACTGATTCGTAAAAAATAAGTTTATTCATATTGCCTCTCCCTCCTTCTAATCTTGGGGGAGATAAAACAAAACCAAGTTATTAAAAATTTTAATATCATAATTTTATTTTTCCTATTCTCTTAACTCTATTGAATATGCTTATGGTTTTCATTATTTAATACGATTTAGAATATCATCAGAGAAAATAGTATCATTATAAGCCTGAATATCACTTTGGATGCCTACTTTTTAAAAAATTAGACTAATGTTTATTTATTTCAGGGAACAGATATTAAGAACCATATATGATAATAATAATTATTATGAAATATTGACATCAATCAGTAGCCAGTTTTAAACTTGATTTTATAATTAGCTCTAAAATTTAAACATTTCTTGGTGTGCCTGGGTGGCTCATTCCGTTAAGCATCTGCGTGTGGCTCTGGTCATTATCCTAGGGTCCTGGGATTGAGCCCGGAACTGGACTCCCTGCTCTGTGAAGAGTCCGCTACTCTCTCTCCCTTTGCCCCTCTCCCTGCTTTTGCTCTCTCTCGTGCTCTCTCTCAAATAAATAAATAAATCTTTAAAACAAAAAGATAAAGTAAAATTTAAATACTTCTAAAATGAAGTTAATTTTTCTATCGAAATAAGTTACAAATCCATACTTAATGAAGCATTTCTGGATTAATACAGCATATTATTAATGTAGTAAAGTGTATTACATCTAAAGACTAACTTTGATATACACAAAACAGTATGTCAAGTACTTCAGAGAGAAATAAATTGAGTTTGGAATATTTTCCCTGGCCTGAAAGCACCGCCAGGTAGGTACCTAACATACAAAATAGCCATCATAGCAGACAATATGTAGTAAATGCAATAAAAGAAATAAGAAAAAAAAGTGGTGGTTTAGAGGAGGTGGAGATTCTGTATTTTGGGGGAGAACTGTGATCATGGAAGATTCCATGAAGGAGGTAAGTGGAGGCCCACCTTGACAGTGAAATTTAAAGAAATGGACTGAAGGGGAGGAGAATTGGAGGGAGTGAGCATGAAGAACTATACAACAGGAAAGATCTGGGGTGTGTTCAGGAAACATGTAATGAACTGTCTGGTTTGTCTGGAAATATGTTAGGGATTATCAGGAGAGCATAAAAATATTTTCTTATGTATATGCTCCTTGGAGAACTTATTCGCTCTCATGGTTTAAACCCCTAAAATCCTTTAAATCCATCTTCTTCTCTATATTTCCATAGCCAGTCGTACTCTGGTTCTGGCCACTGTCATCATCAGCTTATTGAACAGTGTCCTAACAGGCCCCTTGTCCAGTGTGTCAGGCTCCATGCTGTATCAGACAGCCAGGGCTTACGAACAAATCTCTTCCTATTACTCTGTGATGAAAACCCCCCTCCGTTGCCTGCCCTGTGTCTTGCAAGCCTCATATGTCTCTCCCTCTCTCTCTCCTAATGCTTTTGTAGTTAGACCTCTCTGATTGTCTCTTAATTCTTCCAGGGAGTCATTTCTTTCTCCCTTGATTGGTATCTCTGTCCCCAAAACTTTCCCTTCTTTTTTCAGCTAGCAAACTCTTCTTCATAACCGACTGTCTCAGTTTAAAGATTAGTTTGATTCAATCATACAGTTATTCATTTATAGCTACTCAGTTGAGGAGCTACTGTGTTCCAGGCACTTTATTATTCCAAAATATATTCCTCAAACTCCTAAATTTTATTGTGGGCCCCTGCTACACACAGCACCCTGCACTGTAATTATCTGTGCAGTGATCTATATTATCTATTCTAATTCAAATCCCATAAGAGTCAAAATGGCCTCAGTTGGTAACTGATGCAAAATTAATAATTATTTGCTGATTTAGTTGCCCCATTTGTATTGGTGAATATTATATAGATAACATACATGGAATAATCAATAAAATTTGATCAATAAATTAATGAATTTACTCTTCTCCTCAAACATGATTCTGCAGATTTTCCTGTTTTAAGCAACCTCCTACTCAATTGTCATATATTTTAAAGATTTTAATGGTATTGGTTTGGTTTTGAATAGCCCCTATAGAAAGACTTGTTCAATTTTACTTTAACTCCCAAGTATGTTCAGAAAGAGTCAGGCCAGTCATCTATACAAGGTTGACTGTGAATCTCATACCACAGTTGTCTTGGCTTTTTTTTCCACTTCAGGTCCAATTCAGTGCTTAAGCCAGGAGGAGTACCGCCTGTATTGACTCTGAAGCTCTCCTGAATTTTCACAGATCTTGTTGCATCCCTTTTTTTTTTTTAATTAAAAAATTTTACAGTGCAGTTTTTTTCAAAACCACAGAGAAATAAAATGACATTTCTTAAACCATGACTTAACACTAACCAAATTTAGTTAGAGTTTATATTTTTAAATTTATTTTTTCAGCTTTATTGAGACACAATTGACAAAAAATGTCAAAGTATACACCTGATTTGATGTACTTATACATTTTGATACATTCTGTAATTTTGATACATTCTGATACATTCTGTACTTATACATTCTTAAAGGATTGCCCATTGACTTAATTAACAATCCATCACTTTTTCTTTTCTTTTTCTTGTTAGAACAGTTCGACTCTCAATTTCAGTAATATAATACAATGGTATCAGCTATGTTTCAATCACACAATCCAGTGCTATATAGTATATAACTATAGCTACCATGTTATACATTAGATCCTCAGAAATTTTCATTTTATAACTAAAAGTTTGTACCCTTTTAACAGCCTTTCCTGATTTCCCCAGCCCTTCAGCCTTCTGTCACTGACTTTTTCCTACTCTCTTTTTCTATGAATTTGACTCTTCATTTAAGGTCCTAACTATAAGTGAAAACCACCCAATATTTGTCTTACTCTGTCTGGCTGATTTCACTTAACATAATAACCTCCAAGTTCATCCATGAACTTGGCAAGATTATTTTTCAAGACTGAATAATATTCCATTGTATAGATACATAAGATTTTCTTTATTCATTCATCTGTCAGCAGACATAGATTGTTTTCATTCTTTGTTTATTTTGAGTAACACTGCAATGAATAGAAGAGTACATACTTTCTTAGAGGTAATAATGATTTCATTACGTTTGGATATACATTTAGAAATAGGATTATTGGATCATATGATAGTTCTACTTTTAATTTCTTGAGGAACCTCCATGCTGTTTGCTGTAGTAGCTGTAACTGGTTTTCATTCCCACCAACAGTGCACAAGACTTCTTTTTCCTGCACATCCTTGTAAGCATTTGTTATCTCTTGCCTTTTTAAAAATTGTTTTTATTGCTTTCAGAGGTAGAATTTAGTGATTCATCATTTGCATATGATACCCAGTAATCATCATGAAGTGCCCTCCTTTATGCCCATCACCCTATTTTCCCTTCCCACCCCCAACAACTCTCAGTTTGCATCCTAGAGTTAAGTATTTCTTATGGTTTGCCTCCCTCTCAATTTTCGTCTTATTTTCCCTTGCCTTCCCCTCTGTTTATCTGTTTTGTTTCTTAAATTCTACATATGTGTGAAATCATATAGTATTTATCTTTCTCTGAATGACTCATTTTGCTTAGCATAATAAACTCTGTTTCCATCCCTGTCATTGCAGATGGCAAGATTTCATTCTTTTTGATGGCTGCATAGTATTCCATTGTATATTTGTACCAGCTCTTCTTTATCCATCCATCAGTGGACATCTTGGCTCTTTCCATAGTTTGGCTATTATGGAAATTGGTGCTATAAACATTGGGGTGCCTGTGCCCCTTTGAATCATTATGTTGGATAAATACCTCATAGTGCAGTTGCTGGGTCATAGGGTAGCTCTGTTTTTATCTTGTCTTTTTGATAAGAGACATCCTAACAGTTGCAAGGTTATATCTCATTATGGTTTTGATTTGTATTCCTGATGATTAATGATGTTGACTTCCTTTTGATATATTGGTTGGGCATTTTTATGTCTTCTTTGAAAAATATCTATTCAGATTCTCCGTTTTTCATTGATTTTGCTTTTATTTTTGTCTTTTTTCACTGAGTCAAATGAGTTGTGTCATGGATGGTATATGTTTTTGCTTTTGTTGTCAAATTCAAAAACGCTTGCCAAGACCAGTGTTGAGGGGCTTGTCTCCTATGTTTTTGTTTAAGATTTTTTTGTTTTGTTTTCAGCTCTTATGTTTAAGTCTTTAATCTATTTTGAGTTGATTTTTTGTGTATTGTTTTAGAGATGGATCCAGTTTCATTACTTTTGTGTGTGACTACAAGGTGTTCCCATCACTGTTTATTGAAGAGACTATCCTCTCTCCATGTATATTCTTGGCTCCTTTGTCATAAATTAATTGGCAATGTAGACATCAGTTTATTTATGGGCTTTTCTGTTTTATTTATCTCTGTGTCTGTTTTTATGCTAATACCATACTAGTTTGATTACTACAGATTCATAAATAGTTTAAAAACAGGTAGTGTGATGCCTCCAGCTGTTTTCTTCCTTCTCAAGATTGCTTTGGCTATTCAGTATATTTTTATTGAGGTTTTTGAAAGAAATATATTTGTATTGAACATTTTAAATATGCTCCCCTTATCTCCTCTCCCTTTCTGTTTAAAGTAATTGCTACACAGACTAACTACCAAGTGAAATAGGGGCACCTAGGTTGCTCAGTCGGTTAAGCATCCAACTCTTGATTTTTGACTTAGGTCATGATCTCAGGGTTGTTGTTTTTTTTAAGAGTTGAAATATAAAACTTCCGAAAGAGTAAAACAAAAATTAGTAAGATACAACACACTATAGTCAAGTAATATTAGTGTTTATCATTCTTCTATGTGATGTAATATATTTCCATTTCCAATGTATTCTTCTATGTGATGTAATATATTTCCATAATTTTAAAGAATATATGTTAGCTTTTGCTATTTCTAAAAATAATAAATAATATCATATTGTTATAATATCACTCAATTGTGTTTTTTAGATTTATCCACATTAGAATACAAAACTCTAAGTCATTTTTAATTAAATTTTTATCTACTTTTTAGCTACTTTATAGTATTTAATTGGTTAAATATGTCAATATATATTTTTCCTTTTTTCTTATGACAGATTTGTCCATTAGTTCCTTTTTATGATTTTAGATTCATCCCACAAATTTTACATGCAGTATTTTTATATATAATAATCCCCCTTATAAATTGTGTCAACTAATAGATTATTTATCCATATATTATTTAGATCCCAAATATTTGATTTTTAGTATGTTTATTTAATCTGTTATTATTACTTTTTAGTTATGAACTGTGGTCTGTATATCATTTTCTTTTTCTTTGCTATAAAATGAGGTATCATATATATATGTTATTTATCATACTTAAGTCTATCTTCTTAATAGCAATTTACTTCATAGTCTGTACATTTCTGAGAGAGATTAAAATCTCCCAGTATATTTATACACTTCTCAATTTTGTTTTTGTAATTTTGGTTTTTGTGTTTTAAGATTATATTGTTCGACACATCTAGATTCAGCATTGTTACTTGTTATGGTATGTTGTTCATTTTGTAATATTAAGAAATAATACTCTATCTTTAAAACATTTTGCTTTGAAGTCTATTATATCAAATATCACTATTGTTTTTCTTCTACTTGGTTGACATAATATATAACATGCAATTTTTTCTTTAAATCTTTCATATTAATATGTGTGAATATATATGTACACATTATAAACATAATATATTGGGATAAAAAATTTGTAAAGACATTATTTGAGAGAGGCAGAGAGAGTGCAAACAGCGAGAGGGCCAGAGGGAGAGAGAATCTCAAGCAAACTTCCCCAGCAGCCCAGAGCCTAACATGGGGCTGGATCTCAGGACCCTGAGATCATGACCTGAGCTGTAACTCAGAGTGGGACTCTTTAACTGACTGAGGCCCCAGGCACCCCTGGATTTAAATTCTAAATCCAGTCTGAGACTCTCCTTTATTGGCAGGTAAAATACATTAACGTATTTAGTGATTTCTGACATTTTTAACAGTTTATTTCATCAATTTTCATTTATCATGTGTTTGCTATTCTTCCTCCATCCTCTCTTCTTGCCCCATACTGTATGCTACATTAACTACAGTGTGTGTATGTGTGTGTGTGTGGTGTGTGTGTGTGTATTTTACAAACACTTGTTTACTATTTTGGGTATCATATGTTTCAGTTCTTTTATTGCTTAGTCTTACACTGTAATGTTTGTAGTTGATTTAATAGTGTTTTAAATCTTACCCCTCTATTTCCAAAGTTTTTACTCTCTAGTGTTTAATTCTAACTAGTTTTAACCTCTTATTTGTTATTGATTAATATTATTCAACTTATTGTAAATAAGTCAATATTCATTTGCTTTTCCAAAGTCTGCTCCCCCCTTGCTGGTCTTTCTTTTCCCCTTTTTAGAATTGCTTTCCATATTTCCTTTCTGCTTTAATTTCATTTTTTCTGAAGTATAAAGCATAAATTTTTCTGTGATTTTCCTAACAGTGGTTTATGATCACTAAACATTTTTATCTGAAAATGATTTCATTTCACCTTCAATCTTAAGTGACAAGTTAGCTGGCATAGAGCTGTCGGCTGACAGTTGATATGTAGAGATTT
Organism: Mustela lutreola; assembly: GCF_030435805.1. Classification (NCBI taxonomy): domain Eukaryota; kingdom Metazoa; phylum Chordata; class Mammalia; order Carnivora; family Mustelidae; genus Mustela; species Mustela lutreola. The sequence continues at coordinate 143,034,507 of NC_081293.1, read as the reverse complement.
GCTGAGATTTGAAGATCTTTCTGTACTGTTTGGCCAAAAGCTTGATATATTTATATTTTCCTCTTAACCTAATATATCTTTTGTTTCTGGTTTCCATTAAGATTTATATCTTTGTCCCTAGTCTTTTGCAGTTTCACTAAATTGCATGTAGTTTGTTTCTTTGCTTCTTTTTACCTTTCTTGGGCTTTATTGTGGTTTTTTGGTTGAGAGATGAATGTCTTCTTTTTCCCTTCACTTCTATAATATTAGCAACTGTTTCTAGCATCACCTCTCCAGCATTCTTTTTATTTCCTCTTTCTTAACTCCAATCAGACATGTTAGATTTCTGCATCACCAGTTCTTTTTCCTATTTTGTTTCCAAACCTCCCTCTATGGCATTTCCATGTTCCAGTATCCTAATTTTATCTTCTCTATGTAATCTTTTATTAACCAGATCATCAGATTTTTTATTTCAATAACTATATTCGGATTTTGAGATGTTTTTATTTGGTTTATGTTTAAATGTATGTATTTTTCAGTCCCTTGCTAGTCCTCATTATTTCTATTTCTGTTTTTTATCTCTTTAAATTTTTAAAAACTTCTTACTTTACACTGTCTTTTCAGTTCCTTCATAACTTCTTATATTTGTGGTATAGATTTTCCACTTGCTACATATGTTAAAATCTCCCTCAGGATGTTTTAAAAATGTATGTGTGTATGTGTGTGCATTTAAACTTTTACCATGAGCTCTTTCTCAGTGGGAATTGTTCTGTCCCTGGGATTCTCAGGTACTTGGGCATAGGAAAGCATCTCTTTAGTATGCATGTCTTTATTTGGGGACCCCAGCAATGTCATGTTACTCAGTTACATGTTAATTTTTCTGCTGTGGATATCTGAACCACACTCACTTGTTTTTCAATTTCTCATAGAACACTTTCACTCCCCCCCCCCCCCATCTCTAGCAGAGGGTGGATTAAAAGCTTCCTTGCCACTTCTCTGGGCTACTGTTTATTTTTCTAGTACCTGTTCATGGAGTAAGTATGTTTGACAAGATTATCATTTCCAGCTCACACAGCTGTCATAGATTCAAGGCCACATTTTATGGCTCGATTGGAGCATTGAAACTCCATCTCTGGCCTTGTACTCCCTGCCTCTTCTGCTCTTTTCTCCTAGCATGTAGTATTACCTTTCTTTTTTTCAAGATAGGCTACATTTTAGGTGTCTAAAAGGTGTATTTATCCAGCATTCCATTGTATTTGTTGAAGAATGTTCTGTAGTCATGTAATATGTCAGTCTGCAGAAAGCCCTAACCCTTTGCATATTATATTCTCTCTTCTGTATGTATTATTATTTTATATTCTTTTTATCACTTTGTTCTAGCACATATCTAGGAATATAACGTATGCTCAGTGGATACCTGTTGATCTGTTGATCCAGGCATTTCCAACTCTGCCATCCAATAAGCAACTTTTAGTTTAATGTTTTATATTTAAAAATGACCTGGGGTGCCCAGGCGGCTCAGTCGGTTAAGTGTCTACCTTTAGATTGGGTTATGATTCCAGGGTCCTGGGATCAAGCCCCACATCAGGATCTCCGCTCAGTGGAGAACCAGCTTCTCCCTTTCCCTCTTGCTCCCCCTGTTTGTACTCTCTGTGTCTGTCTCTCTCTTTGTCAAAAAACAAAACAAAACAAAACTAAACTAAACAATAATATACTTGGTTTTATCTGGCATATTCTGAATTGAGTATGCAATTCGACAATCTTTTTGATACTGTAAAAAAACTTTTTTATACCATAAAGAATATTTATTATTTTTTAATATTATTGCTACTATTTATAAGTGATGTGATGTATATAGAATTTCACTCTAAAGAGTCAGCATATTCTTTTATCATAAATGTGTAATTTAATTGTTCTGGTGTGACTATCAAGGCTTCTGGAATTTAGTATTACTCGCAAGTATATCCATTTGTGGCTACAGTTGAAAAGGAAAGGAAAAGGAAAAGAAAAAAGAAAAAGAAAAAAGAAATCCTGTAAGCCATCATGGAGAAAGTATAGTTTTCTAACTCCCATTTAAAACGTCCTCAGGAGAGCAGGCAACCCCTTCATGGACTTGAACAGAGATGGGGTTTGATCACAAAGCCATAAATTCTCTTTCTGATTGCTGTTTGGCCTGAGGGTTTGCTGGAAGCATCACCGCCCGAGTTAGACTGTTTTCCAGCTTTTAAATGTACTGGAGTATGATTATATTATGTGTTGACCCTGATTTATGTTGAAAACCCAGAAACATTTTTTCCAGAAGAAGTGCTTTGTGTATGTGTGAGCCTTTGAGGCCTGGCCCCATCTGAGAACTGACTGGCTCACCTCAGTAGTGTACTGTTCATTTATTCAGAGGGCTGGACTCTAAAGGAGGAATCTTTAAATATCCACTGGTATTTCAGTGAAATAAATATTGTGAAGCAGATATGGGTTGTTAAAAACATATCACTATGATGTAATATGTCAATGCTCAATTATACGTTTGCATGCACCTTAAAAATTCTGTCTCCAGAGAAAAACCGATTGTCATAATACTGCATTTCAATTAAACCCACATCCCAGGCATTCTGAGGTCCAAATTCCTGAAACCCTCAAGTTAATGTGTTCCATGTTGTGGGGTTAATTTACATAAAGTTCTGGAGCTCCTGCTGCACTGTTTCAAATCTTGGTAGCTTTGATATTCTCCATAGTGCTATACACAAATATTATAAACTAGTTTTCACAGAGACAAGTTATGATTATCAGCAGGAATTAGTTTCATACAGTGATCTCTAACCATATTGTACCAGAACATTACCCAGACCCCTTACTTCTGAACTGCATTTTTCAGTTCCTATAAAACACATCTGTTCCACTGTGTGTGTTTTGAAAATTAAATGTACTAATATCATTCCGTCTGACCCGGCCACCAAACTCATGTGGGAGAAATCCGGTCCACAACTCGAGCTGTGTTGAGTCTTCAGGTCTTATGGGAGCTTGTAACTCACTTCACCACGGCAAAAGAAAAAAGTGAAAAAAGAAAAATAACATTTCTAAATGTATGTTCTTTCTTCTGATAAGAGCATAGAAAAGCCCAGTCAATTACAATGCAATTTAGTCAGTATTCATCCTGGTGGAATTTTCAAGGTCACAAGAGTCATCACATCCCACCATCTTGTAAAGTTTCTGTGTAACTTCTGCTTCATAATAACAAAGCGTATCCCTATACTTAAGACTGTGTGGTGAACTGGGTTATTACAGAGGGTCATAATTAGGTCAAGAACAAAGGTAGTATTGAAATTGAAATATAGTTTACTTACAGCAGAAAGTCTCGGTACATCACACTTGTTGTGACAGAATTTATATTGGATTTATTCATTAGAAAATTTGCAGTAAAACCACTGCCTGTGTAGGTGTGATAGGATCATTGCTGTCAAAGACGTAGGTAGAAATAGCAGTGGACACAATAAGCTGAGGGCGGTTAAAACATCATTTGAAAGCAAAATCTTCATGTCAGAGAGGCCAAACTAAATATTCTCCTGTATATTAACGTAAAGTACAATGACACCATATGTACTTTTAAGCTGCTTTCAGAATTTGGACCTCCAACATACATTCCCCCATTTTGTTTGACCCTCACAAAAACAAACACATCCAACTTAAAACATGTACCAGAGTCATAGAGACTCAAAATGAAAAATTAAAGGAGGTAACCTTATGAATAAACAGCAACAATTTAGAGCTCATCATCCCTTTTTTTCTTTGTTTCTTTTTCTGTTAAGTTTTGCCACTTAATCAAAAGGCAAGATTGGTTTCAATTATCATACATCTACCTAGAGACTCTCCGTTGTTAATTTCCTCAGTCTAGCACAATAGTTCTCAAACGCGAGTATGTGAAAGAATTACCATAATGGGTTCGCACACACAAAACCATGTGTATTATACTATAGGGGTTATTTAAAGGATTTCCTAGGGTAATTTTAACTCTGGACAACTTTTGTTGCAAGTGCTGACTTCAGAAGCTAACCGGGGAGGTTCCACTTGCCCTTACTTATTTCTGAGAATTATTAACACATTTCCCCAGAATCCATAAAATAGATCTTTTGACATAATTATAAACACATTTGCAGACATAAATTTTCTGAAAGCTCATACTGTACCAGAGTGTAATTTTTCTCTTATTTAATATTTGATTTTGGTTGTAAGTTTCCCCCAGAATTTTTATCATATAATAATTGTTTTTAAGCATCTTCCCTCGGTCTTCTTTCTCTATCAGTGAAGAGAGAAATACTCAACAATGAATTATGGACTAGATTAAAGCTAACAGTTCTGAAGTTTTTGTCTTATAACTTGATCTGGACAATATATTAATGGCCAAACTGTATTTTTTCCCCCCAACACCAGCCTTATTGAGGTATGGTTGTATTTCTTGAACTATAAATAAAAACAGGCAAAGTATTTTACCTCTGACATTTCTTTTGTTCTTAAAACCCACTATTATTTACCAATAACTACCAAAACTGCTCATGACTTGTTTTATCTTTATATATGCCTCTGCAGAGTTTTGTAAGAATCACTATTGCTGCTTTCTCTGTGCATTTTTGGTGATGTGCACAAAGTTATTTTTCAAAGATAAATCTAATGTCCTTACTTTTTAAATTTTAGCCAGCAGGGTGCCAGGAGACCAGCTTATGTCCAAGGTGAAGATTAGGGATTTTGATTTCTAGAAATGGAATCCATCTCTGCCAATCTTTGCCAGTCTCTACACATATTCCACATGTATGGAAAATAATTTTTTTTGAAGAGTGGCTATTTTTTTATTTTTTTGAGTATAGTCAACACATAATATTACATTAGTTTCAGGTGTACAACACAGTGACTCAACACCAGTGCTCTGTTCACCACAAGTGTAGCTCCCATCTGTCACCATACAATGCTATTAGAGTATCATTCACTCTACTCCCTATGCTGTGCCTTTTCTCCTTGTGACTTACTCCTTCCATAACTGGAAGCCTGTTTCTCTCACTCCCTTCTGGCGACCATCAGTTTGTTCTCTGGAAAGCTGATTTTCTTTAAGGCTTTTCCCTTTTCGTTTTCTCTGTCATTTCAGTTACCTTATTGTGCTAGTAATTAGGGCAAGATAAAGAAGTATTTCTGGTATATTCTTTTTATTAAAAATTAAATTATTTCTGGGAGCAATGCTTAGACCTTTCTATCATTATAACATCGTGTTGGCCAATTCTGTTATTTTTTCAGATAATAGAACAGAATAGACTGTAGAGATTTTCTATTTCTAATCTCATTGGACAGAAAAAGAAAATGACATCCAGAGAATATTAATGATTTGACCATTTCATGACAGAAAGGATAAGAATCCAAGTTTCAAGGCTCTCAACCAGTGTTTTTTCCAGGGCACTGGTTTAGGCTTTTGAATACTTCTTTAGCCTATGATTGTGATTTTCAAAAGTGATGAATGAGCATACATTGGGATGAAAGAAGTAAATACTAGAATTTGTTTATAGTTGTCTTATCCCATCCTTTTAAAATAAACTTCTTTTTTTAATCCGACATAGAATACACAAATAATAATTGAAAAATGTAAAGGCTAAATGCAATGGAGGGGAAGAACTGCTATGATATATTTTCAAAATTAAATTAAGGGATGCCTGGATGGCTCAATTGGTTGAAATGTCTGACTCTTGGTTTTAGCCCAGGTCATGATCTCAGGGTCATGAGATTGAGCCCCATGTTGGGCTCCAAACTCAGTGCAAGTAGGATTCTTTCCCTCTGCCCCTCCCTATGCTCCCTCTCTCTAAATGAAATAAATCTTTTTTAATTTTTTAAATATTTTAAATATTAAAAATAATAAATATTAAAAAGCCTTTACTAGATATTTCATAGAAATCTGTGTAGACCTAAATTCTCTGAACTCAGGGGCTGTGTTGATCACCAGTGAGTTCTGTCAGCAGTGAAATGTCTGGCATAAAACAAGAGTGTGATATCTATTTGTATAATGAATACAACCTAATGGGGACTGGTTCACTGCAATTTTGTGTGTATATGTTTGCCTTTGAGGTCAGTACATATTGTTTTCTGTTATGTATGCCATACCTAGAACTAAAGAAATGGTAAGTAATCAGAACAATATGTGTGTTTATTTTTAAGATTTATTATGTTAGCAGTTGTGACTTTAATGGATTTCCTACATTGAGTCTCTATTGAAAATTTTGAAGGCTTTTCAACTGTCCTGATTGTCTACAAAGCAAATGTATAGGACAATAATTGCTTGCTGACCTTTTCTTGCTATTCTCCCTCCATTGTGTCCTTTAAATCTGGAACCTTCCTTTCTGTTATATTGTGCATCCTAGCCAAACAAAACAAAACAAAAAAAACAGATCATGCTATCAGTTTAGCTCTACTTAGAATTATCTTGACTCAGCTCTCTTTATATGTATCTTATTTACCTTGGAATATTTCAAGAAATACTACTACTAGAGAATTATCTGTATTTATTGTAGAATTTTCATGGAAGATTGTTTCCATTATATTTCTCAGCATCCCCCTGGAAAAATATCTCTGTAAAACAATTATTTTTTTAATATAATTTTAGATATGAGTAGGAAATTTAATGTAACAAAGATCAAAACCATGGTTTGGTATTAGAAGTGGGACAGGGAATCATTAGAAACTATCATTTAGTCTTTATTTTTGTATCATAAAAATGAATTAAAATAAAAAATATTTTAGGACACTAAAATATATTTCAGCAGTCTGGCATTATAAAAACTCATCAAGAACATCAAATTCTGTGTTTTCATAGGATTAGGTACTTAATGGAAATATTTCAAATGGCTATCAACCTATAATTGTACTTACCTACTAAAATCTTACTCTACTTTGCAAAATAATTATATTTCCCAGCAATAATTATATATCCATAATTACAAAACAAATTATTTAAATTTATTACCATGCATGAGAAAAGTTGGCATTGTTGAAAACTCTCATGTTCCAGATTTTACTTTTAATGCACATCTTCTTATCTGTCACTCTGTTACAACTTTTAGCTTATGGTATCTTTTTAGCAAGAAACATAATACACTTTAATAGTTTATCTTATATCTTCATAGAACTTAATAATTTTTTAATTGAGCCAACATTTACCATGAGCTTGAAAGAATTAGGAAGCTTTTATTCTTATTTTATAGAGACAGATACTGAAATGCTAAGTAACCTGCTGTTGCAAAATAATTTGTGTTGAATTGGGACAACCTAATCCTCTTATTCCTTTTCCAGAGTTTGAGTTTGACTAGGTGTCCGAACCTGATCTTAATATAAATAGAAGACCTTAAGAAATATTTTATTAATAAATAAATAAATATTTATTAAATACCTTCTTGGGTATTTTACATAGAGTTGACCATTGAAACATGAGGGTTAGAAGCACCAACCACCACCCCCCACAGTTGAAAATCCATGTGTAACTTTTGACTCCTCAAAAACTTAACTACTGATAGCCTACAGTTGACCCAAAGCCTTGCCAATACTATAAACAGTTGATTAACACATATTTTGTATGTAATATGTATTATAGACTGTATTCTGAGAATAAAGGAAGCTAGGAGAAAGACAATGCTATTAAGCAAATCATAAGGAAGAGAAAAAGGCATTTGCAGTGCTGTATTGTGTTTAAGGGTGAAAGACTGCATTTAAGTGGCTGCATGCTATTCAAACCTGTGTTGTTCAAAGTTCAACTTGTATATTAAATATGCGAATGAAAAGGAAAATGTGCTATAATGCAAATAGATGATGCAACAGCTGATTTTCTTTCCCCCTGGATTGTGGGAAATATAAGACATCAAGTGATTTAATTGCACATTTGACCTCATTGTTTCCTAAAGGAAAAAATATATATATTCTTGCCCCTGAAATGTGGAAATTTCTCATCTTTCCAATGCTGTGTATAATTTGAGCTCTTTCCCAGCAGTTCGTGATATCATGTTTCCTTTAATAATCTCTGCTTTCATAATTAAAGCCCTAATTATCATCATCATCGTCGTCATTGTAGTCATCATCATGACCAGCATTATCATTATTTGGAGCAGAGGAGATACAGGGTGTTGGTACAGCCTCACACCTTTTTTATAGCTTAAAAGCTAGAAAATATGCTCTTTGAATGTTTGTCATGTTTATGTAATCAGTACCTACATTGCCAAGGCTTATTGAAAACAGCTGGGTGCCTGCTGCCTGCCTCCCCCTTTGTTGGAACTGTTGCCAGAACAGGTAGTCAAAAATGGAAAGTAAGGGAAAATTCAGGCATCTGGGGTGTCTCTCAGGAAAGCAGCTGTGGCTTCCTTAGGAAGCAGTCATTGTTTCCCATCAGCCAAGACTCTGTATACCCTTGGGTCCAGTTCTGGCATGGCTGGCCTAGTAGGATGCAGTTTATGACTTAGGACTTACGCGAGAAACCGTTTGGGCAGTCCCATCTCTGGCAGAACTTTGAGAGAAATCCCCCAAGCTGCAGGCCATATGTGGGCTATTGGCCTTCTATTTAGCCTACTCTGGGAGGTTCCCATTTACTGGGGTTCTAATCATCCCTTTGACACAAGTAAAAACAATACAAAGATCTTCTCAAAACATATCCTTCCAAGATATACTGTCGTGTTTTTAAAACCAGACATCACTATTATTTCTGTAAACGTGGCGTTTTTTTTCCTGAAAATAAACTCATTTTTAAGAGACTTCCTTTGTTTCCTAGGTAGTAGACAATACAAAGAATTCTTTTTAACAGCCCACAGCAAGTCCTGGACTAGCAGTGTTGAGTGGTATTCTGCATTTGTAAACAAATGGTCTTTCAGATATAGATTTTTGTACATCAAGTATTAAAACTTGTTATGCAAGTGAAAAATGTAGGCTTTTTCTTTTTTTTTTCTTTCTTTCTTTTTTTTTTTTTTTTGAAGACATAGGCTCTTGATTGATACCAGAGAGATGCCAGGAGTGGGCCTTCGGTATGTACAATACCCTGAAAATCAATCTGCTGTGATGAGATTATTTGGCAAGAACCACCACTCATTTACCATGAAAATGGCATTTTGGCAGACTACGGTTGAATATTTTTCTTGATAATTTTTGTGAAAACAGAGTTCTGATTTTAGGATGTGAATGCTTTAAATTTCAGTAGTCAGAAATAAAAGGGGATTAAAAAGGTGTAGTACTTTGAATTTTAGATTAAATATCATGTTTTTCATCATTACAGTGAGTTCTGTTAGGACACACTTAAGGACTGTGATTGGTCCAGCAACATTTTATTCAAAAATCTTCAGTTTCAAAATACACCGGGTAGGAAGCAAACAGTTGTGTGCCAATGTTAGGCATACTCAGGAAAACTAAACGAAATTTTAGTTGTAGCTAAAATTTATTTGCAGAAATAGGCAAGTTAAAAAAATGAATGAATTTTTGAATTCACTGAACTCTGAACTATCTTCTATTCTTTTAAAAAGTATGGTAATAGTTTTTAGGAAAAGGGATCGGGTTATTTACAATGCTTTGCCCATGACTAATTTTAATATATAAAAATGTCTCAAGTAAACTAGGTAATGTTCATTGAGTGCCATATTTTTCCTACTCTTGTTTTATTCCCAACTTTATAAAAACTAAAAGAAACTATCCTTAAAATGTTTCACTGCTCTGATATTTTTTTCATTCTCACACCCATGAAAAGTAAAGAATGGGAGGCTCCATGGTAAGTGCAAGAGGAAGATTATGACTATAAACAGATGCTTTTCATAATGTACACCTTTCCTAAAGTATTTTTCCAACAGAGTGGTCAACATTCAACCTAAAATTCATTCTCACCAGTGATACTTGGTCCTTTATTATTTGACCTTATTGTAACTTTCTCTCCATGTCTCCATACTGGTTTTTATCCTACAATTCAAAATAGGGAGTTCTTAAAAACATCTTACCCTTCTACGTTGAGTATTTTGATGATTAGAAAAATACTGCCAGACTTCACTTTTGACAAGGCACATATTCCCATGATTCTATAGATATAAATCATGACTAATTAACTTTGGTTCTTTCTTTAATTTTTCTCTATGCTTTAATTGTGGTAAGTTTGACCTTTTCTTACAATGATGATCCCTTTGAGATTCTTCAAGCTGGGGGAAAAAATGACCTGGGAAGAACTGGGAAGGAAGCCTGGATATCTAGATTATACATATTAAAATATTTAGAAATCAACATAAATTGAAGATGTATCATTGTACACAAAGAAAAGCAAGAATGTAGTAAGAGATTAAAGGCAATTTTAAAATCTCTATTACGGGGTAGTCATACCCTCAGAACAATTGTTGTTAGTATTGGACAATTTTAAAATCCTGTATCTATAAAGACACTTTATTCATAACTTTGAATTCAAAAATGAAAAATCCACAGATGTTTTTGAGAAATGTAGCATCTATTTTCACTTTATGCTAATTACAGTTTATACAATTTTGACCAGATGGGTTTGCAAGCATGGTAGCTAATTAATGACAACTGTCTTCAAGGATATTCTCTGAATTCTAGGTAGGTCTTGAAGACCTCTAAGTGATCTCTAACGTTCTTATTATGTTTTTGGTTTTCAGATGTTATCATGATAGCTCAAGTGTGGTATAGAGGAACAATAGGACATTGTATAGGGGTATTGTTGAAAAGGATATATACTTTCTTGAGCTGTTTAGACTTTCAGAAGTGAATAAATTATTGTACATAATAGGAGATAATCATCTCTGGGGAACTGAAAATGGTTCCATGAAGATTCTGTATTTGTTATTTAAATTAACTTAGTGCTTTTTTGTCTCAAATTATTAGAGGCTGTTGCCCCCACTGAGTAGTAAAATAATGAAATACCTAATTTTTTAGGTTTCAGAATTCAGCTTAATTATTTAAAACTTTTGTTCCAATGTTTATGTTTATTTTCTTTTAAAAGAAAACATACCATGATCATGGTATGTTTAATATATTATCTTGTTTGAAAATTAATATCAGAGCACATGTAATGATTGAGAAAAATATATATTCATTTTAAATAAGACTTTGGTATCATGGACATTCACATAAACTTTCTTTTATAGTGTTTTCCCTCACTTAGGAATTTCAATATATATTTAAAAATAAACATAAAACAATAATACCTGATTTACATCTTGATAGTAGTAAATCTGAAAGGAGCACATATTAACTCTAACAGTGATTGTATCTGCTTTGAATAGGGTACAGAAATAAACACAGAGAGAGAACACAAGACTTCCAAGTAATTGTTGCAGTGCCTGGAAATTATTTGTCTTAAGCCTTTTGTCGATTTGTCTGTATATTACCCTTAGTTTTTTAGTCATATATAGAATATACTAGAGAAAAAATCCATAATTCCCCATTTCCTTTGGGTTGGCATTTGTTAAACTGTATCCTTGAAAAAGTCTAAGGAAAAAATGTATTATTACCTAATATCTTTCGGATGTTTTCACTTCAGAAGGACTTTCAGTCCATTTGGCTCCAATTTCTAGTCTAGTTCTGTTTGTGTTTGTCTCTTGCATTAATAAGAAATGGAGATATTTTGTAGCAATTCAGGTTTGAACTCTCTTTAAGTTCTTGTCTATTTATCTGTACAGCAGACAGTTGTCATCCCTTAAAAATCAAAATATTATGTTAAAAAGTATATTTAACAAGGAATTGGTTTTGTTTTTCTCCAAATAATTTGGTAGAAACTTCTGTATGTGTAATGTGTTGTTCTTAAAACAAATTGTTGCTGTTGTTTTTGGTGTAGTTGTGATAAATGGCCAATCAGCTGTTATTATATAAACCTCACTGATGTCAGAGAAATAATTTTTAGGTTAAAAATATACTCTTCTGGGGCGCCTGGGTGGCTCAGTGGGTTGAGCCGCGGCCTTCGGCTCAGGTCATGATCTCAGGGTCCTGGGATCGAGTCCCGCATCAGGCTCCCTGCTGAGCAGGGAGCCTGCTTCCTTCTCTCTCTCTCTGCCTGCCTCTCAGTGTACTTGTGGTTTCTCTCTGTCAGATAAATAAATAAAATCTAAAAAAAAAAAAAAAATATATATATATATATATATATATATATATATATATACTCTTCCTTTTATAGGCAAGATATGATATGTTAGGCATAAAAAATTAGTATATCCATTCCAGGAGAATTTAGGAAATCTATACAAAAGTCTGAATTTGGCTGAAAATATATGCAATGAAATAGGCGGTAATATTCTTTTTAATTATTTGAAAGTAACTAAGTCTCAAATCTTCACAAAAAATGCTATTTATAGTTAAAGTATTCCACATTTCTTCCTTGTCAAGGTAGAATTTATCAAGAAACTATACGCACCATTTACAAAATGACTTAGCTTTTCTAACTTGCCTTTTTTTTAAGTGATTTAGTGTACATAATTATATTGCTCCTGTGAATAAGCATAAAATCAAATGAGACTTTCTCTCTCAGTGTGCTCTATTTCAGTATTTGTCACAATAAATCCATGTATGAGAATCAAAATCTATTTCAGCTATTTCAGAGATTTAGTTTCTCCTGTGGGTATTTTTCATGCACTTTATTCAAAACTTCCATTTTGTTTGCCAGTATACTGAAGGTTAAATCATTTGAGATGTATGGGGTATTGCTAGCCAGTTCTAATGGAAATTATCTACTACCTAAGACGCTATTTTATTTGTGCCTCAGGTCATTTATTAATCCATAGAAGTAGGTGGATTCAAACCAACAGAGTCAGATTATGGATATAGGTGTAAGAACAATCCACCAGCTTTGTAACTTGAGAGACAGCAGATTGAGGAGATGTCACATGCACATAAATACCTCCTCTGATACTATTCTGTCTCCCTTAAGATTTGATATCTGATTTATTAGTAGATCCATATGTAATAAGGCCTCTTAAAACATAGACATAACAGGGAAGAGCAGCAGAATAAAATATCCGTTCCCACTGGTGTTTTAATATGGATTAGTGGCTCAGATTAGCCACCTGTCAATTGATGCACATTTTTGGAAAGGGGTGGAGGAAATGGGGAGAGCATCTGCACAGGCCAAAGTTCAGGCATCAGAGTCTAGGGGCCTGGGAAGTCAAGGAAATAGCCTGAAGACAAGGGCCACTAATGATGTGTTAGCTCAAGCAGAGCTTGACACTAAGAGTGAACTTCCTCTGTTTCATATTTTGAATCCAGCTGTTAAAATCTTGGGACTTGCCCAGACCTAGGATAAAATAAGTGTTCATTGAGTTTGTACATATCCAGAAACATTGTATCTCTGATTAGAGAAGAATATTGGGGAAAAAAAAATCTGCTTTCATTGCCATTTATTCTTACACTGGCCCAAGTAGTATTTCGTCTGTCTTCCTTGAACAAATACTTGGTTGGGAAATATGTTAATGAAAAATCTTTTTCAAATGATGCATTTAATCTAATCAATTATGGTGAACCAAAATGAATAAGTTGATACAAAAACCAAGAGAAGTTTCAGACAAAAGAAAAATCTAAAATGGAATGACTGCAATTAATAATCAACTGGTTTTATTGAGTCCACATTAAATAATTAAATAATTTTCTTGCTTAAAATTTTATGTGACTATACATTTAGGTCTAGTATATATATATAATACATATTATATATATATATATACATATTATATATTATATATACTATACATATTATACATTATATATATAACAATATTATACATATTATATATTATATATATATAACACATATACATTCAAACTATAAGAACAAATCTATTTTTTCCTACTTAACTATTTTCTAATGGAATCGAATAAGTATTTTAGGGTTGTACATATTTTGAGAAGGACATATTCATTGTATTAATTTTTATGATTTTATGTCATTCTGGATTTCATTATATATAAAAACTCTAGTTTATTAAAATGTTGATTGTGAAAAGTGTCAGACACCTAGAAGTTACTGACTCAAAAAAATCATTAGGCAAGGACAGTGGGTTATAAAAAAAAAAGGAAATGATTCCCTACTGATCTACATATTCACTGAACTGATTCCCTAGGATGTGCAGTTAGGTTTTCTGGGAGATGCTATGTAAACAAACACAAAAAAAAACATATCCCAGCTCTGATACCTAGTAGTTTTGTGATTTCTTGGTAAACCCCATAAATTCTAAGTTCCCATCACCACATGAATAAATTGGGCCCAATCTATCAAGGTTTGTAATAAGCATTAAACATTATAATCCAATAAGGCACCTAGGACAATGGTTAGTTTAAGCAAGGGTCTCACTGCGCATTTACATTGAACCTAAACTGGACTCCTGTGCTTCCTCAGTTTTTCATTCCATCTTTTTAAAGAGATAATATATAGGGACAAACAGGCAAACAAAACAGAGAAATAAAATAAAACTACAAACTGTCCAACATTGCATCTTTTTCTGTAAGAAGCTAAATGCATTTTAGATCACCAGAAAAGGCAACGTGTCTTAGTTAGGGATGGATCCTTAAGGAAATAGGACTTGAATTATAGTTTCAAAAGCAGAAAGATTTAATTGTGAAGTTGTGGATTAACAACAAAGGCATGAACTGAACTGTGATTTTTTTTTTCTTTCTCTTGTTAAATCAGAAGTTCTTACTATATCTGGGATCCCAGATGAAAGAATGGGTAGTCTAGTGGGTAGGGAGTAGGGAAGAGGAGAATCGTGAGACCCTAGCAAAATTTTACAAATAATTCAGTGGTTTCATTCTCCCTAGCCTTCACTTAGGAATCCTTGTGACCCTAAACACTAAATTCAAAATTAATAAAAATTTCAGTTGCCAAATATATTTCAGGTTCCTCTACCTTGCACAACACAAGGTATCAGTTAGTTGCTCAATGAATATTAAGGATATGAATGGGACTACTTATACTGATAATATGCATTTATCATCTCTGCTGAAAGTTGTCTTTGCAGCTAGTCCTCTGTCAACATTACCCATCTTCATAAAGTAATGCAATTCACCACACGAAGGGCCTCCATAAATACTCCCCACCTTGGTATTATTTTCCTTGGCACCATCATGAGAAATCCCATGAGGTCATTTTTCTTGAATTACAGTCAAAAGAAACAAAATCAAAACCAGCCTTTAAATATATTGTATTTGATTTCTGAGGCAACTCCATAATGTTAATATTATTCTTGACTTCTGCTTCAATATAACTGTACATTTTATTTTTGATATTTTTTTAATATTGTGCATATTATAGGCTGAAACGAATGAATGTATTTGAAGAAAACTGCAGACTGGCTAATGTGAAGGATAATGGATTTTTAGAAAGAACCATAAGATTCATATAAAACTGAACAACCCACCAGTGAAAATGAAATATCAGTGTTTAGGGAGGTGGTGGTGGTGGTGATGGTGTTTTGTTTTCATATTCAGGCTTTCATAGCAAAATAGTCACAGTTCAAGGATGGCTGCATGGCTCAGTTAGTTGAGCATCTGCCTTCGGATCAGGTCATGATCCCAGAATCCTGGGATCAAGTCCTGCATTGGGCTCCTTGCTCAGCAGGGATCCTGCTTCTCTCTCTGCCTACTGCTTTCCCCGCTTGTGCATGTGCTTGCGCGCGTGCTCTCTCTCTCTCTCTCTCTCTCTCTGATAAATAAATAAATAAATAAATATCTTTTTAAAAAAACACAGTTCACGCTATTTTCTTTCTTTTTTCTTAAAGAGTCTATTTATTTATTTGACAGAGAGAGAGGGAACACAATCGGGGGTAGTGGGAGAGAGAGAAGCAGACTCCCCTGCTGAGCAGGGAGTGGATGCTGGGCTCGATCCCAGAACCCTGGAATCATGACCTGAGCCAAAGGCAGATGCTTAATGACTGAGTTACCGGATGCCCCTATGCTATTTTCTTTATACTGATGGCTGGCCTCAGCTAATGCCCATGGCTTCTCCCCAGCCCATCACCCAAAAATGTTCCTCAAGCCTCCATCTAATTACTTAAATATACTCCTTTGTATATTTTTGTGGATTTTTCAGGAATGGTGATCTTCCTGGGGTGAAGACCTGATCATATTTTAGTAGTTGGGAAAGGTTTGCACAATTAAAAAACATATGGAGAAACACTTGCACAGCTATCTTGATAACCCCATTTGTGTGGGCATTACTCTTTTCCATCATCATACCAGTAATACTTAAAATGGAAATCGTAAAAACAATTTTAGAGTTAAATTTTAGTGCATAGGTAAGAGTAAAGGAATGGTTTGGCTTAGAAGGGCTCTGAGGCATAAAGATCATGACTAATGCTTGGATTTTACCTCAAGAGAAGATATATGTATAATGGCATTATGGTGTTTAGATTATGCATGATAAAAATTTCTACAACTATGAATTCATATGAGAATGATTGAATGATCATTCTTGCTAGGATCATCAGAAATCAAGAGTTTTATCTGGTTAATTTGGGATGACTTATTGTGAATATGTGATGTTACTTGAAAGCAAAAAAGTAAACTCAATGAAGTCTGCTGGCTGCTTATTATGACTTACCTATGTCATCAATTCAAAAGAGAATTTTTTAGTACTTTTTTTATATCTCATAAGATCAACAGACTGAGAAGATAAGTCAGCAGTGGTGTTTAACCTTTACTTCATGTTGGGTAAAGTTCATAACATGTTAGATCACATTGCCCCAGAGAGGAATGATTCTTTCTAATGTTTTTATTTCTCCTTTTCCAAATGCTTTTTAAACTGTATAAACAGTGAGATCATTTCATACAGTACATTCTACATCCAGTATGCCCAGATGCCACAAGAAAGTTCTGTCTCATTCCGTATCTAACTTTCATGGTCCCATCCCTAGAAATGTCCCAGATTTGGGAGTATAAAAAATAAAAGCAACAACACCAAAACTTTTTACTCCCACTGCTGTCTCCAATGTGATGCTTTTTAAATTATGTTGGCTAAATTGTCAGTGAACAATTGCTAAATTCAATTTGATTAATTTAACTGTCTAAAATGTTTATGTTCTTTTTCCCCCACAAAGATATTTTTAACTCAGTTGAGCAAAAGTATTGATTCCATTTTAATTGTTTTTCCTCTTTGTATTTTATTTCTTCAGATTTTTTTTCCCGTCTGCATTGCTTTCTGGGGAGTTAGAAGCATGAAACTTGCCTCCGGCCCTTGGAAATAAGTTTGTATTCAATTCTTTTGTTTTAATCAGTTGCCCACAACCACAGTATATTGTGATTGCCTCATATAATCATATAATGATTATATGAACCATTTCTTTAATGAAAGGTAATTATGCTTATTTACTTATGCTTGCTTTTCATATCTGTTGCTTTCTATTAAAATTAAAGTCAGCTGCAGTTACTTTCTTTTATTGCTAGGGTTGAAAAAAAGTAATTTCAAATACAATAATGTTGTATTTACTGGTGGTGTCTAAGCCAAAGTGTATAAGAAAAGGAAGGGAAAAAATGTAAAAAGAATGAAGATTTAATTTGCATTTTTGACAGCTTCTGTATGTTAAAATTGTGCTTAGATAAATATTTGTTCTCATAAAAATGTGTTACATAAGTTGTCTGCGTAAGTCTATATTTACCTTTGAAAACCATATAACCTAAGGAGCTACATTCTGAAAAAGACATGACTGAAATGAAAATGAATAGGATTTGTCAAAATATGTGTATTCAACAGTTAATACCTATGTCCGATATGTCTGACCTATTTGTCTTGGCAATTTGAAGAGCACACAGTACAGTTATCCCCTGCTTTTCAAAGCTTGTGTTAGGCTGCACTTTTATGCATTACGAAAGACCTACAATCGTACCAGTTTTCACTACCTGGAAGAAACTTTCACTTTCTTCAGATCTTTCAGAAACCTGTAATTTCAGAAACCTGCAATTCCACAGTACAGGTTTCCCCTGTTACCTGAAATAGAGACTTCTTATGAAATCTTTCCTAAGCCAAAATGGTCTAAGGTGAAGAAGTAATTACTACAAATTTATATAGAAAGATTTTGAGCAGTCTCAAAGTTTTTCTGGTACCTTAAAACTCATCTTGCTAATGGGTGAAGAATATAAATGGGAATAAAGCAGAGATGCTCGGAGACACCGTTCGCAGTTATGGCAGCTTGGGGCTAAGATGCTGAGTGTAGTTCCCTAGGAAGGAGCTTGACCTGGCTCCTCTCACTGCCTGAGATGTGTGTGACCTCTAGAACTGCTCATTGCAAAACAAACACTGAATGCTATTTTTGTTTTTCACCTTTTTTCGCAGAAGCAAAAAATCCCTTCTTGTTCTTATTGGTTAGGGTTAGGCCTTATAAGGCCAGTAATATTTAGGTCTTTCATAAAACTGAGGTGTCTTAATTAATCCATAATTTCAAAAACTGGGAGATACCTGTATTTTAAATTGTCACAATAATGTTAATAAACCTAAATAAATTTGTCCAAGTGTTGTGTGGACATTATTCATTGGGATTGTAAAAATCTGCTGAGTATTTTATTAGGTAGGAACTGAATGAAGTAGGATACACTTCAAAATGTATCCAATAAGAAGTAGGATACACTTCAAAATGGCGGGAGGGGTTGAAAATTGTAGGAATATTTTTCTTCCCTTCTTGCAATAGTTCTTAGGTTTAAAGGCACAGTTTAAGTACAACAGGCCACCCTTATCCAGAGTTTCATTTTCCATGGTTTCAGTTACCTACACTCAACTGTGGTCTGGAAACAGATGTTCCCCCTTCTGATGTACCATCAGAAGGTCAGAAGTAGCCAAACACTGCATCACAGTGCCTTGCCATTTGCCTCTCTTCATCTCATCAGCTAGGCATTTCATCTGCTCACATCATCACAAGGAGAAGGGTAAGTACGGTATAATCAGATATTTGAAGAGACAACGTTCACACAACTTTTATCACACTATATTGCTAACATTGTTCTACTTATTATTAGTTGTTATTGTTAATCTATTACTCTGCCTAGTTTATAAATTCAACTTTAGCATGGGCTTGTGTGTATAAGAAAAAGCATAGTATGTATAGGGCTTGGTACTCATTTGTGGTTTCGGGCATCCACTGGGAGTCTTGAAATGATAAAGGCAGGGGGGACTACTGTAATCACAATTATAAGCATGAAAACAATGCTGTTCTTCATTGAGCTTTGCCTCTATTCATCTCCAGGTTTAAGATATGATCGGCTAGTCAATCTCATCTTTAATGAATGAATGAATGAGTGAGTTGATAAAGTGTGTTATTTGTGCTCTGAACAAAGAGAAATGTAAAACTGTGAGAAGAATCAGACAGCAGGTGTCTATGTGGACTCATGATACAAAATCGAAACACATTTGGTTTTCAAACTGGTGAAGCAGAGGAAGACCAAATTTTGCACGATGAAACAACACATTATATCTCAAACGTCAGAAGGAGAGACTTGGCTTTGCTTCATTCATCTTTTTAAACTTCTTAATTTAACACAGAGCAAATACTTAAGCCCATAACAAACATTAAGCCTTACTTTGGTTCCTTACCAACCATTTGTGCTGGACTTGACATCTATAGAACCAAGTCAAAGCAGGGAGCCCTCTGCTGGCTTAAAATTGCTAAATTTATAGCATAAAAAATTCTGAGTAGTCATATTTTACCTCCTAAAGACAGTCTATAGGTTACATCCTCAAGGAATGGCAAAGAAAAGAGAGGCTTCACAAATCTTTAGGTAAGTTTTTAGTGTATCAGAATAGTTTGTTGAGTAATGTATAAATACATATGTATGCTTGATTATATATGAGTCTATAGGAGTGATCTAAAAATGGAAATAATTCAAAAACTATAAGAGATAACTTCTGTGGTGAAGTTCAGTTTTCTTAAAATAAAATGCAAATTTATCCATTCCCTCTTTTCTCTCTTAGTCACCCTCACCATCATTATAAATCCTTTTTTTTTTTTTTTTAAGAAATGCAGACATTTTCAAGCTACAAGTTTTCCAGATAAGTAGTGTTCCCAGGGTCTGTATGTGTTAACTGGGGCACTTTATTCTTCACCTTCAACCTTGCTAATTTTCCAGTCCAGTTTTCTCTGGCTGAGAACTAATACATGATGACAGATCATATAACTGCTAAAAATGTTGTATATTAATCTTGAGTGATGCCATGTAATTTATGCTTATTCTTGACTGGAAGCACTACCTCTCTCACATTCTCTCAAGCGGAAAAGCACTAAAAATAGGATGCATCAATTACTTGCCACTTCTAATGGAGAGATGCAAACTGACTTAGCAAATAATTTTGAAGATTCTCAGATCTGCTAATCTACCATAAGGAAGGGTAGAGAGGGAAGGCACATTTGTTTACTGAGCAGCACTCAATTAGAATTATTTCATTTAGTCTCTAAAATCTTGGGAATTAGGCACTGTTAATACCATTTTCCAGAAGAAAAATTCTGAGGCCACAGAGGTTTAAAAACTGTCTCAAAACCCTGACACATAGTTGGTGCTGCTACCAAATTTAAAACTCTGAAGTCTGACATCAAAATACATGATGTTTCTCCATTCCATGATATCAGATATCCAAGGATGATCTTTAAAAGTATAGGCTCAGGATTTTAAGTTTAGAGGAACTCCTATGCAACTTGATGCTCCAAAGAAAAAAAATTAAATTCAGAGGATAAGCAGCTTAGTTGCAGGATAGATTCAGTGATTAGGTGGTTGACTGCAGAATTTCTAATCACTCTAAGAGTGATAAAGTCATTGGTTTATTTATAGGATTGCCATGTGTCTAAAAGGAGCCCATTCCTATACATGATTTTATTTGACAGAATTGCCCATTACTTTAGCTGTATTTGGTGTATCATTTATTTCCCCTTCATCTCGTTCTAACTATTTTTGTTAAGCTTAATCTAATCACCTCATGGCCAAGATATTCAGCAGTAAGTAGATCTGTAATTGTGTATCTGAAGTTGAATTAATCACCAAAGTACATGAATCCTTGTTATATTTAACATTGGCAACTTGGATTAATGTTTATTAAAGGTTCTCAAATTTTATTTTACTGATAATATGTCATTTAGTGTGGAGTTTGCAGTAGAACCCATGGGTGGAATCCTGTAAGATATGGCACACATTATGGGATGATGTCATTTAACCTAGACAGTAATGGTATTAGAAATAAGCTTCCTATAGAAACAATCATCAGAAGGTATTATCAACAGTTATATGCCATTAAATTAAGCAACCTAGAAGAAATAGATGCATTCCTGGAAACCTATAAACTTCCAAGACTGAAACAGGAAGAAACTGACAACTTGAATAGACCAATAACTAGTAACAAGATTGAACTAAAAAACAAGAGCACAGGACCTGATGGATTCCCTGGGGAATTTTACCAAACATTCAAAGAAGAAATTTACCTATTCTCTATTTTCAAAAAACAGAAGCAGAAGGAAAACTTTCAGACTCTTTCTATGAAGCCAGCGTTACCTTGATCCCCAAACCAGGCAAAGACCCCATCATAAAGGAGAATTTTAGACCAATATCCCTGATGAATATGGATGCCAAGATTCTCAACAAGATCCTACCTAATAGGATCCAATAGTACATTAAAAAGATTATCCACCAAGACCAGGTGGGATTTATCCCTGGGATGTAAGGGTGGTTCAACATTTGCAAATCAATCAATGCGATAGAACACATTGATAAGAATCTCAAGGAAAGAAGGAAAGGTAGAAAATATAGAGAGAGACTAGTTAGACTTTCAGAATCTTAAAATATTTTTGATGTCATGATTGTCAGCAATACTTTGGAAGCAAGCTGGCTTTATCTCAAGCCTCTCTCAGTGAAAGGAAATTAACAATGTTTTTCTTTTATTAGAGTATTTTTTCCAAAGCTCACTGCAATCTGTATTCTCAATATTTCTTCTCAATAGCATAACATATTAAACACCTTCCTCCCCAAAGACTCAATTAGGAAAAGTTATTAGCCAAAGAAGTAAGCATTGATGGTTTTCTCTTGTCTTCTTTTTGGAATCCTGCAACTCTAACACCTCTATAGTCAGAATTTCCGATCATTCCAGACACCTCAGTACCCATCAATAATAAGTTCATCTGTTGAATGTATTCTTTCATTTTATCAGCAAAAAGTCCCAAATTCTAACGCATAGATTTACGTCATAGGAAACAGAAAAAAGCAATCCTTGTCTTTGTGTGTCACTATTATCTGTGGATCATTGAAATTCTGATTTAGTAAGATTGTAGTGGTGCCTGAGCATCTGCACTCTTCAGAGTTCTGCCAGTAATAAGGAACAGAGGCCATAACCAATCTGGAGTGGAAGATTGTCTAGACCCTCACCCTTGCATTTCAGAAATATACAGGAAAGAAGCACACAAGAGGAGCTACTGTTTCTACAAAGAATTTAATTAAAAGAAAAAGATGGTACTGATTAAGTAAGTGTGGTTATTTAGATATGCCAAATATCAGTTTAGCATGAGATTATTTTTACATATATTTTAAAAGCCTAAAAGTTTACAATAAAGTAGGTTAGTATCAGTGAGATAGAAAATACAGAAAAGTCTAGCAGGCAAAGGAGACATGTCCAAAAAATATAGTTGCCAAAGGCCCTGTTGATGTTTGCTTCTGGTTTTTCATCTTTGTTTTGGAAAACTTTTGTCCTGTTTATTTATTTGTTCTTTTTCACTATTGAAGGGGGATAGTAACTATTGAAGGATAGTGATGTAACACACAATGTTACATTAATTTCAGGTGTACAACATAATGATTCAAAAATTCTATACATTAGTCAGTATTTATCACAGTAAATGTAACTGCTGTCTGTCACAATACAATATTATTACAGTATTTCTGACTACATTGCCTACACTGTACCTTTAATCTCTGACTTGTTTTGTTTTTTATTCTTTCAGATTTATTTATTTATCTCAGAGAGACAGAGAGAGCAAACACAAGTGGAAGGGGCCAAGGGACAGGGAGAGAGAATTTTCAGCAGACTCTATGCTGAGTGTGGGGCCTGACGTGTGGCTCAGTCCCACTGCCCCAAGATCATGACCTGAGTTCAAACCCAAAGCCAAATGCTCAACTGACTGCACCACCTAGGCACCATGACTTACTGGTTTTATAACTGGGACTTTGTACATCTTAATCCCCTTTGCCTGTTTAACCCATCCTCTGAAAGATCTAATCTTATCTTGTTTGGCTGTTGTGTGGAGATATATATATATATATAGATATAGATAGATAGATAGATAAAGAAGATGTGATATATATATATGTGGACCCTTAAGTTGCTTCCATATCTTAGCTATAGTAAATAACGCTGCAATAAACAGAAGTGCGTGTATCTTTTTGAATTAGTGTTTTTGTTTCCTTTGTGCAATTATCCAGTAGTGGTATGCTGGATCATACATTTCTATTTTTAGCTTTTTGAGAAACCTCCATACTATTTTCCGCAATAACTGCATGAATTTAAATCCCCACCAACAGTGTGGTTCCTTTTTCTCCACATCCTCACCAACACTTGTTATTTCCTGTTAATGTCTTTTTACTACAAGCTGTTCTGACTGGTATAACATAGCATCTCATGTGGTTTTGAATTGTATTTCCCTGATGATGAGTGACGCTGAGCATATTTTCCTGTGTCTGTTGGCCATCTGGATGTCTTTTTTGAAAAATGTCTGCTCCCATCATCTGTCCATTTTTAATCAACTTACTTGTTTTGGTTTTGGTTTTTGGTTTTTCTGTTCTCTTTTTGTTTGTTGTTATTGTTGTTTTGGTTTGAGTTATATAAATTTTTTATATATTTTGGATATCAGCCCTTTATTGGATATATCATTTGCAAATCTCTTCCTCCATTCAGTAGGTTGACTTCTCATTTTGTTAGTGGTATCCTTTGGTGTGCACTTTTTATTTTGTCCCCATAGTCTAACCCCAACAATTTATTTTTTCTTACATTTTCCTTCCTTGAGGGATAGATAATAAATGGCATTGGGAAACTGGACTGCAACATGCAAAAGAATGAAATTTGAGTGTTTTCTTATACCATATACAGAAATAAAGTAAAAATGAATTAAAGACTTAAATGTGAGAATTGAAACCACAAAACTCCTCAGATAAAACATGTCAGCAATCTTTTGGACACTGGCCTTAGCAACATTTTTATAGATACGTCTTTTCCACCTTAGGTATTTTTGCATCCTCTGTTGACATCCTTAATTGATAATATAGGCATGGGTGTATTTCTGCTCTGTATCCTGTTCCACTGACAATGTGTCTATTTTTTTGCCAGTACCATACTGTTTGATTACTACAGCTTTTCAGTAGATCTTGAAATCTGGGATTATTATTTTCATTTTTAATAAAATACTGTTTATTTTAAATAATGAGTTATTAAGAACAATATTAAAATATACTGGCCCTTCCCCCTGCTTATGATCTCTCTCTCTTTCTCTGTCTCTAGGATAAATAAATGAAATCTTTAAAAATATACATACTGGATTAAGTTTTGTAGACCTCTATTTTCTGCTTTCAGCTCCTTCCAACTTCTCATAATGTGAGAGATACTGTGCAGTGATGAAAGTTCTCACTTTAGTTTAATATGAAGGATTTCCACATACAATGGTCTCTGTTCAGCCTGCTCTGCCCTTTCCAGAAAAACTGCAACTAACACGTCCGCTTCAGAAACAGTACACAGCATTGCTGGTAAACCAGTGTGTGCCAACATAATTAGTGTCTAAGGACAGCTAATTCCATCTAAGTGGGAGATGTTGGGAGACCATTTATTAATGGCATCTGGTATCCATGTGATGCACTAAGCAGCCTTACCCTGGCCTATACAGTAGTATGTAAGAACAAAATCATCAGACAGCTAATTTGCATCACTAATTCAAATATTAATAAGTGCATATTTAATGATAAGTTAAGTATTGAACTTTTTTCTAATAATTAGTTCTAACTATATAACTCCCATAAAATATTTATCAATCTATAATACCCAAAAGGTGGGAAGAGGTTTACTTTAGTGAGATCACTGATTATACGAAAACCAAAAAAAATAAATGTGATAAGGAGCATCAGTCTTATTTCATAAGACTACTGATTTTTGAGAAGACTCTGTTCAAAGGTGACAGTTTAACACATGACTATAGAAGGTGTGCATACTTTCTGAAACTTGACTTTACCTAGATTAAAATACTCTAATAAGTTCATTTCACTTGTAACTACTACAGATTTTCCTGTGCACAAACAAAAACTGAAATTGTAGCTGGTGATGTGTTAGCTCCATTGGCTGAAGAACTTTGCAGTCAGTTCAATGATACCACTTTTATCTCAGTGTCGTCTGATATTCCCAATGGAAAATCAGATAATACCAAGAATAAGCCAATATTTTCATCCATTTCATGGACTCAAACCAGTTTTTATTAGTCTATCCTACCAAATGTGAAATAGCTGGTACTCCTGTGTCAATTAAAATTTTTAATAATAAAGATAACAAATATTTTTGTTTTGGGGTGATATTATATAAGATTTGGCAGAGTATAAAATAGTGATAAAAGCAGTGTTTTTTCTAAATTAAGAAACTGATGGTAGTTGGGACACCTGGGTAGCTCATTCAGTTAAGCGTCAACTCTTGACTTGGGCTCAGATCATGATTTCAGGGTCGTGAGATGGAGCCCCATGTTAAGCTCCACGCTCAGTGGGGAGTCGGCTGGAGATTCTCTCTCTCCTTCTACCCCTTTCTACACACCCCCTATTCATGTTCTCTCCCTCTCACTCTCTCTAAAAATAGGTAAATAAATCTTTTAAAAAATGAAGCTGATAAAGAGATGTTTTTGAAATTGTTTGTGTTAAACATATATTTAGTAATAGTATTCAAAAAGGTATATTTTTTGAATTGAAAAATATTTTATATATACTGTTACATTTTATCTAGAAAATTGTTTGTTGTGAAGGTGATGTTCAATACAAAAGAATACATCAACAAGACAATAGAAAATGTATCCCAGATATCCCAAAGATTTTAGAAACATGCGAGCCATTAAAGAACAATTTTGTAAGCCATCCCATGTCATCCAATAGTATTTAAGTACATGGTAGAGTTTGCTAAACTTGATTGCATTTTATTCAAGACTAGTTAGAAATCCTTAGGCAAATATCAGTTAATGAAGTGACAAAACTTCAGCAATTGATGCTACAA
This sequence comes from Mustela lutreola, assembly GCF_030435805.1. Lineage (NCBI taxonomy): Eukaryota > Metazoa > Chordata > Mammalia > Carnivora > Mustelidae > Mustela > Mustela lutreola. The sequence continues at coordinate 143,008,310 of NC_081293.1, read as the reverse complement.
GCAAATCTCACTTATTTAAAACAAAGTTTACAAGCAGGGAGATATTAAAATTTATTCCTATGAAAGTAGGAGAAAACGGAACAAATTAAATTTTCAGAGTTCAAACCTCATATGACATTTAATTTTAAAATCCTATCATTAAGTTTGAGAATGTCTTCATTTGTGGGTTTTTTTAAAAAACTATTGATGAAGCTCCTGTTTTAAATGGATGATTTTACATTATGTACCAAAAAGGAGCAAAATAGAGAAGGCCTATAATTTTGCAGCATATACAAACAATAAAAATGATGAAACAGTAAAGATAATAAGAAAGAAAGAAAAACTGATGAGTCTTGTTCTATAAATTACATTTCAAGAAGATCAGTCTGGATGAAAACAAAAATACAAAGTCTATTCTAATTATTGCACTTAAATATTTACATTTTTCAATACGAAAAAATAGAACAAAAAATATCATTCCTATATCATGTTATTTCATTATCATATAATATTTTTCTGAGCTTACTGAATACCTAATAAAGAGAATTTTCACAATTAAAAATGTACAGACAAGACTCAAAATGATATAAGTTCAAAATAATGGACTATATTGGGAAAAAAATCTTCAGAGAAGTACCAGTGAAATGCTATTATGGATAGAAGCAGTTAAGCAACTGATTAAAGTATTTAATACGTATCAAGAAAAATTATTCTCTTTATGTTATTCTTAATATTCTAGAATCTAGATAGTCAGTATGGAGGGTTTTTGTTTTGGTTAATTTTTTTATTAACATATAATGTATTATTTGTTTCAGGGGTAAAGGTCTGTGATTCATAGTCTGTTTTTGTTAATTTGCTTTCTTCACATGGTTTTGTTATTTTCATTTTTTAAAAAATGTTATCTTTGGAAATACTTTTGAATATACTATTACATAAGTCTACTAATATAATAAAACAGATTTTTGGTAAATACATAAGGATGTGTGTGTGTGTGTGTATGAGAGAGAGAGAGAGAGAAATCATTTCTTTCTGGTCAATAGTTTAGACACTCACTCTCCAATACACCCTATGTAATGCATTTATAAGTGTCCTAAAGACAGGAAATTCTTTCACATTCTTTAAGACTGGTGTGCTATATCCTATGTTGAAGTACTGGAAATGGAAGTAAGAAATTTTCGTATTTTAAATGCTAAGCATACAAATTTAGTGAATATAAAAACTAAAGTGTAAGCGCCTTAAAAACCCTTAGAGTAAATTGATAAAAATTTGATGTAATGTTTTGAGATCCTCATGCTTTTGAACACTGATCACTTCAAGAGTCTGTTCAAGTGATGAAGACTTACATTGTAGTTCCTAGATGTGAGAGATTTAGCTTCTCATGCATGAAAAGCCTATGTTGAGTGGCTTGATGTTAAATCTCATTTATGGCATCTGACTGCGACAGTATTTCTCAGTTTGTGGGCTGACATTTATCTGCATCAAAACACCCTGCTACTTTCAGGGCTCCACTTCGGATTTAAAGACTTCTGGCATCTTCGTAAATAAATAGCTCCCCAGGAGGATTATTTCCACTCTAACTTGTAAAAATCCTTGTTCTAAGGGAAAGGAGATCCATATATCCTCTCCTGTTTAGCAAGATGTCTTGTCCCCAGTAGTACTTCTGGTGACCAGAAGTTTCCTTTTGAATTTGTGATCACTGATCCTTGACTAGTCTGAAATGTTCTTTCCACTCTCTATAAATAAACTACTCTTTTTCTGTTTCTTTGAAATATGAATGTTATGTAATGTTTGCAGCAAAATACCTGGGACCACATCTAAACACTTAAAAGTAACTTTTTCCCAAAAGAAATGCCTTGATTTTTACACATAGAGCTAGAAAATTGCTGAGGAATCTTTAGAATAAAAGCTGCCAGAACCAGTCTGGTCATCTGTTATCCCAGGTCCTTCATGACACAAATGTGAGCGCTGGACCAGATCGTGTTTCTGCTTTTTTGTAACTCTGACCTTCCAGTGAGCAGTCAATCCAAATTATTGCTATACTTTTTTAAGATTTTCTTTGTTTATTTGAGACAGAGAGAGGGAGAAGCACAAGTGGGAGCAGGAGCAGAGAAAGGGAGAAGCAGACTCCCTGCTGGGCAGGGAGCCCCACACAGGTCTCCATCTCAGGACCCCAAGATGGTGACCTGAGCTGAACGCAGACGCTTAACCAACTGAGCCACCCCGGCACCCCTAAATTACTTCTATATTTTTAAGTACTAAAACTCCATTTCTTTTGAAAATATGATCAAATTTGGACTTGGATTAATAATGGACTAATGAGGTTTTATTTCAGAATTTTTTGTTCATTGGAATCAAGTCAATGGGGGCAACCTTAGAATGAAGTTATAATACAAAAAATGAAATGTCCTTCATCCCTTCAAGAATCCTCAAACAATTTACAAACTATAATTCCTGTCTTTCAAACATGATTCCCTTTTTAATACTTACTGTCTTTCTTGGCTTTCCGTATTTTATTCTGTTCCTTCCATTTCTTTTCCCTCCATTATTTCTACTACAATTAAATTAATGCAATTTTATATGAAGAGTGGTCTATTTTACCTTCATTGTGCTTATTAGGACCACCACATTTTGACTTACTATTTGATAGATTTCTTTGGCCTTCTTTTTACTTTTTTTGGAGTGAAAAATCTCAGGAAGTACCTTAATGGGTATTTCATCTAAAATTAAAAACAACCAACCAACCATTCACTGTGTATGTTGTACTTGAGAATTGAGTACAGGGAGTACATAGACAACTCAGGAAATTCAGGTTATCTGATACATGTGAGTGTGGTCAGCCCTGTAGAACAGCAGGGAAAGTCCCAGAACACAAAAGGAAATTGCTTACTGTATCAGGAAAACATTTGGGTTTTTAATTTATTATTAAATGTGAATAATAAAAAGCATTTATTACAGAACTATTTTAGTTTTTCAGAAATGTAACCTATCAGCTTGAAAAATGCAACTTCTGTGCTTACCTTTCTGTACTAGAATATAGGAGAGGCAAAGATGAAATATAAAAGTTAACTTTATTTGGATTTCTTGATTGAAATTCACTGTGTATCCTCCTGAGACCCCAGAGTGGTGTGGAAGCCAGGGAATGCTGATAGTTTGTTAACATTTTATTGGCTGACAAATTCAGCTAGCTGGGCTAGCTGGGCTTCCTTACAGTTCTCTGAAGGAATAGAGACTTCGAAAATTTTATAAAATGAAATCTTATTTCCATAGGTCTTTGAGAATTAAAAAAAAAAAAAGTCCTAAAGAAATGTCAAAATCAGTTTGCATCTTCTCTCTTTTAGAAGATCTTGTAAATCCTGTTCATAAATCCTTTACAGGTCAATTTCCTAGGGGCAGTTTTTACCACTCCATGGATCACTCCCCTAATCCCTTGAAGACTTTTATTGGTAGCTTACTGTCATTTTCTCCAATAGTGCTCTCGTGATTCTTGGCAATTCAGTATCCATATAACTGATCTTCCTAGTATCCTAGCACCTTTATTTCTCATTTCATGTTGCCTTTACCAATAACTGCAATTCTGTCATCTTTTCAACTTTAAACATGTCATCTCTGATCTCTGCATCTTGTCTTTCCAGCTCACTACCTTGGATTGTGAGGCGATTCTACCACCTTTCCATTGTCTCTCCCTTCCTTCTGGATTTACTTACTTTCTTAGATGGTTAAATTTCATGGTCAGTCATTATAATCACTGTTTTGGTCTTATTAATCATAAAAAAGATTAAATCCAACTGTAGTTTTTTCTTTCCATCTATACTTTTGTCATTGAATAAGAATAGAGAAAAACATAGAACCAAGGAACTAGTCTCACCTATCATGATTACATCCCTGAAGGAAGCTCTTAATTCTGTCCAGAAACCATACTTCTGCGGTCCTATTCATTCTTCCACATTCCACGATGACTGTTTCGTATCCTTCAGACTTGAAACATGTTCTCAGTATTGATTGATGATGTTGTTCCTTAGTTCACTGAAAACAAAAAACTTGAAGCCATCAAAGAGAACTTCACTGACATACCACCACCACCCAAACTTGTTCCCAGTAATACACTGCTCATGTTCTTAAATAGGGCTAAACTCTGTGCTTGTGTCCTAATTCCCATCTTTTTCAGTAATTCTCAGTTTTCCTCTGTCTACTGGATTATTCCTGTCAACATACAGAAAAGGGTGCTATTTTCCCCCAACTTTAAAAAAGAGTTCATTTCACTCCCTTTTTGCTTCTAGCTGTCCCTATTCATCTCCATTCACTTTATCTCATATTCCCTTCAGAGTTGTCTATAATCATTGTTTCTAATTTTTCTCTTCCCATTCTCCCTTGAACATACTCCAATTGGAGGTTACCTACCCCTGCACCCACCCCCACCCCACGCCTCCACTGAAATCGTTGTTACCAAAGTCACATTATGCCAATGGCGTCAAATTCCATAGCCAGTTCACCGCCCCTACGTTACTGACTCTTCAGCAGCATCTGACACCATTATCACACTGTCTTCCTTAAAATACTTCTCCCCTCTGTTTATAGGACACCTCCCTAACCTAGTTTTTCCCTGCAGTCATATGCTGCTCTTCCTGGGGTCTTCTTATCTCCACAATCCCTAGTCCTCTCAGTGTTCAGGGTTTACAACTCAGTCCTTAAACATCGTAATTGCCTGCACTCCCTTGTTGGTGCCATTATCCAATCTCATAGTATTAGCAGCATCTGTAACATCATCTGTAGATTTCAACCCCCAAATGTGTATCTTTGACTTATACTTCTTCCCTTACTTACAGACCTGTATCCCGTGGACATTGCTTCTTCAATTGTAGTAGCAGGAAAAAAATTTACAGAGCTTACTGTATTCCCAGCACTCTCCTTGGTAATTACATGTATTAACTCATTTAATCCTCAAAACAACCTTATAATGTAGATGGTGTTATCCTTACTCTTCAGCTAGGAATACTGAATGGGAGAGAGAGTAAGTGATTTACACAATGTCATACAACTAGCAATGGTTCCAAAATCTATGTTGTCATCCCCTATAACACACTACACCTTCTCTCAAATTAGTTAAAAGGAATCCCTCCTGGGGGGAGACATGACCCTTGTCCTGACTCTTTTCTTCCCCTCTGCTTCAACTATGACTAAGCTTTGGTCTTCAGGAAAAAGAGAAGATGTGATGGAATAAAAAGAATGTAAGACTAAACCCCCAGTACCCCTCTGCACACACACGTACACACACACACACACACACACACACACACATTCACTACACTTTCCTCACCCTCAGCAAGGCAGTGGGATGCTAGAGAATGAGGAAACCTAGTTTTAGTGAAGTTCAGAGCTATTTTTCAAACATAGACATTGACATATTCATTTTGAACCGAGAATATTTTTATAACTGAGACTACTAAAAGAGTTACCAGGGAAATTATGGACGCTCTGTAAGATGTCAGTCGAGGGCAAATAAATAGTTGGTAGTAGAGAAAATCAAAATGTTTGTTTTCTTTTGTTCTCTATGAGGCCTGCTTTTCCTTTTTTTCTTTTTTTAAGATTTTATTTATTCATATAACAGAGAGATATCACAAGTAGACAGAGAGGCAGGCAGAGAGAGAGGAGGAAGCAGGCTCCCTGCTGAGCAGAGAGCCCGATGCAGGGCTCGATCCCAGGACCCTGAGACCATGACCTGAGACGAAGGCAGAGGCTTAAACACTGAGTCACCTAGGCACCCCGAGGCCTGCTTTTTCAGCATACAGGTCCCCTATCTCCTGTGCAGACAGGGCATTTTCATTTTCTTTATGAAAATTGTTTCATAATTATGGGATGCAGTCTACGAACTGTATGCAGTAAATACCACAGACATCCTAATTTTCTAAGTATGCAGTTTCTCACTCTCATTTTTAAAACAATACAATCTAAACAAAATTAAACCAAGTTTTCTAATACAGAATAACCCTCCTGAGACTCCTGGAAGATGGCATAGTAGCATTATTTGTTTACTTATTTACTTTTAACAATTTTTTTTAAAAATCACTTTATATACTACTTTCTATAGCTAGCAGTGTGGGAAAGGTGAATAGGTCTCAACTTATTTTCTTCTGTTTCAGCACTTTTGAAAGGAAATAAGACCAATCCAGAAATTTATTATTTCTTGCCAATTTTTCCTTTTCCCATATGAGCATAGCCTGGAAGTGCACAGACACACTAGGGAATGATTCCACCGTGTGGGAGAAACATCTGCAGAGTGCGCCATGGACCACCAGACTTGGAGTGAGAAAGAACTATGTGGGGGCGGAGGCGGCAGACAATAAAAGAAAAACTAGGAGCTGGTTGGGCCCAAACATTCAACGGAATCGCCTAACCTTCAGGTTACCTTTTGTGTTATGTAAGACGTCTAAGAGCAATAACACTCATATGAAAAACATTTCTTTTAATGGTGGTGAAAGAGAATTCAGAGCGTACCCTTCAAAAAAATTTCTTTTTCTGCATAAAGGATGGGGAATGTTAGCATTCTGCTTTACACATCACCCTCTAGAGAGCCGAAGCTGGGTGGTTTTCATGGGCTTCTTCCTCCCCTTCCTTTGCAGCCACTTACTCAGGTGGCCATGCAAAGCCCAGGAGCTACATACAGGCCTCTGCTCAAACCAGAAGGAAGCACAGTGAAGACAGATGAATTCTGAAGTTTGTTGTAAAACGTCAGGGGCAAAAAAGGGCTCTGGAAATGCAAATGATTATCATTAGAAAGTAATATGCGACTACTGAAGAAACATTTGAAAGAATAATGTGGTTTTGCAAAACAATCCTACAATCTGCATTTAATCAAAACTGACCAAAAATGCTTGCAATGGTTCTTTGTACTGTTGGGAGCCAAATGCTTTCTGGAACTCATGAAGCAAGTTTTACCAAGTGGCACATTACCAACAGAATATTAGTGAAACAATAACCAGCCCTAGAGTTGACTTTCCCAATCAAAGGGAGACTCTCCAACTGTAATGGCCAAGGTATTGAGAGTGACAAGAATATTGATATACCTGTAAATGCTCACAGATGAGTTTTATGCATTGGTTTGTTTCAGTCTACTGCACGTGTGACTGGACATCTTGCCCACCCAATAGCTTATGCATGAGGAAAATTAAAATTCAGTGTGCAGAGTTTTGAAAATCATATGGGGCAGAGCTATACTTAGAAGACTGGACTGGAAGAACACATGCCGCAAACTGGTGGAAGCTGCTTAATTAGTTTTGGTTCTGGGCCAGTTTAATAAGACCCTTAAGAGCAATGGTATTGAAATTCTATTAATCCTATTCTCAGAGAAAACAAGACATACATTCTTCTTGGACTGTGGTGTTCACTATTCACCTTTGGATCAGAGCCTAAGGGAGCCAGCCTTTTGGGCTCTTATCTTGACAAAGAAATTTCTAGCTCTGCCTATGATTAAGACTCAGACAAATCATCTGCCTTCACCCCTCCCGGTTCACACCTGGCATTCACAGGAAGAGCAGCCTCCTGGGGATGCAGACTGGCAGTCATAAGGCAGCAGCCCCACTGTCTTTCATGAAAGAAATACTTATCCTGGGGCCATATATCATATATCACCTAAGTGCACAGCTTAGGAGATGTCAAGCACACTCAGAAATCCTAGGCCTCATTCACTCACCTACTCACCTACCAGAAACAGAAATATACTCATCAGGTTTTTTTTCAACAAAATATCATAAAGTTATAATAGAGCTGAGACCCTGTGTATTTACTGCCAAGAAACAGACAAGCAAACTGAAAGACCCTAGATTTTTCTAACTTAACTATATCATGTCTTATATTTCTTTTTATTTTTCCAAGAGACAATCTGATAAAATTAGTTAGAACGAAGACTCAGCTAAAATAGTACACTGAAAAATAATAATAAGTATGGTGATGACTTCTTTGAAGGCTGACATTATAAAATGAATATAAAATCATTTCATGAATCTTATAGAAACATTCTTCTATATTCTGGAAGAGATTTAAAAGAAGAGACTTTATTTTATTACATGATGCCAGTAAACTACATATATAACATGCACCCACACAAACAATTCACTTGTAACCCTCATGATTCCCTTAAATAATCTTTGTTACCTCCCTTCCTTCCTACCCCCCTTCTTTTTCTTTCTTTCCTTTTCTCCAAAGAGAGATGTCATTTTAAGTACTTTAAAGATTGAGAAATTCAGGTTCAAATGAGCATTCAGGTATTGGAAATACAGATTAAGTATAAAATAATTGTCAAAATATTCAGTTGGTGCTTATGAGATAAAATTAAAGACTGTTTCCCCAGGAGGAATTATTTTTAACAGTGTTTTTAACTTACTAAAACATGCTCTTTTCTGCCTAATTAAAATATGCTTAACAATCCCATTGTAGAAAACTGTACTTGCAAAGAGGGCAATTATCTAATTTTACGAGTTTAATAAATTGAAATTATTAAAATCTCAATGTTGTCTTTGTAGAGTCCCTCATGGCATTAAAGAGAACTGGTTTATACAGGTTTTCATTTGAATACAACTACTGGAGGCTAAAAGGCCTAGCTTATTCTAATGGGACAGCAGTTTGGCCCCTAAACCTAGAGGCTATGGATGATCCATTTCGTGGCTCATGTATTAACTCAGTGAATCTTCACTTGTCCCTACTAAGTAGTAGTATCTCTGTTTTCTAGCTGAGGAAAGTGAACCTTCAAGAGTGTAAGCAAATTTGTAAAAATGGTTGAACAGAATCCGAAGGACAACTAGGAGTGTTGAAATCTAAAATCTGGTATATTACCTTGTCTCTCACTGAACTAAAAGCCAGGAACAAAATCTAGAAAAATAAAGGGTATTTAAGTGAAGATGATATTGATAATAGTCAGCTTTTTCAAGAAAAGTGACTCATCTGAAGTATGAACAGCCATCTTGCATATTGGAAACCGAAGCATCAGAATATTACTACAGGTAATAAAAAAATGAATACTTGCCAACGTCAAACACCTGGTCTACTATTCTTGTTCACCCTGCAGAATGGGTGGGCACTATGAGATGCATATACTTGGACCTTCTTCCAACTGGGTGAGTTTTGGATATGAAAAATTTTATTTTCTCTGAAGTCAGGAAGGAGCACAGGAAATATGTACAGAGAAGAGAGTACACATCTAAAGGCAGAACCTGCCTTAACTGCCACCATGATTAAAAAAAAAAACAAACTAAAAACATATTTGAACTAAAGAGATACATTCTCCATTATGTATTTTTATTGTGGTAAAATATACATAAATTGGTCATTTTATGCTTTTTAAGTGTGCGGTGCAGTAGCATTAATGTTGTTGTTTCAACTATCACCGCCCCCCCACATCCAGAACTTTTCATCTTCTAGAACTAAAACTATGTACTCATTTTTTAAAAATATTTTATTTATTTATTTGACAGAGATCACAAGTAGGCAGAGAGGCAGGCAGAGAGAGAGGAGGAAGCCCAGGACCCTGGGATCATGACCTGAGCTGAAGGCAGAGATTTTAACCCACTGAGCCAACCAGGTACCCCAACTATGACTCATTAAACACTACCTTTCCATTCCTCTTTGCCCTCCATTTCTTGGAAGCTGCCATTCTACTTTCTGTCTCTATGAGTTTGAGTGCTCTAGATATCTCATAGAAGTAGAATCATACCATATCATCATTGTGATGGGCTTATTTCATTTAGCATAATGTTTTCAGAATTCATCCATGCTGCAGTATTTGTTAGAATTACCTACTCTTTTAAACCTGAATATTAAACTATATATGTGTATCACATTTTGTTTATTCTTGTATCCATTGGTGGTCTTCTTCCTCCTTTTGGCCATTATGAAAATGCTACTATGAAGATGGGTGTACAATGTATGTTTTTGTCTATAATTTTAACTAGACAACTTCAGAAGCTTGGAACATTCCTGGGTTCCACATCATTCACCATTAACAAACTTTCCAATTTACTCTTAGGAGCTGCATCTACTAAAACCAAATAAAGCAAATCAAAACAAAACCACTACCATCGAAAAACGAGATATCCAAGTGCCTATAATTTCTAGTAATAGTAATAATTTCTAGTAATAATCTCTCCCCCTTCTTCTTAAAAATCTATTACATCAGGAGGAATGGAATAAAGTATGCATCTTCAAACAAAGAAGAGAATGGGAAGGGAGGGATTAGAAAGCCAGAAAGCCAATTCGTGAACAAGTAATGACTGGTAAAATAAGACAACATATAGGGCCCAGTGAAGAATATAGGTAGTGAAGCATTCTAGTTAAAGGGGAGGTAGGTTTGCCTCTGAAGAATCTCTACAGATAGGAGTGGAAAGTAGGAATAAAACACCAGTATTAAAATAAGTATTAATGGAAATTTTTTGTTGAAGACTGCACTTAGCATGAATGAAATGCCAAGAGCCCGATGATACCATCCTAGAAAGGAAAGAGAATTCTTCTCTAATAAACTCTGAAAAATTTAGGAGTTGGTACCTAGGAGAAAGCCCCTTTCCTTTTAGCATGTCATGGTTCCAACATGTAATACAGCGCTCCTTGCTTGCTTGCCTGAAAGCTAAGAGTGAGAGTCAAGAATCTTTACTTATGTACAAAGTACATGCAGTCATTTTTAAGACAGCCTCTCTCAGATAAGAAGAGGCACCAAGAAACACCAGGTATATGGGGAAAGACAGCAAAACAAAACAACAACAACAAAAAAGCAACCCAAGAACCTACAAAAACAGAAACAGAAGAAAAAAAGCTATAACAAAGATCTATAATTGAACACATCCCCACGAAATGCACATGCACTAAAGGATCCCCAGTGTTTCCAGGGAGAAAGACAGGATATGTAGTGAAGGAGTTTTAGATTCCTCCATACCAGTACACTGATGGAAGATAGGCCTCTATCTGTACCTTCAAATTCGGAGGGAAAAGAACATTTAACCTAGAATTCTAAATCAGCCAAACTATCAATGAAGTAGATACACAGAATAAAGGCATTTAAGGCATACATGCCTCAGAAAAGCTTTCCTAGGAAAATTTCTCTGAGAATTATTTGAGGAAACACTCTGACAAAACAAGAAATAAACAGAGAAAAGAAATGGTGATCCAAGAAGCAGTTTCAGCTCCTCCAAGAAGATAGTGAGAGGATTTCCCAGGATGAAGCTAAACAACCATGAAGAGACTGGCACAAGAGAGAGTCCGGCTGAGTAAGGAGGGATGCGAGGAGTGGAGTAAAACTGATGATATGATCAAGAACTTGGGAATAATTGAGATTGGGGATATAAAAATGAAAATTTTAATTTGTGCCTCACATATTTGTTATTCAGTCATTTTTAGGACAGCCTAAAATGACATAGACATAGAGACTGGGACCATAAAAAATAAGTATCATAATGTAGTTAAAAAGTCTTTATAGGCTTTCGCTTCTGAGAATGGTTCTTAGAAATGGTGCATGTCTTCTGAAACAGAGGGGAAGAGAGACGTAGCATGGGATAGACATGAGCCAATTACTTTCTTACGGTGACAAATCAGTAGACAATGTCTACATTTTGTGAATCAATAAAAAGTGTCGTAAAAGAAAAATGAAAGATCAAGGTAAACATCGGGTGGAACCCAACCAGAAAATAGAAAGATTTGCTTTAGAAGGAATAGAACTGTTCGTGCCCTGGGAGGGTACTGTTAATTTTCATTATTTGATATTATTTTTATTATTACACAATCCTTCTTTGTTTAAAAGACTATTTTTCTCAGTCCTTCATTTACAGGAAAGTAAATAGTAGGGTGAAGGGATTTACGCAAACTGCAAACACCTTTTCCCCCATTTCTGTTAAGTCAGATAATACCTTTTTTCTTTGTTTTTGTTTGTTTGTTTTTTACATTCACAGACCTCACGTCATTAAAAGCAACGCCCTTACACCCATTAGTCTGTAAGATTTTGGAGGGAGGTGATGGATTCCCTAGTTGGCAAAAGTACTCTAGATCCAACAAAAAATGGTTCTAAATCCTTGGGTTTTTTGTTTTTTTCTTTTTCCTCCTTTGAGAACACTAAGTCTGCATTATCTTTTAGTGTTTATCAAGCGTTTTATCAATACCATCACAATAAATCTAACCTGTGAGGCAAGTATGCGGTATCCTGTTGTGATAGATCAAATGACATGTCTAGATCACATCGTTGATGAGTGACAACTAATAAGAGACCACATCTTTTTGACTCAGGCAGAAAGTCAAACAAAAGTGCCTACATTTTTGTGTATCAATGCATAGCATCCTGCAAATTCTACCAGAACCCTGTCATTTCAGTAACACTGAAACTGCTCTCCTATTGTGCTTTCTCTTGTTACAGGAGAATACAAATAGCATTGTGTGCTCCCTACACTCCTCCATTATGCCAAGTGTCCTTTCTGATCACAAGCAGGAAATATTCTTTCATCTGTTCAGTTCTAAACCTTTTAAATTCACACATTTACACATTTACTGCAAAACTGAATCTGGGGCAGATCAGAAACTTGCACACGGTTTGTCTCTTAGTATATCTGTGTTTCAGTCCTCATTCTCATGCAAAAGAGCAAAGCCTCAAGGAACAAGAGGATGGATTTTTTTTTGATGCTACAACCACAGCAAAAGGACAAGTAAGTAGTAGAATATATGAGATTTTTTTTCATTTCTCTTTTGATCACGCGTCGATATAGGCAATTAGACAAAACAAATTTAAATTGCTATAATATAATAAAAGGAAATGGCCTGAATGTCATGAATTTTGTTAGCCTTTTCTCCCAATGTCATTGTATCTGCTAGGACTCCATGCATACTGACAACATGGGATTAAGTACAAATTTCAGGAATCTTCCCCATTGTTAACAAAATTCCTAATTCCCAATTCTCTCCAGCCTTCTAATTAATTTGAAAACCCTGTTAACTAATAGTCTGTCTATATATAATACATTATTATATATAATACATTATTTATTATTTAGTGAAAATAGAATGGATGATAAGGACAACAGATGTAATTATTATTATTATTTTTAAAAATACATTGTAGGGGCTCCTGGGTGGCTCAGTTGGTTAAGGTCCACCTGAAGCTTAGTTAATGATCTCAGGGTCCTGGGATCGAGCCCAGCATTGGGCCCCCTGCTCCTGGGGAGCCTGCTTCTCCCTCTCTCCGCTGCTCCCGCTCTCTCTCTTGCTACTCTTGCTATCTGTCTTTCAAATAAGTAAATCTTCTACGAAATACACACACACACACACACACACACACATATATACACACACACACTGTATATATGTATAGTAGATTTCAAAGATCAAAATGCCATGCGAACTTAGGTAAACCCTGTTTTGAACATCATATCATTTGCAAATTGGAAGTGGAAACTCAAGATGGAGGTTGATCTTATACAGAGAAGAGACAGAATAATAGAACCACAAAGAAATAAAGGAACAAGGGACTATTTTGAAAAGAGTTGTATGTTTCCTTATTATTTTATTCCACTTCCAGCATCATAATCCCTATATATTCTAATCACATGAATTACCCCCACCCAAAAAATAATACTGTCCCCTGTTGGACTGCTTAGACTGGCTATAGCAATGCTAAGTACATGAAGCCTAAAAGAAGGGGAAAAAAAATATTCTCCTGTGCACTGCAAGAAGATCATATTACACATCTCTTTTCTTTTTTGATACTGACATCTATTGGAAAACAGGAGAATAAGTATATGTTGTTTTTTGAAATCAAATAAATACCAACTAAATTTAAGGCCTCAATTTAAATTAAGAATTAGGAGTGTATAATAGGCTAATCATTTTAATGATACCATTCTCTAACTGTCCCAAAAACATTATATGAGTTTTCAATCACATAGACCTCTTTTAATGCCAGTAGTTGTTGTTGCAAATATAATTATATATCGTTTAAAACTCATGCACCCTAGGTAATGTGCTCATGATTCAAAATAATAATTGAACAGTAGTCAGTGAAAGAAAAGGAGTCAAGTTTGATTTAAATTCAGGTGTTCCCTATCAGGCTCTCTGAAGATTTTTCTTTCTATCATTATGACTCAATAACATAAAGAAAAGACTGTTATTTGAAATATTTTAATTGACTCAGTTCTATCCTTTTAAAAAATATTTGGGGAATATTTTAACTAAGTTTTTCCAAATCTGCTTGTCACTTGAGCAAAAATATGTATACCAATAAAACATGTATGCTCACTGTGTACCTAGTACCTAGATCTCTCTTTAAATTGAGTCAATCTACTTACTAAACCTACCTGGAATGTTTCATGTTTAAAGGAACTCTCAGCACCAGGAAGGTACAGAACACACAACCGTTCCATAAAACAGCCTGGGAAGTAAACATCGAGCTTGGTTGCTGGCCTTAGTAAATATCCCATTGTTTTTCTTTGAGCTTTTATCAATATAAAAAAATCAAAAATGTACAGGAGAAAAGTATTTTTCTTAAAATTTAACTTCCAAAATGTAAATGTTTGTTTTACAAAAATTACAAAATACAGGATTGTTATACAAATGTAAATAGTATGTAAAGTAAGAAGTGATAATTCCTCTTTGTCTCTTTTGCTACTTTTCTCCTCCCAGATAACAATTTTTAACTTTAAAAAACTTAGAAGTTTTAAAAAGGAAGTAACAATAGCCTCACTGCTAACAAGGAACACTTGTCCTCAATATTTTATGAACATTGTTTCAGACTTCTCACATCTATAAAGTAAGATATAAATAAGAAAGATAAAATGTGATCATACTCTTCACATTATTTTATAATTTGAAATGTACTAAAGTTAAAATGACACTTACAGAATTAAAATAAATTGAAATAAAGCCAAAGGAGTCATTGAGCTCTAGATAAATGTTTCTTGACACTGAAAAATATTAATTCATAAAGATAGGTCACACTAAACACATAAAGGTAATATAAATGAAAAAAATGAAGGTTATATAAATGAAATATAAATAAAAACATAATTTTCCTTAAACTACATTTTCAAATTTATATAGTAGTCTCTTGGCTCTTTTATCTATGTATTTTTATTGTGTTATATTCACATTTCTTTGCCCACAACTTTCAGAGCTTTCTTTTGAATCTCAGGTTGAGGATCTATGGGACAGGTACTATAGCTTAATTTCAATTTGTGTTACAGGGAATAGATCCTACTTATAGTGATAGAAGAAATCAGTGTGACTAAAATTTTTAGAGTCGATACTATACAAAAGACCAAGAGATGGAACATTTATTCCATAAAAACAGATAACATTTCTGCTCTTCCTATAAAATATGACGTATACCATGCTTTTTCTTTGTTTTAGTTTGGTTCTGGGTTTTTTTGTTTGTTTGTTTGTTTTGTTTTTTAAATCTATACAGGGGTATCCTTTCAATAAGCTCCTTTGCATGCACTTGGCCTCTCCAGAATGTGAAACAATTTTATTTAATAGAACGTAGGTGAAAAAAAATCAAATTCAGTTAAAAAAAAAAAAAGATAGATAATAGTCAAATAGAAGCTATAAAGGAATATTTTACCTCTTAAAGCAGATGCATTGGGACACAATTATTTCAGAAGCCCTTATCTTTGAGATTTGCCTCTTAATTAAGTTATTTATGTCTGTCCGGATGGAAAGATGTTTCAGATCTAACATCTTTACCAGACAGTGCTTGTATCTGAATGCCAAGGAAAGAACACAGCAGAACACCACTGTGTTCCCCAGTATGTCACCTGTTGTTCTTCTCTAACCATTCTGGACTCTGGATCAGCATTGTTCTTCTCTCCAGCCTGTGGAGGCAGCGAGATGCTCAACTGGCTGAGTCTTCAATGTCTGTTCCTACCATACTGGGACTGGGGTTTGAGGAACTTTCCTGGATCTCTCACACTTAACTTTCAAAAAAGAATGTTTCTGAGGTGCCTGGGTGGCTCAGAGGGTTAAGCCGCTGCCTTCGGCTCAGGTCATGATCTCGGGGTTCTGGGATCGGGGTCCCGCATCAGGCTCTCTGCTCGGCAGGGAGTCTGCTCCTTTCTCTCTCTCTCTCTGCCTACCTCTCTGCCTACTTGTGATCTATCTCTGTCAAATAAATAAATAAAATCTTTAAAAAAAAAAAAAAAGAATGTTTCTAACCACTGATGGAAGTCTTAGGGTTGAAGCCTGTCAACAAATTTTGCTCTTCACTCCAACTAAGTCAAATGTAGGGTTTTCTTTAGGTCTTGATGTGTTAGTCAATTGCTGTACCTACCTTATTTTTTCCAAGGCCTAAAAATGACTATTGCATTCTCACTTCTGGCACTCTCTGTGGGACTAGAAGTAACTTGACCCTGAGACACTTGTGGAAGAACTTGAACTGGAATTGTTTAAGCAACACTTCTTTACTACTGATACTCCCTGAGATTTACTTGGTGTCTGGCATACATCCACTCTGGACAGGTCCCTACCTTTGTCAGATGTTAGCAACCCTGTGTTCGAAGGGTAACTAGCCATACACACATCCTACCTTCTCATTCCTGACTGAGATATTGTAACAGTTACAATGAAGGCTGTAGTTTAATTTAGGATTTCTTGGCTATAGACAATTAAGCAAGAAATTCAATCTGCAACATCTGTGTCTCTAAGTCTTACTGCGGTGAACAGAACTCTCTGGTCTTTGTGTTGCAACCCAAAAGAAGAGCCCTTTTCACTGCCTTGTGTGAGATGTAGTTATAGATTTGAGGTTATACCAGGCCTCCAATACTTATTCCGTATGTGGCCTCTAGTGCTTGACCCCAGAGATGGTTACTTAGATACCAAGGTTTTCCTACATCTCTGAAATAGTGCATCTCTTCACTATTTCTGACATTCTTTAAACTCACAACTGTAGCATGACACTTTGCATTAGTTTTTCAAGTTTCTTAATAATTATTTCAGGGCTTATAGTAGCCCTGAAATAATTTAAATGTTAATTAATAAGAAATTTGTTAAAATAATTTATGATACACACATGTAGTAGAATACTAGGCAGCTAATTAAATAATCATGCAAATCTTTTTGTTATTAACATGAAATGCTTAGTGAATGTGGTAGTTAAATACATTAAAAATAGACAAATCTCCCATGCAGAGTAATTCCAAATAATTTGTATAGATACTCTGCCCTTAAGGAGGTGGAACTTAACTCCCCACAACATAAGTGTAAGCTGTGCATAGTGACTTCCTTCCAAAGTACATTATGGGAAGGGGAAAACAGTATATACTTCAGGGGTGCCTGGGTGGTTCAGTCAGTTAAGTGTCTGCCTTCAGTTCAGGTCATGATCTCAGGATCTTGGGATCAAGTCCCATATTGGACTCCCTACTCAGCAGGGAGTCTCCTCCCCCTCCCTCTGTGCTTTCTCTCTCTCACTCTCTCTCTCTCTCAAATAAATAAATAAAAATATTTTTAAAAATATATATATACTTCCCATAAAAATATATACTTCATCAAGTAAAGAAGGTCAGCATCAATAATGGTAAGTCATGTTGGTACTACATACCCTTGATATGATGTGGTGATGGCACTTTGCCTATGTGATCTTTCTTCCAAAATTCCCAATCATGAGAAGAAGAAGTTAGTCAAACCAACTACAGTGACATTCTGCAAAATACCTGACCAGTACTTTTCAAGACCATCAAGATCTTCAAAAACAAAGAAAGTCTCAGAAATGCTCATAGCCAAGAGGACATGACATAATATCACATAAAAATGTGATATTCTGGGTAGGATCCTGAAACAGAAAAAGGACATTACATCCTTATTTATTTCATCCATTTTGAGTTGATTTTTTTGTGTGGTTTAAGATAGCGATCCAATGTCACTTTTTTGCATGTGGCTGTCCAGTTTTGTGAACCCTTCTATTGAAGATACTGTCCTTTCTCTGTTCTATATTCTTAGCTCCTTTGTCATAAATCAATTGACCGTGTATATTGGGGGTTATTTCTGGACTTTCTACTCTGTTCCATTGACCTATATATCATACTAGTTTCTTAATTGTGATAAATACACCATACTAATGTAACAAACTGGATATGGGGCATATGTACACTTTTATGTACAAATTTTTTGTAAATCTAAAACTATTTAAAATATTTTGAATGTCAAAACTAAAAATAAAGAGAGACATTGTGTATGTATATCTTTGTTAATATTAAGTATGTGTACACATGTGCATGCAAGTGCCTAACAAGACATGTGGCATGACATTACAATATGCTAACCTCGGTTGTCTTTTGATGGCGGGCTTTCTTTTTGTTTATCTGTATTTTTTCCTATGTTAGTTATTTATTATTGTACAATTAAAAAATGTAAAATCAATCTTCGGTCCCCTTTTAAGTAGCTCATTTTATCCGTAAACTCTAAAAACCTTACACAATACAGTCATGTATTTTCTCGCAAAACAAGAGATCCAGAGGAAAGGTGGGAATCTTCTCATACATACAATAGAGCTCTGGAAGCCCTGCACTCTTTTGGCTCTGTGTCCTCAGCATGCCAGCTTTGACCTCAGGCTTGCTACCTTCATCGTCACAAGATAAATGACAGCATTAATTTCTTGACAATATGCTTTATTGCTCATATGCAGTGGAAGAGAGGAAGGCCATCTGTTCCAACCTTGGAAAAAGATTTGAATCAACTCACATCACTGTGCCCACCCCTAATTGATAGCATTCACCAACACCTATTACAAATGCTCACTGTTTTAAGCCATGTTTCCTGAACCAGTCAATCTCAAGATAGTTGGGAATCATGGCTTAGTTCAAATTAGGATCCACCTGGAATTGGGAATGGAGTTAATGTCTCCTGATTCAAGGATTACCTGGAGAGGACAAAACAAAGTCTGTTAGGGACCTCCTGAAGGAAAGTTTCTGTATGCAACTGAACCGCATCTGCCCAGGTGAGTGACTCCCACTGGCTAAATCAGTAGGAGGAACGGATACCAACTACTCACAATCTACCTGTAATTGGGACCTTCAGTGGCTTATTTCTGTCCACTTAAGAGAAATAAACGAATAGTAGGATCCACCAATCTGGTAAGTCCATGTTCATGAAAAATAAATAAATAAATAAGGGGTGGAACAAGAGGCCAGAACTGTCATTTTTTTTTTAATTTTTAATTAACATATAATGTATTATTAGTCCCAGGGGTACAGGTCTGTGAATTGCCAGGTTTACACACTTCACAGTACTCACCATAGCACATACCTTCCCCAGTGTCCATAACCCCACCACCCTCTCCCTACCCGCCCCCACTAACCCTCAGTTTGTTTTGTGAGATGAAGAGTCTCTTATGGTTTGTCTCCTTCCTATCCCATCTTGTTTCATTTATTCTTTTCCTACCCACAAACCCCCCACGTTGCATCTCCACTTCCTCATATCATGGAGATCATATGATAGTTGTCTTTCTCTGATTGACTTATTTGCTAAGCACAATACCCTCTAGTTCCATCCAAAAGGATGGAAATTCCATCCCAAAAGGCAAGATTTCATTTCTTTTGATGGCTGCATAGTATTCCATTGTATGTATATATACCACCTCTTCTTTATCCATTCATCTGTTGATAGACATCTAAGTTCTTTCCATAGTTTGGCTATTGTGGACATTGATGCTATAAACATTGGGGTGCACATGCCCCTTCAGATCACTACATTTGTATCTTTAGGGTAAATACCCAGTAGTGCTATTGCTGGGTTGTAGGGTAGCTCTATTTTCAACTTTCTAAGGAAACTCCATGTTGTTTTCCAGAGTGGTTGCACCAGTTTGCATTCCCACCAAAAGTGTAGGAGGGTTCCCCTTTCTCCACATCCTTGCCAGCATCTGTCATTTCCTGACTTGTTAATTTTAGCCATTCTGACTGGTGTGAGGTGGTATCTCACATTATCTCATTGTAGTTTTGATTTGTATTTTACTGATGCCGAGTGATGTGGAGCACTTTTTCATGTGTCTCTTGGCCATCTGGACGTCCTCTTTGCAGAAATGTCTGTTCATGTCCTCAGCCCATTTCTTTTTTTTTTTTTTTTTTTTTTTTTTTTTTTTTAAAGATTTTATTTATTTATTTGACAGAGATCACAAGT
The DNA here is from genome assembly GCF_030435805.1 of Mustela lutreola. Taxonomy (NCBI): domain Eukaryota; kingdom Metazoa; phylum Chordata; class Mammalia; order Carnivora; family Mustelidae; genus Mustela; species Mustela lutreola. The sequence goes on along the minus strand of NC_081293.1, from coordinate 142,988,213 downwards.
AGGCAGAGAGGCAGGCAGAGAGAGGAGGAAGCAGGCTCCCTGCTGAGCAGAGAGCCCGACGTGGGACTCGATCCCAGGACCCTGAGATCATGACCCGAGCCGAAGGCAGCGGCTTAATCCACTGAGCCACCCAGGCGCCCCCCTCAGCCCATTTCTTGACTGGATTATCTGTTCTTTGGGTGTTGAGTTTGATAAGTTCTTTATAGATTTTGAATACTAACCCTTTATCTGATATGTCGTTTGCAAATACCTTCTCCCACAGAACTGTCATTCTGACAGATGTCACTCGTCAAAGAAAAAACATCACAGTGGGGAAAAGGAGCTCGTACCTTAACACTTTGGGCTTACATTTTAACCTACTACAGCAATCAGCCCAGATGGTAGCCTACAGTCCATTTCAGCCTCCTGCAATGTTTTTGTACAGCTCAGGAGGTAAGAATGGGTTTCAGTGTTTTAAATGGTAAGGAAAAAAATTGAGAGAGTAATATTTTGCAACACATTAAAATTAAATGGAATTGAAATTTCAGTGTCCATAAACAAAGTTCCATTGGCCACAGCTACCCTCGTTTATTTACATCTTGCCTATGACTACTTTTGCACTACATGTTAAAAGAGTTAGTTAGTTATGACGAAGACCATCTGGCCTACAGAGCAGAAGATATTTACTGTATGTCCCTTATAGGAACAGAGCCAGCATCTCACCTGCAGTCAATCAGGAACATTGCTATCTCTCTTATTGGAGTTGACCAGCAGTCTCTCCAGCCAAGTCTATGCCCACCTCCATGAGGTTTCTCTCCCAATACCAACCACAGTTTTCCTGGTTGTCCTCCTGAAATCACTGACAAGCAGATGGATTTTGCCCCTGAAACAACCCTCCCAGAATTAGGTCAGAACAGTACATGCATTAGTGCAACTACAAGGCTGAAAATGATTTTTTCCCCATTGTCCAGTCCAGTTCATTTCCAACTATGTTGCTGCATACAGCCTATTAGAATTTCTGCAGTGAGAGTGGCATTAAAGACATAGGCTCTCTCTTGCGAAGACCGGAAATTGGCATGATGGCGTGGGTTTATTTTAGGTGCCTTTCTTTCACCCAACATATTTAAAGAATTTTAATTGTCCTTTTTCTTTTGAGTCACAAATTTCTAACACCCCAAAAGTGAGCTGAATGTGAGCTCCATCTAGTGACAGAGCACGCATACTCTCTTGTGAATATTTTCGGCCCTATGTCTTTGGAGCTGTTTCCACTTCCTCTTGCTATGAAAACACGTGGGTCTAAAATAGCCTGCTGCCTGGAGAAAGATGCTTCCTCATAGGTAATTAACCAATACAGAGCCAAAGGAAAACTAAGTGGTGGGGGTGATACTAAAGCCTGAAGACAAGCCCTGGAGACCCAAGCTAACTCTACACAACTCCCTCCTTGGCTCTTAACATTTGGGCAGCACACTGCCTAGCAAGGTGATGTCCAGACAATTTTAAGCTTAAGACCTCGATAATGCTTTGCAGTTTAAACACAGGAAAAAATATCTAACTATGAAAGTTTTTTGGAGGGCCTCTCTTTCCTTCCTTCCTTCCTTCCTTCCATTTTGCTTTTCTTAAATCCTTACTTCTGTTGCACTGCTTATTAAGGCCCTTGAGACCTGCTAGCATATACTGACCATCTCCTACCCCTGCAGTGGATAGGCTAGGCTGAGTTTAAAGCTAAAGTCATCCTGAGGATATGTACTCTGAGATTGCCAAAGTTAGCTAATGGCCTATACCTTTACTAAGGCCAGGGCAACCGGCATTACTTCTAATCCCCATGCAACCATTCTACAGCTATGTCTATATCTCACAGGTATATGTTTGCTGAGATAAGTTTGGCCCCTGCACCATTGCTGGGACCTGCTGTGACTTAGTATACTCTCCAGATTTCTATAGAGACAGACCGTTGCCTGTGGATAAGATTGCCTTATGCTGCAAATGAATGATGATGCCTACATCATATATTTATTAAGATTTAGAACTATTCCCCCAGGACATAGCATTTAAAGTCTGTTACACTTTACATGTCTGGAACATCTTGCAAAACCATACGATTTGGAATTTTAAGTGCCTGTTATACAGTTAAAAATGTACATAGGTTCATGATGCCAAAGCATTGATAACGGATGGTAGATTTAGGTTTCCTGCTTGGGTTGGTCTTGGAGAAGCATCTAATGTGGCTGAAAAGCTCTCAGAAAGCAATCGTAGCCAAGCAACTTTAGATAGACATGAACTTTCAGTTTTCAGCCTGTTCTGAAAACCCAGTGAATGGCTGAAATGTGTTACAAGTGCTTTTAAAAAACTCTTTGATTTCTTTCTTCCCTTCTTAGTAGGTTCTAATAGCCTTCTAAGTACACAAACTTTAAAGCATGTGGTCTTCTTTGAATTGTACTGTTTAAGAATGGGCAGCTTGTATAAAAAAGTGTAATGTAGATACATAGTTTCTTTTGTTAGAATTTTCTTTTTAGCTCTTCCTGCAGAATGTCACTGGCAATATGCCTACTATTACCAGATAGAAAGCTCTTCTGTGATGATTCTTTTGAATAAACCAAATAGGGAAAATTTTTATTTCTCAATTTTCAGTATACATTATATTTAATTACTAGCTTCATTAATAAGCAATGTTTTTGTTTTATTTTTTTAAGATTTTATTTATTTATTTGAGAGAGAGACATTACAAGTGAGGGGAAGGGGCAGAGGAGGAGGAAGAAGCAGACTCCCTGCTGAGCAAGGAGCCCTACACAGGGAGGTTGTGGGGGGAGCTGATCCCAGGACCCTGGTATCATGACTTGAGCCAAAGGCAGACATTTAACAGACTGAGCCACCCAGATGCCCCAATAATGCAATGTTTTAAGACAACGTTTTACATAAGTTGTTCACCTTCAACACTGAATACAACCAAAACTGATCAATCACCATTTCTAAATAATGTTTTCAAACTCTTCCTGGAATATTCTTTCATATATTTCAGTGAAGCTGAAGTAACTTTTTTTGTTGTTGTTGTTAAGGTACTATGGATATATAATATTCTATTAGTTTCAGGTGTACATAATAGTCATTCAATATTTTTATATGTTGCAAAATGATTCCCATGATAAGTCTAGTTATTGTCACCCTTATAAATGTTAAGTGTCTTTTATAAAAAAGGAACTACTATTTAATTTCCAGAGCTTCTGTTGTGTCTGCTGTTTCTGAAAAATAACCACCAGCTCAAGATAATCCTATGCCTCAGACACATTTTTTGGGGTGACAAATTCTGCTTCCCTTTACAGGAAAATTTCACTCTTTTTCTAGAATGAGGCATGGAAGCGAGGTAATTCAGTGACTTTTCTCTGGCAACATAGTAGACCCAGTAGGGATAAGATTGATTTAAGATTAAGTCCTTAGTTTTCCTATTTTTCATTGCTTGGTTTGTGAAATCACATTATCTTCTAATATATTAACTGATATTTCTGATTATTTATATTTTTCTATAAGAAATTAGTCATTAAGAATTAGGAGTAAAACATTACATAAACCAATAAACAATTCAAAATTAATTCACACTTCTGTCATCTGTATGTATGTAACTCCTCTAATGAAAGTTCTGTTGGCTTAAAGGGCCCTGGCCACTCTGTGTGTATGTCTCAGGCAGAGGATTAAGGAGAGAGGTGAGTAAGAAGGAGCAAATGGGGATTTCATAGCCACACTTCTCTTGCCTAGAAACTCTTTCCACCACTGAAGAAAATGCAAACTCCATTTGTAATGACCAAGTATAAATTTAGGGAGAATATAAATAAAAATGATGGACTTCGGGGCAGTCTACCCCAGCATGTGCCATTGGGGCATGTGATTATTTTGAGCTGGAAGCATTTGGGGCCCAAAGGACTCAGAAGGAACTCGTTGCCTCCCCTTTAACTGCCTGAAAGTATTTAGGCAGAGAGCCTGGTTCCGGTCAGGCATAACCTTCTGCATCACAAACACTTATCGGCAGAGCATGGCAAACCGTGTTCTTCCCATCTTCCTGTGGGTCTGTGGATTGTCTTCCCCTTTCAAGTCCCAGACCTTAACCGCCTTCTCTTAGCTCTGGATTACATATAAACCTCAGTTGTCTGACATTCAGGGAGCCTCTCATGTCTTTGTGGGGCTCCCACCCATACCTAATTAAATTTGTTTTTCTTCTGTTAATCTGTCTTACGTCGATTTTTTTTTTAAAGGTTTTATTTATTTGACAGAGATCACAAGTAGGCAGAGAGGCAGGCAGAGAGAGAGGAGGAAGGAGGATCCCCGCTGAGCAGAGAGCCTGATGGGGGGGCTCCATCTCAGGACCCTGAGATCATGACCTGAGCCAAAGGCAGAGGCTTTAACCCACTGAACCACCCAGGCGCCCCTGGCCTTATGTCAATTTAAATAGTAGACCAGCCAAAGAACCTAGAAAGGGAGAAGGGGAAAGATTCTCTCTCCCCAAACAACCTACATTAGCCTAATCATGAGTGAGGAATGAGACAATACTTCTGTCTGACAACCATATGACATCGTATTTTTCTTTCTTCCTTCATTTTGGAAGTATGATGTGGAGCTCAAAGGACACATTTCATTCCTTCCTATGAATATGTCCATTCTGGTACTTGCATCTAGCTATGCTCCCAAATTGCTAGGTGTAATTTTTTCTTCTTAATCACAAATCAGAGTCACCAGTTCATGCACAGGTCAGACAAAACTGCTATTTCCCACAACTCGTCAAATTTGTAGACTTTGGGAAGGGTTTTGTTGTGTTTTGTTTTGTTTTTCTTCATGGAAATCACAAAAATGTGGGCATACATCTTTCTCTTGTTGAGGAATAGCCTATCCTATAGATCGAACACATGTCAAGGAGATTCTGAAAATCCTTACCATCACTGTGAGCTATGCATGCATGATCACTTTGAAAAGAACTTTGGTGAAGCCTCAGGGTTTCCTATATATGAATTTTATGTCATCTACTCATACTTTTGTTCTGCTGAGAGGCAGTAAGACTTGTGAAACATAAAAATACTATGAATTCATGACCTTTTATTGGGATAAGAACTTTTCTGGCTACACTTGCCCCAAATCACCCGAAAGGAGAAGTACTAAAAAGAATAAAAAAAAGAGGAAAAGAACTGACATTAATTGTATTCGCCCTTGGCACACATGATGTCCTAGACAGTTCTCACACTTTCTGGCAGCTCAGGATAGGGACCACCCTGCCATGTGAAGGCATTCTCGATCCCTTAAATCCTGTGAGAACCTACCTCTTCCTGTGAAGATGGAAATGCCATATTCATTATTTCTCAAGCTCCCTTACAGGTAGGGCACAGCTGTATGTCCTATACTCTGCCCGGCTATGATTTGGAGGCCAGTAGTGCAAAGGAACAAGAGCTATAGAATTCTCTCTGAAAGAGTGGTGGCTGTAGGGAAACAGTTCCTGAGTTCAAGTGCTGACTGTATTGACACCCATGTGAAATATCCGAGGCAGCCATGTTCAAGCTGTGGGAAAGCTTCAAGTCCCTGTGGGTGCAGGCAGTGTCCTTACTAGATCACTACTCCAGCAGAATGCTGAGCATTAGCCATTACTATATTTCTGACCTCAGTTCTTCAGACCTTCTCATGATGCTATATATTATTCAATATGCTGTGATAAATTCATTGCTGCTTAATTCTGCTGGAGCTGATTTATGTTACTTATAACTAAAAATGTTGACCGACATAACAAGCAGTTATCTCCTTATATAAGGAGAAATCACTTTGAAAATTCATTCAAACCATTTAGAACTACTTCCACATCAAAATACTACGTAATGAGGGGCACCTGGATGGCTCAGTGGTTTAAAGCGTCTGCGTTTGGCTTGGGTCATGGTCCCAGGGTCCTGGGATGGAGCCCCACATCCGGCTCTCTGCTCCACGGGAATCCTGCTTCCCCTCTCTCTCTCTGCCTGTCTCTCTGCTTACTTGTGATCTCTGTCAAATAAATAAATAAAATCTTTAATAAAAATACTACATAATGAATTCTGAGAATCCGGATAAAATTATTTTATGATGTGATTCCCTCAGAAAATCAGGTGGGACTATTTGTGTGGTTTAATTTATCCCACTCTGAACTTTTTTTTTTTTAATTACTGAATAGATCGCTACTTATAGGAAATAATATTATTGAAAATGATGTTCTCCCACATGAATTGTATTATTTTCTTTTTTTATCGCCCATAGCACCAAGTCCAATATTTTTTTTTTAATTTTTTTATTTTTTATAAACATATATTTTTATCCCCAGGGGTACAGGTCTGTGAATCACCAGGTTTACACACTTCACAGCACTCACCAAATCACATGCCCTCCCCAATGTCCATAATCCCACCCCCTTCTCCCAAACCCCCACCCCCCGGCAACCCTCCGTTTGTTTTGTGAGATTAAGAGTCACTTATGGTTTGTCTCCCTCCCAATCCCATCTTGTTTCATTTATTCTTCTTCTACCCATTAAGCCTCCATGTTGCATCACCACTTCCTCATATCAGGGAGATCATATGATAGTTGTCTTTCTCTGCTTGACTTATTTCGCTAAGCATGATACGCTCTAGTTCCATCCATGTTGTTGCAAATGGCAAGATTTCATTTCTTTTGATGGCTGCATAGTATTCCATTGTGTATATATACCACATCTTCTTGATCCATTCATCTGTTGATGGACATCTAGGTTCTTTCCATAGTTTGGCTATTGTGGACATTGCTGCTATAAACATTCGGGTGCACGTGCCCCTTTGGATCACTACATTTGTATCTTTAGGGTAAATACCCAATAGTGCAATTGCTGGGTCATAGGGCAGTTCTATTTTCAACATTTTGAGGAACCTCCATGCTGTTTTCCAGAGTGGCTGCACCAGCTTGCATTCCCACCAACAGTGTAGGAGGGTTCCCCTTTCTCCGCATCCTCGCCAGCATCTGTCATTTCCTGACTTGTTGATTTTAGCCATTCTGACTGGTGTGAGGTGATATCTCATTGTGGTTTTGATTTGTATTTCCCTGATGCCAAGTGATATGGAGCACTTTTTCATGTGTCTGTTGGCCATCTGGATGTCTTCTTTGCAGAAATGTCTGTTCATGTCCTCTGCCCATTTCTTGATTGGATTATTTGTTCTTTGGGTGTTGAGTTTGCTAAGTTCTTTATAGATTCTGGACACTAGTCCTTTATCTGATATGTCGTTTGCAAATATCTTCTCCCATTCTGTCAGTTGTCTTTTGATTTTGTTAACTGTTTCCTTTGCTGTGCAAAAGCTTTTGATCTTGATGAAATCCCAGTAGTTCATTTTTTCCCTTGCTTCCCTTGCCTTTTGCATTGTTCCTAGGAAGATGTTGCTGCAGCAGAGGTCGAAGAGGTTGCTGCCCGTGTTCTCCTCAAGGATTTTGATGGATTCCTTTCGTACATTGAGGTCCTTCATCCATTTTGAGTCTATTTTTGTGTGTGGTGTAAGGAAATGGTCCAATTTCATTTTTCTGCATGTGTCTGTCCAATTTTCCCAGCACCATTTATTGAAGAGGCTGTCTTTTTTCCATTGGACATTCTTTCCTGCTTTGTCGAAGATTAGTTGACCATAGAGTTGAGGGTCTATTTCTGGGCTCTCTATTCTGTTCCATTGATCTATGTGTCTGTTTTTGTGCCAGTACCACGCTGTCTTGAGGATGACAGCTTTGTAATAGAGCTTGAAGTCCGGAATTGTGATGCCACCAACGTTGGCTTTCTTTTTCAATATCCCTTTGGCTATTCGAGGTCTTTTCTGGTTCCATATAAATTTTAGCATTATTTGTTCCATTTCTTTGAAAAAGATGGATGGTACTTTGATAGGAATTGCATTAAATGTGTAGATTGCTTTAGGTAGCATAGACATTTTCACAATATTTATTCTTCCAATCCAGGAGCATGGAACATTTTTCCATTTCTTTGTGTCTTCCTCAATTTCTTTCATGAGTACTTTATAGTTTTCTGAGTATAGATTCTGTGTCTCTTTGGTTAGGTTTATTCCTAGGTATCTTATGGTTTTGGATGCAATTGTAAATGGGATTGACTCCTTAATATCTCTTTCTTCTGTCTTGCTGTTGGTGTAGAGAAATGCAACTGATTTCTGTGCATTGATTTTATATCCTGACACTTTACTGAATTCCTGTATAAGTTCTAGCAGTTTTGGAGTGGAGTCTTTTGGGTTTTCCACATATAGTATCATATCATCTGCGAAGAGTGATAATTTGACTTCTTCTTTGCCGATTTGGATGCCTTTAATTTCCTTTTGTTGTCTGATTGCTGAGGCTAGGACCTCTAGTACGATGTTGAATAGCAGTGGTGATAATGGACATCCCTGCCGTGTTCCTGACCTTAGCGGAAAAGCTTTCAGTTTTTCTCCATTGAGAATGATATTTGCGGTGGGTTTTTCATAGATGGCTTTGATGATATTGAGGTATGTGCCCTCTATCCCTACACTTTGAAGAGTTTTGATCAGGAAGGGATGTTGTACTTTGTCAAATGCTTTTTCAGCATCTATTGAGAGTATCGTATGGTTCTTGTTCTTTCTTTTATTGATGTGTTGTATCACATTGACTGATTTGCGGATGTTGAACCAACCTTGCAGCCCTGGAATAAATCCCACTTGGTCGTGGTGAATAATCTTTTTAATGTACTGTTGAATCCGATTGGCTAGTATTTTGTTGAGTATTTTCGCATCTGTGTTCATCAAGGATATCGGTCTATAGCTCTCTTTTTTGGTGGGATCCTTGTCTGGTTTTGGGATCAAGGTGATGCTGGCTTCATAAAATGAGTTTGGAAGTTTTCCTTCCATTTCTATTTTTTGGAACAGTTTTAGGAGAATAGGAATTAGTTCTTCTTTAAATGTTTGGTAGAATTCCCCCGGGAAGCCGTCTGGCCCTGGGCTTTTGTTTGTTTGGAGATTTTTAATGACTGTTTCAATCTCCTTACTGGTTATGGGTCTGTTCAGGCTTTCTATTTCTTCCTGGTTCAGTTGTGGTAGTTTATATGTTTCTAGGAATGCATCCATTTCTTCCAGATTGTCATATTTATTGCCGTAGAGTTGCTCATAGTATGTTCTTATAATAGTTTGTATTTCTTTGGTGTTAGTTGTGATCTCTCCTCTTTCATTCATGATTTTATTTATTTGGGTCCTTTCTCTTTTCTTTTTGATAAGTCTGGCCAGGGGTTTATCAATTTTATTAATTCTTTCAAAGAACCAGCTCCTAGTTTCGTTGATTTGTTCTATTGTTTTTTTGGTTTCTATTTCATTGATTTCTGCTCTGATCTTTATGATTTCTCTTCTCCTGCTGGGCTTAGGGTTTCTTTCTTGTTCTTTCTCCAGCTCCTTTAGGTGTAGGGTTAGGTTGTGTACCTGAGACCTTTCTTGTTTCTTGAGAAAGGCTTGTACCGCTATATATTTTCCTCTCAGGACTGCCTTTGTTGTGTCCCACAGATTTTGAACCGTTGTATTTTCATTATCATTTGTTTCCATGATTTTTTTCAATTCTTCTTTAATTTCCCGGTTGACCCATTCATTCTTTAGAAGGATACTGTTTAGTCTCCATGTATTTGGGTTCTTTCCAAACTTCTTTTTGTGGTTGAGTTCTAGCTTTAGAGCATTGTGGTCTGAAAATATGCAGGGAATGATCCCAATCTTTTGATACCGGTTGAGTCCTGATTTAGGACCGAGGATGTGATCTATTCTGGAGAATGTTCCATGTGCACTAGAGAAGAATGTGTATTCTGTTGCTTTGGGATGAAATGCTCTGAATATATCTGTGATGTCCATCTGGTCCAGTGTGTCGTTTAAGGCCTTTATTTCCTTGCTGATCTTTTGCTTGGATGACCTGTCTATTTCAGTGAGGGGAGTGTTAAAGTCCCCTACTATTATTGTATTATTGTTGATGTGTTTCTTTGATTTTGTTATTAATTGGTTTATATAGTTGGCTGCTCCCACATTGGGGGCGTAGATATTTAAAATTGTTAAATCTTCTTGTTGGACAGACCCTTTGAGTATGATATAGTGTCCTTCCTCATCTCTTATTATAGTCTTTGGCTTAAAATCTAATTGATCTGATATAAGGATTGCCACTCCTGCTTTCTTCTGATGTCCATTAGCATGGTAAATTCTTTTCCACCCCCTCACTTTAAATCTGGAGGTGTCTTCGGGCTTAAAATGTGTTTCTTGGAGGCAACATATAGTCCAATATTTTTTTAAATGTGTACTCACTTAACTTTTCATTATTAATTATTTGACTGATTGTTTTGGAAATGTGAGCAGGCAGCATGACCAGAAAATCACTGTTGTATCTATGAACATATGTTCTGTTATTAATACTTGTTAATACAGCTCAATGTGGTATATAGGACACATTAAATAGGAAAAAGAATAGAACATTTGCTATTCAACGAGTAAAATGTTTGAAGAAATGAAAGTAACTTTTTGTGGGGGAGCCAGTGTTTGCAATTGATAATTATGGGATGATGTCTTAGAGATATATTTTTTTTAATCTTGTAGAACATGCTTAGAACAAACTTATGCAAAAAGGGAGAGATCTATTTTGAGGGTAGAAAGCTATCTTATGAAAGCTAAGAATAAAAAGTACACTGGTGGGACGCTTGAGTGGCTCAGTCAGTGAAGCACCTGCCTCAGGTCCTGATCCCAGGGTCCTGGGATAGACTCCCTGCCCTGCGGGGAGTCCGCTTCTCCCTCTCCCTGTCCCTCCACCCCACTCATGCTCTCTCCTGCTCTCTTTCTCAAATAAATAAATAAAGTCTTTGAAAGAAAAAAAAAAATCCACTGGCGATTTATAATGGAAATGAGGGAACTAGAGAATCCTGGGAGTCATTCTTTGGTCTCTTCCTCTCTCTCTCTCTTTTCCTTTGGGACAATATATATTATCACAGCTATTCTTTTACACCTCCTACATTGTTGTATCTCTAGTTCAGCTTTCCTTGTTTCTCTCTACACAAGTTCCCCAGCTATGGAAGTTTAATCAGTTCAGTATCAACTGCCTACAGAGACCTGGTGTAAAATATCTACTGATCTCGCTTTCTGTTTCACTGGAGGGAATTTGGCTAAAACTGGATCCATGTCCACCCTAAGCAACTGGGCACAGAGAGTGCAGTCATAGGTATAAACAGCTTCCACAGATCTCTCTTCCTGAGGTTTTTGTTTTGGGGAATGTAGATCTCAGGAAAAGAGTAGTTGTGAAGTTGGGAACTATGTCAAATATTATCTTCTACAGGTCATAAAAGCAATCACTTTGAGAAAAGTAAAAAGACATTTCTTTTTGTTTAATCAGTTCGGGATTTTTAAAATTCTGAAAGCAAACATACTCTTAAAATCTACAATGCTTATGAAATAAACACAGAAATTGCACTTAACGTACAACTGTCAACTTTTACTTTACTTCACTGACTTCGCCTGTATTCTGGTCTTCCATTCAGGAACATCTTAGGAAGGAGTGGTAAGGAAGAAGAAAGGGATCAAAGTATGGATTAATTAAATATTAGGAGGTCTTTATTGTCATATCCCCAAGAATCAGGAAAATACCCAACTGTCCTCTGTTTCTATCATTTCAGGTTTCTACAAAAAATGTTATTAACTCTAAATATGCTAGATTAATGGGCAGTATGTCTTGATATTCACAATAATAAGTGAGGATTTATTAAGCTTAAAAATCAAAGAATGTGTCTGCAGGTATATAATAATATGTCAATATCTCTACCACCCTATGTGATGGTAACTACATTTTAAGAGAGAAGCTGGCCTCAAGAACTACACATCAGAACTGTTTTTTAATAGACAAGGTCTAGCAAACCATCAGCAGTTAAGCTTCTTTTTTTTTAAAATTTTTTTAAAAAAGATTTTAATTTATTTATTTGACAGAAAGAGATCACAGGTAGGCAGAGAGGCAGGCAGAGAGAGAGAGGAAAGGAAGCAGGCTCCTTGGTGAGCACAGAGCCCAATGCAGGACTCGATCCCAGAACCCTGGGATCATGACCTGAGCCGAAGGCAGAGGCTTTAACCCACTGAGCCACCCAGGAGCCCTCAGCAATTAAGCTTCTTATAGTTTAACTCCAAAGTTATATAAGTTAAATAAGTTATATAAGTTATATAAGGTCCAAAGTTATCTGCATCTTCACACCAGGATAACCAATTAGAGGATACTTAGGCACACAGTCTCCTTTCCTCTATTGCTTTCTTTTTATGTATTCTGAAAATTCTATGCAGCAAATCTAATTCATAGTGTGCTTTGCAATTTTTTTGTCTGAGAATTCACAAATTAACAAAGTAATGTAACTATACTATGAAAAACCTAAAGTTGGGTAAATAAAAAGTCTCTGGAAACATTGTCCTGCCCCATTGTGTAGCATGTCAATATTCTGTACTAATAGGACAAATGGCAAGTGACATTTCTCAGACGTGTCAGGGACTGTTACTGTGTGTATTGTGCTCAATCCTTTTAAGCCCTTTTGCTTCCCATCTAGTTCTTGTTTTCCCTAGGAAAGGCAAAGATAGGATTTCTTTTTAACCTGTGTTTTAGCTGAGGATGAGCATAGGGAGAAAGCACTAAACCTCTGTTCTTACTGAAAACTGGAAATGTGCGCTGGGAACACATAGTGAGAAGAAACAGAAGTAGAAACTCTGCAGAAGAACTGAAAACAAAGCAATCAATATCTACTGTCTCCTAATCCTTCTTTAGACCTTACAGTTTTGTTTTGTTTTTTTAAAATTCAACCTTGAAATACTTCGAAAAGTTAATTTCAACGGAAGTCTGCAAACTTTGACATCATAAATAGATTAATCCCATTTCCCAGCCCTCACAACACATAACCAGAAATATATTTTAAAAATCTATCTCAAGTATTTTCTTCTTTCATTATGCACAAAAAGTTATTTTTTGAGGGACATCTACTTTCATGGTAATACACAGGTGTCATTGGGAATCAGAGAAACAGAGAAAATATCCTCAGGAAGCCATCTAATAATAGAGATAAAACATACACACAGAAGTTGCTTAAGAAAATATAGTTTTACCAAAAAGGGGGGGGGCAACATGAAATTCTGAATATTTGCCTTTGCTCAGCATTTTGTATTTATTTTCACAGTCAAAAAAACCTATTTATTTATACTCTTGACTTTTATCTTTAGTGTTTCTCAAGGAGTCCACATTGATGAGAGTTCTGTTCTAAATCCCAAGTTATATTATACAATTTATTTCCCTCCAGGAAGGAGATTAAAATTTAATTCAGAGACAGGAAACAAATAAAGGCAAATCAATTATATGCTAAAACTTTATAAGCACAGCAGCCTGGGAAATTCTGCCTTATGAATGGACCTGGCTTATTGTAACTTTGCTTTTGGACCTTAATTGGCAGAGAAGCTAGTAAGAGAGATTCAATGATTCTTTGTTATAGAACTATTTCCTACAGAAACAATGCTATTGTGATTCTACTATAAGTCCAATGCATGGAAATGAGACGAAGAATCAGATGTGTTATAAGCATAAGGCATACGATAGGATGTCTGTTGCTATTTTGCAGGGCTAAGTTTTGTTTTTGTTATACTTTTTAAAAAGGGCTTACCCCACAAATGTTTTCCCTTCCATATGAAGGTTGTTTTTGTTATTTACCCTTTAACGATGTGATTACAGAGCTTCCTCAAGGTCTTGAGGTGCCCATAGCCTCTAGCAGATGAGAAGAATCACCAAGAGGCTGTTAAATTCATATTCCCTCTCCAAACCTCCTAACAGGGTCAGCTTGAACATTAGCCACAGTAGACAGCGCCTAGGATCCACAATACTTTTAGGATCCAAAAAAATATTTACTCTTCTTTAAAATTAGAAGAAAAAATAGGTATAATTCAGCTTGGATTGTATTTGTCTTTATACCGACACATTTGTAAAATATGTTTAATATTTTTATGGATAAAAGGGTACACTAAAGGTAAAGGTGCCTAGCGCCCATAAAAGTCAGAATCTAACCCTACCTGGTAATCAGAATATCTAAGACAGGGACCCCCAACATCTACATTTTAGGAAACACACACAAGGGAGTTCTTAAATCACTTCTCTTGGGCAGCTTTTTTAATACTGTATCACCTCCAGGTTCAGTCAGGGTTCAATTTAGGATATGGAATCATTGAGGGTATTATGGACTAGGCATTTGCTAAAGTAGTTAGACCATACATATTTGTGGGAGAAAAAAGGTCTGGAAAGAGGATTTGAAGGCCAGTTCCCCGGAGTTGGAGCGCAGATGGAAGGGTGGGCCCTGGCCAGGGAAGCTGGGAAGTACCTGAGGGAGTACTCAACATTTCACAAGGATGGTGAAAGGAGGAAAAACATCTCAGCAGGGCTGGTGACTCTGCACCCCCTAGGGCGGGAGCTGGGGCTGAAGTCACTGTCACCGGGGCCAGGGAGTGGGACGTCAAACAGGGAAACAAAGGACTAGGGAAGCCTGAATGCCCTGGCAGGCACCTCTGTGTTGGATTCCCACTGCAGGATGGCTTTCAGAGAGTCAGGGCTCTCTCCTCACTTCCACCTTCTAAGTCACCGGCTCATCTTTCCCTCCGCCGAGGCGCTACGGGAAGCGCGGCCGAGAGGGGTTCTGGGAAATGTAGTTCCGGCGTAGCCCAGTGGATTGCGAATCCCTGCACGGTCTGCGCTCAGACCGCAAGTCGTTTTCACCTGGGTCAGGTTGGTGTTGCTCCCACTGACCTCAGTCTCTTCTCTCGTCCCCTCTCGATCCTGGCTGTGTGATCTGCCTGAGGTTAGCTAACGTTCCTGAGTCTCGTTCCTCAGGTTCCTCACGCAAAACAGAGATAGGAAGAGTACCTACTGCTAAAAGATTACTGTGAGAACTGAGACAAATAAGGAAGGGGGTGTTTGCCACAGTGTCAGGCACAAGGTAAGTGCTAAATAAACGTTAGATGCTGCAGGCAGACCTGGCTTTATTGCACTTTGCAGGTATTGCATGTTCTTAACAAATTGAAGGTTTGTGCCCTCCCGGCCTGGGGCGCCTCTCCCGGCGCCATTTTTCCAACAGCATTTGCTCATTTTTGCCTCCTTTTCGCAATTTGTAGTTCTCGCAATCTTTTAAACTTTTTCCATTTTCAGTGATTTTTTTTTTTTTTAGACATAAACTTATTGCGCACTTAATAGACTACAGGATAGTATAAACATAGCTTTTATATGCACTGGGAAACCAAAACAATCCATTTGACCCCATTTATTTAAAGTGGTCGTCTGGAACCTAATTTGCAGTATCTTGGAGTTAAGTCTGTACTATTTATACCATAGGTCACAGTCCAGATGGGTGTAATATAACTGTAAAGGTTATACTAAATCTGCATCAAAGAACAGTTTTACTTGTGACCTTAAGAATTTAATACCTAGAGAGAAGATTCAGACTACCTAAAAGGAACAATCATTAGCTGACTGATTTTGTAACACAAGCTCTTTTTTTTTTTAAACTTAAAAAAATTATTTGAGTACAGTTGACACACAATGTTATATTAGTTTCAGGTGTACAAGGTAGTGACTCAACATTTCTATACATTGTGTTATGCTCACCCCAAGTGTGTGTAGGTACCATCTGTCATCATGCTAGGATATTACAATACCATAGACCATATTCTATTATAAATGTACCTTTAATCTCATGATTTATCCATTCCATAAGTGCAAGTCTGTATCTCCTACTCCCCTTCACCCATTTCTCTCTTACCCTGACCTCCTCCCCTTGGCAACCATCAGCTTGTCTTCTGCATTTATAGGTCTGATTCAACTTTTTATTTATAAAAGCAACTTTTGAAAGCCAATAGAAACCAAAGGAAAAATATCTGCAATGTGCTGAGGGAAAACAACTCTCAACCTAGAACTCCATATCCACAAAACTATCAAGAATAAAGGCAAGATACATTTCATGCATAAGAGATCTACCACAAAGAAATAGTTTTAAGAGAAATTCCAAAATATGTATTTTAGGTGGAAGGAAAATAATTCTAGAAAGAGGGATTGATATGTAAAAAAACAAATAGTAATGAAAGATGTAACGTAACTAAATCTAAATATTAACGCTTTTAAAAATAATATTCATACTAATACTTTTAGTAACTGATTCCTTCTGATACACTTTTCCCACCGAGCAAGACTTGCCAGGGTTTTCATAGTTGGTTAGAGTCTTTGCTGTAGCAAACAAATAACATCTATCTGTCTTGTTTTATTTGGGCCTCCCTCTTACATTGAAAAATTTAGAAATTTGGAAATCTTAAATTTGGAAAAGTTTCCCGACTGACACCTAAATTTGATGCTATGACAAGCAGATTCTATCCTGAATAAAAGTCAAATTAATAATGCTCACTCTAGTACAAATGTAGTGTCTAAATAAAGAAAAGATTCTATGTCTCAGTATTCTTTTAACCATTACAATTTTTCAAGGACTCGACTTTTAGAATTTTTGCAAATATGACTATAGCAGAGACTACTAGGTTTCTTCTGGTATATATTCTTCCCTTCTTTGGTAGAGATAGAATTCCTTACTTTTAATTGGTCCCATAGCCACCCAGAATAGAGACTCCGTTTCCTAATCTCCTTGGTAGCTAGCTGTAGCTCTGAGATTAAGTTATGGCCAATGAAGTATATTAAAAGGTAATGTGAGCAATTTCCAGGATGTATAGAATCACTGTACTCCAGACAGCCTGCCTCACACACTTTTTAAAGGTTAGGCTGTGAATTTGGTGGTGAGTCATTTCTCCACTGAGTAGGAGGAGCTTACCCTGGGGAAGGCAGAGGGCAGGAAGCAGTCTCTGACACTGCAGAGCACCTCATCACCCTGGGCTGTTAGGCTTTTTTAAGCCATTGCTATTTTGTATGTCATGCTAGATTTTGTACATTGTAAATTTCTGTATACATTCTGTCCAGTGTATAGATAATTTCAAGTAATAGAAAGAAAAACAGAGAATGGTTTTGGTTTTTTTTTTGGGGGGGGGGGGCTTTAATTTTAATAAAACTGTAATGAAGTCTCAGAACCAAGACAACTAACATATCTAATCGCTTAATTTTAATGAAGAGAATTTTGACAAAAAAGCTTTCCTTAGTTTATGCAAAATTACTTAGTAGACTATATAAAGCTAAGCTTTTTAAAATATTGAGGAATATGATTACATAATATTTAAGCCTCATTTTCATGAAACTCTAATTCTTTCACATCTTTCTTTTAGTAATTCATTTGGGATTACAATATTTGAGCCACATATGTTAAGTTTCATGTTTCATATATAAATTATTTATATTCTTCTCTTAAAGTGGTGAATAAGAAAGATTTACAATAAGAAAATACTAACCTTAGAGATTCAAAGAATCAGTCACCACATATCTGAAAATACCTATTTTTATGGCATTAACTTGATAAGACTAAGTGCTTATATTTTTAAAAATTACATAATGTCTCAGAATTATGTGTGTTTGTATTAACTGTTTTATATTACGCTTTTATCTATTTTTTCTTAAGTTTTTTTTTTTTTTTTTTTTTTAAAGATTTTATTTATTTACTTGAGAGAGAGACAGTGAGAGAGAGCATGAACGAGGAGAAGGTCAGAGAGAGAAGCAGACTCCCCATGGAGCTGGGAGCCCGATGCGGGACTCGATCCCGGGACTCCAGGATCATGACCTGAGCCGAAGGCAGTCGTCCAACCAACTGAGCCACCCAGGCGTCCCTTTTCTTAAGTTTTTATTTTAATTCAAGTGTGGTTAACACACAATGTTATATTAGCTTCAGGTGTGCAAAATAGGGATTCAGCAATTCCATATATCACCCAGTGCTCATCACAAGTGCACTCCTTAATCCCCGTCACCTGTCTCCCTCATCCTTCTACCTCCCTTCCCCTTTGGTAACCATGAGTTGATTCTCTATAGCTACACATCTGTTTCTTGGTTTGTCTCTCCCTCTCTCTCTTTTTCTTTTCTCCTTTGTCTTGTTTCTTAAATTGCACACATGAATGAAATCAGGTAGTATTTGTCTTTCTCTAACTCACCTACTTCATGTAGCATTATACTCTCTAGCTCTATCCATGTTGTCATACATGGCAAGGTTTCATTCTTTTTTATGGCTGAATAAAATTCCATTATACACTCATACACACCCACACATACATACTCTCTCTCTCACACACACACATGCACACTACTTTTTTATCCATCCTTCTATTGATGGACACTTGGGCTGCTTCCATAAGTTGGTTATTGCAAATAATCTATAAACATAAGGGTGCATGTATCCTTTTGAATTAATATTTTTGTAGTTTTGGATAAATACCCACTAATGTGATTACTGGATCATAGGGTAGTTCTATTTGTAACTTTTTGAGGAATCCTCGTACTGTTGTTGCTTTTTTTAAGATTTTTTATTTATTTGACAGAGAGATCACAAGTAGGCAGAGAGAGAGGGGGAAGCAGGCTCCCTGCTGTGCAGAGAGCCCGATGCAGGGCTCCATCCCAGGACCCTGAGATCCTGACCTGAGCCGAAGGCAGAGGCTTAACCCATGAGCCACCCCGGCGTACCCCACCCCATGCTACTTTCTACAATGACTGCACCAGTTTGTATTCCCAGCAGTGCACAAGGGTTCCTTTCTCTCCACATCCTTACCAATATTTGTTGTTTCCTGTGTATTTTATTTTAACCATTCTGACAGGTGTAAGGTGATACCTCATTAGTTTTGATTTGATTTCACAGATAATTAATGATGTTGAGCATCTTTTCATGTGTCTGTTGACCACGTACATGTCTTCTTTGGGGAAACATCTGTTAATGTCTTCTGCCCATTTTTTAGTTGGGTTGTTTTTTGGGTGTTGAATCATATCATTTCTTTATATATTTTGATACTAACCTTTTATTGGAAATGTTGTTTGCAAATATCTTCTCCCATTCAGTAGAGTATCTTTTAGTATTATGGATAGTTTCCTTCACTATGCAGAAGTTTTTTATTTTGATTTTTCATTTTTGCTTTTGTTTCCCTTGCCACAGGAGACTTATCTAGAAAAGAGTTGTACAGCCGATATCAAAGACGTTATTGCCTGTGCTCTCCTCTAGAATTTATATGTTTTCAGATCTCACATTTAGGTCTTTAATACATTTTTGAATTTGTTTTGATGTACAGTGTAAGAGAGTGATCCAGTTTCATTCTTTTGCATGTAGCTGTCCAGTTTTTCCAATACTATTTATTGAAGAGATTGTCTTTTCCCCATTAGATATTATTTTCTGCTGTGTCAAAGATTAATGGACCATATAACTATGGTTTTATTTCTGGGTTTTCTGTTCCGTTCTATTGTTCTATGCGTCTGTTTTTGTGCCAGCACCGTATTGTTTTGATTACTACAGTTTTGTAATATAACTTGAAGTCTGGAATTGTAATACCTCCAGCTTTGCTTTTCTCTTTCAAAATTGCTTTGGCTATTCGGGGTCTTTGGTGGCTCCTTCTAAATTTTAGGATTATTTTTTCTAGTACTATAAAAACACTGTTGGTATTAAGATTTTTTTCTTTATCACTACTTTTTTTCCATTTTAATTCTATGTGCCTTGGCATGGATCTCCTTAAGTTGAATTTTTTTTTGAGGGGAGTGTGGGTCTCATGCCTCCTGGATCTAGATATCTGTTTTCTTCCTCAGATTCAGGAAGTTTTCAGCTGGTATTTCCTCAAGTAAAATTTCTGTCCCCTTTTCTCTTCTTCTTTTGAGATCCCATAATGCAAATGTTATTACACTTGACTGAGTTCCCTAACACTATTCTCAATTTGCATATTTTTTTCCTCTCTCTTGCTCAGGTTGGTTACTTTCCATTACTCTGTCTGCCAGGTCATTAATTCATTTCTCAGCTTCAGCTAACCTACTATTTATTGCATCGAGTGTATTTTTAATTTCATTTATTGTGTTTTTCATTTCTGAGTAATTCTTTTTTATCTTTTTGTTAAGGATCTCACAGATGTCCTTTACTCTTTTCTCATGTCCCAAGAGTATCTTAATGATCATTACTTTAAATTCTCTGTTAGGGTCACCTGGGTGGCACAGTGGGTTAAGCCCCTGCCTTCGGCTCAGGTCATGATCTCAGGGTCCTGGGAAGGAGGCCTCCTCCTCCCCGCCTGCTTTGCTGCCTACTTGTGATCTCTGTCTGTCAAATAAATAAATAAAATCTTTAAAAAAAATTCTCTATTAGGCATATTGCTTCTATCCATTTTGCTTAGTCCCTTGCTGTGGTTTGGTTCTGTTCTTTCCTTTAGGACATACATCTCCGTCTGTTCACTTTTTCTAACTCTCTGTGTCTGTTTCTGCATGTTAGAGAAGTCAGCTGTCTCCTGCTCTTAAAGGTAAGGGCTTTATGAAGAAGAGATCCTGAAATGCCCTGCAGTGCAGTGTCCTCCCTTCCTCAGGAACTGATGCTTCAGGGAGTAGCTCCTGTGTGTGTTGTGTGTGCCTTGTGTTCTTGCCTCATTTCCCTCCAGTTCAGTTGTCTGCAGTGGCTCTCTTTCCCTGTTGTGGGCAGTGTTTGGTCCCTGGCAGGTGTAGGGTACATTTTAACAAGGTACACGCTGGTCTCCTTGTTAATTGAGACCCAGAGCTGCTGCTGTCAGGACTGGCCAGCCTAAAAGGATCTGCAAAAGTGTGTGCCTGGCTCCCACACATTTAACCAGGGGCTCCTCTGGCTTCTGCAAAGCCTGGCACTGTTGCAGCGGCTGCCAAGATCTAGGCCCTGCCAAAGGCACTGGTCAGGAGACAGTGCTGGCAAGGTTTGTTGTTCTTCTGGGGGAGGAGCCCTGCAGCAGTGGGACTGATGCAAAAGTGACTGGGAAGGGCAGATGTGCTGTAAAGCAGGTGGGGGCAGGGCAGGGCTTGCAAGCAAGTTAGGTCGTGAGTGTGGGTTCAGTGCTGGTTCCCACAGATGGCCACCTGTTTATGCGGTAGGGCTCTGAGGGAAATGGTACCAGCCATTCCTTTGTTCTTCGAGGTCTCCTGCTGATCTGCTCAGACTGCTTGTAGAGCTGCAGGGACTCCGTTTACTCATGCCCTCAGGGCTCTGCCAGAGCCAAACACACTGATTTTAAGAATTCTAGGCTTTAAGTCCCACTGTTTATAAGAAGTCAGGAAATCAGTCCATCCCCTCTTGCTTTCACAGCCAGTTGTTATGGGGGTTTGTCTTCCCCTGTGTGGGCCTCCCCACTGTGACTATCTATTTCTTGCCCTTCTCTGCATTCCTGGCTCCCTCCTGTAATGGCTACAGTCTCCTTAGGTCTCAGATCATATTTCCATTGTTTGCTAACTTTTCCAGTGTGGCCTCTTCTCTCCTTTTAGTTGTTGTGGAGTTCATTCTTCCAGTCTTTGGGTCTTTTTCTGGGATACTTAAGCTATGTTGATGAGAGAACAAAAGGCAAGCTGAGGACAAAGCAGAAGCTGACACCCTGCAACAAACCCTCCCCCCCCAAATCTTCCCCCCTTATGCTAAATACCTTGCTAGAAGGGAAAAACAACCTTAACCTGACAATGGAAAGGCCTCAAGGCCTCTGGTATCTTGCAGGCCCTCTTTAGCATATGGAAGTTCTATTAAAACCTCCCTTTTGGCGCTCCCTGGGTGGCTCAGTGGGTTAAGCCTCAGGTCAGGATCTCAGGGTCCTGGGATTGAGCCCTGCATTGGGCATTCTGCTCAGCAGGGAGCCTTCTCCCCACCCCTACCACCTGCCTCTCTGCCTGCTTGTGATCTCTCTCTCTGCCAAATAAATAAATAAAATCTTTAAAAAACAAAATAAGGAGCACCTGGGTGGCTCAGTGGGTTAAGGCCTCTGCCTTCAGCTCGGGTCATGATCCCAGGGTCCTGGCATCAATCCCCTGCTTCCTCCTCTCTCTGTCTGCCTCTCTGCCTACTTGTGATCTCTGTCAAATAAATAAAATATTTTAAGAAAATAAATAAATAAAAAACAAAACAAAACCAAAAAACCCTCCCTTTTTCCTTACCTTTTCCAAACCCATTGTACGTAACCTGCCACTCCTCACAACCCCTGGGCCCTGTCCATGTGCTTTATTTAATAAACAACATTTTGCACCAAAGATGTGTCAAGAATTCTTTCTTGGTCTTCAGCTCCCGACTCCACCCTACCAACCCACACTTATATTCTAAAAGTTGATCAATGTGAGTATTACCTACTTGTATCCACGGGAGGAGGCAAGTTTAGAGTCCTCCTACTCCGCAGTCTTCTTCCCAGAACCCTATTTGTTAGTCATGTTTTGAGTGCTGGATTAGATTTGTGCTTTGTGTTAGTTTTCAATATTTTATATATAATAAATCAACTCTGAAGAATAGAAAATTTCAACATTTTCATTTTCATAAGTAGAATATAGGTGTACTTTAACAAAAATGCTTTTGCTTCTTTAAGGGGGTAGGAGAAGAATAAATGAAACAAGATGGGATTGGGAGGGAGACAACCATAAACAAAACAAACTGAAGATTGCTGGGGGGAGAGGAGTTGGGAGAAGGGGGGTGGGGTTATGGACATTGGGGAGGGTATGTGCCGTGGTGAGTGCTGTGAAGTGTATAAACCTGGCGATTCACAGACCTGTACCCCTGTGGATAAAAAATAAAAAATTAAAAAATAAATAAATAAAATTATCAGCAAAAAAAAAAAATGCTTTTGCTTCTTTTTGAACATACATTTTTCCTTGAAACCATATTATGAGTAACAGTTTAGAACATTATCTCTAAAATGTGATAATGAAATGGAAGTTTTCCAATTAGTTCTACTTTGGACAAAAGTCTAAAGTGTAATCATGGCGGATATAAGCGTATAGTGTAATTAATGTTGGGTATAAGTTTATAATGTAATCACTATATAATCATTATATTTCTCTGTTACAGAATATCCTAAGCCAACAAGGGATAATAATCCTAGCATATTCGGTGGTGAAAATAATGGTGATTAATATTATGAAGTGCATGGAAAAACATGAATGGTAAGAATAATTTAATCTAAAATACGGTAAAAATAGCATTTAGTTTTCTGTTTAAATACTATGGTTTATTAGTTTAAAAATATGGAAAATATAAGAAAGATAATTACTTATGATATCACTATTTAGAGATCTATGAGTAATATTTTGATATATTTCTCTTCTGTTATTCTAAACATAAAAGCTTATATATGTATGATATATACCTGTAATTTTATTATAGTACATTTATATTTACATTTATATATACTTTGCTAGTCTGAGCACTTTCATATATTTTAAATAGGGTTTTTAATAACTATTTTATTTCATGGGATTTTTGTAATTATTATTTTGGAGGCATTTAGGAAACAGTATCTTTCAAATACTGTTAGCAGGAAGCAAGTTGAAAATCGCAACTAAAACATCATTTATTCATCCAATATCTTACTCATCTTTTTTTTTTCTAAAGTATAGGACAATAGTCATGTGATATTTTGATCCTACTGATGAAGATAAATGTATTGTGCCATTTGCCCCACTCCCTCGCAAATAATATGTAAAGATGACTCCAAACACCAGATAACTATATAGAACATTTTGGCACTTAAATTGTGATGATACCCAAAACTCTGTACCTTAAAGAAACAGGTACAGGCAGGCATGTAAATACATCATTACAATTGGGGAAGTGATGCTGGTGTAGGTAAATATAATAGATTTGGAAGGCACTTATTATTCCTTATGAAACATATGCATTACCACTCCCCACGTCAATGATAATGTCAGGGATCTGTAAGAATTATGTTCTTTTTCTGGTTTGTTTTGTTGATGTTTTCTTTTGTTTTTCTGGGTCACAGGTCTATAACCTTTTAAGGTATTTAATTAATTTTTAAAATCTTTAGTTTCTCCTCTGTGAAACAGATTAGGAGAATGTACTGTACTCTAATGTCATTTAAGTAATTAAAATATAATTTTTTTACTTAATCAAAGATTAGACCACTATTGAAAAAGTTAAACAGATGCTAAATCTGTGTTTGTGACTTACTCATCTACCTAATAACACCAATTTTAGCCCAAGATCCCAGACTTTAGGAAAACACTACACATTTCTATACATTTCCTTCTCTGGGTTTGACAACAGTTTATGCATGTGAAAGAGAATAACTCCTTTTAACACTGATACTTATTTATCACTGGTACTTATCTTTTATCCTGGCAAAGCAGTAAACATGTAAGATTGTTCAGTTTATCAATGATATAGCAAATACATATTTTATCATAATTTGTTTATACCAAAAACCTTTGTTTTGTAATATATAATTTATAGTGACACTACTTACCAATTTTTCAAAGGTAGAATGTTCTTGCTTTTTAATTCCTGCATAATCTACCCTATTTTAGCATTTGCAAAATGAATAGAACTGAGATAGTGCTCTCCAGGATGATTAGACATTCTGAAAATCTTCTTATTGCTCCTTCCATTCTGAGAAAACATGAAATTTTAATGAGCAAGCTGTTCTATACCATTAGAAACTATTACTGTGTATGTTTGACACATTTTTAAGTAAAAAAAAAAAAATTCATGCCAATTCCCTCTGTAAGCTTTGCTTAACTAAATAGAAGTATATTTCTTAGTTACTTTTAATTATACATATGGCACCAAAGACCAATACTTACATAGCATAAATATTTACTCATTGACCAAAGTGGTTTTTACTGCTGCAGCACCTCTCAGTTTACCATAGACTACACGTTCAGTTAGTCATACCTTGGCATCTGGTGGGTTGTGCCAGGTGTCTAGTAAGAAGGAGGAATGAGAGAAGCGACAGGTATAGAATAGAGCCATACTGATGGGACTGACAAAGCCCACAGACTACCACCACATGCTATTACCTCAGCTTCTCACATAGGAGTTTAGGCCAGTAGCAACAAGTTGTTCCAGCTTTACAGAGGATGACTTTAGCGCATTTGGGGTCATGGCTGTCTGTGATTAGAGGTTGGCTTTAGAGGCATCTGTCAACAAAAAGATAGTGAGAGTTCCATTCCTCGGCCTAAGGTTCAATATTAGGAGGACTCCATATCCTCAGAGAAAAGCTAAGTGGGATTCCTAGATTGGTAATTTAAGTAGTTACTGGAAGAGAAGCTAGGAGAATAACCAGTGACCAAAAGCAATACAATTTATAGTGAGAGCATGGAGGTTTAAGTCCTAGCTCTTCAGTTTCAGATAAGGGGCTGTGATTTAAACTCTCTTTAGAGTGGGACACCTGGGTGGCACAGTCAAGTTCAGCATCTGACTCTTGGTTTTGGCTCTGATAGGGTCCTCGGGGTTGTGATTTAGGGGTTGTGAGACTGAGTTCTGTGTCAGGCTCACGCTTCAGTGCAGTCTGCCCAAGACTGTCTCTCCCTCTCCCTTTGCCCCTCCTCCCCATGCTCTCATTCCCTAAAATAAGTAAATAAATATTAAAAAATTTAAAAAACCTATTTTTAGTGTTTTTTGAAGCAGAAAAATAGTACCTATATCATAAAATTGTTTTGAGGATTAAATGAGATAATTACTATGTAGTAAGTTTTTTAGCTTCATATCTGGAATGTACCAGGCATTAAAGAAAAAAATAAATATTAGCAGTAACTATTGTGGCAAGATCATCACTTCTGTCTTTTCTCTCTCGATTCCCTTCTCCCTCTGCTTCATTGAGGTATCCAGGATCTTTCCTGTTTATTTCACAGCATGAGGGGAAGTGGCATTGCTGGGCCAAGAGTAAAAGCCTTGCCATTGGATGTTTAAATATCTTGGGGTGAATAATTAGGTAAAATGTTCAGGAAGTGAGGAAAAGAGAAGGAAAATTTGAAATATCAAGAGAAAAGAACAAGGTATTTCCTCTTACTTAATAGGTGAGGAGACACCAGCAGTAAAGGTTATAAGGAGAGATTATGGATGTTAAACATCAGAATTCTCAGTGTCAGAATAGCTTCCTCCAAGCAAACCATGAAAACACTTTCTAGATCTTACAAACCTCTTTACACATATGCAGTAACATTTTTGGCATGACTCCTATGGTACAAATGTTAGTGGGTCTGGCTTCCTTCTCCGAACATATTTCACTGAGACCTTGAAAGAGAAAGAGTCCTCGTAATGACTGAATGAAAACTTCCCACCAGCCATGTGTGAAGGCTTAGAATCCATTTTATTTTTTAAAAGGATTAAAAGTGGCTATTTCCTGTACACTGGAGTTTGTGAATTGTGATTCACATGCTCTGCATTGTAATGATTAGCCCCCATGTGGAAGTAAGGACTCAGAGATTTGGGATAGTATAAGGGTTCTGAAGCTTTTTACTGAAGTCTGCTATCTAGAGCTGGAGCTAAATGAATCCTGTGTGGGTAAGGCAATATCTGACTTTGGGAGTTAGTATAAGGTTAAGACCACAAGCAAAGACACACTGACAACTTATGGGGAGGAAGAAAATTGCTGCCTGAGGTGATTTTTCTTAAGAATTTGTAACATGTGCTTTAAGGAGCTCTGTTAACTTTGCAGAGTGAGAATCCTTGCTTAGTTCTAAACTTTATAAATATATATATATATATATATATATATATATATATATATATATATATTTGACAGTAATATCAGTTTCATTTTCAAGGATGATTTTGTACTGTAGTTATCATCATTAAAATCAATCCAAATAAGGGGCACCTGTGTGGCTCAGTCGGTTAAGTGTTTGCCTTCAGCTCAGGTCATGATCTCAGAGTCGTGGGATCGAGCCCCGCATTGTACTCCCTGCTCAGTGGGAGCCTGAGCCTGCTTCTCCCTTGTCCTCTCCCTTTCCCCCTGCATGTGCTGGCGCTCTCTCTCTCTCTCTCTCTCTCTAATAGCTAAATAAAATCTTTTGGAAAAAAAAATAATAAAAAAGAATGACCTTTAAAAAATTAACGCCAATTAATACAGCTACCATTTTTACTTGGAAATACATATCAGGTGTCCTAACCTCCATAAAAGTCAAATTTCTACAATTTCCATTCCCATAAGGCTTTGAATGGCCTTAAGGAACACAAAATAGAACTAGATCTTGTATAACACATAGTTTTATTATATTACTAGATTAATCACAAGTTGAGGACTTCTCAAAGGAGACAGAAACAAGGAAGACAGAGAAAAGGAGATTGAAACTAGAACTTAGAGCCTGACTTTCATGCCCAAAGAATGGGTTCCTCTAAGCGTAAATGCCCTAAGTGCTGCAGCAGGTGACTGGACCAGGAGCGCGAGATAGAAATCCTTAGCCTCCTTGATTAAGGTGAGGAGGCTGGAAAGTAGATAAATTGGTCTCATTTAGTAGCTCCCCTGATTCTTGGGAGGAGGAAATACTTATCTCCTCCAGAAGACTGCTAATAAAGTTGACCTCTAGGCCTATGATCAAAAGAGTACTGAACACACAAGAACAAATTTGACCATGAATGAGAGTCAGCAGGAGACAGGGATTAATTTCAGAGCAGAACTTTAGCTACTGGAATTGTAGGTGAGGCAAAACTTTGCCTTTGCCTTGTTGGGGTTTTCAGTGGGACCTGAGAATTTAATTGCCTTAAGTCACATTAATAGAAGAAATGTCTACAGATAGAAGTTTTATATGACATAAGGCAAGGAAGACCCAGAGAAGTGACAAAACCTATATACTTTTATAGTACAGACTGTCCTTGATGTGTGATGGTTTGGATTACAATTTCTTTAACTTTATCGTAGTAGAAAAGTGATAGGCAGTCAGTAGAAACTGTGATTTGAATTTTGATCTTTTTCTAGGTTAACAGTATGGTATACTCTACTCTTTCCTAACTTCCTAACTCCAGCCCTCAGTCAGCCTCCTGATCACAGGGGTAAACATCTAAATACTTCGAACCATTTCGAACCCATACAGCCATTCTGTTTTTCACTTTCAGTGCTGTACTCAATGAACTATATCAGATATTCAACAGTTCATTATAAAATAGCTTTGTGTTCGATGGTTTTGCACAACTGTACGCTAATGTAAGTGTACTAAGCACATTGAGAATGGGCTAGGGTAAGCTGCAATGTTTGGTACATTAGGTGTATTAAATGAATTTGTGGCCTAGAACATTTTCTGAATATGATAGTTTTATTAGGATATAACTGCCTTGTAATTAAAGGAAGATCTGTAGTTTGAACAAAGAGAAGCAATTGTAGAAAGGGAACTAAAATATATGGATAGGCTAATGGGAGATAAGAATTATTTTAGCAAATTCTGCTTATACAGAATTCTCTAGGCTCTGGAATCCCCATCAGAGAATGTTTCTTTTCTCCTGGTATAAGGAGGCATCTTCCGAGTGAAAGTTTTATCTACTGTTCCAAAAAGAAAAGAGGAGCATGTGCTTTTTGCATCTGCTGCTTTTTAAGTACCTTTAACTAGAAATAAACCTTATGCCAAAGTGGCGTACTTGGGGTGGCATATTCTGTCACTCTTCAGAATCATCATATATAAAATATAAAATAACCATATATGAGATGTTTAAATTTTAAAAAAGTAAGAAAGAAAAATTTCAATAAACTATTCAAAATGATCAGGAAATTTGGAAGAACCAAAATAAGCTTTTAGAAAGAAAAATATAATTACTGAAATAATATTTTTTAAAATCAATGTGGGGGGGGGCCTGGGTGGCTCAGTTGGTTAAGCATCTGCCTTCAGCTCAGGTCATGATCTCACTGTCCTGGGATTGAGCCCCACATCGGGGTTCCTGCTCAGCGGGGAACCTGCTTCTCCCTCTCCCTCTGCCCCTTCCACCTGCTTGTGCTTTCTCTTGCTCTCTCCCAAATAAATAAATAAGCTCTTAAAAAAAAATCAATGTATAGTTGAACTATAGATGAGACAAAACTGAAGAGAGACTGATGAACTAGAAAATAAAGCTAAAGAAATAATATGGCACAAAGAAACAAGGGCATGTTGAAAAAATAAAAACAAGATCGAGCAATTTTGAGAAAAGAAGGCCTTGCATATATCTAGTTTGAGTCCCATAAGCACAGATACATGAAATGAAAGAGAGGAAATATCTCAGGAAATGATGACTGTACTGTTTCTGTTCCTGCTGAAAGGAACAGTAAACAGTAACAAATACTTAAAAGACAAAATGGAAAAACAAAAAGTTTTAAAAGATAATAGACACAAAAGACAGATCTCCTCAAAGGGATGTAACTTTGACTAACTGTTGTTTTCCAACAGCAATAATGGATGTGATAAAGAAGAGAAAATATCTTTTAGGGACTGTGAAAATAAGTATAAACCTAGTTTTTTGTTGTTAGCCAAATTAATTTTGTTAGTGTTTAATTCTTTCTACCTCAGTTTCCTGAGTGAATCCTTGTTCACATTTCTATTCTTAAATTATATTATATATATATAACTTACAAGTTATATATAATTTATATCATATACTTTATTTATATAATATTATATATAATTTTTATTTTTGGCAAGTGAAAATTTCTTCTTTTTGTTCATTTTAGTTCTTTTTTGTCTAAATCCCTAGTTTTATTCTGCTCCCTACTATTTCCTGCCATAGCCAAAGTCTAATATATTTAATGCATCCCCTGTATCTACATGTCTTTCAGTAAAATGGTAACTGATGGCAAGGATGTAACTCAAAGGCAACTCTTACCATTGTTGGAATACATTTGAAATCATTTTATAAGATTAAACATTCATATGCCAAGTGATTGAGCAATGCTCTTTCTAATCTGCACCCATTCCCCACCCCCAAAATAATTCTGTATGTGGCCACCAGTAGGCAAGGATATTCATAACAGTGCTATCAAAAATTTAAAAAGTCGGAAGCAATTCAATTGACAATTTTCAGGAGAATGAATATTCTAAGTAGTAAAAATGAGTTGACAACAGCCATAGATAACAATTTGTATGAGATTTAGAAACAGTTGTGAGTGGAAAAAGTAAGTCAGTGATGACAGCGTATAGTGTAATAGAAAGCACATGTTGCCTAGAATTTAATATTATATGTGATAAAGATAATAAAAATATGACAAAGGAATGATAAATATAAAATTTTAGATAGAGGCTCCTTGGTTGGTAGTAGTAGAGGAGGGGATAGGAAGACACAGATAGAAACAAGGGGTGCTAGAAATGCTCTAGATCTTAATTTGGGTGGTGAGTTCAGGGAGAGATGTTATTTTGTTAGTAAGCTTCATAATTTATGTATGTGATATATATATAACAAATATATGTATATATGCATATCATACATATGTGAGATATATATATATACATACATACACATACACACACACAATATTTGCCTTTGTCAAATAATAACTAATAACATTTTTAGGAATTTAATTTAAAAGTCAATTTATAATTTTTTAAAATTTTATTTATAGAATAAGTCCTTGTACTGAATGTAATTTTTTAATACGGCTTCATGGACATTTGACCTTTATTAAAAAGAGTTTCATCTTCTGTGGATCAGCTTCTTTAAAGTTAATTGATAAATGGGCATTTTACCATCTCAGTCTGTACATTATTTGTGAAAAGATAAGTGCTAAAACATTGGTATTTGGTTGAGAGTTTGCTCTGCTCCTCTCTGCTTAAGTAACTCTTAGCTGTATGTGCTGTAATGTATCATCTAGACAACCAAGTGGTTTTAAATGCTTTCAGGTTAATTTATATCTCCACTTTTTGCATAGAATATATTCGTTATATAGATAATTGAAATTTTATTTTGTATGACTGAGCTTGATGAATACTGACTCAGCTGCTTATTGACTTGGAATGTATAGAATATTTAGGATGCCATGATTCTGATTTATCTTGTCCTGCTGGTGCAATGGAACCTAATTACATGTTGGGTCTTTTACTCTTTGCATGCTTCATACATGCTTTTGTAGAGTCACCAGACATGCAACATGTGCTCTGCCATTACTATTTAACTGGGATTTCACAAACAGTTTCTCTGAGCATACGAATGAAAACAACCAAGTGCACTGCCTCCTGGACCATCCAGGGGAAGAGGTTTAGAAATAGGTAAAGATTATGCAAATAAAGGTACCAGTAATGTACTAAAAAAGAGACATGTGATCAGAAGGAGAGGGTCATTGGAACTAGGTTTGGGGGACTGCTAGTAAATGCACTATTTGAGAGTTGAGCTAGAGTTGAAGAGGATGTAAAATAATACTTGGTGAGTAAAGAGAATCAGGGCCTTAGAGAGCCAGGCTACACCCTGAGCAAAGGGCAGGACAGTGTTGGTGACTCCGAAGTGAGGAGCAGACTATAATTCTCTGAAAACAGGGAAGCAAGGAAAGCAGTTTTTCAAGCTAAAGGCTTCTGTATTATTTCATTGCTTCTTACCTCATCTTTCTACTATCTCTCCTCAAAACAGATTGGTCTTTTGTTTATTTTTTAAAGGCTTTATTTATTTATTTGACAGACAGAGATTACAAGTAGGCAGAGAGGCAGGCAGAGAGAGAGGAGGAAGCAGGCTCCCTGCTGATCAGAGAGCCTGATATGGGGCTTGATCCCAGGACCCTGAGATCGTGACCTGAGCCAAAGGCAGAGGCTTAACCCACTGAGCCACCCAGGTGCCCCCAGATTGGCCTTTTAAAAAATACTTTCAGTTGTGTCACTCCCTGTTAAAATATTCGCTGACCTTCCCCTTCCAACATGGCAGACGTATTTTCTGGAGTTTGAACTCAAGAACCTTCTCAGTATGATCCTAATAGTTCTTTGAACCATCATTCCTACTAACCTACTAATCAATTTCATCACATAGATCTGTCTACTATGTTCAGTCTTTGACTTGCACACTGGTCTGCATGTGATTTTCCATGTCTACAACCAGTACGTTTCTACCGTTACATGTCTCCATGGTTTTACAGGTCTCCCCCCTCTGCCACATCACACCCTTTGCCACATCACACCCTTTGCTACCTGTTTCAAGACATGTAGCAAGTCCTCCTCCCTTCAAAATATTCCCTAAATTCCTGAGGGATTTTTTTTTTTTTCTCTTCAAGTATCTTTATAGCCCAAAGAGAGTATAACACTAAGCTATTAATTGAAATGACAGAGAACCAAGAACATGAAAAGGGGAAAAAAAAAAAAGTCAAAAGTAAAAGAGAGATCTTCAGGGCCAAAGAGTATAAGTCATATCAACACTATGTACTACTTTCCAAGTAACATGTATAAAAAAATAATTGCTCTAGGATACATCATTCAAAAATTTATGAACAGCATGAAAGAAAAGCATATTCTAAAATTTTCTATATATAAATCACTTGACAAATGGACAAAAGTGATAAAAAAAAAATGCTCTACATCCAAAGGCTGTGAAAGAAGTCCTCAAAGTTCTCAGAGAAAATAATTTTCAACCTAGAAATTCAAGACCTAGAAAATAATTTTCAACCTAGAATTCAAGACCTGAGAATTATAGTCTGCTCAAGACCTAGTTGGGGAACTTAAATCATTAAATCATTCCCAATTATAAGTTCATACAGCCTAACCTAATCCTAGAGCCAGGAAATGCCTAGCATCCTGCCCTGTTATCCAGTAAGTTGCCAGCCTCCATTTTTCAAGCAATCTAACAATTTCATGCTCTTCCAAAACCACTGTTCTATTTACCAGTGATAGAGACTCTCCCACAGATAGACACATCTATACTGTCAGATGGAACCACTGTGGAAGCCAAGACTCTCCGGAGGCAGTGCAAAGAAAGGCCTCCTTCTAATACATCTTTCTGAAGCTGCCTCCCCTTTTACAAAGTGGTTTCCTCTCTCCAGAAAAAGAATTCAAGCAAAATGATTTGAAACAGAATGATACAACCAAAGGCATGGGGAAGTTTAAGGGTTTTGAAACTTAATAAATAATTTTGATCTTTTTCATTTATTTTGCATAAACCAAGGTTCTCTGCTCAAGGAAGTTAAATATATTAAACAGTACAACAGATGTGATACACAGGAATGGGAAGCAGGGGATCCTGGGTGACACAGTTGGTTGAGCATCCAACTCTTGGTTTCAGCACAGGTCATGATCTCGGGTTGTTAGATCTGGCCCCACACGGGGCTTTACACTCAGCACAGTTTTGAGATTCTCCCTCTCCCCCTTCCTCCCAGCACGCGGGTGTGTGCCTGCACTCTCACTCTCTTGTTCTCTCAAGTAAATAAATAAATCTTTAAAAAAAGGAATGGTAATCATTGCCCACTCCTGAGAAATATATGTATATATTCATAACTCATAGGCAAAAGCCAGATGTCATCTCATTGAAGTTAAATGCTGTCATCATTTTAACACCATTTTTTTCTTTTCTTTATTTCTCTAAGCAGCACTTCAAACAAACACAAAATTCCCTTCACCATAAAACCAATGATCAAGTATGTTAATTCTTACAATTATATAGATTATGTATTTGGAATATTAATATGCTAAACTTTTTCTGTCTTCAAGTATTCCTTTCCTTCTTCAAACCTTTTACTGTAGTCTTATTATTCCTTATAGTAACTAAACAATCTCTTTTTTTTGTTTGTTTTCATATCAGAGCACTTTTTTAAATGATTTCCAGGCCTAATCATTTTTTTGAAAGGTGGGGAGGAAGGAATGGAGAATGACGTTGAGAATATAATACTGGCATTCATGATAATGTTCCATTGTTCTAGAGTATTATTTTTAGTCATAAAAGAGAAAAACAAACTATAACAACAACAGAAAATATTTGACCATACACAGAAAAAAAATAAAAGTAGAATATTTGTGAGTGTAAAAGCAATCTCATTTTAAACATGAGAAAAGAAAAAGAAAATAAATACTAACAGAAGAATTTCTGAGGAATAATTATTGTAATAAATTTGGGAACCATTGCCCTAACAAACTCAAGTGGTCAGAGACCACATTAAATATATATTTATATTATTTAAAATAAAAAGTTTGATTCATACACCAAATAAAATATTAAAACTGCAAAAAGGAGAGGAATTGTATATACCATTTTATGATTTACTATTTCTAGAACATATGCCCTAGACCCCCAACCTTTCCACAGGGCAGGTTTTCTAATTCTCTCTTTAAATTAAACCTTTGGGATTATTCAAGCATGACTGATACACTTAGATACTATCAGGCATTCAATACACACTATGTGCCTTTGATTTACCTGACAAGCGACAACAAGGCTGTATTGAGTTAAGCACAGACACTATCACTAAATGAATATTTGCAAGACCTGCCTGTGGTTATTGTCATACCAGAACAGAACTCTTGTTCAATATCCTGTCTGGGAAGCAACCTCTACCAGATGCTCCCAAAGAAGGGGAAAACCACCCATAATGCAGTTGGATGGATATGTAATTCTATATCCCTAAGGGAAAACACTTCATCTTGGCCCCAGGTGGTGAGCTGTTCATACATACTCTGTTCATATTCCTGTGAGGATTGGTCTTTTCAAATAATACAGTTTTAAAGGACTTCTTTTAGTAGTACAAACTTTACCTTTGAAACACTAATAATGTATTAGTGATTTCATAAGTTACCGCTGTAGGAAATCTTAAGTAGGTCAAAATGTATTGCTTTTCCCCATTTTTCACAAATGTGATATGAAACATGTATCACCTTTCCCTATTTTATTCATATCTTCATATTATAGATAAAATAATTTGATAAACCATGTAGTAGAAATAAAATGTGTCTATGTGTAAATGAAGAGGCTGGATATACAACTGAGCAATGAATAGACATTATAAAAAAAAAATAGTAGACAACTCTGTGGTAGCCAGCTTGGGAAGCCAAACAATACTGCAGCAACCAATCCAAAAAGTCAGACAACGCTATGTAGCAGTCATTTAAAAATGATTGACATAGGGACGTCTGGGTGGCTCAGTCATTAAGCATCTGCCTTTGGCTCAGGTCATGATCCCAGGGTCCTGGGATCGAGCTCTGCTTTAGGCTCACTGGTCAGCAAGGAGCCTGGTTCTTTCTCTCCCTCTGCTTCTCCCTCTGCTTGTATGCACTATTCTCTTTCTCTGTCAAATAAATAAATAAAATAATAATAATAATAACAAAATGATTGACTTAGCCAAAGAATGCCAGTTTCCCTCTCTCGCCTGTCTCCAATGCAGGATCAACTTGAGAAAGCCAAATACAGTTTTCAAGCTAATCACATAAGATGCCCCACTCCTAGTTAGTCTACCTCCTGCTCCCCTATTCGACAACCCCCGATCGGAACTTACCTAAAGTTTTTTTTTTCTTTTTCATTAGAAAGCTCCACTCCTCTGACTGCCTTCAGGTATCTGCCAAATGTAAGTGATAGAGGCCTCCTCCCTAGCTAGAGCAAGTTCTGAGTAAATAGCCTTTCATTGTTCTCATTCGGGTAGTATTCATCTGTTTTCATAACAAGTTAATGTTCTTAAGATGTATACGTGGATTTTTAAGATTTTAGGTTAATATTGGTTTTGAGGTGCACTTTAAACTGTTTAAAGTGGTTATTTCTGGGGAATGTATTGGATGTTATGGGTGATTTTTTTTTTTTTTTAAAGATTTTATTTATTTATTTGACAGAGAGAGATCACAAGTAGGCAGAGAGGCAGGCAGAGAGAGAGAGGAGGAAACAGGCTCCCTGCTGAGCAGAGAGCCCGATGTGGGACTCGATCCCAGGACCCTGAGATCATGACCTGAGCCGAAGGCAGCGGCTTAACCCACTGAGCCACCCAGGCGCCCTGATTTTTATTTTTTACAATAAACACACACATTTATTTTTTTTTAATTTTATGCATGTGAGTAGAATTTTACACTGACTCCAAAATCATTTTAAATAGTAAGAAAGTTTTGTTTCCATTAGAGACCTAGATTTTGTTTCATTTAACAAGCTAAAACAAAACTCCCATACAACAGAATTATCATAAAGTTCCTAGTGGGCATAAACATAAACAGTAGTTTTACAGACATTATTAATTGGCTACTAGTAACAAAATAAAATGTGTAAAACAAACAAACAAACAAAAACAGAGTTTACCTAAGAATACCCTCTACTATACTGGTGACTTTGAAAACTGAGTATCTTCTTCCACTTCACTAAATTTACCTCTCCTTTTCCTTCTTTGCTTTTTCCTTAGAAATCTCCTCCCAACCCCCAGCGACCTGGAGATATGGCCGCCTGTGGCCTCTCCTTTGTCTACCAGGGCATTCCTGTTATGACACATGCCAACCATCTTCTCCTTTAAGAAGGTCTGCCTGGGGAAGGAAGCACCACTAAAGAGGCCGATTATAGGGTAGCAGTCTTGGGATGCAAGGCAAGCAAAAAAGGAGTAATGCTGTAAAATAGAGAGAAGAAAAGAATCAAGAACTTAATTTGAAACACTTGTATGTCTAAACTACAAACAGTGGTTTAGAACGGGGGCGGGGGACAGATAAGAATGTGGCTGAGGGGATAGGAAAGGAAGGCTAAAGATGGAAATGTCGCCAAAGGAGAAGGGAGGAAAGAGGGAGGAAAATACAGTTAGGAAGAAGAGATTACACGAATTACAACCAACCACTCTATTTCCAAGACTGCAGTTCTAAAAAAATTCAGATATGTGGGGGAGAAGTTTACAAACAGAATATCAGATTCAAAGATTCTATAGGAAAAAAGAAACGTGATTTTATTAAAATATTGACTACAAAACAAGTATTTAGAGGCCTGGGTGGCTCAGTCAGTTAAGCATCTGCCTTCAGCTCAGGTCATGATTCCAGGGTCCTGGGACCGAGTCCTAGGATTGGGCTCCTGGTTCAGTGGAGAGCCTCCTTCCTCTCCCTCTCCTCCAGATTCATGCACTCTCTCTCTATCTCTGTCTCTCTCTTTCTCAAATAAATAAAATCTTTAAAAATAAAAATAAATAAAATATTTAAATACAAATATCAAACCATATTATGAATATAAAAACAAACTCTCTTTTGGAGTCATTTGAAATTAAGCCTTCAATTTTACTTTAACAGTTTAACTTTGGAGTGATCTGTATTTTTGCCTCTAGACCAGTACAAGTAGATTCTTACTACTCAATCTTTAAAAAGGAGATTTAGTTTCCAGTAACTTTTACAACATAGTTCCATCAGTATTTCCCATTAGACCTGGTTTAATAAATTTTTCCTTAATGTGAAAAGATCCTGAAGACCCTGTTGCATATACTGGAGAAAAGGTTTGTTGGGGGATTTATTTACATATTACTCATAGTAATTTCCAAGGTTGAGAAAATGCCATTTCAACACAAAAGGCCACAATAATGCCATATTATGAAAAGAATGTGTCTTAGAATCATATATTTATGTGTTTGTATTTCATTTTTTTAGATTTGATCACTTGAAATTTGTTTTTATACAGCATTTAGCAGGAGTACACATTCTTTTATTTCCCATGATTATAAGCAGCAGTAGATCACAATAAGAGGCTATTACAAGAATTTAGTAGATTATATATATATCTCCTTAGCCAACTAGTCATGCTTTATGATTCATATAAATTTATATGTTACATTATATCTTTCTTGCACTTCACAGTGTATACTGTGTTACAAATACCTCTTTGATATTTACAGTGTTACTAAGGTTTATTAGTATTGGTTTCGTATGAGGAACACTTAGAGTCTAAGAGTTTAAGTATTTTTATAGAACTAGGTAAATATTGTTTAAATCAGAACCTGTGTTCTAATTTCAAACTGATTATCATTTCCATTATACTGTTTGTGTCTCACTGGAAGGGGGCTTACATGGGCCTGGAGTTATAGAATCTATAACTTCAGTGAATGCTTGAAGCTTGTTACATGCAATCCTAGCATTTGCAGAACATTCATCACTACTTAATATACTGTAGAATACCTATTAGGAACTAGATACTACATTTAATGATTTGCAGATATTCTCTATAATGTTCACAGTAATTTTTAAAGGTAGCTGCGTTACCTCCATTTTTAGATAAGACAGTTGAGATTCAAAGAGATTTGTTGACAGAAGTCATACCCATCTCTATTTGAGTTTATGCTTCTTCCAAGACTTCCTATTTCCTTAGAAGGAAAACAGCTCTTTATTTTTATGTCACTCTATTGTGAAGTCTTCTTTCTTGGCTTCCCAAGGGCCTACCAGTTGGTTAATTAATGTAGACTGTCGATTTCTCTAGGCTATTTGTTGTATATATGCATTGTCTGGAAGAGAAACAAAGACACCTGGTAAACATAAACATTGCCAAGTGTGTTTTAAAAAGGTAGCATTGCCAAAAGAAGAGATTAATAATAGAGAAAGCATTCTAGAGTTGAAGCTGAGGCAAAAGATAAAATATGGCAGGGAGAGCTCTGGTAGCCATGTACCTAGGGGCCTTCCTCTATGTATGGTTCTTTATATCAAAATCATTCACTTCTTAGCAGTAAGTCCTAGGTCTCTTGACAGTAGTCTGCTAATAAAAACCTACCTCTAGTATGTTTCTGGCCCCGAACTGCAGAAACCACTCAGCACCGCGCTCTCCCCCATTAGTTACTCTGTGAATGCAGCACAGGATTTACTCTGTGAATAGAGCACAGGAGAATGGAGGGAGGCAATGTTCTGGCCTTTGTGCTCCGAGGACAAACCTAACTTCCCAACTCTATAAGAAGTTATTAAATCTGTTTTCAAAGATACACAAACTACAAAATACTGTTCTTATAGGATGGAAAACAGATTCGAGCTTAGCCGTGAACTATCTTGGTCTTGGTATAATGAAAATATTCCGAGTAGATGGTTCCCATCTCAGTTGTCAGTTGTTTCCTGAAGCCATCCTGTTCCAAAAATCATTCTTTCTCCATTTTTTAGGTTTATACAGTATTTCATAATTTTATTATGAAATTTATCAAGCCCTATTGTCACGACTGGTTTCTGTGCCCTTCTCTGTTCATCTTTAGCCATTACATTAATGTTCTCCCTGATAGCAACTCTACTGTATCTTACTGACTTTCCAGACTTAAGTGGGGCCATGACTTCAGGCTTTGTGGGAGGCAGTACTCTTAGAACATTTATGTAGTCTCAATCCAGTTACAAACAATTCTAGCATTTTTATAAAAAAGATTTTATTTATTTATTTGACAGATAGAGATCAAGTAGAGAGGCAGGCAGAGAGAGAGGAAGGGAAGCAGACTCCCTGCTGAGCAGAGAGCCCGATGCAGGACTCGATCCCAGGACCCTGAGATCATGACCTGAGCCAATTCTAGCATTTTTGTAACATTTTGAGAAGAGGTTATTATCCTGTAGTCTAATGTAAAATCTGACAAAAACTCCACTGTTGTTGAAAAATGCCTATCTTTAGTTGTATAGAAGAAATCACATGAATACTAAAGCAGTGGAGAAGAAGTCAGCACCATCTCCGACTCCCTTTTAGAGATCAGTAATTTGAACATTCTGCAAGCAGGAAATTGCTTTTTCTGATTCAAGTTAAGTGACTCTGGACTGAAAAGTGTAAATTGCTCTGATTTTTGTCTAGGATCTTCCTATATCCTGGATCATGTTAGGCCCATGGCTGCTGGAAAATTCTTTTGTCATAATAACTGATACTCCAAACAGTGTGTGGCTGCTGGAAAATTCTTTTGTCATAATAACTGATACTCCAAACAGGCTATGGGAAAAGATGAGGATTGTGTATATCGTATCACACAAGAGGAACGTTACCAAGGAAACACCAAGGCTACTACAGAGATAAGTGGCTCATGTAAAAGACAGGGTAGGAGAAAAAGCTGGTCAGCCACCAGCAAGCAAAGGACGGTGCTGTTAGCTGGTTTGTCGGTTGGTTGGTTTTGGTTTTTATTTTGTTCTGTCTTCCTATTATTGTGTATAAGTATATGTGTGAAACAGTGGTTGTGCAATCACTGCCTTTTCATTAGTGATTCCATCTCTCTCAGAATTCCAGAATATTTAAGTTCAAACCTGAACTAAATTCTTGTACATCAAATAGAGTGAGCAAAAGAGATATTCTAAGCAGCTTTAAGAGTATAGAATATCTCAGGGCTCCTGGGTGGCTCAGTGGGTTAAAGCCTCTGCCTTCCGCTTAGGTCATGATTCCAGAGTCCTGGGATCGAGCCCCACATCAGGCTCTCTGCTCAGCAGGGAGCCTGCTTCCCTTGCTCTCTCTTTCTGCCTACCTCTCTGCCTACTTCTGATCTCTGTCAAATAAATAAATAAAATCTTTAAAAAAAAGTATAGGATGTCTCATATATTGTAATGTTTCCCTGGTATATTTTCAAAACCGTAAAATTGGTTGAAAAGACTTTTAAATTATATCTAGCTTTATCTTGAATTTTATAGTTAGAACTAAAACAACTCAAAAGTTGTATGTTAAAATATTGTATTTCCCTTAATAAAGCTGAATTACCAAATCCATAATTTTAACATTATACTAATATAACAAATTTTACAAGATCCAGTACTCTCCAAATCAGCTGTTATCTTTACTTAAAAATAACTACAAAAAGAATATACATAAATAGAACTAAAAAGTGACAGAAAACTTATTAAGGACATTAAAAGTAGGACAAAAAAAAAAAAAAGGTCCCACATCAGGGCTCCTTACTCCACAGAGAGCCTGCTTCTCCCTCTGCCTGCCACTTCCCCTGCTTGTGTGTGCTCTCTCTCTCTCTCTCTCTGACAAATAAATAAATAATTATTTTTAAAAAAGGAAAGAAAAATAAGATATAAAGAACTTACATAGTAAACACAAAAACATGTGAGTTAAAAATATTGCATTGATTCAGAGGGGGAATCTAATCAAAAGTGCACTCGAATTGTTTCACATTTATCACCATAGCAATTTTCATGGGTATGAAACAGACTTCAATTCTGGCTTCAATAAAGTATTCAAATATGTGGATGACTGTCACTATTTAGCATAGCTTTGCAAACATTGGGTATTTTTGTTAATTTTATTTGCATTTCATTTAGTGAATGTGTTTGAGTGTCAGTAAACATTTGAACATGATCCTTGGGCTTACAGAGAGAAGTTCTTTTCCAGTGGCCTTATCAGTAAATCTAATTGGTTTAACTTAGGGAATGCATCTGTATGGAAATTTCTGAGATGTCTGTTGAAACGGGTTGTTAAGTCAAATACAGGTCTGGATTATTAACCTTAAAAATAAAACTACCTTCTATTTTACTGGCACTAATGGGTTTATTCAGGATTAGCAACAAATTACAATCCGAGGCAAGCAAGCTCCAACAAAATCATAGACAAGTCTGCAAAACAAAGGAGGGATATGCTCTTTTACAGAGGTTAGGGGAGAAGTCGGAAGGGGTCATTCTAAGTATGGTGGTTTTTCATTCCCTGAGTTGGGACTGTCTCTCATTGGGTGGGCTTTTGTGGGGCCGAGGGGAGATGGGGGACAAACATTTTTCCTCCTGCTGCTGTAGTAAAGTAGTGTCCATCCGAAAGGTTCCTCTCTTCATATTGGGTCTGCTAGGCATGGGAGCTCCCCAGCCTGGCCTCCCATCTCTTAATGGGATTTCCTTTCCTTAATCCTCACAAGATCACATTGTGAGGTGTGAGAAATATCCTCAATTCCTTCTTGTCCCACCATGATGATAATCCCCCAGTGAGCCAGACTATGTGTTTACCAAACACAGCCTCTCTCAAAGTTTGCCCTGAGGAAATTTCTGAAATGTATTTATCTTCTGTGGAGAGAAAATCATGCATAAATATTGGCTAATAATAATACACACACGAATAAAATGTAACAGAACCCAGCATGACTTCACATTTCAGAGGATCTCTTATAAAATACATTTGTAAAACAAGACCTAAACCTTATTAAAGCAAAATGAAAGATTCTTTATTATTGGGAATTCAAGCATTATAGAAGAGCTGTACTAATATCCCTGAAATTTTACCGTACAAATAAAGGATTGGTCCACATAGGGGTGTGACTGACTCTAGATGTGGTCCCAAGTTTCCTGAGAAAGTATCTTAAGAATTCCTAAGGAAATACATTTTAGGAAAGATCCACATAATATAGTTCCTTTAGATAAAAAGTATGATAGAAGATGTAGGGAAGGAAAATTTTTTCTCCTCAAAGATTCTTCTCGCTGGTCTAAGATTTGAATTGACACAATATATATGAGCAGGAGAGAACCAAAACTAATTTCGTACATACACGGGAATGGCACATACATGAAAGGTATGAGAGGTAGAGAGAGGTAAAATGAGGTACAGATGCCATCCTGAGCTAAGGAATGCAATAGGGGAGGAGGGCAGTTGACAAAGTGTTAAGAAAGATTGTTGGTAACTAGATGCTTGCCCTGACTCACAGATGGATCATTCAGATACAGTGTATCCCTCACAGTAATTCCAATTCTGAGAAAGACTCTTAGATTCTTCTCAGTTAGTTAAAGGAGGGGCAAAATTCTCTCTTGAACCTGCAGGGTCACTCTTGCCTCTTCGCTTAAAGTAGTCCACGGGACAAAGTGCCACATTTTGGGAAGACTGGCTCTGAACCATTTCAAAGAGTAAACCCTTTAGCCAGAGTCTCACTTCATAGTCTCAGCCATTTAGTGACCCGGCATGTAATATGTGTTCGGCATATGCAGGTCATATAGTACATAAATGGACAAACACATGCTATCCATAGTGGATGTGAAAAATTGTATTTATCCAAAAGGAAAAAAATTAAAAGGAGTTTCCTTAAAAACATACCCATAGCACAAGTTAAGTTTGCAGGTACAGCTTCAACATGATTAAGGAACTTCAAAATACTTTTTGGAAAGAGGTATGCATAAAGAAAAAACCCAGCATAATCACTTTTAGTAAAATTATATCTGTGAAAATTTACTTTTTATGCCTAGAGAATATTGATTCCCAGCCCTTGTTTTAGGGTAAAATTATATCTTTCTTTAAAAAAATTCTCAAAAAGGATTACTTAAATTTCTGTCATTTTTCAAGAGATATTCATGGCATATAGTACTAACAAGTAATTTTTTTTTTTAAACAAGCAGTATATTTCTCAAATATCAAAAGATTTGAAATCCTAGGGGTACCTGGGTGGCTCAGTGGGTTAAGCCTCTGCCTTCGGCTCAGGTCATAGTCTCAGAGTCCTGGGATCGAGTCCCGCATTGGGCTCTCCGCTCGGCAGGGAGCTTGCTTCCCCCTCTCTCTCTGCCTGCCTCTCTGCCTACTTGTGATCTCTGTCTGTCAAATAAATAAATAAAATCTTAAAAAAATATATTTGAAATCCTAGATTAAATGACATCAGTAAGAAGTAGTATGATTTTCCCCTTGGAGGCCCAATATGTTTGAACTGATTCAAATAGGATAGAAGACTCCTTTTTACAGCATTCTAAAATCAAGAAAATTTCCATCTCGATGAGCGCGTATTTACAAATGGTTTCAGATTTTCTAACTCCCAGTCCAGGAGCATTTTAATACAAGCTAACAAGGTGTGATACTATTATCTTATATCCTGGATACATAACATCAATTTGTATTCAATCCAGTGAAGCATGAACCTTGTCTTAGAGATCCATCAACTACTTTAAGGTATACTTTTAAATAAAATCAATAATCTAGTTGATAGGCAGATTTGTTTAGTCATGATTTATGAGTAGTAAATGATACTTTGCAAAATAATTTCATCCTGACACTGATAGTGCTTGATAAAAAACTACCACTAACTACTGAAAAATAAGATAATAACATTATTAGGGAAAAAAAGTCAATGACATCCAAAATGCCAAGAGAAAAGGCAAGAAAAAAAGGCAAGAAAACATGCTACTATTATGAGTAGAACTCTAATAATACCTGAAGTATTTACATCAGCTTTCCAGTAATAAGCAAAGTTACTTATCCTTGGCTTTCAATAAAATGCATAATTAAAAACCATACAGGGTTTAATTTATTCAGTTTAAAACATAATAACATTTTCAGGCTTCTTTTTGAGATAGAGCTAGATTAAGCAGATAACTCATTTAAGTTAAAAAGTTAATATAAAACATAGAACATATCCAGTGTCCTAAGAGAATAACAGAAGTCATAAGATGATCCCCCCCAAAAATACATTATATAATCATTATGGGAAAAGAATAGTTGTTGTTATTGTTACAAGGGATCATGTAAGTTTATCAGTTGTGCATCTTATTGGTAATATTTTTACCAGTCAAGAGCAGTAGATAAGAGCATTGCAATCTAAACAAAAAGTAAAAAAGGTGCCTGAGTGGCTCAGTTGTGAAGCATCTGCCTTTGGCTCAGGTTGTGATCCCAGGGTCCTGGGATGGATCCCCACATCAGGCTCCCTGCTCAGCGGGGAGTCTGCTTTCCCCTCTCCCACTTCAACTGCTTTTCTCTCGCTGTGTTTCTCTCTGTCAAATAAATAAATAAATAAAATCTTTTAAAAAAAGTGAACAGTAAACAATGATATCGATTTGAGAGAGAGGGAGATGTTCAGAAAGGGAGGAGGAAGGAGGTTTAGCTGGAAGATACTATGTATGGGTGGGCAGTGGAAATTCAAATAGAAATGTATATTGAAGCAAATGTGAGGAAAGTGGTGAAAAACATTGGTGAGGTGATGAGTCTGAATGTGACCTGAGAGTTTTCCCCTCTTGCTTTGGGAGATCCGAGGTAATGTAGAGGTGCACGAGATAAAGGGGAAAA
Source organism: Mustela lutreola (assembly GCF_030435805.1). Taxonomy (NCBI): domain Eukaryota; kingdom Metazoa; phylum Chordata; class Mammalia; order Carnivora; family Mustelidae; genus Mustela; species Mustela lutreola. Next base: position 142,943,593 of record NC_081293.1, on the reverse strand, counting down.
AAATAGAGAATAAAGAAATTGGAAGTTAATGCATATTAATTAGCAGTCAGAGGAATTGAGATTGGATGTGTAAGTTGCTGAGAAGTGTACATCCAGGGGCCCCTGGGTGGCTCAGTGGGTTAAAGCCTCTGCCTTCAGCTCAGGTCATGATCCCAGGGTCCTGGGATCGAGCCCCACATCGGGCTCTCTGCTCTGCAGGGAGCCTGCTTCCTCCTCTCTCTCGCTCTCTGCCTGCCTCTCTGCATACTTGTCATCTCTGTCTGTCAAATAAATAAATAAAGTCTTTAAAAAAATGTACTTCTATAGGTTTTTGTAACAGTTGGATAGAGTTTGTTAGAGAAAGTAAGATTAAGGACAGTAAGAAGTCTTTACAAAAAGAATACTGAAAAAAAGAGACAATAGATAGCTTTTCCATCCATGTATAGTTCACCTCTAAGTGAGGCAGGCACTGTGCAGGGACTGGAGATTCAGAGGTAGGCATAAGGTATAGTCTCTGCAGTTATGAAGCATAATACCTTAAAAGGTGGACAGACAATGCAAGCTCATAAATGACAGCAATATGAAGGAGGTGCTGTGGATGGTCCAGAAGCACACACCTAGACTGGGAGAACCAGAGAGTTTCCCAGGGGGAAAACAATAGGCATTGTCCAGATGACGATGGGGGTTGTGGTCACATGGAATTTCTGTTAAGCATTGCTTGCACTTCTGAAACACCCAAAGTATAGTTTTCTTACTAAATGGATTCTTTGTGATGAGTCAGGTGAAGCCAATGACCAAAACTTCTGTCTTCAACTAGAGAGATGGATTTTGCTACATATATATTTTAAGCAAGAGAGAGAGACATCATCAGTTTTCATTTAAGAAGACAACTTTTCAAGCAGGGCTAAATTGGAAAACAGGAAGACCAGTTAGGGATGTATCCTATCAGCCAAAGGTCATGAGCTGGAAATCTGATTAAGGCAGAGGAAGTGTGAATAGAGAAGTAAGAATAGATGCAAAGTGATGATTATGATAATGCTGACGGTGCTGATGAGGATAGCAATGCTGTTACTGCTGCGGTTGCTGCTGATGATAATTACAGGTGACAGTTCTGAGCACTTCCTATCTGACATGTACTGCGGAAAGTTCATTACTAAATTATATTGCATGATCCTTATGAAAGCTCTACAAGTTTAGACCTATTTTTATGTGCATTTGAAAAAAAGAGGAAATTAATCCTTAAAAAGTTTGAATAATTTTCTAAAGATTGCAGAGACTCTAAAAATTGGAGGTAAATTTTTAATCACACAATCTAAGAGCCCCTGCTTTAGGTCTACTTTATTATTTCGTGCCTCAGCACATATTTAGGAGTTAAAATGGTTAGCTGGACTGTAGAGGATAAGTTGAAATATAGAAGAATCTAAGTTCTCCCAACATGCTAATTTAGATAAATAGGATAATGGTAGTTCCATTTATGAAGACTAAGAAAGCTGGTGAAGGTTTGCCTAGAACAGATTAGTTGTATAGTATTAGTTTGAGGACAAAGAATGGTCCAGTGAGAAAATAAACTGAATATATAAATATATGTTTATATTTATATATAAATATATATAAACAAACTGAAAATACATTTGGATATAAGTTGTCTAGGAGAGAACCAAACTATGGATTTTGTAAGAGAGGTTGTAAGGTAAAGATAAGTATTTTGCAGATATGCATACTAGGACCAGAAATAAACCATTGTTGTATTGAATATGTGATTTTTTTCCTTATTCTATTGGTAACTTCATTTTTGAAGAAATTTAACTCAACATTGTTTTATTATTAGCTGCAGAGTTAAGAACAAAATGTTATCTGAATCACAGAGACAAATACGTCTTCAAAGAATACACATTCTGAAGAAAAATTTTGCCAGTATAATGACAATAATATCTATTCATTCTACAATTCCACTTGAAATGTAAGAGCCCTACCCTTCTCATCTACTTTGGAAGCTCATCCCTGCTCTTATACTGACAAAGTATAACAATGGTACCACCTCTAATTTTTATTAACTTTTATGTGAGAGTATCTGGTCTGGTAATTACTATTCTATTTTGCTTCTTTCAGAAGCATTACTTTTCATGTTTAAAAGAAAAAAAAACACTGATAGTGTCCCGTGAAAAATACCTGGAGTACATACAATTTTCCTTATAACACATTTATAAATTATGATAATTTTATTATTAAAACATACAGTGATTAAAAAAGGAAAAGTCATCGCTTTATCTGGTAAGCTTTCCATTATGTTAAAAGTATTAGAAGACTGATAATTGAGATTAAAAACTTCCACAGGAAAACCAGTTATCTCTGAGGTTTTGCTTGAATGGCTTCTTGCAATCTCAGAAATCATCCCTTTTTGGCCTCGTGGATAAAGAACTGTGCATCCCTGTAAGCTTGATAATGACTTTCTTTCACCAGAGGGCACACTGGTGAACCCCCAGGGGGAAGTGAAGAAGGAAATGTCTTATTCTAAATGGACAGCTAATGAGACACAAGTATACCCAGTGAAATGCATTACTTCTACAAGGTCTATACAAATTTGTTTGAAGCCTCCAGTTCATTGATTTGATTATGGAGATGTCTCAGATTTGTAATATCTTTCACTGCTGTTGTGGCATAGACAGACTGAAGACACACTGAACACATCTTATTTGGTGAAAGCTTTCAGAAGATTATCAGAATTTGTGACCTCCATCAGTAATATTTGAGGGTCTCCTGCGTGATTTTTTCAAAATAACTAATTTAATAGTAATTACTTCTCTAACATTGTTTACATTGCAACCAATTTTGAATGTCAGTAATTTCCCCTGAAGAAACAAACAAACAAACAAAACACATGCCCTTAATATTACCACAACCATTCATTTCACTTATAAGTAATATGTAATTTAGGTATGGCTAGGCATAAAAAGCAAACAAAGAATCAGGCAATTAAGGTGGGAATTTATTTTCCACTAACCAGACCAAAATAAAAATATTTTCGTCAACTTTTCTCAATAACAGCATTGATTCTCCACTTCCTTTTCCTATGTGTAAAAACACAAATTAAATCTGAAGCACATATTTATACAATATGTAATCCTGTGTTTGAGCAGAGAGCTAATTAAGATGAGAGTAGGCAATGATATCAACACTCCTGGTGGGGAATCAGTGTAATTCAGTACACACATGTCTTTTAAATGGGCCACTGTGAGAAAAACTGAATGGTGTAAATGTGAAAGTCACACTCCCTGGTTCTGGAGGAGTTTATAATGAATTGAGGAAAACTGACAGTCAAATGGATATTTTCAGTATAATTTTTCACATAAGTGCTGGGATGAAGACTTAGAATCACACAAAAACCCTGAAAGAACTGAGTTAATTACAAAGCCTCTATGGCTGCTCTCAAATGAAATGATATAAAAATAGTAGGAAAACAATTACATTTGCAAACCCATTTAAATATACTACATTGCTCCCTAGTTAGTCAGTAAAAGAGAACATTTACCATATTTGCCACTTAATATATATGCCAGTGTAGTAGGAAATAAATGACAGAATAGATGACAATTTCAGTGACTTCAAGTTTTCAATTACATTTACATGTAATTGAACTCTCCCTGTGCTATAATACCCTAGATCAGGTAGCTAAAAATCATCATGACTTGTAGTTTATAGCTGGGAATTACAGATTTCATAAAAATTTAGAGTTATTTACAGATTATGATCTCTACTCTAGATTATATTGATGAAGAAAACTGGTCTGCTTACAGTGACTAATAGCATGATGGCATGTCCACACCAGTCATGCTGTTCTCACTTCACTCTCAGGATCTCTGTATTCTCCTTACTGTTGGACAAATTATAGTATTTTGAAAAGATGACTTAAAAGATTTTATCCTTTATTTTAGCTATTTTCAACAAAAGGATTGTGATTGCCAGTTTTATGTCAATTTGACTGCACCAAAGGATACCCAGATTAAACACTGATTCTGGTTGTGTCTGCGAGGAGTTTCTGGAGGAGCTTAGTATCTGATATTGTCTGCTTTATTCTTTTTAGTTGTCTTAGTTTTTTTCCTTAGTATTTGGTATTCATAGTAATTTTTTATTATATTGAATACTGACGTGAGAGATCTAAGGCCACCCCCCCTCCCCCCCGCTGAAAGTCTTTTCCTCTTACTTTCGTACATGGTATCCTGAAAAATAATTATCTCAAAAACATAGTGTTTTAACCAGGATATGTCTCAATATTCATCTTTTTTCCAAAATAATCCAATAAAGATTTTTAGTAATGTTAATATGCCTTTTAATACCCTAATTGGGGGGCACCTGGGTGGCTCAGTCAGCTAAGTGTCTGCCTTCGGCTCAGGTCATGATTGCAGGGTCCTGGGATTGAGCTGCACAGTGGATTCCCTGGTCAGCAGTGAGCTCCTTCTCTCTCTGTTGCTCCTCCTGCTTGTGCTCTCTTGCTGTCTCTTTCTCTCTCTCTCTCTCCAGACACCCAGACACCCCAAGTTTACCTTCTTAGAATAGTCTAGCTATGTGCCATTCTGACTCTTCATTTCTGACTGAAACAATTGTAACTCAAAAAATAATCAAAATTTTGTTTTTCTGATATAGTGATATATATAGTTAATTTTTCCTCACTATATTTTAATATATTAATATAATTTTTCTGATATATAGTTAATTTTTCCTTAATTCCTTTACTGCATTATCTAAGACATGTTTGTCCCCACATCTGCGATTTTACTTAAGAAATAAAATTATAGGGTGCCTGGGTGGCTCAGTGGGTTAAGCCTCTGCCTTTGGCTCAGGTCATGATCCCAGGATTCTGGGATAAAGGCCCACATTGGGCTCTCTGCTCAGCGGGGAGCCTGCTTCTTCCTCCCTCTCTGTCTGCCTCTTTGCCTACTTGTGATCTCTTTCTCTCTGTGTCAAATAAAATAAATAAATAAATAAAAAGAGAAATAAAATTATAGGGGCCCTTGGGCAGCTCAGTCAGTTAAGCATCTACCTTCGGGTCAGGTCACAATCTCAGGGTCCCAGGATCAAGCCCTGCATTGGGCTTTCTGTTCAGTGGGAGTCTGCTTCTCCCTCTGCCCCTCCCCCCTGCTCATGCTCACGGTCTCTCTCTGTCAAATAAAATCTTTAAAGAATATGTATAAATTATATGTTCATTTTTGTTTTTGTAGAGTCTGAGAATGTGCTTGTATTCATGTAGGTTTGGGGGAAAGCTGAGAGTGGGTTAGGATGGAAAGTGCTCAGTCAGAACTATCTTCAGTTTGGAAACTGGCAATTTGTCAGTAGTTATGTTACAGAGTGTAAACCACCTGAGTGTAATGCATGCTACCATTGTTTGAGGTATTCTTGAACTTTGAATATTTCCTTGGTGCATTTAGATCAGTTTGCGTCTGGAAAACACATATCCTGATATCCTCATTAATTTAATTTGTTAGTTTTTAAGATAGGAAATGTGATGGTCAGACAGTCTTTATTCTACCACTTTATTCAAGAAGAAAGAAACTGTTATAAATGTTTTAGCATTGTCAATTCTGGAAATGCTTCAACTCATTTGAGGAGGAAGTAATATATAAATAATTAATGATAGAAATGTAAGCTCTCTATAGCTGGTTCTCCTATATAAAATCCTATATAAAATCTTTATCAGGAAGTAATATATAAATAATTAATGATAGAAATGTTAGCTCTCTATAGCTGGTTCTCCTATATAAAATCTCCTATATAAAATCTTGAGAACGTGGCTTCAGTTATGTCAAACAAAATATTTTAAATGAAATTTAAGGAAATCATTTGAAACAGATTCCTAGCATATATATATTTTTTTAATTTTGTAATCATTCTCACTGCTTGGCAAGTATATTAGCTGGCAGGGTATTTTGTAATTATTATGGAGAGTTCAAAACTGAGCCTAACAGACTCGGGTTCAATCTTGGTTCTGTTACTTACTAATTAACTGAGTAACTTTGAGATATCACTACCTCTCAGAACTCTAATTTCCTCTTACACTATCTCCATCTTTGGTTTGTTGTGACTTCAACTACACGTGAAGTGCCTGGTATTGTCTATCATAGACAGTATGCTCAATAGCTAATAACTATGATTACTAATTAATATTTTAGTGCTTCACTCAATTTTTATAAAAGTATACAGTTACGACTATACTGTGACTTTGCCTTAAATGTAAAAACTCATAGATTTATATAAGTAAAGCTACATCTTACACAGTATGACACAAAAAATTATTTTTTCATTGCAGATATCTGAAAAGTACACAAAAGTTTCTTCATATGCTTTCTTCATATAATAAATCTGAAATAGTTCAAGTAAATGCCGTTTTACATTAGAGGGTCAACAATTCTTTGATTTTCAGTTTGTTTTTTTTAAAGATTTAATTTATTTATTTGACAGACAGCAGACAGAGATCACAAGTAGGCAGAGAGGCAGGCAGAGAGAGAAGGGGAAGCAGGCTCCCTGCTCTGCAGAGAGTCCAATGTGGGGCTCGATCCTGGGACCCTGAGATCATGACCTGAGCTGAAGGCAGAGGCTTAACCCACTGAGCCACCTAGGTGCACTGATTTTCAGTTATTTTTGAAGTTTACCTCCTATTTATTCTTATTTATAGTGCTTCTTTTTCATTTGGAATAGTAATTTTAATTAAAAATCTCAGAACTAATTTATAAGCATTTTAGTTTAGAAAACTGAAACATTAACACAGTTGTCTTTTGGAGTCATATATATTCTGGCTTTTCGTCTTTGGTAATCAATTTTCTTATATTTCTTTTGGTGCGAGAAACCTCAGATTATAGTTCAGTAGATGGAGAAGTGAAGTACCTGAATTGATTAATGTAAATTAATTCAGTCTTTTCTCTATTAAGCTCTTCCAAACCCTGCAACATCTACAAAAGAAAATATTGAAAAGAAACATGTTTTGACAGGCCAGTATTTGTCTAAACAAAAATAGTATTTTTAATATCATTACATTTCTGCTAGTGAATTCATTAGTTACCTATCAGGATAATCAGAAAGAAAAAGCATATTTTCTCCCATTTACTATGGGTGTTGGATGTTTTCTTTCTCACATTGACTTGTAACTTCTACATTTTGAAAAATGAATAGAAAAAATTTTTAAAACAAATGAAAAATTAATTTAGAGTGCTTTCTATAGGAAAAGGACAGTTAAAAAATCAGACCATTTGATTTACAGACCCTGAGAAATTTCTGTACAATACTTCCAGGGCTTTGGAAAAAATATTCTATGAATAAACCCCATGGATTATATTGCTCATCTCTTGTATTATGTCAGTGTTCATAGGACTTGTGTTTGTCCATTGCTCATTTGTTTCTCCATTTTGAATTGTTAACTCCTTTTTTGGATCTTCTTTCCACTTGCATACATCAATAAATGCATTTTATATTCTTATACTACTCATTCAGTTATCTGTAAATCAAATTTGGAAGGACATATACTCTGAAATCTTGGTGGATTTTGTTGAACTCAAATTGCCTTTTAGAATAGCTGTGGACCTGTGACCTTGAATTCATCATGGAAACATAAATACCCCTTTATATCCATATTTACATTTTTGATAAATATTTTTCCTAAAAATAATTTATTTCTACTTAATTTTGTAATAATAAAGGATTTACTTATTATGGAGTGCTATTTTATTCCATCATTTTACTGGGGAACTTTCCCCCAGATTTTAGTAAATGATTGCTTACATGCAGAAAAGTTTTAATGGTCATTCTTTCCTATGTGCAGATTTCACAAAGCAAGACATCCCACCTTTGAGTCTCTGAGAAATGATTCCATGTAATAATGATTCCATGTACATCCATGTGTATCATGCCACAAGGCATATCCCTTGTCTTCAAGCAATGAGTTCTATAAGGATGAGTTCTATAAGGATGCTGTTATCTGTAGCAAGGTTGTCATTCAGGGGGCAGTTGAGCTTCTCGAAAATGCAACTTTTATGTAGTAAGCAGTATAAGAGGATAATGTACAGCAACTGATCTAGAAGATCTTCAGAATTTTAAAATTTCTTCTGTCTTTGACTCTTCCCCCACCGCTATGACTGTAACATACTAAATGCATCCTGTGATGGAGAGATCATGAGCTGTGTTCTCACAGCCATTGCTCTTGACTTTAGACATTGACACTAAGGATGAAACTTAGCTCGTTCTTGTGAATGAAATATGACCTTTCATATCATTTATGTTCAACTAAATAAACCCAAAATGTATCACCAGAAAATAAATACTGAGTAATCCATTTTAAGATCTAAGAGCCGTAAACCTTTGAAGATCAACTAATAACCACATTCAGTATTTCTCATCTTCCTCCCAAGACAATTATGATGTCACATGTGGAAAATTACGATGTCACATGTGGAAAAACCAGAGCCCTTTCTAAAATGGCATATGGCATTTAAATATATAAATCTCTATTTTCAGTGCTTGCATAAATCTGATGATTTTTTTTTTCTCTTGAGCAGAGACTTTAATGCCTTCCTGGTGTGTTTTGCAGAGCACTGGATCACCATCACACATGGAATGTATTTGTAAAGAGACAGACAGAATTATGTCATACCCAGAGGGGATAATAATCAGGTAACAAGCCTGCATTTGCTGCATTAATCATATTTTTGTGACTAAGAGAATTAAGAATAGAGTTGGTTATTAGAATTATGATGACCTCGTTCTCAGTCTCCAGTTTTGGTGTGGCTAATCTGTTGACCTGTCTGCACATTGTGTCATTGGCAAAGTAAGGATAATAATGCATACATAATACCTCCTTATTGGATCAGGGCTTTGGAAAGTGATTTCACATTTTGTGTGTTACTTGAAAGTTTTTATATTATTCAGATGCTAATGGCTCTCCATGGAAAAGAAAGCTAAGGCATACTCTCTTTTGATGACTTGAAGAGAATTTTAAATGTTAATTGTATTAATGTTTTAAGTAAGTTACTTATCACCTTTATATCATAGAATTTAGAGTTATTAGCCTCTGGTAAATATTAAAATGTAGATATTAGGGGTATATTAGGATTAAAGGGAAAGTGATAACTTGGAATTTCAAAGAGAGGATATTGTTTTAGGTAAGTCAGTGTTGCATTACACCTTGTAAAAGGTAATTTAGCAAATGGTTTTAGATATAATTTAGCATCTAATTGATAATGATAATGAAAGGAAATGTCAGGTTGATTGTAAGTCTTTGGGATAATTTAATGGGATAAATATGTAAAACAAGGTGGGTAGTGATATTCATTGAACTAGAGTTAAAAGCACCGTACTAATAAGATATTAATTATCATCTGTTCATCTAATTCATAGAACAGTGGTGCTCACAACTGATAAAACAACAGAGTTTGAAAAGCCATGTTTGAAGAGTCTTCCTATTAAGAGAAGGTTAACTTCCTAAATGACACCTTATTGCAAAGCAGTTGCACATGTCTGCCAGTGCTAGCTTGCATAGAGAAAAGAATGCACAATGGGATAGGACCGACATTTCTTTTTAAGTTAAGTAAGGTAGATCTGACAGCCATTTTTCTTTTTTTGTTGTTGTTAAGAGAATCGCAGTTCTGCTCAGTTGTTGGATAGCTGTATACTAAAGAGAAGGCCATACAAACAGTGTACATACCAGTAGCTAATTTGGTTCAGCTAAGCCTACGACTATAATTCAGTTTTCATGCCAATGGGTGGTGTACTTATAAACATGTGATTGAATTCTGGTCCTGAAGACATGAAGGAAAATTTGCAGGAAGGATTCCTGAAAAGACCATTATTCTCACTAATAACAAGGACAAGAAGAAATAAAAGTCTTCCTTTTTGGATTCTGTTGTGAGAACTGAAAATTTGGCAGTTGTTTTGGGAACATAAGTAGAGCCAATGTACAAGAATTCATAAATACACATGCAGTCAAAAAAAAAAAAACAGTCATAGAAAGAACGAGTCATTATAATGTGATTTATCCACTAAATTAATCATTCTCTTTCTGAACCTCTTTTTACATGTGATATTGAATTTCTATAATGCCAAGTTATTTTTATTTGGTTCCTCTCTCACCTGTACCAAACTAATGCTTAGGTATTCCATATACTGAAGAACTTATTTGTATAAGATAATCTTTATGTCTGAGTAGATTTGAGAGAATTGAGTCTCTATCAACGGCATGGGTATATAAGTTAGGATTCCATTTATCTCTATTGGTTAGACTACTTTTAGATAATATTATTCAAATTTAGAGTAGGGAGGACCTTAGGTAACTTTCTTCGAATTTCTTTCTACCTCATCATTTTACAAAGAATACAGTGAACTCCAGAAATGTTAATTGGAAGAAGAAAGAAATGTTAATTGGCTTACCAAAGATAGCCTCACTATCTATATTTTTGAAGAGCTTTATTTAAAGCTATATGTAAAACACTTGATTTGATTCCTAGTCTATTTTTCTTTCCATTATACTATGCTTTTCCTAGAAACATAGATTTTTGTTTAAATAATATATCTGATTTTAAATAAAATTTAAATAAATTTAAATTAAGATAAAATTTAAATAAAATATCTGATTTTAATTATTGGCTCAGAACTTTGTTATGCAGTTGACCCTTCTTTATAAAACTGGTCATATTTATGAATTTTCTAGATTAAAACCAACAGATGGCCTATTGGTGTTGGTGAGTCACTGTCCATGGTGCTGTAGCAGTGGAAAGAAAAGACATTTCTTTTTTTTTTTAATTTTTTTAAAAAATTTATTTGACAGATAGAGATCACAAGTATGCAGAGAGGCAGACAGAGACAGAGAGGAGAAAGCAGGCTCCCTGCTGAGGAGAGCCCAATGTGAGGCTCGATCCCAGGACCCTGAGATTACTTTTTGAGAGTAGACAGTCATTTAACCATGGTATCATTTAAATAAAGTTTATAAGCTAAGTTTTGCTCATTTTAAAAATAACATATTCAGCTAATAATACATTATATGTTTATAAAAAATAATAAAAATTATTTTAAAAAATTCATTATATTTGCCTTGAAATTAATATTTAAAATTTTTTTTTATTATTCTGGTAATTGTTAGTAGAGTATCTTTTTAATCTATTAGATTCTATATGGTCTATAGTAGAATAGTTTGAAAATATAACAGGATAATATTGTAATTATATGATTGATCTTTCTTAGAAGGTCCCAGCTCTTCTAACTTAGAAGTTAGAACTTGTGATTTAATATATTTTGTTTAATTTTTTTTCACATATACATTGGCATCTCACAATACCATCACTCGCTACTATCTGGGTTGAGTTATAATGAAGGGAAATACTTTCCTCAAAGTATAGCAATGTCCTTTCAAGGTCTTTGGGGCACTATGTGATCTGGTCCTCCCTAACCCCTTTCATACCTGGCCAATCTCTTCGTTTTTTTGTTCCAGTAACAATCACCTTCTCACTGTTCCTGGAATAAACACAGAATGCCCTAATTATAATCTTAGCTCTAATTGTTTCCCCTCTCTAGTTAACTCTTTCCCCCAGATATGTATAGACTCACTTACCTCCTTCCAGAATTGGTTAAAATACTCCTTTCTTTGGGATCACCTGGTGGTTCAGCCAGTTAAGCATCCAACTCTCAGCTCAGGTCTTGATCTTAAGGTTGTGGGTTCATACCCCACTTTGGGCTCCACACTTGTCGTGGAGCATACTTCTAAAAAAATCACTTTCTCTGAATGGATGGCAAAATAACAACAGCAATATCAAAAACAGCAGACAAAACTGGTAGAAAATGTTGACAACATTATAATAAGTCATATGCTAAGAGGTCCAATCAACCATATTCATGAGCCTCCCATATTGTTTGTATATCAATAATAGATGAACCATTAGCTTTTTTGACCCTAATAGCATAAAACAGCTCTCTTTGTAGCTGTTATTCAGCTCACATACTGTGCTAAGAACTTTACATGTTTTCATTTGCACAGCTTGATTTAAGGACTAATCTTTTCCCCACCTTAGGGATGAAGAAAAGGATCAGGTAACTTTCCAAAGGTACCTAACTTAGGAGTGATAGAATTGGGAAGATCTGGGTTTTAAATAAGATATTATCCAAGTGTTTAAAAAGCATGGTCTACATATAAAATACTTCAAAAGGTAATCATTTAGCTGCTCTTTAACCACTCTATGGGGTCTTGTTTTTGTTTTGTAAGAGCTTTCTATAGCTATTTCAAGACAGGTTACATTATTTTGCTTCAAAATATTTCCCTTTTTTCCCAATAAGTTACTTTCAAGACAGTAGAATCTTTATCCAGTTACATGAAAAATTCAATAAATCACAACTTTCCCCCAAATGTATAATTCTATATCATTCAACTCTATAAAAACTGTAGAATTTAAGCCAGCATTCTTGAGTCCCATGAACATTACAGTTCTTACCCTGATCCTGGACTCTTAACTCAGTTTGGGATATGGCTCTTTTCCTTGTAAAAGGTTTGAGAAAGACAGTTATTTGAAAGGGAGTGGCTGCAAGAGTATCTAATAATCCTAAAAGAGGATTCAAGTAAAACACGAAGATCATGTGTGGGCAGGACACCAGTGAGTACAAGCAGCGTTTCATAGCAACATGGGAACTTTTGAGTATTCTATATATCATGAACAAAGTGGTCTTCGCCCAGGCAATTTAGAAACTTTCAGAATTACTGAATCAACTGACTTCATTAAAATATAATATGTTTATACTGTGATAATTCAACTTTGCCATCAAAATGACTTAAATTCATCTAGGACTAGGTATTCTGCCCACAGATATAAATACAGCTATTTGAAACATTGTTATTTACTAATCCTGAAGTGAACATTTTAAAAAAGCAAAATTTAAAAAAACAAGTGTTATTTTCCTAAATTCCATCTTCATTTGCTCTGGGAGACAGTTAACAGCAGTTAACTGCCTGCTTTAATACATTGTCTGTTGAATAAGAGATTCTGGGCCAAATAAATAGTTTTCTGACCATGAACCTGATAGCTTGGGTATAATTGCCATGCCACAGTGTTTTTTACACTTCATTCTATGGCTTTCTTTTTTCTGGTGCCTCTTAACCCTCCTGATGCAATTTGTGATAGTTGTTGATGTCTAAAATGTCTGACCCTGAGGAGACAATCCTGAAATGAAATAAAACAGTAGGAGAATAATGCCGTAAAGTAAATAAGACTCTTAATATTTGAATTGCCTCAGTCTAAATGGAATGAAGGTAGCAGCTTGTCTTAATTTTTTTTAATTTAAAAACCTGCATTAAACTAAAAAAAAAAGAAAAGAAATGAAAAGAAAAGGAAGCAAGGAAAGAAGAAAGAGAAAGAAAGAGGAAGGAAGAAAACAGCTTAATTATTCTGAGATACTGGACAGAAAACTTTGCTCGGGATATGGTCTCTGTTTATTTGCTTTGACGGCAAAAGGACCCTCCCTTTGATCTAAGAGATCATGGCCTTAATTTGATGTTTCAGTTGTTTTTTTACACGCTAATATCGAATGTTATTCCCAGAATCTCCCAGCATTACTGTAGGTGGGATAATGAGCAGGGGATGGTTATTGAAAGAAACAGACATTTTAGTAAATTCATTAATGTCACTCAGACTTAGTTGTAAAATATCTTTTCTAGGGCACCTGGGTGGCTCAGTGGGTTAAAGCCTCTGCCTTTGGCTCAGGTCATGGTCTCAGTGTCCTGGGATCAAGCCCCATATCGGGCTCTCTGCTCAGCAGGGAGCCTGCTTCCTCCTCTCTCTCTGCCTGCCTCTCTGCCTACTTGTGATCTCTGTCAAGTAAATAAATAAAATCTTTTAAAAATATATCTTTTCCATTCTCTTTTTCTTTTTCTTTTTATTCTTTAACACTACTATGAGAAAAAGTTGAGAACACTGAAGCTTTTAAATATAGGAACTTTCAGATATCACTGTTGATAAAGAAGGCTATACAACTGAATGGTATATTGGAAAGATCTGAAATAAAAAAAACTCAGGAAATCAAGTTTCAAGCATGGAATCCATAATTCCTATAGAAAAAAGATTCTAGTTAACTGTACTTGAATTCTCTACTTTTTGTCAAGCATTTTTTTTTCCCACTTCCATCATCTGTCTTCCCCTTCTGCCACATATATTTCCCACAAAATATTTCACTTTACTCCACACTCTTTGGTTACTGGAATTAGAATTCTGTGTTTTGTGGTAGTTCCAAAGGGGGAGAAGGAGGTATGGCTAGCTCACTGAATTCAAATTTTTATTGGCTTTTGCTGTGAAAGGAAAGAAACAGAAGTAGGTTAGATTCTATTTAAAGTTTTATTAAAAAAAAAAAAAAAACTTCTGAGCAAATTTTCAAGATCTTATTCAGTCAAACCCCCATTTCTCCCCTGCTTTCTGTGATTATAGCATCACACATTATATTCATAGACACCTAACATATTTAACTTGGAAGACAGAGTAAGATTAAATTTCTCATATTTACCTGTAAGATCTTTTTTTTTTTTTTTCTTTCTTCTTTGACTCTGACTACACATTCTGGTGGTCTCCATTCATCCTGGATTTCTGGAATCTCACAACATTTAAAATCTCCATGTGCATGCCAACCAACCCTTCAGGACCCACTCATCAACCCCCTTTATAGTTCCAAGACATTGGATAACTGGATAATGTATCAGAGACAGAGTTAGTCATCCGTGGCAGGTTTCTGTGTGTTCTGCTATGGTTATCGTCTCACCTTCTCCCATCTCCTCCCTTATCTCCTGTGTTCTGTTTCCCTAAGTGGAGAAGTGAGTACCACCTGTTCCTGGGTGTGGCTTCCATGAAGCTTAATGACCTTCAGCAATAGGAGGCACGATTGAACATTCCCTCTTTTTGCAACATTAACCTTTCTAATTTAAAGAACTCACACTTTACTGATTTTCTTCTTACCTGTCTTCCCTTTTACTTTTGAACTTCCTTTACTGGTTGCTATTCCTCACTTTACCTTCTAATCTAAATATGGGATGTTTGGGCGCCTGGGTGGCTCAGTGGGTTAAGCCGCTGCCTTCGGCTCAGGTCATGATCTCAGGGTCCTGAGATCGAGGCCCGCATCGGGCTCTCTGCTCAGCGGGGAGCCTGCTTCCTCCTCTCTCTCTGCCTGCCTCTCTGCCTGCTTGTGATCTCTCTGTCAAATAAATAAATAAAATCTTAAAAAAAAAAAAAAAAAAAAAAATAAATATGGGATGTTTGAGCTATGTTTCCAATCTTTCACTTTTTTAAATATAATAATGTATACATGACAGTATATTTTCTCTCTCTATAGTGTATTTATATATAATGCATCTCTATGTATATATCTTATATATATGATAATGTACCAGTCATTTAAATGCTCTTGAATTATATCAAACATATTAATGACATTAAATTTAAAAAATGAAGGAATGCCTGGGTGGCTCACTTGGTTAATCAGAATCTTGATTTTGGCTCAGGTCCTGTCCTCTCGATTGTGGGATTGAGCCCCACATTGGGCTCCACACACAGCGTGAAGTCTGTTTGAGATTATCCCTCTGCCACTATCCTCCCCCTGCTCACACTCTCTCTCTCTCCAAATAAGTAAATAAAATAAACAAAAAAACTTTAAACACTTGTGATCACTTGGCATGTTATAAAATGAAGAATGTGCTCCATAATAAAACTGCTTACATTTGAGAGGTAGTGTAAGTTTTTCTTGTATATTTTACACTATTTAGTTGACTACATATGTATATAACACAGTATATGTATATCATAATTCATATATATTTATATACTGCAGAAAAGAAAATTTTCATTCTCAAAAATGTATCAAATTGGGGCACCTGGGTGGCTCAGTGGGTTAAAGCCTCCACTTCCGGCTCAGGTCATGATCCCAGAGTCCTGGTATCGAGCCCCACATCAGGCTCTCTACTCAGCAGGGAGTCTGCTTCCTCCTCTCTCTCCGCTTACTTGTGATCTCTGTCTGTCAAATAAATAAATAAAATATTTTTTAAAAAAATATATCAAATCAGGGGGCCTGGGTGGCTCAGTGGGTTAAGCCTCTGCCTTTGGCTCAGGTCATGGTCTCAGGGTCCTGGGATCAAGCCCCCCATCAGGCTCTCTGCTCAGCAGAAAGCCTGCTTCCCCCTCTCTCTGTCTGCCTCTTTGACTACCTGTGATCTCTGTCTGTCAAATAAATAAATAAAATATTTTTAAAAAATGTACCAAATCAATGAATTAAGTAATTTTTCAATTATACATCACATACTCCATTAGTATTTACTTAGCTTGTTTTTAAAAATCAATTTTATGGGGCGCCTGGGTGGCTCAGTGGGTTAAGCTGCTGCCTTCGGCTCAGGTCATGGTCTCAGGGTCCTGGGATCGAGTCCCGCATCTGGCTCTCTGCTCGGCAGGGAGCCTGCTTCCTCCTCTCTCTCTCTGCCTGCCTCTCTGCCTATTTGTGATCTCTCTCTGTCAAATAAATAAATAAAATCTTTAAAGAAAATCAATTTTATTAGACTCAGTGAACATAATTACGACATTTATGATGGAAATAAAAGAGATTAAAATGTGTACCATATATATCACATGTTAGTTATATTGGGTAGTTCAAATGACCAAAATTACTAACTTTAAAACATTGTTTACTTCTTGGGGTTCCTGGGTAGCTCAGTGACTTAAGCATTTGCCTTCAGCTCAGGTCATGATCCTGGGGTCCTGGGATTGAGTCCTCCGTTGGGCTCTTTGCTCAGCAGGGAGCCTGCTTCTCTCTCTGCCTGCTGCTCCCTCTCCATCTGCCTGCTGCTCCCCCAGCTTGTGCTCTCTCTGTCTGTCAAATAAATAAATAAAATCTTTTTTAAAAATGAAAAAAATAGTTTACTTCCCACTAAATAAGCTTATCCATCTATCCAACTATATTTTTCATAATTCTTCTATACTACTTTTGACTTTCTCAAAGAATTATAATTGGAACTATAAATTAGAATCCAATTTCAATAATTTTTTATTTAATACAGTATTTCAAAAAAAATTTTTTTGACACGAGCTGCATAACAAAACTCCTGGGGTTGGGGGTAGAAAGTCCTGAAAACATAATGGCTTAAAACAATAAGTATTTTAGGCCTATGAGCCTGCAGTTCAGTGATTTAAGCTGGACTTGGCTGATCAGTTCTGTTCATTTTGTTTGGGCTTACTCTTGGGTCTCGGAATTGCCTGGCCGTAGGCTAATGTAAGCTGGCTGTGGAAAAACTGAGGCAAACCTCTTTGCTCCATGTTTCTTT
The DNA here is from genome assembly GCF_030435805.1 of Mustela lutreola. NCBI lineage: Eukaryota > Metazoa > Chordata > Mammalia > Carnivora > Mustelidae > Mustela > Mustela lutreola. Next base: position 142,926,306 of record NC_081293.1, on the reverse strand, counting down.
AACTGTCTAGAATGTGCATATTCTCATAGTGATGACAGAGATTCAAGGGCACAAATGAAAGCTTGCAAGTACTTTTTATGCCTCTGTTTTTAAAATTCTTTGAAGCATTTCTTTGGCCAGAGGGAGTCCCATGCCCAAATCTGGAGTAAGAGTGGAAGAGTACCCCTGGCTTTAGATTAAAGAACATGGGCACTGAGTGGGGAGTAGAATAAGGATCAATAGGGACACCTGGGTGGCTCAGTGGGTTAAGGGCTGCCTTTGGCTTGGGTCATGCTCCCAGCATCCTGGGATGGAGTCCCACATCGGGCTCTTTGCTCGTCAGGGAGCCAGCTTTTCCCTCTGCCTCTGCTTGCCACTCTGCCGGCCTGTGCTCTCTCTCTCTGACAAATAAATAAAACCTTAAAAAAAGAATAAAGATCAGTAATGAAATTGATCTACCACATTAGTGTAAGAAACACATTGAATGCTACTATGAGGGGTCATAATATTCTGTGGAGCATATTGACCTTTCCATGCAGAGCCTCTGTGCCTTAAAGTATGTATACATTCAAAATCCATACAGATGACTGAAATTCACAACCTGATTGAGAATCATTAGTCTAATGAAACTAATACCAAAGGATATGACATGGCAATTTAATTGGCCTAAACAGGGCATGCTTATATTTTAGGAATTGTCAGAAATGTTTATCAGGTTCAAGGCATCCATAAAAATTTGGGGAGAGGCAAGCCATGCAGTCAAATGCTCTACCACTAAGCTATACCCCCAAGGCAAGCCATGAATAAAAAGGAAGCTTTATTCTTTAGGTCTTTTGATTTATCCCTTTTTTGCTTACTTTTCAGAATGTAAAAATCAAGAACAGTAATCCAACTTCAATAAAACATTCCTCTTAGATTCCCTGTTTCATGTTTTCACTTGGTTTTACTACCTACTTCATTATATAGTACAGTTTTCCCCCTTTATCCAGACTTCACAAAGGATCTAGCTTCTTTCTATGACTTGCTCTGACTCAGTGAACCATTCTAATAATAATTTAGAAATAAACTCTGACTAAGCCCTGTGCCACAAAATAATTTTTATCTATAGTCTTTAAGTGTCATTCTAATTAATAATATGAGAGCATATTTTCCAGTTTTATCATGGGAATTTCCTTTAGTATAAATATCTTAGATTATCACAAATCAGTTTAAAATATAAAAATAAGAAAATTTTATATATAAAAATTGATTCATGGAGAGACACAAATACATACCAAGAATCTATTAAGTTTTTAAATAGGCAAAATTACAGCTTTTTTCTTTCTCTCCATTTTCTGTGTGCTTTATTGACTGGCTTTGAAATAATTTCTCATCAAGAAACTTTAACTCTTTTGAAATAATAAGTTCATTTTTGGTGGTCAAGAATATTATTGGTGTACTCCCATTTGTCTGGTTTTGCTTTTGTTGCCTATGGTTTTGGTGTTATGTCTATGAAATCACTGTCAAGGAATTGGCATGAAGCTTTCTTCCCTGTTTGCCTTAGCTACAGTTTCAGGGATTAGGTTTAAGTCTCTGATCAGTTTTGAATTGGTTTTTGCATATAGTATAAGGTCAGGATCCTATTTCATCTTTATGCATGGAAATACCCATTTTTTTTAAAGATTTTATTTATTTATTTGACAGAGAGAGATCACAAGTAGGCAGAGAGACAGAGAGACAGAGAGAGAGGGGAAAGCAGGCTCCCTGCTGAGCAGAGAGCACGATGTGGGGCTCAATCCCAGGTCCCTGGGACCATGACCTGAGCTGAAGTCAGAGGCTTTAACCCACTGAGCCACTCAGGCGCCCCGGAAATACCCATTTTTATCGTCAGTTGTTGATGAGACCATCCTTCTCCCATTGTGTTCTTGGCACCCTTGTCAAAGATCAGTTGACTGTATAATGTGTGAATTTATTTCTGGGCTCTCTGTTTTGTTTAATTTGTCTAAAGGTCTGTTTTTATGCCAGTACCTTACTGTTTTAATTGTTGTAGCTGTAATATATTTTGAAATCAGAAGTGCAATATCTCTGGCTTTATCCTTCCTTCTCAAGATCGTTTTGGCTATTTGAGCTCCTTTGTGATTCCACATGAATTTTAGAATTGTTTTTCTACTTCTGTAAAAAATGCCATTGGGATTTTGGTAGGGACTGCACTGAATCTGTAGATCGCATTGGGTAGTATGAACATTTTAACAGTATTAGCTCTTCTAATCTAACAAAAAGAACATCTCCACAACAAAGGAAATAGCCAGTAGATTCAAAAGGCAACATACACAATGGGGGAAATACTTGCAAACTGTATATATAATAAGGGATTACTTTCCAAAATACATAAAGAACTCCTATAACTCAATAGGAAAAAAATTAACAACCCCATTAAAAAATGGGCTAAGGCCTTGAACAGACCTTTGTCCAAAGGTGTACAAATAGCTGACGGGTTTATGAAAAGCTACTCAACATCATTAATCATGATGAAAATGCAAATCAAAACTACAGTGAGGTATTACCTAGCATCTGTTAGGATGGGTATTATAAAAAAATTTTAAAAGTTAACTGTTGTTAAGGTTGTAGAGAAATTGGAGCTCTTGAACACTGTTGGTGGTAAGGCAAAAGTAGCAAAGCCACTAAAAAAAACCAATATGGAGTTTCCCCAAAAAATTTAAAATTAAAGTACCATGTGATCCAGAAACTATAATTCTAGATATTTACTTAAAATAATTGAAATTAGGATCTCAAAGAGAGGTTAGCTGCCGTGTTCATTGCAGCACCATTTGCAATAGCCAGATGTAGGAACAACCTAAATATCCATCAACAGATGAATAAATAATGAAGATGTGGTATCTAAATATATATTTGTGTATTTATACACACACATACACACAGTGGACTATTTTTCAGTCTTAAAAAAGAAGGAAATCCTGCAACATGTGAAAACATGGATGGACTTTAAGTACATCGTGTTAAGTGAAATAAGTCATTCACAGAAGAGCAAATATTGCATGATTCCTCTTACATGAGGTATTTAAAATAGTCAGACTCCTAGGAGTAGAGGCCAGAAAGGTGGTTGCCAAGGGCAGCAGGGAAGGGAAAATGGGAAGTGCTAATCAGTGGGTAAAAGCTCCAGGGATGATGGACAAAATAGATGAAGGGGATTAAAAGATACAAACTTACAGTTATAAAATAAGCCACAGGGATGCAAAGTATAGCATAAGGAATGTAGTCAGTAATATCGTAATAAGTTTGTTGCAAGATGGTAACTACACTTGTGGTGGGTATATCAGAAGTTTATAATGGTGAAGTCATTATGTTGTACACCTGAAATTAATGTTATGTATGCCAACTCTACTTCAATAAATAAATAAAAATAGAAATAAAAGTTAAAAACTAAAACATTTATAAAGTTCCAGTAATCCAAGATGAATTCTGTATTATACAGTTAAACTTTAAGTCACAACAATAAAATAAAATTTAAAAGTATATTATTGAATAAATTAGAGTTAAGTACTGCACTTGAGGAAGCTGTTTAAATGCATGATCTGCCTATTTTAGAGGTGAGGCCTGGTTTTAGAAATCTGGGCCAGGGAAATGCTTGGGGCATGTTTCCTGGCCCTGTGTTACATCACCTTTTCGGACTCTGAAGCCAAGACTCATAGCTTAAAGACTGGGATGTTGATTGTCAATGTGTTACTAATAAAAAGTTAAGCCCTCAGATTTCTAAACCAGACATATTTGCAAAAACCCTTGCAATTTCTTATATTTCTTTCTGTATCAGTTATTCATCTCACTCCTGAAAAGCAACGCATGACTTCATTCATTATGATCTATGCTTCAGTTTGAACGATTCAGGAATATTTGTCAAGATTTGCCATTAATCAGTTAAAGATGTTCATAAACAAAGCCAATGAATAATTCATATAAAATCGAGTACATGTGCTCTAATGATGAATAATCATGGACTGATCTGGAATTTGTTAATGACTTATGAATATTTATCTCTAGATGGAACTCCTGTGCAATTCATAATTCCATGAAAACTGTTTCCTTTTAGATTTCATCATGTACTTCTGCTGAAAATGCCTTTGGGACCATTAAGTATCTTTCCTAGAGGATTATGATACAATAAAAATTGTGAATGTAATGTCATCTGCAGACCTTACTAAACACACAAAAATTTAATTTATTTCCACAGTCTCAATCTAGCAGATTTTTCTCAATAATATGGTCTTTCACCATATGATCTTCTTATATATGACAGGAAGATTGCTATGTGAAGCTTCGTTAATGAGTCAGATGTGAAAATGTGAAAGAGTAAACCAAACTGAAAACCAAATGCCGGAAATAACATTTTCTTTAAGTAGTCGGTAATCTTATGCCAGGTGCAGAATGTGCTGCTCGTCAATAAATGTGTTCTTAGTGTGCCCTATGGCCACTTGCAAACTGGAAATTTCACAACAACTTTGGATTGAGTATTTATATGACAGGAGACACTTCAGCCTAGAATTGTCATCAGCTGGCCCTTCTCAGGATGAGGAGAATTAGCAAGAAGCATTTTTGGAACTCTTCAAGTGTTCCTAATGCTTGGCAATAATTTACCAGTTAATCCTCCTTTGAGGGAGGTCAGCCCTCTGCTTGAATTTTCACATGAAGTATTTCACACAGATGTGAAATAGTCTCTAAAAGGCCATTGTGCAGGAAAATATTTGGTAACAAAATAATAATCAGATACAGACCTGGACAAAATCGAAGGGCAAGTAATTTATATCTTTGGTTGCCCAGCTGGATGCTCCTTGATATTACTTCTCAGCAAGACATAGTCGTTTCTCACTAACTATTGCAAACTATTCTAAACACATAGTGGAGAGAATTTATTCTCCACCATAATCCTAAGAAATGGGTACTAACATTGTCTGTATTTTATAGATGACATAACTAAGGCACAGCATAGGTAAATCAATTGGCTAGGACATAGCTAGTAAGTGACTGCCCTGTGTTTCAAATCCATACTCAGGGTTCCAGACCGGGCTTGCAAAGGCTATGATATGCTCCCTCTGGCTCCCTGTGCTGTCTTTGCTGCTCCACTCTTGCCCTAAACTCTGATCATCTCACCTTGGCTTCTCTACCCAGCAATTACCTGTAATATACATTTCTGCCAAGTGTCCCCAACAAAATTTGTTTATGTCCAGATATTCATGTCCTTTTTTTCTCTGGCAAGGAACTACTGAATTATCCCTACATTATGCCTCTACTTACTTGATTATCAAAATATTTTGAAAGAGAAATCTTCGGAAATTATTTTAAAATACATGTAAGTGGATATGTATTGTGTCCCTGTCAAAAGACCACCTGTGAGAAAAATGTGGTGGAATATTATATCCCTGTTTTCCCAAAAAGATTCTAAAACTTATCAGGTCCCTTATAAAATGAGAATCTTTTCCGGTTAAGCCAGGGAGGAGTTCGTAACTAACATGTTTGTACGCAGTAAAGATGAGGGCAAGATTGAACCAACAAAGTAAATTGCATGTTCTTCTAGACTTTTTATCCACTGTGCTAAGACATTTTCATAAGTACAGATCGTGTGTGTGTGTGTGTGTGTGTGTTGGAGGGGTGAGTATTTAGGCAAATTACTTCCTGATTGTAAATTCCGTTAATATCACACATTGAGTAGTTAAATTTCTCAATTTATAAGAAAAGTTAAGGGCTGTGTTGAGGTAAGCTTTTATTCATAGTAATTACTCCATTTTAGAGAAGAGAGAGAGGTTTACAAACTTTTGCTTTTCTTACACTTCAGACTATTTCATATAGTATTAAATGCTTATATCTGGACCGAACTTTTAGGTGTCTATATACATTTTTAAAGCACTTCTCCATAACTCCCTCCCTATTTCATCAAGAGAATATTAGTGTTTGAATAACCAGGAATTATTCATAAATATTAATGGTGCAATGGGAATTATATCTGAAAGCTTCAAATAGACAATGATGTAAAAAGACAGTGATGAAAGAAAATATAAAGTCTATTTAAAAGGTTGAATTAGAAAAAATATGTCTTTGGAAACATTGCTAAAAATTACTCAAAATTCTCATGTTCTCAGCACCTCTTTCTTTTATACATGAGCTTAACATTTTCTCCCTAAGGGAAAGTATCTAAAAGCCAGTGGTCTTCTAAAACTCTATAAAATATTATGAAAATTATTTTACTCATCTTCGTAAGTACCTTTTGTGAATTTATCTCCAAATAAAATTGCTTCAGCAACATGGAAAATATAAGTTCTATTATTATAATTAATAATAATTTTAAATACACTGATTTCATATTCAGGATTTTTCAAAACTTTGTCTCTGTCAGTTTGCTCAATGCTTTGTGTAGGTCTTATACACTACTAATACATATTATTTCTTCATAAATGTATTGTGAGAAGACCCTTTTCTAACCTTTTATATTACTTTTAATAATTGCAGTTGCTCCTTCAACAAAACAAAAGGGCAACCTACTGAATGGGAGAAGATATTTGCAAATGATATATCTGATAAAGGGTTAATTTCCAAAATACATAAAGCAATCATACAGCTCAACACACACACACATACACACACAAACACAAGAGAAATCCAATAAAAAAAAAAAGGGTAGAGGAACTGAGTAGATATTTTTTTTTCCAAAGAAGGCATAAAGATGGCCAATTGACACATGAAAAGATGTTCAAAAAATTCTAAAAAGATGCTGAACATCACTAATCATCAAGGAAATCAAATCAAACCCACAATGAGATACTGCCTCACACCATTCAGAATGACTCGTATCAAAAAGACAAGAAAAAACAAATGTGGGCGAGGATGTGGAGAAGAAGGAACCCTCATACACTGTTGGTGGGAATGTAAATTGGTACATCCAGTGTGGAAAACAGTATGGAGAGTCCTCAAAAAAAATAAATAAATAAAAAGAGAAATACCATATGACGCAATAATTCCAGTACTGAGGATTTACCCAAAGAGAACAAAAACACTAATTCAAAAAGAAATATACATCCCTATATTTGTTACGGCATTATTTCCAGTAGCCAAGATAAGGAAGCAACCTAAGTGTCCATCAAGAGAGGAATGGATAAAGAGAATGTGGTGTGTGTATATACAATGGACTATTATACAACCATATAAAAGACGAGATCATGCCATTTGTGACAATGTGGATGGACCTAGAGAGTATTATGCTTAGTGGAACAAGTAAGAGTGAGAAAGACAAATATCATATGATTTCACTCATATGTGGAATCTAAAAAAAGAAAAAAATGAATAAACAATTGAGAAGCAGACTCAGACCCATAAATACAGAAAACAAATTGATGGTTGCCAGAGGACAGGAGGATGGGTAGATGGGCAAAATGGGTGATGGGAAGTGGGAGATATAGCCCTTCAAGAAAGACAGACAGAAAGAAAGAAAGAAAAGAAAAGAAAAAAGAAAAAAAAGGGGAGAAAGGGAGAAAGAAAGAACTTGCTTTGGTGTAATTGACCGATTCTTTCTTGTTTTTAGATATCCAACAGTACTACAAAGCCAGTAATAAAAATGCCCTTGTTTGTCGTCACTAACTACTTCCTTTATACCTGTATCCTACTTTCTTTAAACAAATTATCTCCACATTTCTAATATAATTTCTAGAGCTGTTTTTCATTTTTCACTGTTAGGTGTTACTTACTGACTTATTGAAGAGGAGGATTTCAGCCATACAGTTCTTCCCTTTGTGACTCCACTTTTTAAAAAATACTTCTATCCAGTTTCCTAGTTAAGCCAAATGTCAGTGTTTACGTTTTTATGGTTTTGCAGATATTGCTCTCAGTTGGGCCATTGTCACGCTATTTCTGTACTAAAGACACTAACACTTCATTGTTTGCATTTCTTTATCCTGGAGTTATGTCATTCTCTTCAATTGCTTTTTTTTTTTCTGTATATTTGTCACTAATTCAGGCACCCCAATATTCTGACAGAACCATAAAATGATTTTCAGTATTGCCAGATGCTTCATATACATCTCTGAGTTTCATTATTTCTCCCTTAATATGTCCCTCCTAGACCTCTTTATGCCCCTGCTCCCACCTGGCCTGTTTATTCAGAAAGCCTGCTATGCATATGGCTTTGGAAAATTACCGTGTTTTCACTATCCTGGGAATAGTTTTTCCCCTCTCTTCTATGTTGGATCCTCTTTACCTCATGTCTTCGTTTCTTAGTGTTTATTCTCTAATATTGATGGAGTATATTCTGAAAGTTCTCAAAAGTACAAGATCTCAATACCTTTAATGTCTAAGCATGACTTGACTTTATACTGAATATATAGATTGGAGTTATTTTTGCAGCTCTTTGTTTCCTAGGTTGATCTTGAGAAATAAGATGCAAATTCTTTATGCAATGTTATTCTCCAGAAGTTTCTACATTCAGAAGATCTGAATGTAGGTTCCACGTGTTACTGTGATCATGTCTGGCTTGTTGTGGTGTTTTTCTTCTTGCATGATGCAGAATTATCAGTGAGCCCATAGAAACTCCTTCAGGTCTGAGAATTTTTTCTTGTATTATCTTTATTTTCTCTTTCTGGAATTCTTAATTGCTGGTTAAAATCTTGATTATGCAATACTTATCTTCATCAGGGGTCAGCAAACATTTTCCACAAAGGGCCAGATATTAAATATTTTAGGGTTTGGCAGACCATAGAGTGCTTGGCACAACTACTCAACTCTGTCCAGAAAAGCAGTCATAGATTATACCTAAATGAATGGGCTTGACTGTGTCCCACTAAAACTTACAAATATAGTCAGTGGACTGATTTGGTCTGCTGGTAGTATTTGCCAACCCTAATCATAATCCGCATCCACTTTACTGAAATCAGTCATTAATTTGTATTATATTCCAAATCAGTGCTTTGGATTTCTAGGCAGAATAATTCAGATAAATTACTTGCACAAACAAAACAAAACAAAAATTTAGGTTCTTCTTTTCCATTAGTAACAATATTTATTTATATATTACTGGCCAGGTGTTCCAAATAAAGGACTAAATAATACTATTGGTGACCACCTTCTAATTTTAATGTGAAATTAAAATATATCATATTAGCTCTTAGTTTAAGGGGATTTCTTTTTTATTATTTCCAAATGACTTAATTAGGAACAGCATGATTGAATTCCCTAATGACATCTATTAAGGTAATGGTGAACAGTTTTCCTGGTTGCCTGGGATGTGATGTAGTGATTTTATAAGAATAAATTATTATTTAATTGACAGGCTAAATCTAGTTCATCGTGATGTTTGATTTCAGTTGCTTAGAATTTATTTAGGATTTTAAAATCTATATTTGTTTTACTATTTCTATATAATCTTTTTCTTTATAAACTTTTATATATACATATAACTTTTGAGATATACATGTATGTATACATAAACTTTCAATATTGATTGATTTAATCTAGGCCCTGTGCGTGTGGAGTTTATATGGAAAAAAAAATACTAATTCTGTTCAGGTTAGGTGATCAGTAATGGATATTGACTTACCAAAAGTGGTTATATGTTTCTTTTGTTTTTGTCATCTCTTCCCAAGAGGCATTTGAATTCAAAGTTTACAAAGAGAGCCAAAGTCAATAACACAGAAGTAGATTTAAAAAATAAAAGTGATTGGTGTAAATAAGACATGCCAGATTAGGTAATGATAAATACCTGCCATGGATAGGTTAAGGTAAACTGGCCAATAGAGCTGAATTTTAGGGTGATTACCAGTTCTTATTCTTTTGTGAGTTTTGATTATTCAGCTCTTTCATTTTTTTAACTTCTTCATATATTCAGATAATACATTTTTATCATCCGAATTAGGTTTTCGATGTCTTGGCAACCCAAAGAAACTTTAAAATGCATGCATAGATGATAAAAGGTACAGTTTTCTTTCTTTCTTTCTTTCTTTCTTTTTTTAAAGAAAATCCTGTTAAGTTATTCCAGAGCTTTGTTTGGGTGTAATTTTGTAATTTTTCAACATTTTTATAGCTTTTGACTTATTCGTATTTCATCTTTCTCGAATCATTGTTATCTGTATATATATGTTTAGAAAAATCATTAACTAGGGTGCCTGGGTGGCTCAGTGGGTTAGGCCGCTGCCTTCGGCTCGGGTCATGATCTCGGGGTCCTGGGATCGGGTCCCGCGTCGGGCTCTCTGCTCAGCGGGGAGCCTGCTTCCCTTCCTCCTCTCTCTGCCTGCCTCTCTGCCTCCTTGTGATCTCTCTCTGTCAAATAAATAAATAAAAATCTTAAAAAAAAAATCATTAACTATTGAGATTTCAAATAGCCTGTACGTAAACATAGTATTTCCTTAAGATGTTCTGAATTTCCTTTACATCTATTGGAAATGTTCAACCATGTATTCTTCTAAGTTAAAGTTTGGTAAGTGTTGGAAATTGAGAATGATAATAGTTTTTAATGTCTCTGGAAGTTAAAATATTCAGTCACCTGGAAACAGAGCAAAACTCTTTTGAAGGTTACCTGTTCAGATTACCTCAAATGTGAGGGTGGCTTCTCAGTTGTTTCTTTGCAGATATAAATAGTACTTTGACACAAACCCAGACAGATATTATTTAATTGGCATAAATACAAAGGCAATTACAGCATAAATTCACCTTGAAGACTGTTAGAGAATTCTGATGTTCCTCAACAGTTTGGCAAAGTGAGCTTTGTTTTGTTTTGGTTCCACGTATATTTCTGAGTCTGAATTTTCAGCACACATGGCCATAAAAACAAAAGGCAAACTGATTAAATAGAAACAATACATTTCATTGCATTGTCATTTCTCAGAATCTTCCACATTTATGAATACTTACATATACTTCATTTTAGCATGATCTTTTTGAGAACCACTTTTGAGTATGATTAAAATATGCTTTACTATATAACTTATTAATTTCCTTTTTTCCTGAATTGATAATCAGCTTTAATTTAAATAAATTATAGGAGAAATAAACCTTTGTATTGCTGCTTCTATAATAAACATAACTAAAATCTGAATTTCAAAGGATTAAAATATTCCATGAATGATTTTGTGGCTTCGAGGATTGTATGGCGCCCCCCCACCATGGAAGAATCTTAATTATTAGATTCCCAAAGAGACCATCTCTTAAAAAGTTTTAGAATCACTGATTTGAGACTTGGATAATATCCGTATTGCTTTGAAATTATCCATATTTGAGAGACTTTGATGATATCCATATTGCTTAAATATTTTAGCTCTGATTTTGCTCTCTAATCACTATTAGCTAACACTTTTGAGTAAGTCAAAGTGCAATTAGTAGTAAGTATGGATTTATTTTTTCTCTTTTTAAAAGTTTTTATTATGTTCAGTTAGCCAACATATAGTGCATCATTAGCTTTTGATGTAGTGTTCAACGATTCATTAATAGCATATCACACCCAGAGCTCATCACAACACATGCCCTCCTTAATACCCATCACTCTGCTACACCATCCCCCCATGCTTCTCCCTTCTGTAACCCTCAGTTTGTTTCCTGGAGTCCAGAGTCCCTCATGGTTTGTCTCCCTCCTCTGATTTCTTCCCCTTTAGTTTTCTCTCCCTTCCCCTATGGTCCTCTGTGCTAATCCTTATGTTCCACATAGGAGTGAAACTATATACTTGTCTTTTTCAGCTTGACTTATTTCACTTAGCATAATCCCCTCCAGTTCCATCCATGCCGATGCAAATGGTGGGGAGTTAATAGAAATGTCTCTGTTTTTCACTATTGAGCAGGATTTTACCATCCAATTATAAATTATGTTAAGTAATACTTTTATGTGGATATTTTACTAAGAGTTTGTTTTGTAATCAGGAATGGATGGTGATTTCTGTTACAGAAATTCTACATTTGCCTAATTCATGATTTTTTTCCTCCTTTGAAGTATGTAAAGAGTGAATCATATTCATAGATTTCCCAATAAGTGTACTTAAATTTCTAGGGTAAAGAGACACAAAAGTCATCATAAGGCAACCATAAAAAATGTTTTCATCAATGACCTTTAGTATCAGCAAAGGATTAATTTTATGCCTCTTTCTACTACTCATAGTACAAAACAAACCAACCACAAGGTAAGTTGATCAAGAGAAAACAGAAGAAGCCATAAATAGTCAAAATAAGAAATAACACAGAGGAATAGCCATTGAAACACAAGAAATTTTAAGAGACTGTTTTGTAGGCCTCTATGCAAACAGGCTTGAAAACAGACGAAATGGGTAATTTCCTAGGGAAGTGCAGAATACTAAAATTCACCTCAATAAAGTTAGATAGCTTTAACAATTTCCTAATAAAGAACATTATTAAGGAACTGCCCTAGAAGCACCAGTCTCATATGGTTTCACAGAGGAATTCTACCAAACGTTCAAAAAACAGATAGTCTCCTTCCACAAATCATTTTAAAGCAATGCAGGGGCACCTGGGTGGCTCAGTGGGTTAAAGCCTCTGACTTCGGCTCAGGTCATGATCCCAGGGTCCTGGGATCCAGCCCTGCATCAGGCTCTCTGCTCAGCAGGGATCCTGCTTCCTCCTCTCTCTCTGCCTGCCTCTCTGCCTACTTGTGATCTCTGTCTGTCAAATAAATAAATAAAATCTTAAAAAAAAAAAATAAAGCAATGCAAATGAGGAGAACTCGGTTCCTTTAAGGAAGGAAGTATATACCAACAACTTAGACCCCTTTCTTCTATCTTCCCACAGTGTTTCATCCTCTGCCTTTACTGTCATGATCTGGTTGATGGGTGGTAGTGATATGATGTTGTGCAAGATCATATAGGGCTAATTGGTGGATTATTTTTCTTCTTTACTCAGAATTATTTCAAAGTCTCAGCATTCCTCTGTGATCAAGTTATAATGAGGGTATAGTTTGTGTAGAATGTAATTTTCCATTCTCATTATATTGCTAGTGCATTATTACTAGATAGAGGTACATGGACTAAATCTGGGCTCATTTTCCTTGGGTAGATCATGTTATTGTCCTGCTGCTGCACATTTTTTTTAAGCTCTTAAGTCTTTAAATATGCGTTTACATTATAGTGACTTGTTTCCTCATTTACCCCTTTTTGCTCGGAATTCTGCTTTGCTTCATATTTATAACTCATCATCTTTATTTTTCATGATTTTCTTGTGCTTTTTCTCCCCTTTTATCTTTAAACTTTCTAGATCAGAGTACCTATTTTATAAAGTTTGATGGGAATTAAATTATTTAGTACATAGAGATAATGAGAGATCACTTAAAAAGCAACAAACACATACTAAGTGTTTTATGTCATTATTTTGTTTCCAGTAAATAAAATATAATTAGAGTTTTAAAGTCCTGCGTGAGATTCTTGAATTTTATTATGGCTGTAAGCTGGACATATCTTATGCATGGTGGGTGCTAGACTCCTTCAACCTTACTTGACTTCCTAATCTTTTAGCTCCTTGTGCTACTAGCTACTACCATGGCAGCCAAGTCCATGGGGTCATGTTCTGTCCATGTGAGGCTAGTTCGCAGAGTTTTATGATCCTTCCATCACTTTCAGATGAAATACCACACCACATGGCAAGAAATTGACTTCCCCAATGTTGTCAAAGGACCCCATAATAGAACTTGAAAGTCAAGGATACTAACTTCCTGTGTTGTGAAGTTTGACTAGCAGGAGTTGGGAGGCAGAAATGCAAAGAAGATAAAATACCCTTTTCATGCCTCCCAATGTAGTTTTCTGAAAGACAGTATTTGCACAGCTTGCTTAGAACTGTTTACTTTGACGGAGTTAGTGGACATGTGCTTTTATGAATCAGTGGCTCTTGGAGTGATTTGCTTGTGCTTATTGAACCTTCTTGCATCCTATCCTAACTGTATGATTTCTGTTACATGATGAATTCCCGAAAACCTCTAACTTGGTACCATAATGACATGCAGCTCATAGATGGCACTTTAGACACAGAATTACTCATCATCCCATGGTCAGAGTATTTCCTTCTAGAAAAGCTCATTAGTGTACTGAGAGATTTTTTTTTCCAAGTAGAATCTTTTCTTTTTCATGATAGACACAGTTTTGGTCTGGATTCCTAGGGACCTGCATTGCCACTCACTTATTGGGGCTTACCAGAGACTCCATTCAGCATCCCAATTCCCTAAGGAAAATTCTAGCCCTGGAGTTTTATCCACAAGTACTGGATAATACAGTTTGATTGGCAGGGAAACAACCCACAATTTAGTCTTCATTCAGAGCCCTCTTTTCCACTGAGATTTACTCACAGCTAACATCCTTCCATGATTTGTGATAAATGAGGCAGAACATGATTCTCAAGTGACTATATGCTGTTCCTAAACTAAAAAGCCTAAAACTGTTGTGCTTATTTTTTAGTAGTAAAACGTACAAGGTACAAAAACTTGCTCTTTATCTTAGAAGTGATATCCCAGATATCTAAGTGATATCACTTAGAAGTGATACCCCAGTTCTGGGATAAAATTTGGTCCCAGACCCTCAAATTTTGCCAATTCCATAAACCCCTCAAAATCGGTAAGACTTTCTCAAGGCGTGTACTGGCAAAGTTCCTTAATCAACTATCTACAAATAAATACTAATTGTTTAGCTTTATCATTTCATTTTCTTTCGTGTAAATACTTCCACTACCACTGATTTCAAACTGTATCAGAGGAGCATCCCTAAATCTGTACTTGGGAAGAGATCTGTTCATTTGGATCTGACAAGCTGTTTTATACCAGCTCCAACAAATATATTTTATATTCTGACAGTGAATTACTAGGGTATCTAGGGTACTTGCAGATTATGCTTATGCAAATCAACATGGTGTTATTGATAGTAGATTGTGTGTGATAATCTGTTGCCCATGTGTAGTACATCACGTGTGAGGTTTTATAGAGTATCAAGGAATATCAGTCTATTTGGGTAGCATATGACAGAAGAAAATTAACTTAAATTCTGCATTGAAGTTGTACTACTGGCCTTAATGTATAAAGGCTTTTGGCCTCCCCATCCTAGGACTCAATTTTTTCCCCCCAAATCACCTGTGGCATTACTAAGTGCTTGACTGTGCTTAAATAAGCTATTCCAGGGGCACCTAAGTGGCTCAGATGGTTGGGTATCTGCCTTTGGCTCAGGTCATGATCCCGGGGTCCTGGGATCGAGTTCCATGTCAGGCTTCCTGCTCAGTGGGGAGCCTGCTTCTCCCTCTGCTTCCCTCTCTCTGTTTCTCTGTCTCTCATGGATGAATAAATAAAATCTTTTTAAAAAAATAAGCTATTCCATATGAGGTGTGGCAATTTCAAGTGAGGTTACCATTTCAATAAGTTTACAGTAGACCATCATTATCTACCATGAGCCACAAGGTTTTAGCGACAGGCCATATCAGTGAGTGGGAGGGAATGTAATAGTGCCACCACTGTGAATTCTTCAATCTTTTTTTTATGTGGATGACTACTAATTGCTATGTTATATATTGCTATATTTTATAAGTAAAACCAAATACAGGTATAATGAACTGGTTTTTGTTTTAATTATGAATGATAGTTATTTGGAAAAATATACCTGAGTCTCAAGAGGTTTGTCATCCAGATCTCTCTGAAATAATAAAAATCATAAACAAATTATTTTATATATTAATTTTTCATAAATATAATTCTTTTCAAAATATTTCATCTTTATTCTCGTGAAGGTGTTCAGAAGATAAGATTTCATTTTTTAAACCCTTGTTAAGTATAAAAGATATAAGCAAAGGACATATACAAGTTTCAAACTCAGTGAGTATTCACAAAATTGAACAAAATGATGGGACTAGCACCCATGTCAAGAGATAGAGAATTACCAGAATACCAGAAATGGCCCTTAGCTACATCACTATACTTACTTAGTATCACCCCCCATAAGGGTAATTGCTATCTGATTTCTATTCCAGAGTATAGATTACTTCTGCCTTCTTTTGCTATCAATATAAATAGAAGCAGATATTATATACATTTTTATATTCGCCTTTTTGTCTCAAACTTAAGTTTATCATTCTGTTGCATATAACTGCAGATCATTTATTCCTATTATTTGGTATCCCATTGTGAGGATATCCCATTTTAGTCATTCCATTGACTTATAAGTGACAATAGGAACTTGAATAGCTTTTCAAGTACTTATTAGCTTTTTAAATAACTGGCGTCTTTTGTGAAATGTCTGAGCAAGTCTTTTTAAATGTTCTGTTGGATTTTCTTTTTTAATAATAATTTTATTTTGGATATCATTTCTTCATTGGATGTATATATTGCCAATGTTTTCTCCATTCTATACATTGCTTTCATACTCTGTTATTGGCATATTTTGCCATATATCTAGATGGTAATAAAAGTTTGCTTAAGAGATGCTCCCTAAAAAAAAGTATTTACGTGTATTCCATCCTACCCTATCTATTTTCATAAAGATCTGATTTTATTCCTTGATATGATGAATGTATACTTTTTACCAATGTCTTTTAAACAGTTTTCCACTGTGGAGTGTCCATTCTATGAATTATCAGACCAGACTGCTTTGCTCAAGGAAGACCATTTGTTCTTTATTTTGTTTTTGTTTTTGTTTTAAGGAAGACCATTGGAATACTAAGTAGTTTTTTACCAAATGGTTAAAAGTTCACATGTATTCATTTTTCCTAAGCCAGCATACTATTGATATTGCAGTAATGATCCCTACTAATTTCTAAGTATGAACTCTTCATGGATATTATTTCACATATTAAATTTAGTTTTTCCAAGGTATAATCAAGTTATCTTATTGTTTTTTTCTCATTTTCTAAAAAAATAGATGAGTTATGAGTCCTCTTTTTAGGGTAAATATGTGTACATATGTGTGTATCGTATAATAACACATATACACACATAATCTCAAATAGTGACTTACTAGACAAAAAGACACAAGTAGTATTTCTGGGCTGAAGAATATTTAGTTACAGGTGTGAGTCTGACAGTGTTTATTACTGTAATTTGCACAAACCTTTAGGATTAACGTATAAAGATGTTGAATTTCCTCTAAGCAAAGGCATTGATTTTCAGACTTTTAATATCTTCTACACATACACATATAATTATTTTCTGTTTGGCAAAATAGGCTGGAAAAGTATGAGAAGGCCAACTAGAGTTATTTGTTATTAAGTACTTTAAAGCACCATTTTTTAAAAGTAGCCTTAGGAGCAATCATTTTTAAAAGAAATCATTTGTTCATAATAGGAATGAGAATAAAACAGAATAGGGAAACAGAGGGATGCCTGGGTGGCTCAGTGGGTTAAAGCCTCTGCCTTTGGGTCATAATCCCAGGGTCCTGGAATAGAGCCCCACATCAGGATCTCTGCTCAGCAGGAAGCCTGCTTCCCTCTCTCTCTCTGCCTGCCTCTCTGCCTACTTGTGATCTTTGTCTGTCAAATAAATAAATTTAACAACAACAAAAAAAAGAATAGGGAAACAGTAATAGCATTAGCTCAGTTGGTTAAGCAACTGCCTTTGGCTCAGGTCATGATCCCAGAGTCCCAGGATCGAGTCCGCATTGGGCTCCCAGCTCCACGGGGAGTCTGCTTCTCCCTCTGACCTTCTTCTCGCTCATGCTCTCTCTCACTGTCTCTCTCTCAAATAAATAAATACAATCTTTAAAAATAAAATAAAATAAAATAAAATAAAATTTATACAGGATTTCAAAATAGCCTGAGATTTTCCGCAGATTGCTTTGAAGTAGTTGTAGACTATTATTTTCTTCTGTTTTGACTTTTTTTTTAATGACTAACTGATTTAAGAACAAAAATAATTTTTTTGAATTAATTTTCAGTTTCAATTTATCCCTTAGAAGACATCTTTTTTTTTTCTTGCTCTGTTGTTTGAATTGGAAATTTGTAATCTAAGGCCAGATATGTTCTCTGATGCATTAGAACCATATTTTTTCCCCTATGCTCTTGAATTTGCTTAGGTGGATATGACAAAGTCATCAAAGAATGGATACATAATACATTTTTTAGCATTATCTAACATTCAGCTACTTCTATAAACTGAAGAAGTAGTCCTTTCAAATGAAATTCTTTTTATATACATACATACTTATAAACAAAAGTCAACTAAAAAAAAGTCACATGGGACACATTTTTTTCTTAGAGCTTTGTTTCCAAAAATAAAAAAAATCCAGCTGGAAGTAAATGGATTGCAGAGAATACACAGCTTATTTATTGTCAGATTCATTCAAGTCATTCATTCAAATGACTAAATGGAGCCAACAGTCCTCAAGAGGAAGGGAAAGAATTATTTACAACTTACTCAACAGAGTAAAGTAATGGCAAAAAAAAATGAGTAATGCTTATTGGGTCACACCCTCTGGAGGTGAGTTTAGGTACTTGTTGTCCCTCTCAACCACAGATTGCATCTGGGATTCCAGTCAACACACTGGTGGTGTTGGGAGTGGATGTTTCCTGATTTTTATGATATAAAAATATCTGTAATAGTGTCCTGCCAAGAACAGCAAATATATACGTTTTCAAATGATTATGTCAATCAATAATTTTATACCTAAATAATTTTTGGACATTTCAACCTGGTAATTACAGTTGATTTTATTCATTTTGGTTAATGGAGTAACATATTTAAATTAATCTTCTTAGTTTAATACTTTCCTTCTTGAAAGTTCCAAACAAAAGTTTCAGCATCTGAAGGTATTTCAGAAACTTGTATCTTTTTAGAGATAGGCTCAGCCTCTAGATGACACCAACATCTTTGAGATATCAGAACAAATTTACAGTTCCAAAAACAGCATCAGTGTACTATGATCTCATTGTTCAACACAGACTACTTTTCTTTCCTTTGAAATTAGGATACACAATTAGTTTGTGCTTTTCTTCAAACTTTTAAGTGCTACATGAAGACCCTTCCATAAAAGACTGTTGGGCCTAAAACTACATATTTTTTTGTAAATCCTTAAAATTTCTCTAATATTTGATGCAATTTGTGCAAACTACAAATATCAGCAAGGAAAAAAGGAATCATTAGAAAGAATTAGAAATTCCTGCAAAATAAAAAGTAGCCTATGATATGGTTTCTTATTCTAAAAATGGAATTCTCTTTATTTTAACTGAAAAATAACTTTATTGCTCCAGAGAATTCATATGAAAGAGTTCTCTTCAGTCGTATACTCACATACCTGACAGGAATGCAGCAAAGGATGAGATTTCTTTTCCATTTAGTAATTCCATTCGTGAAATAAAATTTTGATAAATCTGGTTTTACTTGTAGTTTTACTTTCTATTCTGCCTTACCCAAAATAAATTACAAATTTTTTTCTAGGCAAATTTTGATTGATTTTATGCAACTGAGCTTCAATTGTAACATTATGGTATTTCATGGGACAAGGGTATGCAGTCCTTTCCTTCAAGAGAATTTCAAGTTGTAGGTAGGAAGAGAGAGATGAGTGGTGCTGAGTTTCTGTTTTCAGAAGTTTTGCCATGTAGCATCCGTCTGTCTGCTCTTCTCCATCACTCCTTTGCAGACTGCCACTATCTGACAGACCCAGTTCACATAACTCAGAAAGAGGGCATGACCAACAGTGTCAGGGTGGATAAAATACTTTAGATCAATGCAAGAGAACAGTAGTGCCCCCAAGCATGTACCTGAATATTTGTATCATATATTTGTCAGATACATTTTGGGTGGACTTGATGCTCAAAACCAAACAGCTGTGGCTTTTTTTCGATATGAGAGAACAAAAAAAGTGAACTTCCTTATCTTAAAATATGACAAGTGATATTAAATATACCTACCCAAAATAGCTTTGCTATATCAGACACAGAATAATCAATTTCCATTCTTTGTAGTTTTTTTCCTGATAATAAAGTAATTTAAAATCAATGTAAACTTTTTTTTTAAAAGATACAGGTACTAGAATGTCAAATTCACTTTCTTAAAAAAATATTTTTTCCAAAATATAAAAACTTGACATGTATATATGGAATGAATATGTAATGATTTTTTAATTCCTCAACAAAAGAATAAATAGAATGTCGAACATGGTTGCCACTGCAATTGGGTATTTATAATCTTTTTAAAAAATGTTAGAATAAGAATACTATTTTAGTCATAAGACTTGTTAATGTCTTACAGGACAATAAAATCAAATTGGGCTTATCTTTTCTCCTGGACAGAAATCTGCAAGTTACTATGCCACTGTAGTTTTTGACCTTTAATCAAATAGTAAACCACAATATCAAATGCAGGTATATTCTTATAGAGAATTGAATAACCCTTGCCTGACCCTGTGAAAACGGTGCTCGGGTATAGTACCAAAAGAGCATCATGTACTTTCTTTTGCCTTTTTCTTCCAGATTTTGAGGTTTTTGTTAACAGTCCCCCATTTTGATAAGTAATCTCCAGAGTGTATGCTTGATTGCAAAGATTGACTATGGTATGGTTGGGTTGCTTATGTGTATAGTTACAGTAGGAAGTATTGATTAACAGTCTGTGCCCAGTTTTGAACAACTACTGAGCCTCTGCCCGAGATTAAACTCTTTCTGGAAGTTTTCATCAAGACAGTTTGGATTTTTAAAAGGTCATGTTATTTGTTCTTTTATACCAAGTTCAGGAAACCAAGAGCAAGAAAGTCTACCTTATAAATTTGGGGGAATTTCTGTTTATGAAATTCCCTGTTAAGGGAATATAAAACCTGTTAAGGTCTCTGGTCTGTCAGGAAGGACCTTACTTGCTGAAGAAGCTATAAATGTGTAACACAATGGAGGCCAGTTTGCCGGAGGAACATCTGTTAGCATAGGCCCCACATGGAAACTCATTCCTCAACAGTGGACTTGGCATACTCTGATTAATTGAATAGCATTCACAAGTTGACACTTAGGTATGCTCTTGGATTCACCACTGATATCTCCAATTATGTCTTAGTAAAAAACAAAAACAAAAACAGGTTTTTATATAAACTCTGCCAATAACTATATTTTCATGAGAAACGTAGAAACTCAGTAGAAATATTTGTTTCTGAAGCACGAGGGGTAAAAGAGACCAGTAAATTTACTTTTGACATAGATTAAGAGGAAGAGAATGAGTTTAATATACCCATCCGAAAAATAAAACAATGAAGTCAAATCAACAGTATTACAAACAAGTAACCACAATTTAATTTCTTCATTAGTTCTGTCCAAGGGGCTGATTCTTTTACTGAGTCTTAGGTCAATTATCTGTTTTCACATAAAATCTCCTACTTCTGGATCAAAAAACAAAAATAAAACTCCTGGAGTTTGTCACTGAGTCTCCTGCTGCATTCTGGCAATTGTCTAAATGACGTCAACTCTAGGCTTCAAACCCTTTAACTGGAGGTCTACCTTTTAAAGTTACCAGTAGCTCTAAGTAGCTGGGATACTGCTTTGCCTGAGCATGACTTTCTTTGTTAAAGACAAAAATTTACTCTCTAGCCTATTAGAGAGACTTCAGGCAAGCATGAGATAATAGCAGAAAACATCTGTTGATGAGACTGAATGGCTGTGCTTAGTTTATCACAGAACCAATGGCATCCATGTGGAGAGGAGTGAAGTTATTTACTAGGATACAATGAATAACTCTTCCATAGAATTTTATCGGTCTTGCCTCTGAGAACATATTAAGGACAGCAAGGGCACTGACAAATCTTCAGGACCTTCAAATTATTTTGCAAATTGTAAGATCTCTGAAATATTTATATTATTCACAGTCAACCTGCATAAACTTGTGCTTTAGTTTGAAATCTTTCCATGTATCTTTTATAATAGTGTTAAGCTGGTCAAGAAATATGAAGCATATCAAATGAGTCTAATTTTTTTCTCATGTTTTTCTTTTGATAAGGTGAAAGAACAAAACTTTGTGGTTTTGAAAATCCCTCCAAGAGCTCTAAACTTTGGCTTTAGATGTAAAATACATGCAATTTATTTCCCCACTGAATTTAGAACCTTATTTAGAGGAAGGCAAAAAAAAAAAAAAAAAAAAAAAAAAAAGATTAGCAAAGATTTGGTCATTTGGTTAAAACAGGATCCTGGGTTCTTAAGAACAATTAATCAATGTGGCAATGTAATATTTTAAATAATCTTAGAGAAGAAACCTTAGTTCCTTCAGATACATAAGTATCTTTTCATTGTTTAAAACTAAAGTACATGATAAAGTACAAAACAAAGCACAGAAAATTACTCAGTTTTTCTGTTGAAGTATGAACACTCAGCTATTCAGCATGCCCTTTGTTTTAATAACCCTTGTCAAAACATGACTGTTGATTATCACCCTATGAATAAGTGACTTCAGTTTTCCATTATTATGTGTCAATAAAAAATTATTCATTTTAAAATGAATTTAAATCAATATATTTGATAAGGCCATCAGTACTAAAATTATACCAAAACCTTAACTTATTTATTTGCTTCTTTTAACATGTATTACTTGCAGGTAATTATTTCCAAGGTAAATAAAATTAACCTCTCTCAAGTCTTCTAAAATTTGCTATATATACTCAAGTGTTTTCCCTTTACTTGACTTGTATATTCTGAAACGACCTGACAGATTTACTTTAGGACAAAACTACTATCTTATTTTCTCTTAAATTCAAAAACTTAATATACTGACTTGTTTTTCCAAGCCATTAGCATTTCTACTATAATCACAAACACCAATATTAATTATGACTTTTAATCTCAAAAGTTCTGTTGCAAGGAGAAAACTGTGATGTGATGATTGATAGCTGACTGTCAGTGCCAATCAGCTGACAGACAGAGAAGGCTCATGAGCAAAATAGTGACCACGTACTAATGCCTACATTGTTTTTATTGATTCTTAAAGTGACCAAAAAGAAATGATTATTAACTGGACCCAAAGTATGGCCACTTAGTAATACTAAATACTAAACACTAAAATTAGTAACACTAAAGTAATACTTAGTAAATACTAAATACTAAAATACTAAATTAGTAATACTAAATACTTAGTAATACTAAATAAAGTAATACTTAGTAATACTAAATAAATACTAATACTTAGTAAATACTAAATACTAAAATACTTAGTAAATACTAAATACTAAATGAGTAAAGACTCATAAAGTGTATATATACACACACATACACACACACAAGTATGTATTAAAAGTTTAGGATTCAGTGTTATTTAGTTACTTAGTCACTTAATATTTTACCAGGTATTTAAATATCATTTACTAATTACTTGATTTAATGTTAGTCCAAGTCTTTAACTTAAGGAAGGATATTGGAATTTTTTAGTTCACTTGCCCAAATGGTACAGAATACTTATGAATGGTTAATTAATAGTTAATACTTCTAAATTCTTAAAATACTAGGATATTTAAAGTTTTAGAAATTCAGTTGTTTTGTTTTCCTAGGTTCCCTAATTCTTGGGTTCCCTAAATCTCAGATTAAAAGATTTTATAATTCAGTGTATTGATATATTATGAAGGAAAGTTTTGGAACTAACAAGAACTACAAAGTGTGTCCCAATTAAAAACACACAGATTTATAGAGAGCTAGCAGGTTCAGCTCTATGGTCACCACCACAAGTTAAAAATATATGCATAACAACAACAAGGAAATCACTGTTGCATGTCTCAAAGGATTGTTCTTATCCAGTAGGCAAGAATTGTTTTCTTCAGTGAGTTCTGTTTTCTTCACAAATAGAAAAAGCACACAAAATAAAGATCTAAATAGCTCTTACTTGACCAAAAATAGAATCTCAGTAGAGATCACCAAATACTCAGATATAAAACCAGAATCCCAGTCATTGCTGCCAGCCAGTTAGAAATAAATTATTGGCCATATACAAACCAGAACCAGAACCAAACTTTATCAAATCCCTGAAATGAAACCAAAGTAGAATCGAGAAAAAGAGAGAGGGGAGGGTTGAAAGAGATTAAAATCCTGTTGGTATTTGGAAAAAAAAACTCCAAGGAGCTACCCCACACCTCAATAAGATGTCAAAGGTAGGGCGCCTGGGTGGCTCAGTGGGTTGAGCCGCTGCCTTCGGCTCAGGTCATGATCTCAGGGTCCTGGGATCGAATCCCGCATCGGGCTCTCTGCTTGGCAGGGTGCCTGCTTCCTCCTCTCTCTCTCTCTGCCTGCCTCTCTGCCTACTTGTGATCTCTCTCTGTCAAATAAATAATAAAATCTTTAAAAAAAAAAAAAGATGTCAAAGGTATATCAGCCATTATTGAGGAAATTGCTGAAACGGTAAAGCTGGTTACAAGAGCATTTGAGAAACTGGGCATTTACAGGTAAAAAGGAAGAGAAGGAGGAGTAGCAGGAAGAGTAGAAGGATGACGTAAGGGTAAGGTTGTTTCTTAGGTATAATCCTGCTTAACGTCATCCATGGCAATAAATGTATAGACTTTGGGCTAGTCTTATCCACCAGACAGAAATCTACATGTTAATATATAACACCCCAGTGCGGGGGCTACAATTAAATAGTGAATAGGAAAGTAATAAAAAAAAAACAAACAGATAAATTTGCCTGGAACCTAGAAAATGAAAGATCCTCTTTAAAAAAATACACTCAGTGACATTAAAAGGGCATATTGTATTCTGGGTTTGTTTGCTTTCCTATTTGCAAGTTTATATACTATTCATTAATACCTTGTAATTAATTGCTGGAAATAACTGCGTGGCATATTGTTTTTTTATGTATATACTTGGGAATTTTGGGTTCTTATAACACAGAGCTTACTAACTTCACATTTTTCATGGTGAGGTTTAAACTGCCTATTTCACTTTAGCTTGCCTAATTTATTAAAATGGCCAAATGATTTTACATACTTGCATTTTATCCTAATGTATGTCCCCATTCATTATATTAAGTTAGTATATCAAATATACACAGCAAGTTTTTAAATTCTAAATACTTTTAAATGGAAATAATTTTAGAACATAAATACTTCAAAATTTTAGTCATAGTAGAGTGATTGGGAGGTATTGTTTACAGCTCATGAGTTTTTTTTTTTTTAAGTTTTTATTTAAATTCAAGTTTATTGGGGCGCTTGGGTGGCTCAGTGGGTTAAAGCCTCTGCCTTCAGTTCAGGTCATGATCCCAGGGTCCTGGGATCGAGCTCTGCATCAGGCTCTCTGCTCATCAGGGAGCCTGCTTGTCCTCTCTCTCTGCCTGCCTCTCTGCCTGCTTGTGATCTGTCTGTCAAATAGATAAATAAAATCTTAAAAAAAAAACAATTCCAGTTTGTTAACATACAGTGTAATATTAGCTTTGTGCTACTTTTAGTTGAGGCATCTGTCTCATTTTTCAATGAGTGAATGATTTGTTAATTCATGAGTCTTTGAACCACATTCTTCTGTTTATCATTTTAGAGGTAGATGACAAATATTTGTATTTAAGTCACTTCTTGGTCATCACATATATTTCCTTTCTCTTTAGATTGCTTCCTCAGTCAATCAAGAAAAGTCATGTCTAGAAAATTGCATTATTCTCTGTAAAGATTCTGTGCATTCTATCTGGCTTCCCTTAAGGAAACCCTGAAGGCTATCAGATATGTTACGGTTTAACTAGAGCTCTTGAGACAAATAAGGAAGTTTTGAAGTGTTAGGAAAGAATGTAGGATGTAGAACAGGTAGAAAAATGGAAAGGAAGAAGGAAAAGAAAAAAATATATACTTCATATTGTAAAACCTTAGGAAGAAGTTAAACTGTACATATATGATCATCCCTACTTCAAGAAATTCATTATGGTTTATTGCAGAGTTTTCTGGTTTTGTGATCCCCACAGATAATTTTAATGCATAGAGAAAATTTCTTTGAAAATAAGAATTACCTTTTATTTGGCCCTTTTAGTTTATAAAAGAAAGCATTTCTTACATGTAAAATCATATTTATATCTTCAAATATGGTTCAGAATTTAAAATTGCCACAGTTACTTTAAATTTATATCTCTAGAGTTTATCTCCTGATATTCTTAAAATTGTGAGCTACTGAATCACAGAGATTTTTATATTCTCTCTTTTCTAAAATGTGCATACACTTTTTTTTTTAAGTTTTTATTTATTTATTTATTTATTTATTTATTTATTTATTTGACAGACAGAGATCACAAGCAGGCCCAGAGGCAGGCAGAGAGAGAGGATGAAGCAAGCTTCCTGCTGATCAGAGAGCCGGATGCAGGGCTCCATCCCAGGAGCCTGGGATCATGACCTGAGCCAGAGGCAGAGGCTTTAACCCACTAAGCCACCCAGGCACCCCAGTGTGCACACACTTTTTTCATGTTACAGAGTTTAATAGGACAGCTCTTTCAATTCAAATGAATAATGATTTTTCCTAGACATTGTTATACTCCCTTAGTTGCTATATTGGGCTGATTCTCATTCTCAACACCACCAATCCCATCTAAAACATATATTCTCATGCTAAGTTGGACTTTCTATGCCAGACATGTTCCATTGTGGTGATATCTATCATATACCTTATTGGTTTCCTACAATTTGGTTTCCATTTGTTCCTTAAAATCTACCAAATACATCTGTATATAATGCTCTAATGTCAGTTGCGTATTTAATTTAAAAGATTTCCCCCTGAGGGTTCCAGAGAAATAGTATACTATTCAAAACTTGTGAGTACCTGTTAGAGGTATTCCCTCTCTGCTCTCACCTAAAATGAGCACATTGTACCTGTAACTATAAAATAGTATAATTCAAGCTTTTAAAAATTTCAGTATTATTAATTTACATATGTTCTAGGATGTTGCTTAGTACATTGTTAGTAAAAGTGGAAATGTATAAATAAAAGCTTCCATATTCTTCTTCTTCTTTTTGAAGATTTTATTTGTTTATTTGACAGAGACACAGCGAGAGAGGGAGCACAAGCAGGGGAGTAAGCAAGGGAGAAGCAGGCTTCCTGCGAAGCAGGGAGCCTGATGTGGGGCTCCACCCCAGGACCCTGAGATCATGACCTGAGCTGAAGGCAGACGCTTAACGAATGAGCCACCCAGGCAGCCTTCCATATTTCTTCTTGAAAAAAAAAAAAGTATTAGTCTCTTCACGACATATTGCATAGAATGTAACAATTTACAACTTGACTCATTTCACAAAAAAGGACCCAAATCATTGCTATCTGGGAACCTAGACTGATTACTAAATATTTTGATGAATATCAGTATGCTCGTTGACTTCAGAAGCAAATTAACTGAACTGTTCATCATGGACAAATGCATTATAATAAAATAGCTTTTTAAAATTTGAGCAGTACATTTAATTTTTTTGAAAAATTTTAGTTGAATTGTAATTAACATATAGTGCTATATTAGTTTCAGATGTACAATATGGTGATTCAGCAGTTATATACATTACTCAGTGCTCATCGCAATCATGATAAACGTTAAGTTTTTTTTCATTGAAGTACACTATTTAAAACGATAGACATCTTGAAGCCCACATCATCCTTGCTCCAGGCAATAAGTAATATCTTTTTTCTTTTCTTTTCTTTATTTATTTTATTGTTAATTTTTTATTCATTATATTTTTATTACATATAATGTATTATTAGCCCCAGAGGTACAGGTCTGTGAATCATCAGGCTTACACACTTCACAGCACTCACCATAGCACATACCCTCCCCAATGTCCATAACCCCACCACCCTCTCCCCACCCCCCTCACCCCCCAGCAACCCTCAGTTTGTTTTGTAAGATTAAGAGTCTTCAATGGTTTGTCTCCCTCCGGATCTCTTCTTGTTTCATTTTTTCCTTCTCTGTCCCCTACAACCCTCCACCCTGCCTCTCAAATTCCTCATATTAGGGAGACCATATGATAATTGTCTTTCTCTGATTAACTTTTTTCGCTCAGTATAATACCCTCTAGTTCCATCCACCACATTGCAATGGCAAGATTTCATTTCTTTTGATAGCTCGTAGTATTCTGTTGTATATATATACCACCTCTTCTTTTTTTTTTTTTTTTAAGATTTTATTTATTTATTTATTTGACAGACAGAGATCACAAGTAGGCAGAGAGGCAGGCAGAGAGAGAGAGAGAGAGAGAGAGAGAGAGAGAAGCAGGCTTCCTGCGGGGCTCGATCCCAGGACCCTGAGATCATGACCCGAGCCGAAGGCAACAGCCCAAACCACTGAGCCACCCAGGCGCCCCATATACCACCTCTTCTTGATCCATTCATCTGTTGTTAGACATCTAGATTCTTTCCATAGTTTGGCTATTGTGGACATTGCTGCTATAAACATTGGAGTGCACATACCCCTTCGGATCACTACATTTGTATCTTTAGGGTAAATACCCAGTAGTGCAATTGCTGGGTAGTAGGGTAGCTCTATTTTCAACATTTTGAGGAACCTCCATACTGTTTTCCAGAGTAGTTGCACAGCTTCCATTCCCACCAACAGTGTAGGAGGGAGGGTTCTCCTTTCTCCTCATCCTCTCCAACATCTGTCATTTCCTGACTGGTTAATTTTAGCCATTCTGATTGGTGTGAGGTGGTATATCATTGTGGTTTTGATTTGTAGTTCCCTGATGCTGAGTGTTGTTGAGTACTTTTTCATGTGTCTGTTGGCCATCCGGATGTCTTCTTTGCAGAACTGTCTGTTCATGTCCTCTGCCCAATTCTTGATTGGATTATTTGTTCTTTGGGTGTTGAGTTTGGTAAGTTCTTTATAGATCTTGGATACTAGCCCTTTATCTGATATGTCCTTTTCCGAATATCTTCTCCTATTCTGTCAGTTGTTTTGGTTTTGTTGACTTTCCTTTGCTGTGCAAAAGCTTTTGATCTTGTTGAAGTCCCAATAGTTCATTTTCTGCTAGCTTCCCTTGCCTTTGGCAATGTTTCTAGTATCTCTTAATCCCCTTTGTCTGTTTCACCCTTTTCCCTCCCCTCCCCTCTGGCAACCACCCATTTGCTCTCTTAATTTAAGAGTGTTTTTTTGTTTGTTTGTCTCTTTTTTTCTTTGTTTTGTTTTTTAATCTCCAAAAATGAGTGAAATGACCTGGTATTTGTCTTTCTCTGTGTGATTTATTTCACTTAGTATTATACCCTCTAGGGCCATCTGTGTTGTTAGAAATGATAAGATCTCATTCTTTTCGTGGCAGAGTAATGCAGATAGGCGCGCGCATGGGCACACACACACACACACACATATCCATTTCACATCTTTACCATATCATCCATGGATAGACAACAGGTTGCTTCCATATCTTAGCTACTATAAAAAATGCTTCAATAAACATAGGATAGGGGTGCATATATCTTTTTTTTTTTTTTTTAAGATTTATTTATTTAAGAGAGAGAGCCGGGGGACAGAGGGAGGGGCAGGGGGGAGGACAGAGAATTCCAAGCAGACTCCCCACTGAGGGGGGAGCCTAATACAGGGCTCAATCTCATGACCATGAGAACATGACCTGAGCCTAAATCAAGAGACTGACACTCGACTGTCTGAGCAGCCCAGGGGCCCCAGGGGTATATATATCTTTTCTAAGTAGTGTTTTCACTTTCTTCAGGTTAATACCCAGTGGTGGAATTACTGAATCATATGGTAATTCTATTTTTAATTTTTTGAGGAACCTCTATTTTCCACAGGAGCTGCACAAATTTGCATTCCCACCAACAGTGCATGAGGGTTCCTTTTTCTTTACATCCTGACCAATACTTGTTATTTACTGTCTTTTTGATTCTAGCCATTCTGACCATGAGTTAGGTGATATATCATTGCTAGGACTGTAAAGTGATTTGTTTGGGACCTAAAGCAGAGTAACAACTGCATTTGGACCTGCTTTTGACTTTCAACTCCAAATTCAAGTCTTTTTTGTGTCATCTTTGTTCCCAGTTCAAAGGACATTGCCTATTTGATGGGCTAAGTGTAGCATATAGTATATAGATAATGTAGGAGTCCAAATTTCAGATTTGATATTTTTTCACACTAATTTTGAGAATTAGAGAAGTGTCAATGTCTTCGGTCCCAGTACTCTGTAAAATGAAAAACTGTTCAATTAAATGTTTGTTCAGTTCCACTGTAGCCAGATTATTCTGTTCTACATGTTGGTTCTTACTCTACTATGAAATTGAACTTGGCAGCAAAATAATGGATTTTACTTGTCAACAAGGAGATTCCTAGTCATGGTCCATTATGGCCTACTCTTTATTTCTGTATGTTTTGCTCTGCAGATAAATGTCTAAGGTGTACTTAATAGAATGATAAATCTTAGATAGGAGACCTGAAAAGGGAAAAACCATTTGTAAAATCATAGCACTTAAATATGCTGGAGAATATTTTGAAATGTGTAATTAGCCTAAAAACCAGTGTTGACGTTTTCTAAAAATGCTATCTCCCAAGCAAGAAGCAAGATAAATCATTAATTTATGAAAGCTAATGTGCCAAAATTATAGACTTTTATTATTCTTGTTACATATTTAAGATTAAAAATCCCTCAAATCAGGCACCTAGGTGGCTCAGTGAGTTAAAGCCTCTGCCTTCGGCTCGGGTCATGACCCCAGGGTCTTGGAATCAAGCCCCGCATCCAGCTCTCTACTCAGTGGGGAGCCTGTTTTGCTTCCTCTCTCTCTGCCTGCCTCTCTGCCTACTTGGGAACTGTCTGTCAAAAAAATAAATAAAATCTTTTTTAAAAAACCCTCAAATCTTTCAAAGTTTATTCAATATTTTTTATTGAATTTAAAGTTTATTCAAAATATTTTAATCAATATTTTGAATGGTTAGTGTTTTGGACAAGAATGTTTCTTTTCAAAATACTCTCAGCCTGACATACTGTTACATGACAGGTCAAATTGAGTTACTTAAAACATGCTTAGAAAGGTGCACCATTTTAGAGTAGTGTTCTTCCAAAGATGAGGAAAAAAAAGTGTCTCTGATGAAAACATAGATATGAATATCTTAAATGTCCCCACCTGTATTTTTTCATTAAACCAATAAAAATAATATGCCATAATTATATCAGCAAATCATATACAAATTAAGACATCATATTAACATATGCTTCATCAAATTTTTTTTAAAACACTGCTTACTGAGAAATTGTCTGTATGAAATATTTTTCTTAGAAAACACAACATTTGGCTAAAGACCATTTGGAAAATTGAGTGTTTAGAAGAAAGCGTCCTCTGCTTCATTCACAACATATATGTGTTGTCAACAAGGATTAGTTTTCATTCCCGTTTGACAGTGAGTTAATCCTCCTGCTTCTTCAGTGCAGAGCAGCTCCATGTGAAGTCAATGAGGAAATGTATAAGCTTGCATTCACACAAGATTTAGATATGATTACAATTTATTTGCCCACATTTCTCACTTATCTCAGTAAGAAACTTTATGTCTGATTAAGTTTCCTTTTTTTTTTTTTAAAGTGAAGCCTATATGTAGAAAAGGTTATATGCCCACTCTGTAAATCTAAAATTCCTATTGTTGGGGCCCCTAGGTAGTACAGTTGGTCAAGTGTCACACTCTTGGCTTCAGCTCAGGTCAAGATCTAAGGGTCATGAGATTGAGCCATGCATGGGGCTCGACACTTAGCAAGGAGTCTGCTAAACTTTCTCTCTCTCCCTCTCCTCCCTTCCCCACATTCGTTTTCTGTCATTCTTTAAATAAATACATAAATCTTAAAAAATAAAAAATTAAAATTAAATTCCTATTGTTCAGGTGTATATTGGTAATGGATTTGCTATGGCCAGATTTTAGATTCCTTGAGACTCTTATCTATACTTAAGGACACAAGTGTAGAAATTTGAGGACTAGTTCTAGAACTATAAAGAAAATAATTTTGAAGTATTTTTGAAGTCATAAACTTATAGAATAAAGCAAATAAGTCTTGTTAATGTTGTTTTAAAAGTTTTGAAAGTGCAAGTGGAAATTTTCTTCTCACTACTTAACTACTTCCTCTATAAAATGTTGGCTCCTCAAGTCTTATAGTCTTGGTAATTCTCTCATGCCTTCAAACATAAGGTTACATTTCTCTTTGTTTGGCTTTGCTAGTTGTTCTTGACAAGAAAATTGTCCTGATACTAGCTAGTCTGTCTTACAGGATAATATGTCTTTTTTTTAAATTTAAAGTTAAAACATTAATTATAAGATGACTTGAAGATTTCATATATGTCAATAAATGTGTCCAATCAAGAGTTCTAGTATAATAATAGGCAAAATTAAGAAATGTATATTAAATGACTCAACTCTGTTTCTGACACATATATGGAAAAAAAATATTCCTATTACTTAGAGCAGGGCAATATTTTCTGCTGAAGGGATCTGTGAATCATAACAGGAATAGTTCATAATGAGAAAATGGAATTCATAACAATTTTAAATGTGTTTGCATGTAGAAAAGTAGTCTCAATGTATATAAATAATTTGCAAATATTGAGTCAAATTTGAATACTTGTAATATCTGACATGGTCATGATGTATAATTCTTTTTATATATTGTTGGATTTCATTTGCTAATGTTTTGTTCAGAGTTTTTGTATCCATGTTCATGGGAGATATTGGTCTGTAGTTTTACTTCCTTCTGATGTCTTTGTCTGGTTTGGGGATTAGGGTAATGCTCACAGAATGAGTTAGGAAATGTTCTCTCCGCTTCTTTTTTCTGGAATAGATTGTTCAGAATTGTTATGATTTCTTCTTTAAATATTTGGTAGAATTCACCAGTGAATCTATCTGGGCATGGTGCTTTATGGTTTTTTTTTTTTTTTTTTAAGTTATTTTTGTTTATTTGTATAAACTTAAATGAACTTAAGTTTATTTTTTTAAGTTATTTTTAAGTTTATTTTTATTTTTATAAGTTTATTTTTTATTTGATTTCCTTAATTCATAAAAGCCATATAGGGATTGTCTATTCTCCTTGTGTGTGTTTTGGTTGAATGCATCCTTCAAGAAATAAGTGAATTTCCTCCAAGTTATGAAATTTGCCTATCTTTTATGTTTTTAATGGTTAGCCTCTCTATTGCTTTATCAATTGTAGTGATGTTTAAAATAAAAAGAACTAGCTTTTGGTTTACTGAATTTTTTTCTATTATTTTCCTATTTTCAGTTTCTTGATTTATACTCTAATTGTTATCTTTCTTCTGCTTACTTTGGATTTATTTTACTTTCCTTTTTCTACTTTCTTAAGATGAAACTTAGATTATTGATTTTTTTATCTTTCTTTTCTAATATATGTCATCCATACTATCAATTTCCATTTAGCCCTGCCGTTGCTACATGATATAAATTTTTATAAATTGTATTTTATTTAATTTGAAATGATTTTTAAATTCCCTTGAGAATTCCAAAGGTTGGCATACTTAAAATACAGGAAAAGGTGATGGTTCAGTTTGAGTCCATTGGCAATAAAAAAATAATATCTCAGCACAAAGCCAGTGAGGCAAAGAATAATTCCCTTTTATTCAGAGAAGGATCAGCTCTTTTATTCTATTCAGGCCTTCTACTGATTGGACAAGGACCACCCATAGTAGGAAGATAAATCTGTTTTACTTAGTCCATTGATTTAAATATTAAACTCATCCAAAAATGCCTTCTCAGAAACACTCAAAATAATATTTGACCAAATATCTGGCACCCCAGTCAAGTTAATATATAAAATTAACATCACAATGTACACATTAAACCTTTTGTAATTGTTCTGTACTTCTTAGATATTCTCTTCTGTCTTTTTCATTTTGTTTTTCTCTTTGCATTTCAATTTTGGCAATTTCCATTGACCTTTTTTTAAATCAAAAAAAGAATTTTACTAACATTTAAAGTATTATTAGCCCCAGGGGTTCAGGTCTGTGAATCACCAGGTTTACACAATTCACAGCACTCACCATAGCACATACCCTCCCCAGTGTCCATAAGCCAGCCACCCTCTCCCTACTCCCCTCCCCCCCAGCAATCCTTAGTTTGTTTTGTGAGATTAAGAGTCTCTTATGGGTTTGTCTCCTCCCTATCCCATCTTGTTTCGTTTATTCCTTTCCTACCCCTCAAATTCTGCACAGTGCCTCTCAAATTTCTCATACAGGGAGATCATATGATAATTGTCTTTCTCTGATTGACTTATTTTGCTCAGCATAATACCCTCTGGTTTCATTCACGTCATTGCAAATGGCAAGATTTCATTTCTTTTGATGACTGCAGAGTATTCCATTGTATGTATAAACCACCTCTTCTTTATCCATTCATCTGCTGACAGACATCTAGGCTCTTTCCATAGTTTGGCTATTGTGGACATTGCTGCTATAAACACTGGGGTGCACGTACCCCTTCGGATCACTACCTTTGTATCTTTAGGGTAAGTACCCAGTAGTGTGATTGCTGGCTCATAGGGTAGCTCTATTTTCAACATTTTGAGGAACCTCCATGCTGTTTTCCAGAGTGGCTGCCCAAACTTACATTCCCACTAACAGTGTAGGAGGGTTGCCCGTTCTCCACATCCTTGCCAGCATGTCGTATCTTGTATCCTGACTTGTTAATTTTAGCACCTGACTGGTGTGAAGTGATATCTCATTGTGGTTTTGATTTGTATTTCCCTGATGCTGAGTGATGTCAAGTACTTTTTCATGTGTCTGTTGGCCATCTGGATGTCTTCTTTGCAGAACTGACTGTTCATGTCCTCTGCCTATTTCTTGATTGGATTATTTGTTCTTTGGGGGTTGAGTTTGCTAAGTTCTTTATAGATCTTGGACACTAGCCTTTATCTGATATGTCCTTTGCAAATATCTCCTCCCATTCTGTCAGTTGTCTTTTGATTTTGTTAACTGTTTCCTTTGCTGTGCAAAAGCTTTTGATCTTGATGAAATCCCAATAGTTCATTTTTGCCCTTGCTTCCTTTACCTTTGGTGATGTTCCCAGGAAGAAGTTGCTGCGGCTGAGGTCGAAGAGGGTACTGCCTGTGTTCTCAAGGATTTTGATGGATTCCTGTGTCACATTTAGCTCTTTGGTCCATTTTGAGTCTATTTTCATGTGTGGTGTAAGGAAATGGTCCAGTTTCAGTTTTCTGCATGTGGCTGTCCATTGACCTATTTTTAAGCTTACCAAATCTTTCCTTGTATGTGTCCAGTTTGCTGATGAACCCATCAAAGGTATTCTTCATTAATTTCTCTTGCAATATTTTTGATATCTAGTATTTACATTTAGTTCTTTCTTAATTTTTTCATCTCTGCTTACACTACCTATCTGTTCTTATGTGTTCTTGTATTTTCATTAAATACTTCAGCATATTAACCATAGGTATCGTAAATTTCCAGCCTGATAATTCTGACATCTCTTTCATAACTAAGTCTCAATCTGATGCTCATTCTGTTTTTTCAGATTGTCTTCTCACTTTTAGTATGTCTCATAAATTTTTTGTCAAAAGCCACACATGCTGTATCAGGTGAGAGGAACTGCAGTAGATAGACTATTAGTGGGTGGCCTTGAGTTAGGCTGTGTTTATTCCTTGCTGTAGCTATGGTATCAGAGGCTAAAATTCCCTCTAATAATCCTGTTCTTTTCTCTCATATTGTCTTTGGGTGCCCCCGGAAAGTCAAATAGAGTTGAAACTTTTAGTTTTATTGTTGCCATTACTTATGATACAGGAACCCTATAGATGTGGTATTAAGGTGTGCCAGGAGGTGTCCCCATGTCAAAAACTAGAAAAGACTAGGTTGTTGTATTTCCCTTCCTTGAGGCAGGTTAGACTTGATAAAACCACAGGCAGCTGGGCTCTGATAAAGTACATTCCCTTGAGAGCAGGTTTTGTTAAAGAACCCAGAGAATTCTGGGCATATTTCAAAACATACTTTTTCAGGTTTTTCAACATTTTTTCTGATGGGAAGATGAGCCTGACAATTTCTAAGCTCCTTACATGTTAGACCCCAAACCAGAAGTCCTTGCCAAGTTTTTAATAAATTGCTCTGTGACAGTGTATTCAGATGATATCTTGTCATTTCATTTGTCATGCCCACCACTAGTGTTTCAGCTATCAAGCTACTTGTCATTTTGAAAACCACTTCTATTTTCTTGTCTGTCTTTACATGTGTTATTTCCTTTACCTTAAAATATCTATTCTCTGGCCACAGCATTGGGATTAACTCCTAGTTTTCTTTCAAAATTCCTTTATTGTAATTCTCCATGGTACTGGGATTTTGGTCCATCTCCACTCCTCAACTTTTACTGGTTGTATATCTTCCCTAGTCTTGAACTAGCCTCTCCAAGGCACTTTCACAATAGGTTGCAATTGTCTTTTAACTTGTTTGTCTCCTGACCAGATTGTTTTTATAACACCAGTCCTTGTTGTTTGATCACTAATTGTT
Source organism: Mustela lutreola (assembly GCF_030435805.1). Taxonomy (NCBI): domain Eukaryota; kingdom Metazoa; phylum Chordata; class Mammalia; order Carnivora; family Mustelidae; genus Mustela; species Mustela lutreola. The sequence goes on along the minus strand of NC_081293.1, from coordinate 142,890,015 downwards.
AAATAAATGGGTGAATAACACATGAGACAAAAATGGACATTTTACTTTGTATTAAAAAAACAGAAAGTGTAATGATAGAACTTTTGAGCTTCATAGTCTGTAGATATTGTTTGCCAATTCCTTTATTTCAACAGTGGAGGATGGGTGAACAGGCTGTCAATATGAAGGAATATTAAAATATTTCTTAAAAAAACACTAAACTTAAAGTCAGATGATTTTGATTAAAAATCTAATTCTGCAACTTAATAGTGTCTTTGAACAAGCCATTTAACCTGTCTAAGCTTAAGCTTATCAATTAAAAGAAATTTAACAACTTGGGATTTTTACTTAATGGGATTGCCAACTTCATAGGTTAGTCAGGCTTAACAAGGACACTCTATAGGATGATGGTTCATCATCTACATTGTTTTTATCATATTAATTGGGATTTTGAAGTCCTGGATCATGAAGTTAATGAACAATCAGAAATAGAACTGGACATGCATCTTAATTCATTTGTAGTCCTGTAGGTTTGGTTGTAGCATACCTCTTCTTGGATCCCTATGGTTTCCATTGGGTCACAGCCTGTAGGCTGGTTGGTTTTCTCTGGCTATAATCAAGTCTCTTCCATTTCCCCCAGTGTACTATAAGTAATTAACTCTTTCTACTTATACAGTGACCAGAACAAAGTTAAAGAGTACTACGTTATAAACTTGCCTATACCCATTGCCCCACAGCCCCACTGATGTCCTTTCCTGGTAGTTAGAGACTTGTTTTGTTTTAAGGGGGAAATCTCATGGGGTTCTAGGCAGGAAGTTGTATCCTAGTGTGCTAGCCAGAGGCAGAGCTGCAGTGACCACAGGAACCACAGAAGGTCTGACCTGCAAATGTCCACAAAAAAGGTCTTTCCAGCTAATTCTGTGGCAGATTTGCACTGCTCTGATGGTGGTCTGAATTTCAGATTTAAGACTGAGATCTGCTTGATTTTTTTCCTTGGCATTTTTGATATGTGGTGTTTTGATTGCTTTTATTATTTAAAAAAAAAAAAAAGATAGTACACTTTAAGTGGACAAGATCTAGCCAAGAGACTTGCTGTCTAAACTGAAGAGTCAGGAAAGACAGTCAGAAGATTGCACTCTTTATAGACACCTTTGAAGCAATACCTAGCCACAGCAGAGGCCAGTCTTCTGAAGTTACAAACTCTGGGTTTGGCAACAGTTGGTAAAGATGCAAACAGGGCCACTTTTTCAGTGGGGAACAGAATAGAAAAGTTAGTCCTCTAAAATCTCACTTCATGAGATGATGATGGCTGGTCTTGCAAGACAGACAAGGTCACTCAGAATCGGCACCAAAATCCCTGTCGCCCAAGTGACTGAGGCTAGAAATATCTTGAAGTAATTTCAGAAAGTTATAGGGCAAAGTCAGAGGAAAACAGTTCATAGCTTTGATGAAAATGTTTAGTTTCAGGGAAGTTTACGGCTGCTTGCCTAAGAAGGTGCTGAAAGGAAAAGAGTGCAAGAATTGTAGGAACGGGAAAAAAAAAACCTGGAGGATTTGGAAATAATACACAAAGGAAATAGGAGGTCGGTTATAAAGAGAACCACTTAAAATTTCTGACTGAATCTGTGCTGAAGATGATAAACTTAGGTGTTATCTTTAGGGATGATTACCCTGATGGTGACAAGTTGGCATTACACAAAAAGTACGCCAAAAAACAAAAAGAAAAGGAAACCAAAAGTTTCAGAGGTCAATTCGAAGCTCATTGATGCTGTTAATTTACATGTTTCTTTTAAAAAGCTTAAAAAGGAGAAACAAAGAGTATTTTAAAAGTTCCCAAACAGAGCAGACATCTTTCTATGCAGTGAGAAAATGCACAGTTTGGAAGTGAGATTCAAAAGCTTCCTCTGAATCTCCAGACTGCCTGAGCTAAAACAAGATCGTGAAATGCGATTTTGCAGAAAATCACTGGGGAAGGGAATTTACTGCTGAGAAACAGAGGAAAGGCTTCACAAGGTAGATGAAGACCTTAGCTTTAGCCATCAAAACCTTGACTTCTAGAGAAAGATAGCCTAAATCCTAGAGCAACATTTGCATTTTCCATTTCCTTCAATCCAAGATGGATCAATTTCTGTAAAAAAAAAATAACTCTTTTGAGAAAGTTTGCAGGTTGTAATTTCAACCAAGAAAAAGCTCAATGATCCAAAGAAAGAAGAGGGTCGGGCACCTGGGTGGCTCAGTGGGTTAAGCCTCTGCCTTCAGCTCAGGTCATGATCCCAGGGTCCTGGGATCGAGCCCCACATAGGGCTCTCTGCTCTGTGGGGAGTCTGCTTCCTCCTCTCTCTCTCTCTGCCTCTCTGCCTACTTGTGATCTCTGTCAAATAAATAAATAAAATCTTAAAAAAAAAAAAAAGAAAGAAAGAAAGAAAGAAAGAAAGAAGGGGGTCACAACAGGCTGCTGGGAGTGGCCAGCAATTCCCTGTACCAGTGGATGAAGATTACTCCAAATGTGCTGTGAAAGAGAAGAGAAGCCTGCTTTTATTGGTCCTTCAGGATAATCACAAATCTTTACCACTGTTGCTCAAGCACATGATACTGGGCAAAGGGGTCTTACTGGAACTGGGAGGATCTGTTTACAGGAAAGTTACATGTGCTAATCTGTGTGTTATAGAAGTGCTGCTGAGCATAGCCTAGGGGACAATGCATATACATCTCTTAGATCACAGGGTGGCTCTTGGGGCTAAGAAAGCTTCCAGGAAGGCAACTTCCAAGGGCATTCTTAGGGCAGAGTGGTCATGCAGGCCTTGCCATTCCAAAGGCCTAGATTCTTCTCGAAACCTTCCTTTGCCTCAGCGGTCTCTGTGTTACATTTTAGCAAACCAGGTATTATGGATGATTTCAGACTCTACATTAACCCCAACAACAAGCAAAAATTTGCTGAATTAGAGTTTGAAATCCAACTTTTTCTAAGTGGCCCCTTTCTGCCTCCTGTTCCCCATGTCCCAAAGGCAGTGGTTCTGGAGAGTCAGGGCATCCCCTTTCTCATCAGATCACTGGAAGAGCAGGCAGGGTGCCATGGGAAGGCTGAAGGAGCCAGGGTGATGTGCAGGTTTGACTGAGGCTCGCAGCAGCCAGTTCCCAAATATCTACATACTCAGTAGGATCTCTGACTTGTTTTCTCTCCTTAAATTAATTCTGATGGATGCCTTTGAGTTTAATTTGTTACCTAAGTGATGCTGCACTTACTCTTTTGAAGTTTTATACAGTTATAAACTCCAAGATATGGTTTCCAGAATATAAATAGTTTTACCATCTTTTTTTTAATTTATAAATTTTTTTATTAAGATATAATGTATTATTAGCCCCAGGAGTACAGGTCTGTGAATCACCAGGTTGACACACTTAGTTTTACCATCATTTTTAAGAGTATGTTATTTTATCTTTTTGGTGCTATAGAATTAGGTCATATAATGATTGTATCTTAATTTATTTAATTAGTATGCTATTACTTAAACTGTCATTAAAGTTGGACCAGACTAGTTGGATATTTGAAAGATTAAAGATCATTTCCACATGCTATGAGGTGTTATCAAATCTGTAATAGTAACCTAACTTTTACCTCAATAAATGTTGATTGGCCTGGAAACGCTACAAGAAAACAAAATAGATCAAACACAATCCCAACCATGTCCTCAGTTCGTAGTATTTTTGTATAGGCCTCATTCCATAGATTAATTCTGGGAAGCTAACATTTGACAACCATTTATTTTTTTATTTTTTCTTTATAATTTTTGTTATACAAATTTTGTATTTTGTATATTGTATCATTTACTGTTAAAGTATTTCTAACAAATCCCTGTGTAGTTTTCTTGTAGGGCTAATGAGATAACCCCGGCTTTCTAATTATTTAAAATGTCACCTTTATCAGATACAAATTGCATCTGTTTTTTAGGTCTGTTAGCACTATTTCTTTAATAGTCCTCATGACAGCATCAAGAGAAGCAGCAGCACAGAAGATGGGCAGGGTCACTAGTTTTGCCCAAGCAACATGACTCTTCTCAGGCAACCTGGTGCCATACTTAATTCTCCCTGGGCAGATGGTCTTCTTCATTTTCATAGACTCCACAGAGTGCCTTCCCTGGCCCAGCTCCCCATGCCAGGGATGCACATTGACCAATAAATGTCCTTATAGGTACCCCAGGCTGCTGTGCCAGTCTTCAGGCTAGCTATAGTGACCAGAGAGCTACAGCCCAATGCTTGGTAAGCAGGACTCCAACACTGACTGGTTAAAGGCACTGTGTCATCGCTGCCTTTATGGTGGGAGCCTTGGAGATGACCTGCCAACAGAGTCTGGTCCTGACAGCACATCATGCTGGGATATAGTCAGTTAACAACAGTTCTTATCTTAGAGATGAGAGTGTTATAGGTTTGGAAGAGATGACAACACTTGAGAAGGATTACGTGTATGCTGGTATAAGTGCAGACCTCCAACAAGTGTCTCAGGTGGCCTGAACTCTATCTCAGAACAGTCAGTCAGTCAAGAGCAGGAAATTAAAGCTGACTAGGGATCCTAGGTTGTGGTTAGGCCATGCTATTTATTATGCCCACTCTTCTGTTTGCCTTCTGTTCATCCTATTGGTGCGGAAGGGGTTCTGTCCCAGGTAAGGGGGTGGCCAAATGCAGGACACCTGACGCAGGACAGGTGGGTGGTTTATTTAGTCACATGTACTCACAGCCTGTGGGAGGAGAACACCCCATGCCATATGGTACCACAGACAGTTCCTAGTCAGGCATGGAGGGAATAAGTAGGGGTTAGGAGAGGCACACTCTATAGTATACAGAAGATGGGCTGACTCCTTGCTCTGATGGATGATGTAATTGGCTTGTTGAGTAATTCCATGGCCAGTCAGAGAAGTAAAACAAGCCATTCAAAGATAAGCAGGAACTATAGTTGGTCCCCTTGGATAGGGTACCTTCTACATGCGGACAAAAGCAGGAGGAGAATTTGCAGTTAGGCCATTCAAGGCCCTTTTGAATTCACCAGTTATCAAGGCTCACATAATATTGACCTTTATTTTTAGGCCTTAAAACATTTATGGAGCCTGTCTGTTTTTGCTGAATGTATTTTGAAACTCTGTTTTGAGGTATAGTAACATATAGTAACATATATAGTAATACAGTAACATTATGTTGACTCTTCCTAGAGTATGGATTGTTTTATCATAACATGAGCAAATCATATATTTGATAGGGGTCTTGTATCCAGAATATATTAAAAACCCTTAACAACTCAACAAGAAAGACAAATAACCAAATTTAAAAAGGAATGAAGGATTTGAATAGACATTACTTTAAAAATTGGTCAGTAACACATGAAAATGTGCTCATCACCATTATTCATTAGGGAATTGTAAATCAAAGCCACAATTAGATATCATATCACACTCTAAAGTGACTATAATCAAAACATCATATAATAACAAATGTAGAGGATGTGGGGAAGGTGGAAGCCTCATACATTGTTAGTGAGGATATAAAATGGTGCAGCTGCTTTGGAAAACATTTTGGCAGTTACTCAAAAGGTTAAGCATAGAGTTATCGTATGACTCAGCAAGCCCTTGTAGGTACATACTCAAGAGAATTGGAAACATATGTCCAAACAAAAACTTATACATGAATGTTAATAGAAGCATTATTCATGTTAATCAAAAATCGGAGACAACTCACATATCTATCAGCTGACGAATGGTTAAATAAAAAGTGATATATCCATACAATAAATATTATTTGTCAAAAAAAAGAAGTGAAGTACTGATGCATGCTACAGCAACCATGAACCTTACAAACATTGCATCAAGCATAAGAAGTCAGTCATAAAAGACCATATATTTTATGATTTCATGTATATATAAAATCTAGAATAGACAAATCTATACAGTTGGAAATTAGATTAGTGGTTGTTTAGGTCTGGATGGTTGGGAATGAATGGGGGGTGACTACTAATGGGTATGTGGTTTCTGTTCAGGGTGATAAATATGTCCTAAAATTGATTGAAGTGATGACTATACCACTCTATGAATGTACTAAAATTGTTGAATTGTACACTTCAAAATAGGTGAATTGCGGAGTGTGTGTATTGTTTCCATAAGGCTAATTTTTTTAAAGATTTGCTTATTTATTTTAGAGAAAGAGAAAGAGCATGAGAGGTAGGGACAGAAAAAGAGGGAGAGAATCTCAAGCAGACTCTGCGCTCATGGAACCCAATGCAGGGCTCAGTCCCAGAACCCTGAGATCATGACCTAAGCCAAAACCAAGAGTCAGCAATTAACTGACTGTGCCAGGCAGGGACCCCAAGCTATTTTTTTTTTTAATACATGATACAAGGAAAACAGCAGACTTAAAGACTTCACTGGTGAATTCAAGAAATAATTTCTATCAAGTCAACTCAAGATAGAAAAGAACAGAGTACCTCCCAACTTACTTTATATGGCCAGCGTAATATTGATACTGGAACCTAGCAAAGACTTCAAGAGAAAAGAAATTTGTAAGCTAATATTTCTCACGAATATAAATGCCAAAATCCAAATAAATAAATGAATCCAACAATATATAAAAGGCATGATACATCAAAACCAAGTTGAATTTATTTTAGGAATAAAGCCATGTGTAACAGTAGAAAATTAATTAAAGTACTTTACATATTAGTAGGGTGAAATAGAGAAATTTTCATGTTCTATTAATAAATGTAGGTATAAATAATATATAAATAAAAGTACTTGATGAAATTCATCAGTGAAACATAATTTTTAAAAAATCTTTTTAAGCAAATAAGGAAAAAAATAACTTTCTTAGTCTGATTCAGCATACTCACAAATTTCTACAGTCTATATTATACATAGTAGTGAAATTTTGAAAACATTTCCCTCTAGATCTAAAAGAGTCCAATAATGTTCTTGCTTCCCCTTTCCATCAATCATTTCTAGAGGTCCTAATTCATTAAACAAATCCAGAAAATAAAATAATATATGTACAAATAGGAGATAAAAGAGGGGGAAAACTGTCATTATAATGTGGAAAATATGTGTTTGTGGAAAATCCAAAACACTCTACTTATATAATTAATTTGTTAATTTACCAAGATTGCTAGGCATAATTTATGAATACATGAAATCCTATTACACTTCCAAATAACAAGTAACAAAATCTTTTTAAGTAATAATATTTAAACTAATACCAAAATAGACAATATTTTGAAATAAACATGAAAAATATGTGTGAGAACTTTACAGTGGAAATCTACAAAATATTATAGAGATAAATAAGAGAAAGCCAAAATAGGTGGCAAGGGGTACTATACTTCTAGTTGAAAGACTTATAAAGGTGTGATTTCTCTCCTAATTCCTCATATTAATACAATCTGTATCAAAATCCTAGCAGGTTTACTTTAGGGAAATTAACAAATGTTTCTAAAATGGAAATGTAAAGTGAGACTGTTAGGACCAAGATCAGGTGAATTTTCAGTTGGTAGTCTCTTTATTTTTGTTGTTTTGGGGTCTCTTTCTCTTATGGCAGTACCTAACTTCCATAACCTCAGTGCTCTATTTTGGAATTTTCCACATCAGAAATTCTCCACATTTCATTGGAGAGCTATATTCCCCTCCTGAAGCCATGGTAAACCCTAGAGCCAGCAGCTCTTAGAGAAAGAAAGTAAGAGTTGTTTTGCCTCTCTTTGGCAGACCCTTAAGATAATTGTCTTCAGGCTCCTTCTGATGATGATTTCCAGATTCTGTTATGAAAAGTCACCTTTGAAGATAGTTCCCGCTTTTGAATGTCTTAGAATGACCACGTCCTCAGTTACCTTAAGTTTCACAGTTATTTTGGACCTGTTTAGTTCAGTAGTCAGTTCCATTCATTAACTCTTTAGTCCTCTTGTTTGCTAAGTCTCTGCAATCTTTTGAGGTCAGCACAGGTATTCTTTTATTAGTATTTATTTTGGGCATTTTAATAGGTTTTTCAAAAGGAGTAGAGAAAAATCTGAGTGTTCAATCACCCATATTTCATTACTATGCATGTGTTTCCCATTAGTTCTTTACTGCTCAAACTAATTTTGAGACAATAAGGGAATTATGACACTCAACTATTGACTGAAAGTCAATGGAAGAACAAAAGAAAGAGCAAAACAGCTTATGTCCTTCAAAAACTTTGCTAATGTTTTATGATTACTAAGTTTTTATAAACCTTGCGTTGAAATTTTTTTTTATATTTAATGGAATTAAATGTCTCATACTCCACAAAAAGATTATGATTGTGTACCTATAGATTTAATGTCTTGAATTTATTATTAATAAGCCAAATAGAAGGAGCATAGCCTGAAAATTATGAAGTGTATTTATGTATTTTTATGAATTGGTTTCTTTCTTTGCTGGTTGCAGAGCCTCCATAAAATTCAGTGCCTGAAGAATTTTAATACCAAATCATTGACTTTCCATTCATTTAATACTATTCCTCATTCCTATTTTCTTGGCTCTAAATAATCTTAACCATAATAGCATGTATTGTGTAGTTTGACATAAATGGAAAATTGACACATTGTTTGCAAAAAGAGAGCATTAGTCAGTTATAATAAAAATATTGCACTTGCTTACTACAGATTAAATGTAGTTTATTGTATATCCTAATTCAAACAACTTTTAATATTCTTCATTCCTTGTCTCTACTGTCACCACCTTCATTCAGCTCATTATCTCAATTGCTCAATTCTTAGCAAGGCCTCCCATCTATTCTACCGATATGCACTTTGCTCTTGTCCATTTTCCATGTAGGAGTCAGAGAAATTCTGATAATGTGCAAAATAAATCATGTCATTTTCCCACTTAAAATTATTCAATATCTGCACATTTCTTGTAACAAAAAAGATAAAATTCCATGGCGTCAAAGACAACAACCTGCAGAATCAAATCTCTTTCAAGCTTTCCACCCTGCTCACTCTCCCTGTTCCACTCACTGTCCTCCTTTTTAAAGATTTATTTATTTGAGAGAGAGACAGAGAGAGAGAAAGAGAGAGTGTACACGTGGTTGGGGCAGGACAGGGTGGAGGAAGGAGAGGGAGAGAGAATCCAAGCAGATTCCACACCAGTTGTGAAGCCCAACTTGGGGCTCTGTCTCACAACCTTGAGATACTGACAGGAGCCGAAATCAAGAATTGGATGCTTAACTGACTGTGCCTCCTCCCCATCCTTTTCTTGTATATAGCTCCTTCATGAAGATGAGTCTGACATATTCAGATTTTTTACATATGCTGTTAGCCCTGCTTGGAAAATACTTGGTCCTTTATTTGATAATCAGATTAGCCTTGTATTTATATTTTACCCTTTTATTCATTCAAGAAACTTCTACCTGTGGTGTACTGTGATACTGCAGATAAACTGGTGAGCAACATTAGACACAGATCTTTGTCCCCAGGATATCAGAGTCCAAATAGGAAAATAGACACGAAGAAAGTAACTTAACATGAATAATCTGACAGGAGTGAAAGCGCTTTGAAAGAAAAGCATGTTGCACTATGAGAGCATATAAGAGGATAATAAGGAGATTTCACCTAGTGATAGAGGTCAGAGAAGGTTTTCACCATGAAATGATGGTTAGCTGAGCTCTGAATGAGTAACAATTAACTGGGCAAAGTGGAACAGCATAAAGGCACTAGAGTAGGAGAGATCAAGCAATAGTAAAGAGGTGAGTTTTACTTTCCAGTTGCTATGAAGTGACCTGTGTCTTCCCAAAATGTATATGTGGAAGCCCTAATCCCCAGTGTGACTATATTTGGAGATGGAGCTTTTAAGAGACAGTTAAGGTTAAATGAGGTAACAGGGGTGGGTTCCTAATCTGATAGGTTTGGTGGCCATATAACAAGAGAGGGACTCTTGTCCCTGGACTCTTCTGTCCACGGGGAGAGGACATGAACAACAAGGATAGCTGTCTAAAAGCCAGGGAGGGAGCTCTCAGCGGAAACGAATCTGCCAGCACCTTGGTCTTGGGCTTCCCAGCTTCTGGGACTGTGAGAAATACATTTCTTTGTTGGCTAAGCCACCCAGTCTGTGATACTTTGTTACGACAGCCCAATCAGTCTGATCAACTGACGCAAGTCCTTGGGGACACCCCAGACCCCAAGAACCTGCCTCTGTAAACTGGTTTTACTACAACCTACTCTTCCCTTGATCTCCTCCTCTGTTTCTCAGTTCAGTTTCCTTTATGTGTTGCCTCCTTCCATGAACAAACATCTACCTCGTGGCTTGGGGAAAAGGGTGCTCATGTTTATTTCATGCAGGTTAACATCTGGAGCAAAATTTCCTCCCCCTGTATTCATTCAGATGTTCAGAGGATACTGATTGGCCCCACTGGGTTACGTTCCTGGGCATTATTATGGATATGCTTGGGTACCGTGCTCACTCTGTACACAGGGTCAGGATCCATTGCCAGAACAAGGCACATGGGAGAAAACCCTTTTGTGCAATCAGAAGCAATCACCATGACAGTCCAGCACTATTATCATGTGTTAACACCCTCTGCCACTTTTTGACTCTATCCTTTTCTCCCTTCCTTGAGAGTGCTTCACTTTGAAAGGTGGTTCAGTCTTTTTAAAATATTTTAGAAAAATGTCACGCTTAACAAAACTCAAAAAATACATTTACAGTGTGACTATTGTAAACATTTTGACTTAATTTCAAGTATGTTTCAAGTATGTTACAATATGAAATAATATTGCATGTTAGAATTCAAGAGCATTTTATACCTGCAAAACAGAAAATTGTAAGCCAGCTTTTCTAGCTTTCATAAGAGCCCAAATCTTTTTTTTTGCACTCACTCGTAAGATGAGAACTGATTGAAAATCATAATTTCATCTGTGACATCTCTCAACATCTGGCAAATTCCTCCCTAGAGAAAAAAGGAATTCAAAATATGAAAATACCATCCTCAAAAAAATCTAAAAGCTATGAAAATAAAAATGAAGAAAATAAACAGCTTATAGTAAAACTAGATGATTTTAGATGCATTGGAATATTAACCATCTTATTATAAAAGCTGCCCATCTGGTGTGCATGGGTGGTACAGTTGGTTAAGGGACTGACTTGGTTTTGGCTCTGGGCATGGTCTGAGGGTGGTGATCTCAGGGTCCTGAGATCCAGCCCTCACCTCGGGCTCTGCGCTCAGGACAGAGTCTGCCTAGGACTGGCTCTCCTTTTTCTTCTGCCCCTCCCCCTGCTCAAATGCTCTCTCTAAATAAAGAAAGAAGGAATAAACAATAACTAACTAAATAAATAAATCTTTTTTAAGAAAGGCTGCCAGTCTAGGTGGCTTATAATAAATTATGGAATAGAGAGAGTGATGTTTTGCTCTTTGGTTCAGGATCCCTAGGAATTATCCAAGGGTACAAAGAATATAAATTTATAATCCCAAATTGTCTATAGCAATGTTTATCTAAAACTTAAACTGTGTATGGCAACAACGCTTAGCATAAGGCGCTTAAGGTACATTGCTGAATGGAGCAAAGTTGCCTTTAGACATTGAGTTTATGTTCTACAAGATTTTTAACAACCATTTATATTCATAGTTATGTGAAAATTTCAGATATCTCACAATGAACAAGGGACCTGGGACGGTGGACCCATCAGACAGGCCTCCACAAACTGGCCCTCATCTTCAAGAAATCAGCTCCTTTTGCAGGCTAACCTTAACCACGTGGCGGAAGAAAACTGATTGAGTGTATACCAAGCGGGGCTCCATCTATCACAGGTAGAATTCAATTAACGTTGCAGACGCCAGTGTCTATTACAAAAGCACGCATTCGCCAGCCTACATTAAAATCTACAAAACCAGCCATGCAGGGACTAAGCTCCTGTGTACATTCTTCCTCTGTGGACCAAATCTAGGAAAACCAATATATAATCAGAAGATTGCTTTCAGAGCATAAAATTACAACATGGGGGTTAAAAGGAGATTTCAAATGTTTGCACTATCAGATTGAAAAAATCACCTAACATCAGCCTTCTGTGAAGTGCCTAGCTCCAAATTTTTGTGCAAATTATCTTGCTGCCTCTGATACACTTTAATATATATAATATTATATATAATATATATAATAAATATATAATAATATTTATGTAATAATATAAATACAGTATACTTTCAAGTATACTGTATATATTTATTATGTATGTATTGTTATGTATGTATTATATGAAAGCATACTTTATGTATACTTTAAAGTATACATACAGATAAAGAGAAACTTGCTTGTTCCTCCATGTCTGACTCTAAAAAGAGCTTTTGTCTAATTAGGAACATTGCGTCTTAGTCTTCCCATTGCCCTTCCCTCAGATGGGATGAGAAAGTGAAAAAGATAGAGAAAATATGCGCTTGTCTCTGATTTACTTAATTCCATAACCTTTTATTTCTAATTGATCTGCCTTAGCAAATATAACATAGGAGATTCAAGATTTCAGTCTGGAACTCACTCTTGCTTCTCTAAATATCCAGGTCATATTTTCTAATATTTCATTGACATTTCGTTTTGTTTTGTTTTGTTTTGTTTCTAAATGGTCTGTGACACTGTCTGTATTTCTCAGAAAGTGAATTTTATACAGTCTTAATAATAGTCCTCACTTTTATTCCACCTACCACAAGTTTATTAATTCAGAAAACTCTCAACAGCCTACTCACTGTCAACTCTACTTTAAAACTGTTTTTACATGTTCCTGGTTCATTCTTTATAAATGAGTTTATTATCTTCTCTACTAATCTCTGCAATTGCTTTGTCGTATGGCTTGGTGAAAAGTTGGAGTCTGGTTTATATACATAACACAACAAATGTTTCCCATAAAAGACAATAGCATTTGTACAAAAGGTGGTACTTTCAATAAACTGCAGCATTGGAAAAAGCATTTGTAATATAGAATTACATATGGATAATTCATATTCAACAAAATCAATGATGTGTTTGTCCTCAATGGATCACTCTGAAAATGGCTTCTGATTCACAATACAACCCAGGATTCTTAAATTAACATTAGAAGGTACACTGCTCTTCATTGCCCAAAGTCTTCATAGCATGACCCAGAAGGTAAACCTGAAATGACTTTTGATTAATAACACATTATGAACTCACCCAGGACATAGCGATTTACTAGTGAAATTACTGTTGCTGCTAGAATATTTATTTTATTTTATTTTTAATTCATTTGTTCAGTTAGTTGGTTATTTAGCTACTTATGGAAGACATTGAAATGCACCAGTAAGTTCCCCTTTTAAGCAAGGACTGTCTAGCTGCGAGCTGTTACAGTAGTGGGGGCATAGAGAGGCTAGGTAATAAATGGATCCTGCCAAAGTTGGGCATACGAATGGTGCACTGGATCCATAAACCTAATTAGTGGCCATTTCCACCACTTTGGAATGTATAATTTCTGTATGCATATGTGACAGTTGAAGTAACTACCACTAAATTATGTCTTTAGCCTATGGGGTGTCATAGTAGGGAAAGACAAGTAGAAGTCTGTGAATTATCCCTACAGCCATTATTTCTAGGAAGATAATAGCAGAGATAAAAGCTCTGCAGTGATGGTGGTCCCTATTGTGTGTCCACTGTATTAGTAAACATGGCTCCCGCAGAAACTGAGTGGATTCTGAAGTATGAATAGACTACCAAAGTTCCTCCAAGTAATCAAGTTGCATCTGCCATGCTGATGCGGTCTCATTGCTAGAGGCCTCAGGTACATGGTTATGTCGCCTCTAATTTGGTGAATGAATTATCTTCTATCCCAATGAATTATCTTCCTTCAGGAAGGAAAATGAGTTTATAGTCACATGGAATAATCAAATGCAGCCACTGAGGAGAATGTGTTACCAGTGGCTCAGGACTCTAGGAACAAAGGTTTCTTCTACTTCCATGTAAGCAACCAAGGCGACTGAGATGACAGCTGGGAGTTAAATGGAATTTAGATTCAAAAGTGAAAAAAAAGAGGAGACAAATACCAGTTGTGTGGAAAACTGTGAGAGCAACTATATTTTGTCCACATTAACATCATTCCTTTAAGTGGCCTGACACTAAGGCACACCCACTTAAATTCTGGGGAAGGGATCCCCAGATGTGTTTGGACAGGTGTGCTCACATAGTACAAGGAGTGGACGGTGACAGATGTGGGCGTGCTGCTTGACTTTCTTCAAGGAAGGACTTGGCCGGCTGTAAGGACTGTGGTAAGCTGGCAGCCTCAGCTAACTCCTTTAGGTCAGCCTCCATGTTGGGGCTGATATCACACTCTTCTGGTGGCCCAGTCACCAACTGAGAAGCACTGTGATACCAAGGCCCAGTCACTTCCATCCAAAGCTTGACTTCTCTAAGGGTGAATCTGTCCTCCATGGAGGGCTTTTGGAATTTGCTGATTGTGTGTTATGGTCTGAAGGCTTCCCTTTTCCATTCCTGCTTCCACCTGTTACCTTTCATTGGTCCTACTCTCCAGTTTGCACTCCTAACTGTCTCTGGATATGCTTCACAGAGAGCCCAATGCTAATAGTTTGCTTGCTTGTTTGTTTGTTTGTTTTCTTTTAAAGTACCCCAAATGGCTGAGAAGGAAAATCAAAATTTGGTGTTTTTCTGAATTTAGGTTGGTTTCACATCTAGAACCTAAAAAAAAGGCTACGTAAATATCAAAATTAATTACACTTAGAATTTCTACTTGAAACATTTTTTTTAAAGATTTTGAGAGAAAGAGGGCGTGAGGGGAAAGGGAGAGAGAGAGAGAGAATCTGAAGCAGACTCCCAGCGGAAGGCAGAGCCCAAGGTGGGGCTTGACCTCATGACCCTGAGATCATGACCTGAGCCAAAATCAAGAGTCGAACATTTAAACTGAGCCACCCAGGTGCCCTTCTATTAGAAACTTTTAAAACTTTACGTATTTAGAGGAATCCCATTCTGGCTAGGATGTAGTAAATAATGTCAGACTCACCTTTCTGCACTGAACAATTAAAAATGTAGATAAAGTGTGCCTATGTGGCCCAGTTGATTAAGCAATCAGCTCTTTGTTTTGGCTGGGATTGTGATCTCAGGGTCATGAGATCAAGCCCCACATCAAGCCCCATACTGGGCTCTGACCTTAGCAGGAGTCTGCTTTTTTCCCTCTTACTCTGCCCCTCCTGACTGTGCTCCCTCTCTTTCTCTCTGAAATAAATAAATAAATCTTTTTTTTTTTTTAAATGTAGGTAAAAATATATGAAAAAAAAAGGGACTTTGAATATTAGACAACAGAGCAGGAATATTTCGTATAGAGGAGAAATAAATATTGTATGCTTCATAATCACTGTGGTTCCTGCCTGGAGACCCTCCTGAATGATCAAACATGGAAGGTGTACTGGTTTCAATAGTGTCCTTCCAAAATTCATATTCATCTGCAACTTCACCATGTCACCTTATTGGGAAATAGGTTTTTTGCAGACGCAGTTAGTTAAGATGAAGCCATACTGCATAAGAATAGGTACTAGATCTAATATATGCAAATAGTATTATTCCATCTATATAAAGTTTGAGAACTGACAGAAATACAGTTGTTTTGGGATAATAGGGATGTAGGGAGTAGGGGGAAGATGGGTAGAGATTTCTGGGAAGAGAAATGAGGAATTGTTCTGGGTGATAAAGTTTTTCTGTATCTTGAGAGTGGTATGGGCTACCTAAAGCTGGTGTGTGCATTTGTTAAATGTCACCTAACACTATAATCTACCATACTTTCCACTCTGTATAAATTATATCTCATTTTCTAAAATTTATTTTAAAACTTATATGTAATATATTATTCAGTTTATTAAAACAACAGAGTTTTAAAGACAGCCAAAGTAGTGGAAAACAGCTTTTCATGAAAGTGGGGCTTGCCTAAGTCCTAAAATATCAGTAACACTTAATTTTATCCAGCCAAATCTATCTTTTAACAGACTGACATCATTCCCAATTTTTGTATGTGTATGCATGCCAAAAATAAACAAATAAATAAATAAACCCAGTCACCAGGGACTATTTACAATACAATTTCCTTAAATCTAAAGAGTTCTTTAAAATTTGTGATATTTTCAGGAACCTAAAAATCTACACATATGCAAAGGTCTTTTCATATACCAAGTTCTTTTGTAGAGCCAAAGATTGGTATCTTGATATTTGATGATTTGTTGATACTATTTTTTACAGTTACTCTTGCAAGTATCTTTAAAATCTCCAGATTATTGGCTGCAAGAACAGGAATACATGTAAAAATATTCCAAGATAAGTTATGATAAACTTAAAAATAATTCCCTTTTCATCTTGGTAAATGATAGGTTTTACCATGCTCTGAGTAGAAGGTACCCTCTAACCTCTTCATTCTCTCTGGCCCTAACTCTACTTCCATCTTTCTCACAATAGGATTAAGTTATGATTTATTCTACTAAATGCTTTGCTCTCTTTCCTCCTATGAATTGTTTTTTTTTCCATATTTTTTTTTAATTTTTAAATTTTTTATAAACATATAATGTATTATTATCCCCAGGGGTACAGGTCTGTGAATCACCAACCTATGAATTGTTTTTTAGTTAGTTCATTTTTCCAATAAACTTTAGATGACACCTAATGCTTTAAAAAAAAATTATTTGAGAGAGAGGGTGTGCACAGGTGTTGAGAGAGAGGTAGAGGGAGAGAATCCTCAAGCTGACTGCCTCGTGAGTGTAGAGGCTGGCCAGGACCTGCATTTCATGACCCATGAGATCACAATTTGAGCAGGAACCAAGGGCCAGATGCTTAAACAATTGAGCCACCCAGGCACCTTGCCCCTAGTGCTTTATATCTAAAACTGCTTGTGTAATACCAAAAAGTAAGTTCTATTCTTTGAATATCTGGTCATCAGTAAAGGCTAATACAGTTTTTTAAAAAATCCTTTTAAATTAATTTTAAATCAATCAATGATCTTTTTTTAAAAGGCAGTCAGAATAATTTACTAAATTGCTAACTATAAATAGAATTTTGAATGAATTTTAAAAACTTCTTCTATTTTTAAACTATCTTATAATGGACTTATATATTTTTTTTTTTTAAAGATTTTATTTATTTATTTGACAGACAGAAATCACAAGTAGGCAGAGAGGCAGGCAGAGCAAGGGGAGGAAGCAGGCTCCCCGCTGAGCAGAGAGCCTGATGTGGGGCTTGATCTCAGAACCCTGAGATCATGACCTGAGCCGAAGGCAGAGGCTTAACCCCCTGAGCCACCCAGGTGCCCCTAATGGACTTATATTTTTGCACTTGGTTTTTTGTTGACTTTTTTCTTAGCTTGTTAAATTTTGTGTAATGTACTTGTATATAGTGTAGAATTTAATAACTTCTATTTTTTAATTTTTTTTTTAAGATTTATATATTTGAGAGTTCCAGAGAGAGAGAGCATGCAGGTAGGAGCAGAGGGAGAGGGATTGGCAGGCTCTGTGCTGGGTGAAGAGCCCCACACTGGTCTCTATCCCAGGGCCCAGAAATCATGACCTGAGCCAGAACCAAGAATTGGATGCTTAACTGACTGAGCCGCCCAAGTGCCCCTAATACTTAAATTTTAAATTCAATCATACACAGAAAGCAAAATGAACAGGAATACATGTAAAAATATTCCAAGATAAGTTATGATAAACTTAAAAATAATTCCCTTTTCATCTTGGTAAATGATAGGTCTTACCATGTCTTTTGATAGGCAATGAGTTTTATCATTTATTGGTTACATTGTTTTAACGAAAGAGAAAACTCAGTCCTTAGCTATTACTGTCAGAAATGGATGAGAAAATTTAAGATATAGAAAACTTTAAAAAAAGAAGAAAAACCTTTAATATGCAGATTGACAAGGGATGATATAAGGAAAGGAAGGAGAAGATAAAAAAATTCATGGTATTTGGTCTTGATCATCCTCTTAAAGCAAAATTTGAGAAGGGAAAATGAGGTCTATTGGGCTTTCTGCATATATTTATCTATTAGTTTTACCTATCAGTTCTAAAATACTCCAGTGTAGTCTCATTGTATATTTTCAAACTATCCTTGAATCATCAAACTCAATCTCCTTTTCAATTTTCTTTTCTTCTCAATTTTTCATAATACCCCTCTCATATTTTGTGTTTAGGCCTCACATTTGACATTCTCATCTCATTTATTCTGATCACTATGGGTTTCCCTGTAAGACTTCCTTTAGTTCCCACGACAACACATGCAAGTCCGTCCACTAAATTAGCAAAGAATTACTGAAATATGTAGACATGTAAATCTTTTTTAATTTTCAACTCTGGATATTCTGTTTCTCCTCAGCATGTATCACAGGATATAAAATACCCTGTACGATTTTATTTCTTTTGCATTATAATTATGTATGTTGTTAGGTTTTCTTGACTTTGTCAGTCATAGGTAAATATACTAAAGGGGTAAACTCCTTCCCTGTTGTGTAGACAATAACTCTCTGGTACTTAGCAGATTTTTTTTAATGAAGATGTTATTCTGGATGGCATACACATATAATATAAGTCTCTCAATGAGACTTATATTCCAATATTATTTAGGAATGTGCAATCATTGGAATGAGAATGGACAGTTAACAAGACATTTTGAAAAATACTGCTGAATGATTCATTTCAGAATTCATTGCTGTGGATTGATCAACCATTAAAAAGACTTGTAATAGAAACTTAAAAAAGTATAATACATTAAAAAAAAAAAAACAGAATTAGAGAGACCTTCAAAAGTATTTTGAAATTCCAACTAAAAAAAAGTATAATGCATATTTTTTAAAAAGCAGGATTAGAGAAACCTTTGAAAGTATCTTGAAATTCCATCTGTTTTTTCTTTGTTTCCTGAGAGTCGTTTGACAATGGGAGATTTAACCTAGACTTCAAAACAGTGATAAATACTACCACATCAGCAATTACATTAAAATGTATAAATGTATTGAAATAACATGCCATATATCTTAAACTTACACGGTGTTTTATGTCATGTTTATTAAATGAAATATTTTTAAACTGTTTTAAAAATTCTGAAGCCATTACTCATGAGAGAGAAGTAAAGGAAAAATAACTCCTAGTGAGTAATGAGAATAAAAAATAAGGAAACATTTTGTAATTTAACAGTTAATCTTTCAAGAATTTGCAATTATTCAAATATCACTTATGACTACTTTCTTATTTTAAGTAGTCATATGGCTACTTCATTTAAAAGTTTAAAAAAACAAGGGGCACCTGGGTGGCTCAGTGGGTTAAAGCCTCTGCCTTCAGCTCAGGTCATGATCTCAGGGTCCTGGGATCGAGCCCTACGCAGGGCTGTCTGCTCGGCAGGAGCCTGCTTCCTCCTCTCTCTCTCTGCCTGCCTCTCTGCCTACTTGTGATTTCTCTCTCTCTGTCAAATAAATAAAATCTTTAAAAAAATAAAAAAATAAATAAAAGTTAAAAAAAAAAAAGAGTTGTCCAAAGAGGATCAATTTCCTAAACACATCGCTTTTAGAATTATTACAATTATCCTTTTACAAGCTTTTTTGTACTTTAATGCTCAGACTGAATATTGCCTCACTTAGTTATTGTAGCATTACTCAGTTCTTCCAAATATTCTGGTACTAAAGGCAAATTTAATAATGATGTTTGGAGTATAGTTTTTCTCTTCTATGTTTTTCTATTTCATGTCATACAGTCATCCACTTTTGTTCATAATTCCCAAATTATCAGTCTCCTCCATGTTCTTCCTCCCGAGTTCCTCTTTTCTTTCTCCCTTATTTCTTATTATTCTGCACACACTCCCAGCCTCTACACTCCCAGCCTCTACTTAGACTCTCTGCTCACTTAAAGATGATTCAGATTTTTAGGTTGGCAATTACATTCTGCTGGTTAATATACTATAGTGCGCTTTTTTTTTTTTTTTTTTTTTTAATTCAAGTCCTCTAGATCTGTGAAAGTTGCCTGAAAGTTCAACATGGAATCACAAGCACATTGGAAGTTTGTGGTAAAAAACAAAACAACTCATGATCTTAGGCATATAATAGCTCCATATCGGGAAAATTTTCAGGACTAGTTATTAACTTTTGCCATCACACCACAGACTTGGTTAATACCTTCTGTTGTAGCTAAATATCTTCTAAGTCATGAGTCCCGTGTGCCTTCAATCCATTGATCCATCAGTGAGAACGTCACTATCTCATGAAGAATTGTTCTATTAATTTCTGGTCTTCTTTCTTAGAGAAGCAGAGTCTCAGAGGTGTGTATCATATCTTCATCTTCATGTTCATCTACTCTTTCTACCCAATAACATATACTAAGTTGGCAGGGAGAGGAATAGGGACAGAGAGGGTTTCTCCTCAATGCTAGAAAAAATTTAATTACAGCTAAATTAGGTATAGATTTAGTTCAGTGTCTGTTTCCCCCTGGACTTAAAACTCCTAATAAGAAAACAAACTAGGAGATGTGATGTATCACCATGACGATCAGAGCTCTGTGCTCATATTAGCCTTTCAAAATAATTTTTGATGTTGATAAAAGAAGAACATGTACATCGATGCCTTTTGTACCTCGTATTTGAACAAGAACAAAGATATCTTCTTTTAAAAAGTAAACCCAAGTTTTGCATCTGGAGATTAGATTTTGTTATTTTAAATACTTCCAAAGAATAATTCAAAAACATATAGTTAATTTTTTGGAAATTCTTTCACTTGTATATAAGATATAATAATAGATCCTTTTCATTTGGCGAAGGGGAAAGGGCATGATGTATAAAAGATGAGGGAGAGAAGAAAGAAATACAGATAATATTGGAACAAGTGATTTTTTTTTTTCTTTCAAATTAGCAAGCAGCAAACAAAGGAGCCGGTCAGGGTGTTCTGCCCTTGGCAGCTCAGTGGATATCAGAGAAAACAATTTTAATTGTTTATAGATTCTCAAGACAATCTTTGGCGTAGATAGCATCTAACAAGTATCCCTGTCTAATGACTATGAAAGTCCTTTGTTAACACTTCCTTCTTAGGTCTGCATATGCCTCTCTTACCAGAATTTCCCAAACTAGAGCTGAGCATCTGATGACATAGCTAGAAGTCTTTAATGAAAAGTTATACTACCTTTATAAATAGCATAAGCTCTCATTTATTTATTCTTTGACTATATTTTATAAAATTAAGATGAGCTTTCCACTTCTATCAGTATACAGATAAGGTGCTACTATGAATTCATTTCATTTCATTTCAGACTCCTGATTGCAAAACCAAACATCTGAATACAATCACCACCAGTAAAAATCTGCTCCTTTTATTGTCTTTTCCATGTACAGTTTATTTTATTTTTGTTGTTGCTGTCTCTGAAAAGAAGCTTCAAGAAATGTTACATTTCTGAACTAATGGCCGTATTTACTCTATAGCAAGGAGGTCAGTATAGCTGGACCTTATCTTAAGTAGAAGAACAGCAGACATAGTAGCAGGTAAAACCTCATAGCCTGTAGAGGCCCTGCTCATGGAGGACTTTTAGGCATTTTTTTCTAGAAGATTCTACTGAACAGCTTTAATAGGATTCAGTAGGATTGCATCTGAACCTGTTGTGGAAATATCCTAAAGAATTAGATCAACTGCATTCAGTCAGATTTATTTTGGCCATCTAGATTTGGGGTAAATAGAGTCCTAAAATATTGAAAGGATGCTCATTCTCACATATAGTTAAATACATTCAATTAAAGTAACACGGAGATATTTTTCTCTACCTCAGCAAAAGCACAAATTTTTATAGTAGATAGAGTGGTAAGGGCATGGGAAAGCAGGAATTTTCATATATACTGTATGAATGTGGGAGAATAATTTGGTAGTACTATGAGGGATGTGATATGGAAGTATTTGTAAAATTTAGAAATTAATATCTAGCTTTTAACCAGAAATTATACTGCTCACAATTTAGCCCATAGGTAGAGTCTCAGATATGTTTTAGATACATAATAGGTTTTATTTTGCAATAACAAAACATAATAGGTTTTATTTTGCAATAACAAAACACTGAATGTGACGTAATTGCCCATTGGTCATAGGTTAAATAAATTATTCATGTAGTCTGTGTACATCCATTTAAATATTACTATGCAGTAACTTTTTTAAAAGTACATCAAAAGACAAATAAAAGTACATCATTTATGTCTAAGGTATATGCTTTTTTAAAAAAAGATTTTATTTATTTGAGGGCGAGAGAGAGCATGCACAAGCGGAGCTGGGGGGTAGAAGGAGAGGGGAAAGCACTCCCCACTGAGCAGGGAGCACTAGGCGGGGCTCAGTCCCAGGACCCTGGGGTTAATGACCTGAGCCAAAGGCAGACACTTAACTGACTGAGCCACCCAGGTGTCCCACTAAGATGTATTCATAAATAAAAAGTGAGGAAAAATGTTTATAGTGTATTCTTTTATTATAAAAATGATTTTACATATGTATTGATACATATCTCTGTATATATAGTTTTATATACATAGAAGATTTCTTGAAGAGTACACAAATGGTTAACAGACACAGCCTTTGTGAGGAGTATTTCTTACCTCAGCAGGAGAGATCATTATGTTTGATGTCTTTTGCAGTGCTGGAATTTTTTTTTTAATGTGTGTATATAATATATTTAATTAATTTAAATAAACATGCAAAATTTGACCCTTCCAGAGAGGTAATAAGACCTACTATGGACCACATTAATCTATAAATGCCCATCTGTTAACTTTTTAATTGTTTTAATTCTAATTTATTCTGAAATATCTAATGTCTAACATATGTGGTCAATTAATAATTGTGGTTAATAATAATGTCCACCTGAATAATTGCTTTTTTCATTATCTCAGGTTCTATTTTGTATTCAAAATAAGCATTGTGTTCTTCTTGTATATTTAATAGAGACTGGAGCATTGGAACACCAATGACTTCCCAGTTGCTAATTAAATGATTGCTTTGCAACTTTGTTCAATTTGATCTCCTTCAAGCATTGTGTTGCATTGGCCACCACCTACTGGTAGAGGCTGCATTCCTCCTTGACTTTGAGATGACTACCCTGTCTGGGATTTTTTTCTCTCCTGACTCCTTTTTTCTGCTAAACTCCTTAACTGGCAGCCTTTTATCTTATGTGCCCTCTTTAAGGATTAGTTCTCCCCAGGGTTCTGTCACTCCAAGTCTGGCATTCTTAACTTGGGATTTACAGACCTCAAAGTTATTCTTGGAATTCAGAGGGAATCTTGACACTTGAATAAGAAAAAAGAATTATAATTATATTTTTATATATCTTTAACTTAAATTTGGAATGTGAGCCCAAACCACAATGTCAGTAGCAGTACCTATATCCCTGTGACTAATAGAAATTGAGTATTTTAGGGCGCCTGGGTGGCTCAGTGGGTTAAGCCGCTGCCTTCGGCTCAGGTCATGATCTCAGGGTCCTGGGATCGAGTCCCGCATCGGGCTCCCTGCTGAGCAGAGAGCCCGCTTCCCTCTCTCTCTCTCTCTCTCTCTGCCTGCCTCTCCATCTACTTGTGATTTCTCTCTGTCAAATAAATAAAAAAAAAAAAAAAAAAAAAAAAAAAAAGAAATTGAGTATTTTATATCACATGACAGGTAGATGCACAATATACCATTTATACCCACCACTAGTTTGAAATTACAGTAGCTATTGGGTTTTCCACTAGCGCTTGTTAATTAACAAGCAAGTGTGACCATAACACAAATGTGCTTTATATTATGATAACTAATTTAATAAATGGTTTTCCTTATGGCCCTATGTATTTCATTCTACACATTCAAATGACTTACCAAAGAAGGCTTTCATAGACTTGTTTACCAGTCTATCAAAGGGGAAAATAACATAGAAAAGGTTAAGAAAGGTAAGTCTTCCTTTGGGCAAGCACATCACTTTTAAGACTTCAGTAATCATCAAGATACAAATTATCCTCAAATCGTGTCTTCAAAAAAGACTTCTCTACTGAACTAGAACATTCAGTTAGAGTCAATTCGTCCCAGTCAGGACTCACTCTTCCCCTTCCCTATTCCTACCTTCCAACCTGAGTCTATCTGTATCCCATGAATTTATTCATATTGTCTGTATTTATGTGGTCCCTCAAACCAAATCATGTAGTCATTCTTTATTCCTCTAGCTTAACCAAAAGGAAAAAAAAAATCCATCTGCCAATTTTTGTGCCAGAAGCTATTTGGGATTTGAATCTCAATTTGGTTTTCTTTTCACAGTAATCCTACACACAAAGAAAGTTACTAATCCCTTGGTAGGCTGGAAAACACTCAAATAAAGAAATTAGATATTATTAGATGAGCAAATGAAAAGTCAAGTGCAGGTTTGTCTGATTGAAAAGACCACACTCTATCACATCACAAGTCAGTAGAATCCTTTATTGCTTTTCTCAATTTACTAGACACTCAAGGAAGTGAGAGCCATGCTTTTCCCATTATTTCCTTCCTTCCTTCTTTCATTCTTTCCTTCTTCAAACATCTATTGATTCTCTACTATACTTTAGAGGGCCTCAGTTCTGTATTGGGAAAAAACTTAAAGTTGAATGAGACATGATACCTACTCTCAAGCACCTTATAGCTGAGGTTTTTTTGCAATTTAAATATCTTCCACAAAGTGATTTGCAAAAATTGGAAAAACATTGCTTGAACAATTGGATAGTATAATGACTAATAATACCAATTATTGTTAATGCCAACTGAAATAGTAAGCATAGCTTTGAAGCACCAGTTAGAGAATTTATTCTGATATCTTGAATTTGATACCCAACCATGTTCTTGTTTGTGAATGTATTCCATCCAAAGTTTCCAGCACTGTCATTGGTAATAAATTTGCTTACAAATGTGTAGACTACCATGACAGAGACCATATATTATTGTCAGTGATAAAGTCTGAATTCCCACAGTTTTCTCACTGTGACTGAAACAAACAAAACTACCATACATTAGCAGGTCCTTGAGAATTTCTGCTATAACTCTTAAGTCTGTATTTAAATATTTGAATAGTGTTTTCAAAATGAACTTCTTATTTTCTAAAAACAATGAATGCTTATTATTTTTTAAAGATACATGAAATCCAGGGGCGTCTGGGTGGCTCAGTTGGTCAAGCATCCAACTCTTGGTTTCAGCTCAGGTAATGATCTCAGGGTCCTGATCCAAGCTCTGTGGCAGGCTCTGTGCTCAGTGTGGGGTCCACTTCAGTTGTTCTCTCCCTCTGCCCCTCCCTCACCCTCTCTAAAATAAATAAATAAATCCTTAAAAAAGAATACGTGAAATCCAAAGGAAAAAAGTTAAAAGTTTACTTAATAACTTATATATAAGTAAATACTGTTAAAAATCAGATTAAGCCCATTCCAGGCATTTCCATTGTATGTGTTAATAGAAGACTACATGGATGGGAAACTAGAGCTATATAAATAGAATTTAAGTAAAAATTGTTTTATACATGCCATTTTATGACAAAGTATAAACCAATTTTAAATGTGAAATGGATTTTTCCTCTCGGTGAAGTTTAATTTCTTATCTTTTTCAGACAAAAATTGGAAACCTAGTTCTCAGTTTAAAAAGGTTTTAAATTTCTCAGTTGAGTGAAGAAAATCTGTTGTAATTATTTGACGCATTCGACATTATTTATGAGCCATCCACTAACACCAATTAAAGAAGAAAACATTAGAATAGGGTTGTCCCTCAGATATTGGAAGGAAGGAAAATTTTGTCCTTTGAAAGAAATGTAAGAACTTTTCCATTTCAATAACTACATTTAGACCCTCTCCAGAGTCACTTTTGCTTTGAGCCTGGCCTTGCCAGTGGGTCTTTCTCATTCTGTCTCCTACTGTGTTTATTCTTTGACAATGGGGGTATCATCATTCTTTTCCATCTCTTTTCTCTTTGTGAAACCAGATGATAACCACTTGACAAGGGTCTGTTCACCGCTCCCCCCCCACACCTCTGCAAAGCTTGACTTCCTGTTCATAGCCATAATAATCGCCTTTTGGTTAAGATTGTATTTCTATCCAGAGACTGAAAATTCATACAGGAAGAAATTAATGCGTCTATATATCCATATACATTATTTTCACAAACTGTACATCCACCCAATAGCAAAAAGAGACAGTTGTTGAGCATAAGAAGTTCTGTAAAGGGGCACCTGGGTGGCTCAGTGGGTTAAGCCTCTGTCTCCAGCTCAGGTCATGATCCCAGGGTCCCGGGATGGAGCCCCACATCAGGCTCTCTGCTCAGTGGGGAGCCTGCTTCCCCTCCCCTTCACCCCACGCCCCCGCCTGCTTCTCTGCCTACTTGTGATCTCTTTTTAAAAAAAAGAAGAAGAAGAAGAAGATGTTCTGTAAATGTTTAATGTGCTTTTGTGTTATTTCATTAGAGTTTACTAGTCTCACAAAAATCTTCAGAAGGAGATAAGATGTATTGCTCCCTTTTAAAAGATGGAGAAGTTTAAAGGATGGCAGTTTAATGATTTACCAGAAGTTGTAGAGTAGATGATAACACAATCAGAGCTAGGACCCAGGTGTCCTGGTTTCTAAAGCAGGGCATTCTCCATTACATCAAGACATATACTTTGATAACTATTTACCAGAGCAGATGCAAGTGGTAGGAAATTCATAATAAGAAAGTACAGGGAGGAAAAAAAGAAAAAGAAAGTACAGGGAGAAAACTGCTTGTTCCATTTTAGTATATAAGAACTATTGATGCTATCACAAATTTATTTAAACTCCAGCAGATTACAGTTAATTTGATTTGGGAAAAACATTTTACTTGATTTATTTTAATTCATTGTAGTCATTTCCTTTGGGAAATCTCATTAATTGAACCAAAAATAGAAGAATAAGTTGTTCCATGCCATTTTGAACATTTGTAAGTAGGTGCAAATTTTTTTTCGTAGTTGAATCTTAATGAAACCAAATATTATTATGCCTGCTAGAAAAAGAATTTTGGGTAGACAAATTATCTTTATTTTGATTGACTACATTTTTATTTAAGGTTATAGTTCTGTTCCTGAGCTAAGACACTAACTTTAGACACCTACAATTAGGTCAAAAAGCTGAACAGGTTAAGTATCCATTACCTGACAAATCATATAGATCCTTAATCAGGAATCCCAATAATTAAAGATTCATCACTCCAGCATATAAACATAGACCTAGAAAAATTGTTAATGTAGGGAAATGATTTTAATGGAACTCCCATCTCCATTTTCTTGGCTTCTTTGCCTAGTTATTCTTAGATGCCAGGATCTCTGCATTTGTGGTTTGGCTACCCTTCAAAATCCATTGAGGCTAAGTTATCATCCTCAAGTGTGATGATGATTTATCTGAAAATAGGATCCATTGATTAACAGAATTCATTTTCCTCTTCAGTTCTGTTTGTTGTGAATGCTGTTTTGAATCTATATATAAGATTAGAGTTGTTCCTCATGGCTGCTTAGCCATTGGTACTGCCATACCTTGTTTGAAACAGACTGCCAGATGAAATCCAGACTTAGATTTCCTAGTTTACTAAACTCAAAGGATTATCTTTGCACCATGGTTTTGTTTCAGGTTTATAATCCTTATGAAACTATAGACCATTCGCTGTTGCAGCTGAAGGACAAATACTGAGTTTTATATCTGAATCCAGAGGGCTGAAATGTCAAAGCATGGCCTTGGCAACAAGGGTCTTTGCATAATGGGGTGAGAATGCTTCAGCAGATCGAGCCCTAAATCTTTGGGGAGGTTTTTTCACTGCAGAGATATCACCATCAGCGTTTCTGACTTCACTGGTCTAGGATGGGCATTAGGCATTGGTAAGTGTTAAATGATCCTTAGGCAATTCTCATTTCCAGCTAAGATTAATTCCAGCCAAAACTAATATAGTCTCAGTGATCACAGATGTACATCAGCTCAGTAGGAGACAGATGGCCAAGTGATGCTCTAAGCTAGGATCAATTTGCTCGCTCTTTTGAGTAAGACCATAGCAATGATCACAGAGTGTAGTCATACCTACAAATGTTAGAAAAACAATTGGCACTAGTTATTTGACTTAGAATTACTTCTCTTTTGTTGTATTTAACTTCCCAATAGAATATGTATTCACTCCATTTATATAACCAGGATTTGGCTTGTTTTTCTATAGATGAGTAATAGGTTGGGTTTAGTGGCCACTGGTCTCCAGTACACTGCTATATCAAAGACATGAATAGGAATACAAATATAATAATATATAATATAATAATAATACATAAATGCAATAATTTCAGTTCTTCCTGTCCTCATTTGTTTTAAGGGTAACACTGCTACTAACTAATATGAGCCTGGCCTCTATGGCTATAAGAAATTTAGGTTTGTTATATATATATATATGTGTGTGTGTGTATAAATTTTTATGTGTAATGTATTAAATTATATATTAATATATTACAAATTATATACTGGGCATTTCTATAACATATATTAATATGTTACTAATAATATATCATTTTATTATATATAAAATTATATAGAGAGAGTGCATGAGAACAAAAAAAATGCCTTCCATGTAATTTTTTTTTAAAAGAATTTATTTATTTATTTGACAGAGAGAGAGAAAGATCACAAGTAGGCAGAGAGGCAGGCAGAGGAGGAGAGGGAAATAGGCTCCCTGCTGAGCAGAAAGCCCAATGCAGGGCTTGATCCCAGGACCCTGAGATCATGACCTGAGCTGAAGGCAGAGGCTTTAACCCACTGAGCCACCCAGGTGCCCCCCATGTAAGATTTTTTTTAAGCCCCTTTACTTATACTGGAGTTCTTTTAAGAGTTTTTTAAGCCCCTTTTCTTATATTGGAGATCACAAACTGAGTAAACACATCAGAGGTTTTCAGATTTAAAGAGTATTAGAAACTGGAAGAATGGAAAAGATACCCAAGACAGATAGGGAAGCAATGAGAAAACCGGGGTGTGGTAAAATATCTCCATTCCTGTTCTGGCTGTGCATGTGTGTGGGTTGGAAAGAGGGGAGGGGCGGATAGAGAAAACTTTCCCAGAGAAGGAAAATATTTTGTTAAAAAAGTAATATATTTTTTTAAAGTATTGGGTGAAATACAATAATTTAGAGGGTAGCATATGGGTTGTATTAGCCCAATTTAATATAGTGAGGTTGTAAAATACACAATTCTGTTTAAACACAATGATCAAGTAACTGTAACTCATGTATCCTTAAAACAAAGCATTACAGTCTTTTCAAATAACTGTTTTCAAAGGCCATACTAATGCTAAATCTCTCCTCCCTCCACCCCTCCATCTGCTTTCCCCAATCACATAATACTTTATGCCAAAGAAAGGTCACATTTGCTCTTAGTCCTTGAGAGGAAAAATACCTACTGCTTTTGGTCTCATAAAGATATCTTCAAGCAACAACACCTTGTGATGATTTGCCATACCTGTCCCTTACTGAAACTTAATTTTAGAGAATTTGGCTAATACGTGTATAGTTTTTAATGCATGAACTAAAAAGCTACATTTATATACATATATATTATATATATATTTGTACATTTACTATAAATGTATTATATTTTTTATATAATTATATATTTATGTATGTATGCATTTATATATTACCTTTTTATAATTATAACACAACATATAATTATAAATATATAACATTATGTTAATTAATTAATAACATTTATATGGCATTAGTAAACAAAATAACATTTTTAATTAATATATATAATTACGTATATATACTGGTTATAAAGTTACAATATATAAATAGATATTTTGTGGGTGTATTTATGAATGATTCTCCCGTGCTCCTTCCACCCCACATTCCTACCAGGATCAAGAGCAAGATGATAGGGATAGCCTAGATCACTGTAGTGCGGTAACCTGGCATCTGGGGAGAATGATGCGTAACTAGAGGAAAGCTGTGAAGTGGTTTCTATGATATGGTAGTTATAGTATCATACAAGTCATGACTATAGTAAATCCTAGCATGTGCCACCAACGAATATGTATTTAAGTATCCTTGGGTGAAAGGCCCAGTGAAGGACTGCTTTTGTGCATGTCCGTGTTATTTGACTCTCAAATGATTATTAGGCAAAATTTTCTGGAATTTTTAGAACAAGACTGAATGTTACAGTTTCATAAATGCAAAAGGAGAAAAATATAATTTGTTCTTGAAAAACTTAGATGGATATAGATATACATGTTTATAAATCTGTTTACTTTTATTGTAATTTAGACATCATTGGTCCTAATTAGAAACTAGACTTGGTTTAAATCACATTTGTTGTGCTACAAAGTTTATTACTCCTAGAAGAAATAATCTTTGATTTGCCCTCTATTTATTATGGAAATAAATGGTAGTTAGGAGCTTCATGAATTAATCATAGGATGTTCTTAGAAATCCCTTCCTTACAATGTAAAATCAGATACTGTATACAAGAGAAGAGTTATCATTAGCTGTTTTTCTCCTTGTGTGGACAATCTCATAGTCTAATCAGTGCTGAGAAGAGAAAATTATTTTTTTCTGTTGGACAGCTGTGGATGGGCACCTGGCTTAGAATTAGAAGACCAGGTGTTGTTTCTGGCACACTCCTGTGGTGTCTTGGTCCCATCATTTATCTTCTCTGACTTTTTAAACTCTTACTTATAAAACGAAGGTGATAATTTTGCCTCATAGAAGGATTTTAAGGATTGCATTTCTTAAATCTTTGTAATTATAATGGACTAGCAAATGATTGTTTGCTACTATTTTTACTGCAATTTATAAAGTGTGTACAAGTTATAAAATATGTGGTGCTTCATATATCTTACTTTGTTTGCTTTTCCAAACAATTCAATTGAATAGTGTTCTTGTTATCAGTTGCAACAAAGCAAGCCATCCCGCTTGAGTAGTCTTTGCACACAATTTTGTGCATGAAGATTTTGAAAAGTTTTGGCTGAGAGGTGTGTCTCTGATCCACTGTGGTATTAGCTGGAGCAGGTAGGACCAGAGGATCCACTTCCAATATGGCTTCTTCACTCTCAGGTTTGGTGTCTCAGTGACCCTTAGCTTCTCTCTCTCTTTCCACCTGGCATCACATCCTTTAGAGCATCTCCATGTGGCTTTGACTTCTCACAGCAGGGTTATCTCACATTTGTCACTCTTAGGTGCTGTCTGGCTTCCAAGAGAGAGGAGCTGTCAAACTCAGTTAAGGGCTATGCCCAGAACTAGCACAGCCTCATCTCTACTGTATTTTACTGTTCAAAACCATCCAAAGGGTTGGACAGGTACAAAGGAGAGGAAAAACAGACTCTATCCCTTAATAGGGTAATGACTAGGCCAACTGCATTTTGAATCAAACCTGACCCCTTGTCCTCCACTGTTTGTGTTTTTAAAATATGCATTTTTTAAAAAGATTTTATTTATTTATTTGACAGAGAGAGATCGCAAGTAGGCAGAGAGGCAGACAGAGAGAGGAGGAAGCAGGCTCCCTGCCAAGCAGAGAACCTGATGTGGGGCTCGATCTCAGGACCTTGGGATCATGACCTGAGCTGAGGGCAGAGGCTTAACCCACTGAGCCACCCAGGTGCCCCTAAAATATGCATTTAATAAGTGAACACAGTTCTTACATGACACATGAATACGTATTATACAAACAAAACATTATTTGCAAAGGCGGCTATTACCTTAACATCTAGAAATACCCATTGACTTGACATTTGTTCTTGCTTCCATTACATCGACAATTGAGAGCTGTATCATCACTCTCAGGTGTTGAAAGTGTATAGAATGGCAAGACGGAATATTTATTTTGGCTAGGCTACTCTGAGTCTGAGGAATAATAGAAGTTTGATGTCTTATGCAGGCTGGTGATGAAAATATTTTAAGACATGGGTACTAGGGGCGCCTGGGTGGCTCAGTAGGTTAAAGCCGCTGCCTTCGGCTCAGGTCATGATCCCAGGGTCCTGGGATCGAGCCCCACATCGGGCTCTCTGCTCAGCGGGGAGCCTGCTTCCTCCTCTCTCTCTGCCTGCCTCTCTGCCTACTTGTGATCTCTGTCTGTCAGATAAATAAATAAAATCTTTAAAAAAAAAAAAAAAAAAGACATGGGTACTATGGAAGCAGCTCCCTCCTCTGCATGAGACTAGTCATCCTTTTCATAAGTTTGAAGTGTGGAAATACATTTATGGTATATATGATATATCAATGTGGGTGATATGACCACTTTATTCCTTGGAATAGTTGACTAATTAGAATACCACATTCCTTCATGACATCAGAAAAGAGGATTTTTTTACCCAGGAGTTTTCCTATTAGTGCTCACAGCTGTAATACCATGAGCTCCACAGTGAGTTTAGTATCCATGACATGATCTCACTGTGACCATCCTTCAATATTTTTTTAATATTTTATTTCTTTGTCAGAGACGGGGGAGGGGGGCAGGGGGAGGAGGACACAAGCAGGGGGAGTGGCAGGCAGAGGGAGAAGCAGGCTCCCTGCTGAGAAGCCAAATACAGAACCCTGGGATCATGGCCTGGACTGAAGGCAGATGCTTAACCTACTGAACCACCCAGGCGTTCCCATCCTTCAGTATTTTTAAGCAGACATCGAGGGACCGTTTCTTCTGTGTGTGTGTGTTTCTCTGTCTCTGTGCATGTGCGTGTGTTTTACCTCATCCATTTCCATCCATTCTGGGAAAACTTCAGTATCTTTTTTCCACCTCCTATTTGGTTCAGACATGAATAAATAGAAATATTTTCTGCTCTAAGGAAGAGTTTCATCAATGACAACTGACACTCGGGCTCACTGTGGAAGAGACCATCGGGGACAGTAGAGTGTGGCAAGTGGAAGGATAAAAGCTCCGCAGAAGAGGGAGAGGCTTCACTCAGCTTCGGGTCCCTGGATACATATGAGAATACAGAACTATCATTACCAGATCTCATTGCATGCAAATTCTCTTGATTTTTAAATGGTGATGACTATTTAAAAACAAAATACAATTCTGTATAGGTCAGGAAAACATATCTTTGGGCTAGCTGTGGGCCGCTAGTTTATAAATCTGTTCTTGGCTCTTGGCTCTTGTCTTTCTCTTGGACTCTGGATTCATACCCAGCTACTCCTCTATGACATTATTTATCAAATATCTAAAATCTATATCCAAATCAGAGCTCTTTTTATTTGTCCTTCAAATTTTCCTTAGGAAAGCGCCATTATCAGGCTAGCAACTTACCTTAATCATCATCTTTCTATTGCTTCTTTAAAACCCAGTCCATCAACATGTTATTTCTTATCTCCAAAATAAAATTAGAATGCATCGACTTCTCCCCATCTTCACTACCACTTTCTTAATCTTTGCTCAGCTTCACATTCCTGGACGGCACAATAGCCTTTAAATTGGTCTCTGTGATTCTATCCTTCCCCATCATTTTTGATCTATACTCTGTCTGCACTGGAGAAATACCAAATGACAACAACAATATAAACAACATTATTCCCCCATTAGAACTTTCCAGTGGCTGCCATTGCATTGAAGTAAGAGCCATAATATTTTCCATGTCCTCCTTTTTTAAAACAACCCAATGTCACTCACTATTCTTGGGCTATACTGGTCTTTCTAATGTCATTGAAGAAGACTTGCTATTAACCATCTCAGGATCAGTGTTTGCCTTTCTCTTGGAGCTCAGAATGGTTGGCTCCTTCTCAGTTTCGTGTCTCAGTTCAAATATCTGCTCAGAGGCATTTCCTGACCACCTTATCTACAGTAGACTCCTCCACTCAGTTTCTCCGTATCACATCACCTAATTTATTTTCTTCATTAATACACTACTTTTATCTTGTAGTTTTATGAATTTCTTAAGTTTCCCACTGCAGCGTAAACTCTAGGAAGGTAGAGATCTTCTCTGTCTTGTTTGCTTCAGTAGCCATAGTTCATCCCCATATCTCCACTGAAATGTTGCTTGACAGTGAAGATTTCCCTGCCTGCCTCCCATTCCAACATCTGAGATCTACATGGTCCCCCCCCCCCAATATGCATTCATGTATTTCTCATTTGTATCCCTTATCCCAATTGTAATCATCCTATTTTCTTATTATTTGTTTACCACCTGTAAGAACTAAGTCTGTCCCTTTTGCTACAACATCAGTAGCTTCTTCGAAACCTCTTAAAGCAGAGTTGTAAGTAAATAAATATTCCTTAACAAACATCTGTCAATGAGTGGCAAATGAAAATATAGAATTGGCTTTTCTGCCATCCTGGTTCCCTTAGAGTACAAATTAATTAACATTAACAGAAATTAATTAATTTTTTTACCCGAAATGACTAATACAGGGCCTTCATTCCCTTAAAAAGTCATCCTCCACTATTTTGGGGAAATCTTAAGGGATTTGCATGTCTGTTCATGAGCCACTCTTGTCAGCCTCCAAGAAGTCTGCTATTTTCTCTCTTCTACCCTGACCCACAACTCTAGTTATGTTTGCTGTCAGAGGAGTTGTGGGAAGGTATCCTTACACTGCCCCGAGCTCTCAGCAAGGTAGACTTCTATTTGTTACCTCTTGGCACCACTGCCAGTCTCTGTCACCTTCTGTGTTCTTGTGGCTCTGGAAGTGTTAAGTGTTTAAAATTCATTCTGTGTGCACCCACTCCATTGGGTTATATCCAGAAAAGAAAAAAAGGGTCCTCATTCTCCCTTGAATTATACCTCGTAACAAAAATAACATCTTGTATTCCAGTGCTCTGCAGGTTTTTTTTTTTTTTTAGGGAGGACTGTGTTCTATTATTTAATTCTTTATGCTTAAAGAAAAGAGATGGCCACCTCTCTCAGCATTCAGGCACAGATCTGTGAAGCCCTGATGAGATACAAATGCAGTGGTCATTTCCAGATTTTCTCAGAATCACTCTACCCTTCTGATAATTGAGGCTTTGACATGGTTCAAACACATCGCTTACCCAGGAGGTTCTTCTTACATCACTTACACACATAAATACCAGGAGAACATGTCTCATGCATTTCACAGATTTGGAGTACCATTGAAGATTCCCACACTCCTCTTCAAATTTTGTTTCGGGAAGAAAACATAGAAGCCAGGTAGATCTGGGACCTTTTTTGAGGCTTAATGGAAAATGCTTTGTAATTGCAAGTAAGCAAAAATAATTTTCCCCCCACCTGTCTGGGTTCTTGATTGAGATTCCCCTTATAATAAAAGGCAGATTAATAGGAGAAAAATAAGCAGAAGTCTAATAATATGCATGCCTCTTGTGTACCTGGGAGATACCCAGGGAAGCTGAGTAACTCCTAGAAATGGCCCAAGCTACCACCTTAAATAATGCCTCCAGCTAAAGACAAACATGTTGGGAGTGGGCAGGAGGCCAATTGTGGGAGCTTATAGGAACAGCATGGTAAACACGGTAAGGTTTTTATGCAGGTTTAAGTCCATGCCTTCACCATTGGGAAGAGTTTCTAGAGATTTAGAGTCAGCCTTCTCTTCCCAGCCCAGGGAGGCAGAGATTTTTTTCCTTGTGCATGTTAATTGTCTCTTAAAAAAGTGTAACATCTCGGGGTGCCTGGGTGGCTCAGTGGGTTAAGCCTCTGCCTTCGGCCCAGGTCATGATCTCAGAGTCCTGAGATCGAGCCCCACATCAGGCTCTCTGCTCAGCAGGAAGCCTGCTTCCCCTTCTCTCTCTGCCTGCCTCTCTGCCTGCTTGTGATCTCTCTCTCTGTCAAATAAATAAAATCTTAAAAAAAAAAAAAAAAAAAGTGTAACATCTCAGTTGTCAGGGGTTTTCCTTTGTCTATTGTTTCTTAAAAATAATCAACCAAAGGGGGAGCTGAGTGGCTTTTTCAGTTGAGCCTCATACTCTGGTTTCAGCTCAGGTTATGGTCTCATGGGTGGTGGGATCAAGATCCCTGTGACTCCTCAGTGAGCAGGGAGTCTGCTTAAGAATTCTCTTCCTCTGACCCTCCCCCTGGTCAAGCACACACCCTCTCTCTCTCTCTCTTTCTCTCACTCTCTCCAGGAGCTCTCTCCAGCATGCTCTTTACCTCTCTCTCTCTCAAAATAAGCAAATAAATCTTTTAAAAAAGTAATCAGCCTAAAATAATCCTTATGCCAAATGGGCATATTTTCAGGTGACAAATTCTGCTCCCCTTTACAGTGTAGTATGATAACCCCCCCCATATCATTATGTATTGTGACACTCTACAAAGGAAAAATAATATGGTTTCAGCATCACAGAACCCTGAAGGGGCCTAGATTTCAGATATATTTATAGCAAATCCATCATAATATTCAGGGATCCCAGCCAAAGCCTCCTTCCTTTTCTCTTTTCCCATATCATCACTGATGATTGCAAAGAATGCCATATGCTTATAAAAGGGGAAAATGCTGATGTGAGACCAAAGACAAGGAATGGTATGGAGCCTACTCTTTTGCAGGGAATGTTTTTTCAATGTGTAATGACTAAACTTTTCCATGGAAAAAATTTCCGCCCAGATAAATCTGCCATACTTTATGACCAAATGCAAAACAGGATGATAGACACTAAGCAGCCTAGAGACAGCCTGACCTGCCTCTTACTGCCTTCCAGGAGCCAATTTGAGCTCTAAGCAGTGAAATGTTTGAGAAATACAGAAATACCAGGTGAGAATTCAGAAGAGTTCTGTTGTTAAAAGGCAAGAGTTGGAACAAAATAGAAATTTTACTCTTAGAAAATTAGTAGAGACAGAACAACCTGAGAGAGCAAAGGTTTAAATCAAGAGGAATAAAAATAATTAAGAGAAGCAAAAATAGGGGTGCCTGGGTGGCTCAGTGGGTTAAAGCCTCTGCCTTCGGCTCAGGTCATGGTCTCCCAGTCCTGGGATTGAGCCCCACATTGGGCTCTCTGCTCAGTGGGGAGCCCCCACCGCCTGCCTCTCTGCCTACTTGTGATCTCTGTCTGTCAAGTAAATAAATAAAATATTTTTTTTAAAAAAGAGAGAAGCAAAAGTAGACTAAGGAAGAACTTTGCCACTACTTTGGCCATGCTTATAAAGAGAAATCATTGGGAAAGATGAATATGACTAGAAACAACATTACTTGCAAGCAGCTTGCAGATTTCATATATATCACTTTCAAGATTTTAAATATATTGCATGATTTATGAGTGTCCATATCACGATTGAAGCTGTCCACTTTGTCCTGTATTTGTTGATTTACCACACACATCAGGTGTGGTAATGGGAGGTGATGGGAGCTAATTCTTCATGCCACTGATAAGGAAGTTATATGGAAGTATTATTCACAGTAGGTGTCTATGTATTGAGTTGCACTCCTTCTGATTCTTGTAATTAAACCAAACTCCCACCAGGGGGAGTAAGGGAATAAATCTCAAAGCCCTAAATCCTGGCACCTTTCCAACTGAAGGTACACTGGATTCCACGGGGAACTGCTCAATATATATATATTTTTTCTCCTGGTGAATCATTTGCAGCCTGCATTTCACTGTGGGAAGTTTCTTTCAGATTTATTTTCTCTGGTTTTTCAGCTGCTTTTTTTAGTTGTAAATCCATGCTGTGGTTGAGCAGTAAAGCAATATTCCAGCAAACTCCAGCAGGAAAATATTTTCCTACAGGATTTCTAAAACCTTGCATAATCAGTTACAACAGAGCCTTCCCCAGCGCCTTGCCAAAGGTAGCACTCTGGTAATTGAGCCTGGGGACAAGGGGGGGGGGGTAAAATTAGATGGGGAGGAGACCCAATGCTTAGAGAGGCTCAGGGAATGGCTTAATGACTCAGAATGATGAACTTGGGAAGCAGGCAGGTCAGCACAATGGATGCAATTAGCAAATGTGATTAGCATCAGCATATAAATCCCTCCCCCTTGACATTCTCCTTTGTATTGCCAAGGCAACCCCGGGCAGCCTCCTCCTTTCCCACCTCCTTTCCAGCAACCCCAGTCTCCCTCCCCTTTTCACTAACTGCTTCTGCCCTTGGAGTTGATGTTAAACAGAGTGCACCTGGATTAACATGTGTCTGGGGGTGGAGAAATGAAAAAACGGGAGGGGGAGAGTGAGGACCTAGGCTTTGCAGTTGAGAATTTTCTGTTGTTGGTTCACACTCTTTTCAGGATATAGACTGAGCCATTTGGGGGATATTTGATTCCTGTTTGTGATCAACATGATCAGCATCAACTGCATGAAACGTTCCTTTCTTTTCACCTCAACAAGGGAGTTGGCGGACAGGGGGATGTGCACCCAAGTGCTACACCGTGTGCTCTAAGTGTACCTTTTGCACATTTATATCTGTTATTAGAGCCAGTTTGTTGTAAGATAAGCAATGTTTCCTTTTCATTTCATGGTCACTGGTAGCCAGAAATTGTGAAAGGCAAGGTGACAATTATTCAGGAAAACGTATTAGTAACATCTAATAAGTGGTATTAAAGGAAGAAGGTGGGCACTTTAATCTTCTGATTTAAACAGTTTTGCTTCTTATTACATTAGGCGAACACGTAATATTTTTAAAAATGCAAAACTAACCTCTCAATTTTTTAAAGTTATTTGAAGATGAAGACGTTTTGATCTTTTGGGGGAGAAAAACCCCAGAGGATTTAAGTGAAACAAATATCTCCAGTTAAAGCAAAACTTTTACTGAACACTCTCTGTATGCCAGACAGTAGTCTAAACACTCGTTTGATTCTCACAACAACTCAAGGATGTAAGTATTTTTATCTCTTTTTTTTTTTTTCCAAATGAGGGAACTGAGGAATACAGACAACTTGGCCAAGATTACTTAGCACTATAAATGACCATGCTCTACTGCCTTTCATTTTTAAAATTATCTGATGGTATGATTTGTTTATGACAAAAGAGAGAAAGAACAAAGGAAAGGAAGGCATTTTGATGACACTGAACATAATTAGCTGTCATATCAACTTTGTAAAGAATCTTAAGGATTTTGGAGTCAGCTAGAAGGACTTGCATATCTAGGCTTCACCATTCAGTATCTAGCAGGCTAGTATCTCAGTATCGGTATGGACGCATAAAATGGATCTACTGAGAGCTCCCTCTCTTCCAGCTGCTCGCTTCCCTTTAGTTTGTCATCCCACCCTCCCCCGGAACCCCCGCTAAACCTTCCTAAAGATCTGAATGTTCCCTTCCTTCCTGATAAAGAAGAACGAACTTGGTAAACTCATGAAGGTAACAGTTAAGTTGCACACTGCCTTTCCTAGGGGTACTGACAACCTAAAAAAGGAAAACAGAGAGGGAAGCAAACCTGAAGAGACACTGAACTCTAGGAAACAAGTGGAGGGTTGCTGGAGGGGAGGTGGGTGGGCGGATGGGGTAACTAAGTGATGGGCATTGAGGAGGGCACGTGGTATGATGCGCACTGGGTGTTGTATGGAGCTGATGAGTCACTAAATTCCACCCCTGAAACTAATAATATACTATATGTTAACAAAATTGGATTTATATAAAGAATTTTTAGTAAAATAAATAGAAATTTTAATAAAAATTTAAAAAGAACCAACTAGAAATGAACATACTTAAGCCAAAGGCACAGTTCCCTTATATAATATGGTGGAGAAGAGATTTTTGCTACAATACCCTGATTTGTACTTTATCATTTGCATTTTCCACCTAAGCCTTAAGTGTACTTTTCTCCACATTGGTCAGAGATATAGTACATACAGATATGTAGAAATGCGGAGAGATGTTGTAAAATACTTCTCATACCTGTAACGCCTCCCCAGAAGTGTGCCAGCTCTTGGCTCACATGGGCAATATAGCCCCAAATTAGACCTCCCAAATTTTTCAGCTGGTTTTTTCCCCTAGAGGCTGTTTAATCAGAAAAAAAAAAAAAAAAAGAATGCTCATTTAATTTTTTTTTTCCGTTTTACTGAGATAGAACTGACAGAGTAACACGTGTTACATTTTAGGCACACAGCATGTTGATTTGATACACTGATATATTATAAAATGATTACAACCGTGGCATTAGCTAACATCTCTTTCACATCACCTAATTACCATTTCTTTTACATAAAGAGAACGTATAAGGCCTACTCTCTCCTACTTATTTTATAGTTCCAGTATATAAAGCAGTATTACTAACTATAATCACTATATTGTACTCTAGATCCCCAGAACTTACTCATTTCATCATACCTGGAAGTTTGTACTCTTTGGCCAACATCTCCCCTTTTCCCCCAGCCCCCAGCCCCTCTATTTCTATGAGTTTGGCTTTTTTAGTTTCCACATGTAAATGATATCATGCTGTGTTTGTCCTTTTCTGTCTGACTTACTTCAGTTAGCATAATGCCCTCAAGGTCCATCCATATTGTCACAAATGACAGCATATCTTTCTTTCTCATGACTGCGTGATATTCTGTTTTGTATGTATATCCCATCTGCTATATCCATTTGTCTATCTTTCATTCATGTGTTGACAGACGCTTGGGTTCTTTCCATATCCTGGCTATTGTGAATAATGCTACAAGTAACATGGGGGTGCATAAATCTCTCCGAGATCCCGTTTTCATTTGCTTTGGATCTATACCCAGATGTGAGATCACTGGATCATATGGAATTTTTATTTTTTAATTTTTTGAGGAAACTCTGTAGTGTTTTCAGTAGCTACTACACTAATTTACATTCCCATGCCAGTGCACAGTGGTTCCTTTTTCTCCATACCTTCCCCAACACTTACTAATTCTAGTGCCCCCCCTCTCCGACAGACAGAGATCACAAGTAGGTGGAGAAGCAGGCAGAAAGAGGAGGAAGCAGGCCCCCTGCTGAGCAGAAAGCCTAATGCGGGTCTCCGGTTCCATCCCAGGCCCCTGGGATCATGACCTGACCCATAGGCAGAGGTTTTAACCCACTGAGCCACCCAGGTGCCTCCCTTTTAAAGTTTTATTTAGTTAAATAATCTCTGCATCCCATGTGGGGCTTGAACTCATGACCCCGAGATCAAGAGTTGCATACTCGGGTGCCTGGGTGTCTCAGTCATTGAGCATCTTGCCTTGTGATCTTAAAAATCTTTAAAAAAAAAAAAAGTCACATACTCTTTTTGACTGAGCCCACAAGATGCCCCTTATTTATAGTCTTTTTTTTTAAGAGTTTATTTATTTATTTGACAGATCACAAGTAGGCAGAGAGAAGGCAGGGAGAGAGTGGGGGAAATAGGTTCCCTACTGAGCAGAGAGCAGGAGACCCTGAGATCTTGACCTGAGACAAAAGCAGAGGCTTAATGCATTGAGCCACCCAGGCGACCCTCTAGTCGTTTTGATGATAGTCATCCTAACAGGTATGAGGGAATACCTCTTTGTGATTTTTATTTGCATTTCCCTGTTAGTGATGTTGAGTATCTTTTCATGTACCTATAGGATATTTGTTTGTCTTTGGAAAAAAATTCCTGTTAGTTCCTCTGCCTAGTTTTAATCAAATTGTGTGTGTGTGTGTGTGTGTGTGTGTATGTTGCTATTGAGTTTATGAGTTCTTAATAAATTCTGGATATTAGCCCCTTATCAGATACTTGATTTGTAAGTATCTTTTCCCATTCCATAAGTTGCCTTTTGCCCATTTAATTTTAGATAACATTCATGGATATGTTATTTAAATGGTTTATCTCACAGAAAAACCTGCTGCACTTATGGCAGACTCAGGACTTGAAATATTATAAACAACTATTAGTTAGAATAGACCCATATCGATTCACTGGCTAGGAAGCTTGCTTCCCTCCCATAAAAAATCTGAAACTTTCCTTGAGCAATATTCAGGCTACAACTTGTTAAACACTAGAGGAAAAAAAAACACACGGAAAAAACCCAAGTGGTGCTTCTTGTTTAGAAAGTGAATATGTTTATGTGTCCCAGCTGTTCTGTTGAGGCCATAGGGTTTGACAACTCCCTGAGAACAAATTTGGGGGAGTAGAACATTTGAATTTACAAGAGACTCTCCCTCCCAACGCATACACACACACACACACACACACACACACACACACACAAGCGCGCGCGCGCACACGTCTCTCTTTGACTTGACTGTTCAGAGAATATTAATATGCGTAAAGAAAAGATATCTCTGCTCTGCTATTAGGAAACATCAGCAAAATGGGAGGGGCTGTGCTAGAGGCTTCCTATCAATGCAAATGACTTTGGCTTCACCCAGAAGAAAAATCCAATTTAAAATGTTTCAAACAGTTAATGATTTGTTATTTCATCGTATGAGGAGCCTGGAGATCAGCCCGTTCCAGGGTGGGCTGAATCAGAAGTTCAACAGTGTCATCAAGGATAGTTTCTCACTGTCACGGCTGTCACTCCCTTCTGCCGGTCTCCCGGCATTGGCTTACATCCTTGGGGTTTTGTCCCTTTGTGAATGCAGTCTGCTCCTGTATTCCCAAGAATCAGGTCTTCAAAGTACAACACCCAGTGTCTGAAAGTAGGGAGCGGTATGTGGAGAAGAGCACGTAACCTCCTTGTACACCTTTTGAAGAGCCCAAGGAATCTTCCCAGAGGTTCCCTCAACCCATTTGCCCCTCGTTTTCCATCAAACAGATTCATATTCTTGTGCCTCAATTAGTCACTGTCAAGGAGAATCGCAGTACCTTGATTGAAACAGATACACCCCTGGCTTAATCTGAGAAAACTGCCATCAGAGGGATTCCATTAGCAGGGAAGAAGTAGGGGAATGGCAGCCGGTGTCTAGGCAGGAACCACTGAGCCAATTCAAGAGACAACCTAAGGGGGTGCCTGGGTGGCTCAGTGGGTTAAGCCGCTGCCTTTGGCTCAGGTCATGATCTCAGGGTCCTGGGATCGAGTCCCACATCGGGCTCTCTGCTCAGCGGGGAGCCTGCTTCCCTCTCTCTCTCTCTCTCTGCCTGCCTCTCCATCTACTTGTGATTTCTCTCTGTCAAATAAATAAATAAAATCTTAAAAAAAAAAAAAGAGACAACCTAAGATGTCAATTATAAATGATCCTTTTTTCTGTATCTCCTGTCCGTTAACCCTAGACCGTGAATGATGTCCTGACAACCGCATTTCATCTTCTTGTGGGCCTTATAGGCAAGCTCTGTAGCCACACCTGAGCCAGAATGGTAAGGAGGACACCAGAATTTCCTGGAGCCAGCAACGTTTTGGCAGCCATACTTAGTAAGATCCACATGAGAAGGAAGAATCTGGGACCAGGAGTTGGGACTGTGAGATACATCTGCCCCCACCTGAGTGCAGATTTTCTGCTGCAATGTTCTAGGAGGACTCTTTTGTTCACTCAACAGATTTTACCTCAGCCTCTAGCAAGTAATCAGTCATTTTTCTAGGTGTTAAGGATACAGCATTGCACAAACTAAACAATACTTCACATCCACAGAGCTTACATTTTTGTTGAGTTGATGTGGAAAGAAACGCTGAAAATAAAAATAAATAAATAAATTAGCACATAAAATGTCATAGCTCTGTGAAAAAATAAAGCAGGGAAGGGATAGGAAGGGCCAGAAAGATAAAAACAGCCTTAAACAGGGTGGTCAGGAGTAACCTCACTGCGAAATAATCTTTGAGAAAAGGCTTGAAAGAGGCGAGGGAACAAGTCACGCAAGATGTTTGTGGGAAGAGCTTTCCAGAGAAAAGGAACAAGTGCACCGACCCTGCACTGTGAGGAGACTGGTGTTCAGGAAGGACACCGGTGTGGCCAGAGTGGGTGAGCGAGGGTAAGAGATCAAGT
This sequence comes from Mustela lutreola, assembly GCF_030435805.1. NCBI lineage: Eukaryota > Metazoa > Chordata > Mammalia > Carnivora > Mustelidae > Mustela > Mustela lutreola. Next base: position 142,846,367 of record NC_081293.1, on the reverse strand, counting down.
AAGACAGAAAGCTGGGGAAGGGGAACCCAGAGATCATGGTTGGGATTTGAGTTTAGATTCAGAGAGATACGGAATCAGGGAAAGGTTGTCAGTCACCATGGTAGAGATCTGTATCGATGGATCTTCTTATGGAGAATGGACATGGGGAGGTAGGATGAGAAGCAGAGAGACCAGCTAGAGTCGGGCTTTGGCAATGAATAGAGGAATAATGATCATAGTTTGGATTGAGCTGGTAGAAAGAGGGGCAGCGAGGATGGATTCCACATAGACTCATACGTGTAGCTCCAAGGGAGCCCGTGACCGGGTGAATGTGGCACTTGAAAGAAAGAGGAGGCAGGGACACCTGGGTGGCTCGGTTGGTTGAGCCGCTGTCTTCAGCTCAGGTCATGATCCCAGCGTCCTGGGATCGAGTCCCACATCGGGCTCCTTGCTTGGCGGGGAGCCTGCTTCTCCCTCTGCCTCTGCCTACCACTTTGTCTGCCTGTGCTCGCGTGCTCTCTCTCTCTAACAAATAAATAAATTAAATTTAAAAAAAGAAAGAAAGAAAGAGGAAGCAGAGATGACTGCAGAGTATGGAGTATTCTTTTGTTAAAAGAGAAAACATTGTTTCCTTCTTTCTTGATTATCACTAGTCAGTACTTAGCTGCCTGCAAAGTGTCAAAAATGGGTTCCATATAGAGAAACAGTATTCCGTAATTTTTTAAGGGTGGTGGTTCTATAGTGGTTGAGTTTTCTACTGCAAAATGGTGTCGGGTTCTGCATTTTAATCCCTGCCCTGTTAGCATCTAATTTTGTTAGTTTGAGCAAGTCACATTATCTTTCTAGATCTCATTCTGTTTCATGTGTAAAAGTAAAGTGGCTTTACCGAGTTATCTAAGGTGCATTTCAGATCCAGCACTTTATAATTCTTTGTGGGGCACCTGGGTGGCTCAGTGGGTTAAGCCACTGCCTTCAGCTCAGGTCATGTTCTCAGGGTCCTGGGATCGAGTCCCAGGTCAGGTTCTCTGCTCAGCAGGGAGCCTGCTTCCCTCTCTCTCTGCCTGCCTTTCTGCTTGCTTGTGATCTCTGCCTGTCAAATAAATAAATAAATAAATAAAATCTTTTAAGTATATATATATATATATATATATATATATATAATTCTTAGTGTGTGTTATCTTATGAGGCAAACAGTTTGCTTTCCATATGTAATTCAGAATAATATTAAACATGTCACAGAGATTATCAAACGGCTTTCTGTCAAAATGAGCTTGAGAACCATTCTATTTCAGAAACAAAAGCATGACTATTTTAAAGAATTACTAGTCCATAAATTTTAGACATTTCTAAAGGTCTGAATTTTGAGCCATAGAAATAAGATAATACCAATATTTACAAATTAGATAACATAAGCAATGTGTTTTGTATGTTTGAATAAATTGCAGTGTTTGTTTCCCCCAAGGAAAGATTTTCCTGTTGGTCTTTTTTGACCTAATTGTAAACTACCAGGTAAAATGAAAGGCATTAATTTTTTATTTTGTCTTGTTCCAATATGTCTGAGTAAGAGTTAAAGAATACATCAAGTTAAGTAAGTTAATCACTGGCAGATTCCCACTTGCATCATTCATTAACTTCACTCTATATTATTTTTTAATTAATTGAAAGACTTAAATTTTCTGAATACAAAGGGTATATCATTATTCTGTCGCCAAAGTCAGCCCTCAATGTGTCTTTTTAAAGTCTTAGTCTTTTTTATATCCTCCTACTCAAAGAATCGAGTTACATATTTGCCTAGAAGCTACTTTTATAAATTATTCTTGTAGGTAAGCTATTTAAATGCTGTTAATTCTTGGGGCACCTGGGTGGCTCAGTGGGTTAAAGCCTCTGCCTTCAGCTCAGGTCATGATCCTGGGGTCCTGGGAACTAGCGGCATGTCAGGCTCCCTGCAGGGAGCCTGCTTCCGCCCCCTCCCCCCACCTGCCTCTCTGCCTACTTGTGATTTCTGTCTGTCAAATAAATAAATAAAATCTTTTTTAAAAATGATGTTAATTCTTTCAGCCAATCACTGTATTATAATGGGCCTACTACCTGTCAGGTGTTGTTTGACATGTTGAGGACAGAACTATAAACAAAGTCCCCAGGGCTACAGAACTTTGCTTATGGTTTACTTCATGTTTACCAGTCAAATGGACTAACTTAGAAAAAATTAGATTAATCCTGTCTAAAATTGTTTAGAAATGTAATTCTTAGGCAAACGTTGCCTCTTATGTTTAAATATAATTATTAAGTACTATTGCTCACTTGTCATTCTGTAACTGTTAGTAGTCTTGTCTAGCCCTGCTAAGTCAACTGGAATTTTTAATTAACTTTTCATAGGCAAATGGTTTTTCAGCTAAGCCAGTGGACCTTATTTGTGCGCTTCAATAAACAGAGATGCCATGGTTGGAATAAAGAAATGGGATTGGGAAGCAAAGCTCCAGCTCCAGCTCTGTCATACACTGGACTCAAGCAAGATGTTTAACTTGTCTGAGCTGAGGGCTCATGTGTAAAATGGAGTCTATGAGTGGGTGCCTTTTGAGGCCTTCTTAGGGCTCTGGTGAAAAAGAGAATTGGATTATTCTAAACTCTTGAAGGCTCTTCTATCATGCTAAGGTCTAAAACACTAATTCTTAGTTTTAAAAATAGCAACCCTATCTGTTGTAGACCTATGACATTATACGTATACATTAAAGAAGTAAAAAGATACATAGCTCCTAATTAACTTGAAAATTTTAACCATCACATTACTTCATTCATCAAATAAACCAGGTGAGAGAAATCCTAAAAAATGTATCAATTCATTTCTGTCATTTCTGTTTTCTTCAACTCGGTGCTGGCAAATCAGAATAGCACACTCAAAACAGAGTGTGACAGAAAAGAAAATGTGTTTAGCTCTGTTTATCTCAAAAAGGATAAGCAAGGATAATTCATTTTAGAATGAGAGTTTTATGTATCCCAAACACAAATGACTGATGAGCCAATTTTTTTTTCTCATAGCTAGGATTATTACACCTTTCAGAAATTTACTAAAGGTGACTAAGGTGTTCCGCAGTACTATTGAACACCTGATCGATGAGATACTACAATAAGGTACCCCCTAAGAGATTTTAAAGTCTCAATAGAAAATGGAAAATGACCAATACTAACCAAAAGTCCATTCCTACAGATAAGTTAAGGTGATCTTTTAACCTCCCACAATCAATTTAAAGACTCCAATGGGCAGAACATAAACAATGGCTATGCCCTGTGTAGAATGAAGCATAGGTTAGCTCTTAAGTGCATATCATTCATCTCAAGCAGAACAAGCCATCATTTCTAGCTGAGTGTTAGCCTCATATTTTACTCCCTCTGTCTCCAATAACATCCTATTCTAGTGGCCTGCTAAGGAAAATGTTTTCTTTTAAAATATATACTTTAAATACTTGTAGGGAAGCATTTTATCTTTACTTATCTAGCATTTATCATAAATGCCTGTAAGACTGCAAAATGATATCACAGAAACTAACGTCTGAAAGAAGAAAAGATATATAAATATGATGGAGTACATATTAACTAACATTTCTTCTTAAGGAATTTGGTGCCTAGTCACATGATCCACATCAGAAAATAATTCACCAAATTCCCATGTTTGCTTGATGAAGTACATACTCTTTATGGATCTGGGAATTGCAGCAGGAAATAGACTAGCATACATCAATGTTTAGGTGACATTCAAAAATTGAACAGAGGAAAAACAAAAACAGATAAAAATACTATAAATGGTTAACTTACATTATGTTCTGTCACTATTTAAATAAATTAATCATGTAGTAACAGTCTCATATATAAAATAAATGCACTTGGAGAAAGTTCAGCTCATAAACTGGTATGTGTTGTATGTCTCATATAAACACCTCTAAAGCTTTTCTTTCTTGCCTTCCATAGAAATCAAATATTCCATGGAAATAATTTAATACCTGTGCTGCACTTGGTATACCATTTATTTTATGCTGCTTGCTATTAATTTTGAATAAGAAAAAGAGCAAAATTAGAACTGAATTTTTATGCCATTAACAAAATAATAAGTAAGAATCCTCCCCCCCCCCATATGGTGAAATAACAAAAGCACCAGGAACCCCGTACTGAACACATTCATCTCCAGCACACAAAAGTCTAGGTCAATATTTCAAAGAGTAAATACACGCAAGAGAAGTAAGGGTGAAAATTTGTCAAAATGCAGCATTATCATCTACATGCACAAAGGTAGGGAGGTGATCATTTTAAGAAAGTCTTAATATTAGATTTAATAGTATAGACTCATTAAAATTCCTTGCCTAAATACATCTTAAATTAGTTTACTTTGTTTTCTCAAAGGTGAAAGAGAAGATAAGGAGATAATATGTCCTAACAGAAGTAGGTAAAATTGTAAATTCACCTAATGGATGCTGAGCTGCCCTGATCCCCTGTTATAGGACCAACGTACCAGTTTTTCCTGTGCCTCGGAGTGTTGTCTGGCTCACAGCTAAGACCCTCCCCAAGAATTACTTTCTGACAAAGGGAGCTATCTCTCACTGACTGCTCAAGGTGGGATTTCCTTAATTTGGGAAATCTCTGAAGGGGAACACCAACTTCAGAGCTCCCAAGAGATCAGCTGAATCTTCTGTGTAAATTCTGTTGTAGTTTGCCTTCTCCCTCTGCTCAGTCATGCCTGCTTCCTTAACTCTCAGGTGTTGTGAAGAGCTCTACCAAATAAATCACATTCATGCAAAAGTCAGTCTTAAAGTCTCCCTCTGAGGGAAACTAACCTTGCCATTGGCCTCTTCCTAATTAATTATATTTTGAAACTGCATACATTATAACAGGAAATTGGAAATACTCTGCATTTTATTATTACTCTACTGCCATTTTATTAAAGTATGCTGCTTATTTGTTTCAAAAATTCTTATAATCTCTCTGCTTTTTCCTCTCCTATATTCTTCATTAAATTCTGAGTACATCAAGAATACAGGACATTGAACTTTTCTTTTCTAGATGCATGGTTTAATAATGACAGAAAAATTTGAAAGGTCATTGAATCCAGTTTTAGTTATAGTTTCAAAAGCCAATAGACTCTGAACATTCTATTCAGTCCTCCAAATTAGCATTAGTCATCTCTATTTGAGACGTCCTTGTCTGACAGTTCCTTCAGATTTATATTCCCAGACTTGGGCTACTCTAAAAATGAAGCTTAAAAGAAATCAACCAGGAGTTATATCAGGAACACTGTCAAATTTCTGTTAGATGCAGTGCATTTTTAAAAAATTTAAATACACTAATAAAATAATTGTCCACTATCTACTGATGTTTGCTACCTCCTATGTATCATATTAGGTACATTCTATACATTGTTTCTAAACCTCATAGTATACAACAAGACAGATAATATGACTGTTACACAAGGAAAAAGAAATTGGTTGAGATTCATGATTATGAGATTCATGATATTCATGGTTATTAAGTAACTAAGCCAAGAACACATACTTAATTAGTGGTAGTTTTTAAGCCCATTGACAAAAGGCTGCTAGGGACACACCTGAAGTCATACAATGTCAAGTTTATTTAGCTTGGTGTAGTAAAGGAAAACACTCCAGAGACAAGACTTAGGAGTTTCTTTTCTTTCTTTTTTTTTTTTTTTTTTTTAAGATTTTATTTATTTATTTGACAGAGAGAGAGATCACAAGTAGGCAGAGAGGCAGGCAGAGAGAGAGGGGGAAGCAGGCTCCTTGCTGAGCAGAGAGCCCGTTGCAGGGCTCAATCCCAGGACCCTGGGATCATGATCTGAGCTGAAGGCAGAGGCTTAACCTACTGAGCCACCCAGGCACCCCAACATAGGAGTTTCTTAAACCACAAAGTTATGAATGGCTTTTGTAGGGTATTAGGGCTTGGTTTGAATGCTTTTAAGGTGCAAAAACAGAGTATCAGTTAAGACTGGTAGGTTGATAGAAGCAGAAGATATATACTGATTAGTTATGGGCTCTTAGTAGAAATATTTTAACCAAAGAGAAATGTTTCTTGTCATTTTCATTGGTACACATGTCTATTATTGTTATTTATGAATTGATAGTTTTAAGAGGTCCCATCAGGCATTTTCTCAATGGATTTTAACCTTGTTTCTGAAAGCCTCTAAGTATTTGGACCTGCGTCCCTTTTACCTATTCAACTCTGTCATGCTACATTTAGCCAAGGCAAAAATTCTAGAATGTGGATGGATCAGAATGTTTTCCTTTTTTTTTTTTTTTTTAAAGATTTTATTTATTTACTTAACAGAGAGAGAGCATGAGCTGAGGAAGGGACAGAGGGAGAGGGAGAGAGACAATCTCAAACAGTCTCCACACTGAGCACTCAGGGTTTGATCTCATGACCTGAGATCACAACCTGACCTGAGCCAAAATCAAGTTGGATGCTCAACCAGCTGAGCCACCTAGTCACTCCTAGAATGTTTTCTCTTAAATTTGAAACTTCATTTAGCATGATTTATGTCTGTTAGTAAGTCTGTTAAGCCTCACCATCAATTTTCTCTTTAACCAAATAAGAATGTACCTTTTTACACATCCTTTTTTGTTTTTGTTTTTGTTTTTGTTTTTTCCTTCTCAGGATTGGATATTGACTATAGTTAGATCTACTGACCACCATTTTGAAGGGGAAAAAAAAAGTGAATTCAGGCATAGACAACAGAAAATGCTTTGATATTAATTTTATTTGAGCAATAGTTGAAGACAGTTCTAGCATCTTGAATGTAGCTCTCTGACCACTTATTTCTTTCCTAAAGAGGAAAATCAAGTTGATCAGCTTTAGACCAATTGATTTTGAAATATGTATATACTGATAGATCTGCCCTTCTCAGTTTCTCCCAGACCTTGTGAAGTGACACGAATGATTTTGCATGCTCATTATAATGTTACACAGTTTTGATTTACTGGGCAAGTGTGAGATATTCATCTCCACAACTCATCATTATAGTCACTGCAGAAGGATGGCACAGGTGATAGACACTCCATGCATTTCTGGAGTTGACTTTGTTGATGTGGCTTGACAGAAGACTATTTTTAAACATATAAAGTAACTATGCTGAAGTTTCTAGATAACTTTAGTTCTGGTCGCCTTACTGCTGCCTAATGAACTCCCCTAAAGTTAGTGACTTAAAATAATACCTACGTTAATATATCTTGTGATTTTAGGGTCAGAAATTCAGGCATTGCTCAGCTGGGCAATGCTTGTGTTCTGTAAGGATATGATGAGGATCACTAGGTGGTATTCAATTGAGGACTGAGCTGAACTGAAAAGTCTGAGACTGCTTCATTCACAAGTTTTGTGTTTTGATGGGCATTGCTGGAAGGCTGAACTCAGCTAGGTTTCTCTTCTTTTCTTTCTTCATCTGGTCTTAGGGCCTCACTCTGTGATTGCAATAACAAGGTAATTGGACTCCTAGGTGGAAGTTCAGAGCTACTAAAGACCAAAGTGGAAGCCACTCATACTCTTAAAAGCTAAGTCCCAAACTGGAATAGTTTCACTGGTTGTAAACTCTATTGGTCAAAGTTGTCATAGGCCAGCCAAATTAAAAGGGAGGGCCAGGAATACCCAGCTCTTGGTGGGAAGGGTGCTGAAGCATTTGTGGCCATTTAATTTGCCATAGGACAGTGAAAAGTTAGGTGTTATCTCTACCTACTGCTTATAACCTGAGAAGACCTTACCCTACACAAGGAGAATCTGTTTACCATCATCTGAGCTCATCAATCCTAGAGGAACTGGTGATACTTGAAATGCTATCACCCACCCTGAAACCCTCTAGTATTTTTTGCTAAAAATATTTTCGGGGGTGCCTGAATGGCTCAATCAGTTAAGTGTCTGACTTTTTATTTCAGTTCAGGTTATGATCTCAGAGTCATGAGATCGAGCCCCATATCAAGCTTCATGCACAGTGTGGAGTCTGCTTGAGATTCTCTCTCTCTCCTTCTGCCCCTCCTCTGCTCGTGTCCTATAAATAAATAAAATCTTTAAATCTATATATACTTTTACCTTATCCTGGAAAAATATATCTTGTAAACAATTTGGATGGCTCATACTCACCAATTCTCAAAACAGCCAAGTCGCGTTATTACATAGACTGTTGGAACTAGTAGAAAAATCTGGGATAGTGAGACTAAACTATGCTTTAATTTTTATTAAAATATATTTTAATATATTTAATAAAATATATTTTTTAATATATTTAGGTAACTGACATATATTTTAGGAAACTGTTTGGATTTTACATAGGTAACTTATACCAAGCTCAATTTTGAAAATAAATTGGATTCTTGAATGAGAATCTAAAATAAGCAGTGTTTCTCTGTTGAATATTATTTACTTAAACATATTTCCAAATCCATAATCCCCTTATTGACCCATGTGCCATGTAAACAAGATGATATATGGAAAGTGACTAATTTAACTAACAGCTAAACACCATATGTTCTTATTTTCAATCAACAGTTTATTAATAAAGACATCAGTTTCAATGACCAACAACTTGAAAACCATAAATTAAGAGTTGCTAGTTTGTAAACCTGTCACCAAGTTAAATTGTCAGTTATAACCTTTGTAACTGGAATTGAATTCCCCTAGAATAATTTTTATTTAAAGGCTATTATTTCCTTCATTTTAATAAACCTATATTTTAATGAATTATCTATATTGACTAGACATAAAAGTGCCACAGATTAATCTATTGAGCCAAATAGGATTGAAATACTTTCCTATTTTTATAATTACTTTAGATCTTCATACATGTTTCTAATACTGTATGCTTCCTACCCTATCTATGGTAAAATTATCTCTATAGTTATTCAATCTCTAGAAAAAGATTATGAGAGTAACAGTTCCAACTTTTTTCAAGTTTAGACAAGTTATTTGTATGAGGTTTTTAAAATATGTGTAGAGGGGCGCCTGGGTGACTCAGTAGGTTAGGCCTCTGCCTTTGGCTCAGGTCATGATCTTGGGGTCCTGGGATCGAGCCCCACGTCGAGCTCTCTGCTCGGCGGGGAGCCAGCTTCCCCCTCTCTCTGCCGGCCTCGGCCTCTCTGCCTACTTGTGATCTCCCTCTCTGTCAAATAGGTAAATAAAATCTTAAAAAAAAAAAATAAAATAAAATGTGTGTATAGATTATCTTCTCACATTTTATTTATGGATTAGAGTTTCTCTCAGTTTATTTTCTCACATAAATGCTCTAAAAAAGGTATAAATTTCTGATAAATAGTCACACAAGTTCACCATTGAGTTTTACTATAATCTTTGGGTCGATGCTATACATACTCCAAAATTTATTTATTTGTATGTCTTTTACCAGTTAAATATGAAACAACTGTAGTTCATGCAGTGAAGCACTTAGCCACACAGATGCAAGACAGAGCAGCTGGGGCACAAGTTTAGACCTTCGATATTACTGTCACGTTCATATGATGTCATATCATGGTCTAATATCCTTAGAAATTACCCTAACATTAGAATTTAGTCTCTTGTGTTTTTTTATTTGCAGTGAGTATCCCTTTATAATGTATTATATAGTACACTGATTTTAGTACTCATTTATCAATTCTCATTTGTCATTTAGAGAATTGGCAAATCTCTATAAAATTTGTCTGTCTTACAAAATCTAATTAACCTTAGACTTCCTAGGTGAATATTTTTCAGTTTATTCTCTGAATTTTTTGTTTGCCTAATTTGCCACACTTTATTCTTGACTGGAAATTGTTCCTTTTTTTTTTTTTTTTTTCATGTAATAGTTAAGTGGGAGAGAGACTTGAGAAGATATTAAGTTAAAAAATAATACTTCCAGGAACCAATTTAGGGTATCTTTGATAACCTGGGGACTATATTTTTATGGCCTTTAAGGGCTTGTGATTTGAAACAAAGGAGAGAAGGAGGAAAGCTGGAGATCATTACTTTGTCGAAATGGTTTCTTGAAAAATTCAGGGTCTTGAATGTCAACCAGTGAAGGTTGTCAATTGAAATAATGAAGTCCTTTATAGAAATAGATGAAGAGTAGTAATGGGAAAGGAAAAACACCTATGTTCAGTCATTAAGTAGCCTAAAGACATATCATCTCCTAAATCCAGGACAAACTGAAACACTAAATATTAGTAAAATTGTTACACAAAATTGTCTTTGAAGAGAGAAATCTCTGTTCTTTGCCCTGTGCCACTTGAAAATTGCTAAGAACCAGCATTACTCTGTTTTCCATTTCATACTTTAGATCTTATTAAAAAAAATAGTCATTCAAAGCATTTAAGCTGAACTATGTCAAGTTTAGGGCTGGATGTCCCTCTTCTATTCTAATTAAATATCATTAAAAAAATATATGATCCATCAGAATTTTTTGAGCTTTCAATGTGTGTCATTACAGGAGAATAAAGATCTATTCTCTGCACTGTTGTAAAATAAGCAGTTCAGAATTAGTCACTGACTGTCAAACCTGGCTGGGCTCTTAGGGCCCATCTAGGTGACTCCCATCATGGTTGAATTCAGTTTTCCAAGGACAGAGTTTGAATTAGTTCCCATTTCTTTCTTTTTTTTTTTTTTTTTTTTTAAAGATTTTATTTATTTACTTGACAGACAGAGATCACAAGTAGGCAGAGAGGCAGGCAGAGAGAGAGGAGGAAGCAGGCTCCCTGCTGAGCAGAGAGCCCGATGCGGGACTCGATCCCAGGACCCTGAGATCATGACCCGAGCCGAAGGCAGCGGCTCAACCCACTGAGCCACCCAGGTGCCCTAGTTCCCATTTCTTTTGACTCCTGTCTTATGTACCCATTCTCTCTGAATAGCATTTGTAATTTTTTTTCTTGGTTCTAAATTGTACACACATTCATTCCCCTTCCTAACCTCAGCTTCTCCACCCAATGATAAAAGAAAAACAGACATTCCAAATGTCTTTGGAACAGACATTATTTTTCTATTTCTTATTTTTAAAGTATTATATTGCTTAGTGAAACATGTTTTTCCCCTCCATTTTTTCTTTGTCTACTTCTTTTTTCTCCTCTAAGCCTGATTCCTTCATTTTTCATGCATTTGAGCATCTTTGGTCAGGAAACTGTGAGTAAGAGCTAGGGTCAGTTTTAGGAGAAATAGGGCAATCGATACAACAATGAGAAACCAGAGAATTTGGACAGTTTGACCCGTTTCCTAATCATCAGTGTGCTTACAGGGTTTTGTTGTATTTTTTTTATCAAGTTACATACTCATACCAGTATGAAAATAGGATAATTCTGATAGTTCTGATCAAGTTTCCATATTGTTTCTGAATTAGATAAAAGAGGTTAAAGTACTTTAACAGTAGACTGAAAATGGGATGGATGACCAAAAAAAAAAAAAAAAAGGACATTTGTTTCTTTCTACACCATAGTCTAAGATAGTACTTCCCAAATTGTGAAAGCTATTAGAAAAGAAGATTCTGGAGCCTGACTCTAGATCTCCTGAAGCAGACACTCTGGTACTGAGGGCCAGCAACCCATGTTTAAAGAAATCTTTCAAGTGTTTCTGATGGTTACTGAAGTTTGAAGTCTGTGGGGCAGTTTTCCAACCCAGAGAGATATATGTGTGTGCTGGTAAGAGGGAGCACTTCTGCTCCACTTTGCCATTCAAAGACCCATGCTGACTAGATCTCTGTCATTCTCAGCATGCCCACGTGAAGTGGGTGAGTACACAGAGCAGGGTATGTGGAAAGTTTCATTGTATCATTATAGTCCTTATATACTTTTCAAGAGAATTTCAGCACATGGTCATAGACCATTGCAAGGAAGGCTGAGAAGTGTACTATAGCTGGTTCATAACATGTCCGGTTACTACACAAGAAAGGAAAAGGGACTTTGGTAGACATCTGATAGTCTCTGCAGCAGTTACATAATGATCTTTGGACAATCAGGTTTACTGGTGGTGAGTGTTATCTTACCTTTTTCTTACATTCCAGTTGTTGTTGCTTTCAGTCAGGAACTATAATTCTTATATCATATGAGTAGTGCATCATGGAAACTAAAGTAAGAGGGTAATTCTAGAGAGATTGACCAGTTTAGTGTCACATGCTACTGAGCAATCAATGAAATGATGTTCCTAAAAATGTCCCCTAGATTGGGCAAAGTGGAAGCCATTTATGACCTTAGGAAGGACTGTTCCATAAAAAAATGGTACCTAAGCTATGTTGGCATAGAGTATGTTAGTAAATGTATAGAAGGTGAGAAAATGAAGACAGCAAAATAAAAGTAATTGTTTAAAAAAAGATTGACGATGGAGTGGTGGAGAGAGAGGGCTGTAAAGGAAGGATGGTACGGATGGAGTTCAGGAATGATTACATATTGATGGGAAAGATCTAGTTGAGAAGGTATGGTTGAATATTCAGGAAAGAAAAATTGGAAAATATGCTTGAGAATTCCAATTTATTGGAATTTTAGAAAATTCGGAGAAGAATCTTATCAAATGAATCAGTGTTTCATGTTTATAAAACAGTAATTAAGGAAATTGAGTGCCTCATTTCATATTCAGCTTATGTGTCCAGAAATGGGGGAAGGGGAGAATGGGGGGGGATAGGAAGGGGGGAATGGGCATTTCTTGATCATTGAAAATATATATATATATATATATCTATATATGATCTTATTTATTTGACAGAGAGAGATCACAAGTAGGCAGAGCAGCAGGCAGAGAGAGAGGGGGAAGCAGGCTCCCCGCTGAGCAGAGAGCCTGATTCAGGGCTTGACCCCAGGACCCTGAGATCATGACCTGAGCTGAAGGCAGAGGCTTAACACACTGAGCCACCCAGGTGCCCCTGAATATATTTTTTAAATGAAATATCAAGGTGCCCATACACTGAAGTGACCCAAATGTTTATTCAATGGCATGCTTCCATCCTTGTATATAATCTGGCTGTTTGAGGCATCTGAGTATAGTGTGGACATTACTAAAGCCTACCATGTTGCTCTGAAAAGTTAACTTCCCTTATCGGATCTTACCCTCTGGGCTATTTGAACCACTCTAATTGCTTCAAGTATCAGACAACTAAGGATAATCCCCATGCTAATTATTCCAATTAGCCAGTCCTCACGGAATCTGCAAAACCTAACTAATCCCAGCTTTCTAGCCATTGCATCCCTACATAGCTGCCCCTACAGTTCTTCTTAGCTTTTATTCCTCCTTTTTTCAATTCCCTGTTTCGTCTTGCCTAGCAGCTCTCTTTACTTAGTAGATGTACGTAACAACAATAACTTTTTTTTTTTAAATCAGCCTTTATCTATGTGAGTGTCAAGTTTGTTGTAACCTACCATCAAAAGCATTCAAAAGTCTTAAAAAAAAAAAAAAAAAAAAAAACTGGTACCGTAGTCATAACCACTGACTTTTGGATAACTTCTTAGGAGGCTGTTCTTGCCTTACTAATTGGTTCCAGACCACAGAGAGGGTCATTTAGGATGGAATTTAAGCTTGTGCTTTAGTCTTGTGGCCTGCTGCTGTGTCTGCTGGTGGTTCCCATGTCTCAGAATGTTCTAGATGAGCCGTGCTAATTGGCTTACCTCTTGGGCCTGGCTACTAGTCCAAGTGGGGACACACCCTACAGCTAGGAGTGATAGGCCACTTGAGCTGTGCTTTCCTGGGTCTGTATTCTGTACTTCCAGTCACAGTCTATTTGGCAGAGGCCTATTCCAGTGGTCTGTTACTTCTTTAACATTGATGTTTTTTCATTATTCTTTGCAGCAGAATTCTTATTTGCCTATGTGTTTCATCAGCTCCTATGCAGAAAGATGTTGGTTGGGCTCCCCCATGGTAGAGAAGTGGCACCTAGGTCTCCCTTTGCTTTTGCTTGGATAAGGGTAGCAGCTACCTGCTTCTTTGCTGCTGTGTATAGCTTGTTGCTGTCACTAAGGAACTTACACTTTCTAGACCCTCAGGAGCGTCATAGCCTACATGCTTGAAGACCAGCTACCCAATGTGTAATCCAAAAGAAGTCTCTGGGGCAAGAAAACGAATATCTCATCCCAACAACCCCCTTTAGAATAGCTGCCAGTCATCCTCTTACTTAAGCAATGCAAGACCTGTAGTCTGTATGCTTGGGCTTCGTAAGTGCTTCAGCATAACATGATGGGGCCGGTACCTTCTGACAGTGTTGCTTACTGCACTCTCCCAAGGAGAGGCTGCTCCACCTCTCAAGGGCAAACTCAGTCCTTTAAAGGTGGACTGGGAAGGCTGGAGCAAGAGCCAGCTGCCTATAAGGCAGGGCAGTCGGCCCTCTTCCCCTCGTCTTCTGTAACCAACCAGAAGTTTCACACTCTAAGTTATCAGACAGAGGCAGAAACTAAAACCACAAACTTAGGTACCTATAAGCCCCAAACAGGGGAAAAATAATCAAATGAAAGAGGGGAAATGGAGCACCTGGGTGGCTCAGTGGGTTGAGCCTCTGCCTTTGGCTCGGATCATGATCTCAGGGTCCTGGGATGGAGCCCCACATTGGGCTCTCTGCTCAGTGGGGAGCCTGCTTCCCCACTTCCCCTCCCACCCCCCGCCTACTTGTGATCTCTCTGTCAAATAAATAAATAAAATCTTAAAAAAAAAAAGAAATAAAACAAAGGGGGGAAATAATATAGATGCAATGAGAAAAAAATTAAATATATATATAGATAGACATAACTAAATTCAAACAAATGTCCGTAATTTGACCCAATTGAAAAATCCAAAATTTATTAAAAGAATTTTTGTAACAAAAAGCTTAAAAAGATACTGGTTACCTTTTTTGCTTTTACAACGCAGGCTCTTAATTAACAATTAAATAATTTAACAACAGCTAGCATGAACCAGTTGACAAAGCTTCAGGAGCTTTGTCATACTGGGTCTCAAATTTCAGTTTTACCAGAAGATTACATTAAATTTAAACATGGTACCCCTTATAACCTTAGGAGAATAACTAAATATAAACAGAGGGAAAAAATAGGTATTTCTCACTTTAACTGTAACCTTGCCTAAATTTCCCTTAGCCATAATATCCATTGTCCTCACTGTTCCATATTGGAAAAAGATACTTGGATCATGAGTAATTATTTGGATCTAAATAAAGTCTTTGATACTTACAAATTGGCTTGACAAAAATGGACCCCGTTAACCTACCAGATAAAAGAGTTAAGATGGCCCAATGTAAGTAAAAGAGTACTTTTAAGATCTCACTTATTAGATAAGACATAATTAATAAATTATGCCCACTCGTCTTCCATAACAGTCAGATTTTGCCTATTCTAAATTTTTAAAAATGAAAGAAAAGAAAGAAAAAAGAATAGCACCTTACAGTGGATTACTGTAACTTAATCTGTAGTTCTACCTATTAAGGTCCCCATACCCAATACCCAATATTATGAAAATTAGTGACCTTGCGCAATCAACAACCAGTAACCATTTTGGGATTTGGCTAATAAGATTTGGCTTATAAGTTGTCTTTAGTACCTGTTTTGGTAGATTCTTAGTGGCAGTTTTTAAGGGAAGCATACACCTTTTCCAGGCTAACCTCCAGAGTACCTCAACAGCTTTGCCATTGCACACAGTATTTATAGACAATATCTTAGCTGTATCTACCTTTCCCCATCAGCACAAGTATGACATTACAGTAATGATATCCTCCTCCAAGGAGTTTCATTTAACACACTCATTAAGGACATAAAAGTCCAACCTGTTTTAGTTTAGTCTTTTTTGCATTCCGGAAGCAACATATTCCTCATTTAGATACTCTACTTAATCTCTCTGATACTACTACCTGCTACTTACAAATCAGCCTACTTAAATGGGGTCCTCTCCAACAAAGGCTCTAAAATCTGTCCAAATTAAAATTGATAGGCCTTACCTAGAGGGGGACTTTATGGGGTGGAGGACACTCCATAAAGTACATTTGGGTGGTACCTGGGGTTTGTCCAAAATGGTTCACTCTTGAAGAAGCTGTGGCTGTCTACACCTGGTTACCTCAAGTGGCCACACATGTGGTTATCTTCCTAGACCTGCATAAGGATGTCCCAGTCTCTGTCTCTGAGGCAGTCTCTCCTTGATTATCACAAATGCATTCAACTGCAGATGCTGTTCACTGGGATCGGAGATAGCCCAGTTCAGGCCTGCCCCAAGTCCCTCATTCACTTTCCCACTCATGATCCACACTGGAGAAAAGTTGTTTATTTTTTGCAGCTAGTGGCTCTGATAAAGATCTAACACAAAATCAAACTTGAAGTAACATTATGAATGCAAACATGACAGTAAGCAAAAGTGATAGTATGCCAGTTTGAAGGTTGTAGGAAGGCCTTCAAGAAACATCAGCAGCTGAAAATCCATCAGAATGGGCATAAAAATAAAGGAATTCAAGGGAAACTATGAAAGATGTGCCAAACACTCTGCTTCACCCAGTAATGTAGAAGGACATGGGATGGTCCATAAGGTCCGTGTATTATCAAAAGGGATGTTCTACTGTGGCAAAAACGTGTGAGAAACTCATGAAAGAGGAAATAGCATAGAAGTACGGTGGAAAACATCCAAACACAAAGGTGAAGGTAAGCAACATACAAAACTCTTGCCCCTGAAAGGGATATGTGTCAAAGTCCAGGGGAAGACTGTGGTAGAAGCTACACAGCTGTGCTTAGTCTTCAGAGCCATATTTTCTTTTTCATGAGGAAAAGCACCTGTTTAAGTATGGACATGCTGACTGTTGCAAAAGATTTGCAACGAAAAACAGTCTCATGAGGCATGCTGTTGTGCATGATTGTAACCAGAAGAAAATGAAGAGCAAAGTAAAAACATCTCATGGAGAATCGAGTTTGGCCTCTCATCTTAGCGAATATACCTTTCTGAAAGGAGATAACAATAAGGCCTATCTGTGCCTACAAAACAGAGACTTTGAATGGTATTGATATAAGTAGTTGAAATACTTATTCTCAACTAAATATGATATACTATTTGGAGCACAATAAACTGACAAACTCAGTTATTTTCTCTCAGAAGCACAATTCTCTTCATTGCAATCTTGATTTAGAAAAATCAAAATGGCTGGTATTCTCCTAAGTGCCCTCAGAGTCTACTTCACCATACAGGCTTATCAGCCTCTTCTCAGTCCTCCCTAGTACCTGAACACCTATGACAGCCATAGGTTGCCCCTGGGCTTTGGATGGTAGAGTCTTACCTTGGCTCTGCACTATCTGGGCTATACATCATTCAAGCAAAAATTATTGGCCACTTACTGACTCTTCCTAAAAATAGTGGCTCTTACAGATCCCTGAATCTGTGACTCTCTACACGTAGTTGCCTATTATGCCTGGCTTATAAATGCAGCCTACCTCAAGCTCAACACCTCTACGGAGACTTTCTTGGTATAGGACAGAGCCAAACCTGGGCCTTCTGGAATATTTTGCCTAGAAGAGGGTGTAGTCCATCCTGTCCTCAGTCCCTTGCCAGAACCAGCATGCTGGATAGGTTGCCATTCCCCCAGACACCTTAGCCACCTGGGAGTCCCTTGGGATCAAATGAATGAAGCAGTGGGAGTTCATAAACTATATGACAGCATTGCCACCATCAAAGGGATAGAGCTCACGTTGCATGGTGCTTCTTTCTGTCCCCTAGCTGGTGTGTCCCGGATAAAGTATGCTGCCCAAAAGTCGGCAAATTTGCCAAACTTCCAACAACCATCTTAGTACTGGATGTCCTGGTCAGCAAAATACCTTATCTATACATTTTTTTTTTATACATTCTTGAATCATTGCCAAGAGTTGTCCCCTCTGTTCAAAGTAAAGAACTCTATGAACCCCTTAATTCACAGAGATACAAAATATAAAGTCACATGTATTTCTGCATATTCTGAAGCTACAATATATGGAAATTCTCATCAAAATACTCCTTATCCCCTTGGATTTTCAGAACTTTTTCAGAATACACAGTGCAGGCTTACCTCATTTTACTGTACTTTGGTTTATTGTACTTTACATGTATTGCATTTCTTTATTTATTTAGGTTTGTGGCAACCCTGTATCAAGCAAGTCTATCATAGCTATTTTTCCTACAGCATTTGTTCACTTCATGTCTTGGCCATATTTTATTAATTGTCACATGTCAAACTTTTTCACCATTGACATTAGTATCTTTAATGTTACTATTGAAATTGTTTTGGGGTGTCATAAACCACAACCATATAAGGTGGCAAATTTAATCAGCAGATGTATATGTTCTGACAATTCTAATGACTCTACAATCCCCCCTCTTTCTCCCTCTCTCTGGTCTCCCCCTATTCCCTGAGATACAACAATGTGGAAATTAAGCCAAATATTAACCCTACAATGGTCTCCAAGTGTTGAAGTGAAAGGAAGGGTCAATCCATGTGGCAGACTTTATTGCTGCATTATTTTAAGCAATTGCCACAGCCATTTCATCCTTCACCAACCACCACCTTGATCAGTCAGCAGCCATCAACATCCAGTCAAAACCCTCCACCAGCACAAAGATTACAACTTGCTGAAAGCTCAGATGAGAATTAGCTTTCTTAAGCAATAAAATATTTTTTAATGAAAATATATACAGTGTTTTTAGACACAATGCTGTTATACAGTCAACAGACTATGGTAGAGTGTAAACATAACTTTTAAATGCACTGGGAAACCAAAATATTCATTTGACTTTGCTTTATTGTGATACTCGGTATACTGCTGTGATCTGGAATCAAATTTGCAATTATGTCCAAGGTATGCTCATATAGGATGCTTGGAGAAAGAATTCAATAAAACTCATTTCCCTGGTAGGTCCCAGACAGTTGGTCTAATGGGCCCCTCAAAAGTCTCAGTTACAAAATAAACCACTAAATAGTGTCTATCTTGCCCCAGGCATTAATCTCTTTTAACTCAAGGTCCTTTAGCCAACTCACACCACATACCAGCTTTATAAAACAAACAAACAAAACAAAACAAACTTCCTATAGACCTATCCTATATTTAAAGGTGGAATATGTCTGACCTCCTTGTATATAAAGGTGTCTCCTCCTGTCTTTATGGATTTTCAATTCAACCCCACCCCATAGAGTTGAAGACCAGATCAAAAGTACATACTCTTCCGGGACCCATTAATCATAGGTTTTCCCATAAGCCAGGACCCTGACCATCTGATACAGGATTCGTTTGAGCCTCAATTTCCACTACTCTAAAAATTTTGGTCAATATTCGGTTATAAGGGGTGGATACTTAATTCCTGCAAAACTTCTGATTCCCTCCAGAAAATTGAAATTACTTTTTCAGGGCCATTCTAATAGGCTGTGTAGACTAATAAAAAGGAGATAGAATACTACACTTAGTAAATAAAATAAAAATGACACTCAGAGGATATAAAATCAACACTATATCCCATAGTGATGCAACCAGAGAATCCCTCACTGGTAATCATCAAGCCAGAAAAAGTCAACAACAGACGACAAAGACCTGTCAAGTGCAGCTACACACCATTCTGTTGCCAATGGTCTCATTGCTATTGGTTGGACTGCTTTCATTGGTTTGCAATTCAGAGGCTCAAACCCTACAAGTAAGTCATTGTTTCAACCAACCTTGATAGATGCTAAAGACTAAAATCCAAAGTCTTCACTGGCTTGTCCATGACCAACCAACCAATTGAGGTGAAGGGTTCATGCTAATTGGCTAAATTGGAGACCTGCCTATAGGATAATGTTGGAGCTCCAAATGCAACCACAGATATTTAAATGACAAACATGACATCCTATTAATAGCATGTACCTAAACCTGGTCATATGATTTAAAACCTGTCTGTAGTAGGATCTCCTTCATCACCCATCTCAATCAAACCTTGAACACTTAGAGATTTATTTATGCCATTTAGTTTCTGATACTTTAGTCCAACTATGGCAATGTCATTGATGATGAAGTATCATCTTTGCTGGCTGTGTACCCACAAAGCTTTGACCTAAAAGATATTTAGCTCCCAAGCCCAACATTGCCTTCACATTTTAGATACAACTACAAGAGACTCAGCTGCGCTATAATATCGTAAGGCCACAAAAACAAGGCCCCTATGAATGCAAATCGTTACCCACTTAAAAAGTATACCCCAGTCCCATATCTAAACCACATTGTCCTAGCTCAGAAGTTTGCTCTTGGAGAAAACATTACTTCAGATGACATTGCGTGGCACAAAGACCTCACCATTGGAAAAAGCTTTGCACCCTGTGCCAGAGACAACATCTCCCCAGACACAGAGACTGCCATACTAGCAATACCCATGGGTTGCCTTTCCTGTCTCTTAAAATGATGATAAACTGGACATGGAACATTTATTGCTTTATAAATTATTATTAGAGATTGCGTTATATTTCCAGAGTTACTGTTTGCTTAGTGCATAGTATGTTCCTTACTTTTTTTATATACCTAAAGGTAGATCTTATAGAGGTTATACTATCTGTGCTATTAAATGTTTAACAGATTAATGAAGATTATTAATCCCCCCAGTAGGTAACTGCCTCAACCTTTGAGTGGACCTCCTATTCCCCAAAGCCTTCTCCTGCATACCCCCAGTCTGCCACCACAACCTCCCATACAACACAACCACACCTTTATCTTGGTTACAAACAAATACCATTAACCTTTACACATATTTTACTATAAACTCTCAATTTATAACCTCCAAAAACAAAACTGCTGTACCTACCATCTTCACTCAAGGAATACACCAAAATATTATTATTATAAAGATATATAATTCATATTTTAACATACTTTACAATTCCACTGTGATATTGTTAGAGACCCCAAATCTGTTCTTTCTATATAAACAGAAAATTTGATTACAGGTTGACCTACATATATTTGTTTCCCTCTCTTTGACTCTCATTAAAAAAAAAAAAAATGTGTTTCTACATAGTTTAGGGGTATATATACCCTCTTCTCTAAAACTATTGCTTACTGCTTAAACTCCTAGGATTCTCTAAATAATTGAGGTCAAAACTGATGTTAAGACAACATGAAGTCAATTGTAATGCAATTTTGTTTTGTTTTGTTCTTGTACCGTGACCCTGTTTTGAGGACTTGGCTTAAGGCTAGTCAGGTCTCCTTCTTGAATAGCTGAGCAAGTCCAAACCCTAACCACTTCCCTTATCAGGCCCTCACATTCAGAACCACCATCAGTCACCCTAATTGTTTCCTGGTGAGCAACCAAACTAGGAACAGCCCCTATGGCCTGAGACTGAAAAATCGTTCAAATTAGAGAATCCACAAGGAGTCCTCTAAATCAAGCTAATACCACCCCTCTCCCACTATAGCAACTGTTTACTATTATCTTGAGGGAGCGGGGGAGGGAAATTTTTGTGTAGCCCTGCCTGGCAGCCATCTTTCCTTTAGAGCTCTAAATAAGAGTTGTGTCTTTCATCTGTTCAAGTGTCAGTGTGGCGTATCCCACAGATGAAGTTTTAAATATAGGTGACGTTCAGTGGGCGGAGTCCAGGACCAATGACCAAGAAAGAATTCTTAAGCCATCTGTGATGCTATTTTTAGTGGTTTATTAAAGCATGGTTTATTAAGTTTATTAAATTTTTATTATAAAATTTATTAAAATTATTAATAATTTTTATTTAAATAAACCTTTAAAAAGGTTTTATTATTTTATTTTATTTTATTTTATTTTATTTTATTTCTTTTATAAAAATCCTTTAAAAAATTCTAAATGTCTTTTTATAAACCTGCCCCATAAGGCTGAGGGGTGGGAATGAGGGTGTAGAAGTGGCCTGCCCTTTTCTGTTTTCACTGAACAGCTTGTTCTAAGGGGGGGAGGAAGGGGAAGAGATCTAGAATGGGTGAGAGGGGGGTGGGGGTGTCAGGGAGGCAAGTGTGTTGTGTTACTGTGTCAATAAACTGATTTAATGTTGGAAAAAAAAAAGGACAGGTTTATTAATTTATTTATTAAAGGTTTATTAAAGGACAGGACCCATGGGCAGAGAGTTTCTGCCCTGGATTTGAGGGGTGACAGGTTATATATCATAGGGTTGGAGGAGGTAAGGAAAAGGGGAGGTTTCAACAGAACTTTCATATGCTAAAGAGGACCTATAAGATACTGGATGCCTTGAGGCCTTGTCATTATCAAGGTGTTTCATTCTAGCAAGGTATTAACATTAAAATAGTTGGGATGGGGCACCTGGGTGGCTCAGTGCTTTAAGCCTCTGCCTTCAGCTCAGGTCATGATCTCAGGATCCTGGGATCCAGCCCCCCAGAAGGCTCTCTGCTCAGCGGGGAGCCTGTTTCCCCCTCGTTCTCTGCCTGCCTCTCTGCCTACTTGTGATCTCTCTCTCTCTCTCTCAGTCAAATAAATTAATAAAATATTTTTTAAAAAGGGCACCTGGGTGGCTCAGTGGGTTGGGCCTCTGCCTTCGGCTCGGGTGGTGGTCTCAGGATCCTGGGATCAAGACCTGCATTTGTCTCTCTGCTCAGCGGGGACCCTGCTTCCCCCCTCTCTCTGCCTGCCTTTCTGCCTACTTGTGATCTCTGTCAAATAAAATCTTTTTAAAAAATATTTTTAAAAAAAAGTTGAGAGATTCCTAAAGAATCTCACAATATGTCCCAACCAGAAGTAGAGATGGGGGGGAGGTTGCACAGTGTCAGCTTTTGCTTTGTCCTCAGCCAGCCTTCTGTTCCCTCATCACCACCATGAAAAAGTTTTTAAATCTTAGAAAACATGTAGTTTTCTTTCTTTCATTCTAAAGCAATTACAGGAATGTTCCACTTTATTCTGAAGTTTTCTAAATTCTTAGAATTGTCCCAAAGTAAAAAAAGTCAAATCATATTTTTAAAAAAATTAGATAATACATTTCCAACTTTTTACAAGGCTTTACTAAGCCTTGTAACCTAAATATCATAACCTAAATGTTGAAAGAAGATTAGACTTTTTATTTTTTGTTTATTTATTTTTAAAGATTTTATTTATTTATTTGACAGAAATCACAAGTAGGCAGAGAGGCAGGCGGGGGGGGGGGGGGGGCAGGGGGAGGCAGACTCCCTGCTGAGCAGAGAGCCCGATGTGGGGCTCTACCCCAGGACCCTGAGATCATGACCTGAGCTAAAGGCAGAGGCTTTAACCCACTGAGCCACCCAGGCACCCCAAAGATTAAACTTTTATAGGCATTGATTCATCATAAACTTTTTTCTTTTTGTCTTAATATTTTGTCCTTCTATTCAAATCAATTTTATCTGTTTCTTTTAGTCTCAGTTTCTTTGAGTTGTTGGTATTCTAGAATTGAACTCTTCAATATAGGACTGACTAGCCAAAATTAAGTAAAATTTAGACATTTTTTAAAAACTTAATTAAAAATAGTTTTTAACTTAAATAAAATTGGAAAATCCATTTTTTAAGTCATAGTAGCCACGTTTCACAGTCTCAATAGGCACAGGTAACTAGGTCTGACTATTTTGGTCCATGTGGGAGTGCATTTTCTTCAAAACAGAAAGCCCTTTCGGGCAGCTCTCTTCTAGAATACAAGTGCCTATTTATTATCTCATCTACTTTCAGCATTATTTGTAGGAATATTTTTATAAGATATATCAAAAATTTTGAGTGACTGTTATCTGAAGAATAAAAAAAAAGTGACAGAAAATAAGAAGCAAAACATGCAGTAAAGAAAACCCATTTGGGGGCACCTGTCTGGCTTAGTCAGTAGAGCATGTGACTCTTGATCTCAGGATTGTGAGTTCAAGCCCCACACTGGGTGTGGAGATGACTTAAAAATAAAATCTTAAAAAAAGAAGATTCATTTTTAAGCTCAAGAAAACAGATCTATACCAATTATGATAAAAGATTCTATGCAGTCTTGATATTTCTACTAGTCTCTGTCACTTTCTGTCTCTTTTAATAAAAAATACTTTGTTATCTTGAACTTGATCTCTACTCTTCTGGGTGGTAAATTTTTTTTTTAACATGTGTTCAGTAAGAAAACAAAAATGAAGCAGATGCCCTTCCACAACATTGGGAAGACTCCTCTGATAACATGGTTAGTCTTCTAGACAGAGGACATGCACAATGTAAACGATTATGCATTCTTCAGGACTGTACTCTCTAAAGAGTCTTGCTGAATGGAAATATGGTTACTTTCTCAAGGGTATATGGATTATATCAGGACATATTCATTTAAATTCATCAAACTACATGCTTATTTACTACCTCTGAGAATCAGTGTTCAACACCGATAGTGATATTGAAGTAGCCTGAGCATGTGTCTGAAAATTGGGATGGTGCACCACATATCATGCTTGAGATTAAGACTTGATAAATTAACATCTTTATTAGAGGCAAATTATTTGCTCTGCTCTCCAGAGCAACAGACTATGGTCCTCATTATCAGTAGGTTTTATATATCTTCGGTGTGTGTGTATCTATGTTTGTGTCTTTGGCAAACCTTGACACTTGACATTTGAGGTATTTGAGACTGTAAAAGTCTTTGTTATGAGGGACAGTCTAGGCAGTGAGGAATGTTTAGCAGCAATCCATGGCCTCCATCCACCAGGTACCAGTAACATTTCCTCATATGCCGTTGTGACAAACAACTGTGTCTCCAGATATTGGCAAAAATCTGCTGAGGACAAAATAACCTCCATTTAGGAAGCACTGGTCTATGGTAATTCATCAACTGGGATTGCAAAGGCACTAATAGTGACTTAAATGATGCAACAAAAATGTACATTTTATTAAACAATATAAATGTGCTAATATATATGTTTCTATAGATGTAAATACAACGTATGAACATTCTACTGACAGCATGCATTCAATACAGCTTTTGGTCTCCATTCCCACACTGAAGCAGTCTGAGATGATATGGCATAGAGTAAATATTCAGAACTTCAAATGTCAGCTCAGTGACTTGTGAAAATTTCGTAAATGGAAATAAAATTTTTTATCAATTCAATAATACTGAATCAAAATCAGCTCCACGAAAGCTGTTGTTGGGTAGGAAAACATACTTCTACATTTATAGGTTCTTTGGCTGATCTAATAATCAAATGAATGTAAAACAGATTAGTGAGAGAAGAACAAGTTTAATAATCTGTGTTCAGGTGTCTCATAAGGATGTGAGACCAAAGGACAAGCTAGGCAATTGAAGATTGTATGCCATCTTGAGCTAAGGAATGAGGAAGGGGCTCAAGGGGAGGGGCATGATAAGTACACATGACAAAATCAGTTTTGGGAGACTTGTTCTCAACCGTCTTAATTAATAGAACCCTGAGTAAGCACATCATTTTTTTAATCAACTGAAAGATAGTCCTTTCAATGCAGATAGGTCATTATGTTGGATGCGATCTAAGTCACCGGTTTTGAAGTCAAATTACAGGAGTGACAAAATAGCAATGCTACTTTTCAGACTCTAACTGTTGGGAATGATAAATGAAGCAAATCCCTGACTGAAAGTTATCTGGTTGTGTTTTTCATAGTTTATCCTCCACAAACTGATAGATTTTACACAAATCAGGAAGTTCTACTTTGCCCAGAGGGGCTTTACTTTACTTAGAATTAATTACTTTTAGATAAGGAATTGATGACTGTCCAGACTGATGGATTCATGAGGGACGTTAAGGTCTTCTCAAAATGAGGCTGCATAATCGGTTACAGAGACATGTTTCTTGGATTGGAGGAAGAAATAATTTTCTTCCAGATTTCAGCAGGGGATCCCTTAGTGGTCAACACCTATGTTTTTTTAATGAATTATTTAAAAAATAAATCCTGTTATCTTGTTGGAAAATCTCAACTATTATTGCTTGGTATGAAAATAATTCATCTATTAAAAGCAGACATTTTAAATATACAAAAAGTAGCCTTTTTATGTATACCTTTTTCAATTTAATGAGCTAGTGACCTAAAAATGGGGATTCTCTGTCCCTCTCTAAGATTCCCTGACAGTGTTGTTCTCATTGCTTATTGTGGTGTTAGTCTGCAGAGCAATGGAGTAAGAGGTAATTGAACCACTAAGTGTCACATTTTAAGTTTCAGTAATATCCCTTTGGCATGAAAGGTGATGACTGAAAGTGTTTTGCCAGGACTGTGAGGGATGAAATCCAGAATTCAGGACTATCACCACCATATCACTCTTGGAGTCCAAAAAAATTAAAAAGGATTTAACAGAATAATTAAACTGAGCTCATGACTTGAGGAGCTTTTGTATTTGGCAAAGGCACTTGAGAGTAGAATCTTCCTTAGCAACCAGTTAATCATGATCTCCTGGCTGTGTTCACCATCGTCCATTCAGACACTTATGTTTTTATCTACATTTCAAGATACATATATCCATAAGTTAGTCTTTATTTTTTCATGCTTTACGTAAAACTCATTTACCTCTAATATGTTAATGGTACATTTTACAGCATTTTGAAATATCAAAGGCACCAGGAATCAGCACTGATATTTTTCTCAGATAAATCGCTGCAGTGATTACCATGAAGTACATTGATGTCACTATCACTATGACAACATTATGACAAGAACTAGTCACTCTAAGGCTACCTAGTCAAGGGAACTATCATCTGTATTTCTGAATAAAATGTAACACATATTAGGACCTCTGCTTTCTTACCTTAATTTGTACCTTGATGGTTAGGGAATGTTGAATCACTATTGGATGAAGAAACAATTCATGTTAATATCTCTCTAAAGGTAAGACTTGAATATTTGAAGAATGTATACTTTAACTTTTTAGTCAGTTGAAAAGAAAGCAATTGTTTGATCAGTAGAAGCTACTGTTTGATGCAATAAATGAATAAATGACCTTGGTATGTGCTTTATTATATTTTTGCACTTAAAAAAGCACGATACAGTGATATCAACAAATAGTCTAAATAGGTGAACTTTGGGAGGGATGTGAAGGTTTTTTGTCTGAAGCTATAGAGAATCAACATTTCTACTTTCAGGATGTTGCATAATTTTTTAACTTTAAGCTTCTTATGAGAGAAGTGGATCACCCTTCTGTACTGTTCCATTTTTAATTAAGCAAGGGTTCAAAATCATTTTTTCATTGGTAACTTTAAAAATAAGTTGACTCTTGTGTGTTCTCCATCCCCCTCCCCCAGGGATGTCCTATGGAAAATAAATGAAGGCGTACTAGAACCTTAGAAAGAAAATATTAGTCATCACAAACACCATTCATCTAGAAATGCACTGCTGCCAATATTTTTGGATCGTTTATGCTCAATTTTGTACTTGTTTTAGTTTGTACAGTAGAGCGTCGGCATTCTGACATTTGCTGTGTAGAGAACTGTATCACCACATGATGTGACATAGAACAGTTGACAAATGGCAATTTTCCCAGTAATGTTTGCCTTTTTATTTGATCTGAGCCAAATCTGAAATTCTTTAGAGGAATTCCTTCCTTAGAAGATTTTGTAGATTTATAAAAAGAAAAACAAAGGTATAACCTGTCTTGATTTTAAAAGCCTACTTTTTATTTTGATCAATTAAGAAATATGATATTAGACATATGTAAATATGGGCTGTAGTCATACAGATGGGCGAGGTATTCTCTTATAACTTCTTCATCGCAAAATTCTTAATGAACATGATTGGAGAGGCTATTTCTTTTTTTGTAATGCATCATTTGGTGCCAGAGACACTAAAAGAAAAGCAGAAACATTCTTGGTGCAGGGTGTGCTATTCCGAGTAGATTATCTGATGCAAAAACTCAAGTATGTCTTTTGTGTTACTCAAGTATCTATTTAGAACAGCTGAGAAAAACCAACAATTCTAAAACATTGAAGATGGATGATGTTTATTATAAGCAGCTTGAGGTTTTTCTGAGAGGTGATACAATTAACTTAATATTCAGTTCATATTTTGCTGCCTCAATCTCTATTAGAACTCAGAGGTACATGTTCTGATTATACTATTTTTGCTAAATGATTTTTGCTTTTCAAATTATTTTGACTACAGATGTGTTATACACCATCTAAACAAAGAAAAAAAATTCATTTCAATGGAAGACTTTTTGAATGTGCCTCAATAGCATTTTAAGGAAAAAGTAAACATAGATAAGCAGAGATATAAAGAGAAGAAATACTACCAAAAATCTGTTGGTTATTTAGAAACTTCAAGGGGAGAGGATTCCAGCTTGTATCTTGATGAAAAAACTTCAAAATTGATTGCTTTAAGAGATTTGTTTTCATGAGGCATAATTCCCTTGCAAATTGTAGTTTCTATTTTAAAATAAGCCTTTAGCAGAGCATATTGCACATCACTAAAAAATCTGCTCGACACCACCCATCTCACCTATTTTTACCATATAATAAGCATTAGATTTCCTATATCCTATATAAAGTTAACCTACTTTCTGTAACCTCTGCCATCACCACTACATGTACACAAATGTACACACACATGCATTTGTGTTTATTTTTTTCTGAATTCTAATAAAATGTTTCACCATATTTTTATTTTTTACATTTCTCCTTTAAAATTTTTCCAGAAGTAAACAAATTTAAAACTCAAATCCCTAGAAACAACTTTGTATTTAAAGATTATGCAACAGTCAATTTTTTTTCATCTTTCAGAGAACTAGGCCATCAAGATCATATTCTTAAAAAGGAGTTCAAATCTTAAGAAATAGTTCAGATCTGATAGAATATTAGTCAGATGTTAAGTTAATCACTTTAATGTGATGATTTCTCCCTCCTCTAGTGTTTTGAATTCACTTGAGTTCAGTGATTTTATAGCAATCCAAAATAGAAGGCAGCGAGGTAATCTTTTTTTTTTTTCTTTTGGATTTAAAAAACAGATGTTTTTACTAATCTATTTGGAAATAAATAAAAGTTGCTGCGTGTATATGTAGGCCAAAAGGACAACAAAATCTCTGTGTTATACATGGAGTCTGAGTTATTCTAGTTTGTCAGTGTAAGTTACATGAGATAGCTTTTATAATGCATAAGGAATTCTGACATTTAAGATAATTAATGCAAAATGGAAAACTTTTCCTAGTATGTATATTAAAGTAAGAGCATATACCAAGCCTCAGTTTATTTGCAATTCATGATAAAAACGGCATTTATGAGTAGAATGGCAGGGATTCTCTGCACTGATGTTTATCATATTCAGATCCCAAGGCAAAGTAGCTTGTCACTATTTTACTAAAGCAATATCATCTTGATTTGCCTTAAAATTATACTTAGTATTCTTTTATAAGCCAATTTAGGTAAGGCTGTGTGACTTTAAAAAAATTAAAGGGTTTCATCAATCCAAGAATTTTTACTCAGACAGTATTTCATTTGATAAGCTTAATGTTGATGAACTTATTATCTTTCCTTTTTTTCCTGAATAAATCTAATTGGTTTCACAAATGTTTGTTTTATTAACATATAATGTATTATTAGCCCCAGGGGTACAGGTCTGTGAATTTCCAGGTTTACACACTTCACAGCACTCACCATAGCACATACCCTCCCCAATGTCCATAACCCCACCACCCTCTCCTGACCCTCCTCCCCACAGCAACCCTCAGTTTGTTTTGTGAGATTAAGAGTCTCTTATGGTTTGTCTCCCTCCTGATCTTGTTTCAACACATCTTTGTTTTAAATTCAGTTGATTCTTAAAGTTAAGATATGGAAATAAACCAGATATTTGTACACAGCTACACTCTTAAACCAAGTAACTATTTAAAAAGTACTATATTTGATATGAAGAAATGTCTATGGCCAGAACTTTCATCCGAAAATATACCACAAGCTTTTTGTTAGTATTATGCAGAAGTGAGAAAGAAGGTGGGAAACTTTATATTCTTCAATATAAATGAGACTTTTACCCCCCTCTATTATCTCAGAGCTCAGTAAACATAGGGACACCTTGGAATACATTTATTTATGATTACATTTTTTTCATGAGCCCAGGCATTCTCCAGCCTCTGAAATACACAAGCCTTATTTATTTGCTGTCACCATCTGTCAGAAAATAATTTGAGTTGAACAGAAGCAGCAAAAGAATAATCCCACCTGCAGATGTTCTTCAACTGAGAAATTAATCCCAACAATTGAAATGATCATTTAAGGAGCATGGGTTTATATTTCTTTTTCATGGTGATACAATAGTTTACCTTATTTGACTCCTTGGGATAAAAAAAGAAAATGCTAATTATTTTTCATTCAGATTTGCATTTAAAACTTCACTTAAAAAAACAAATTGGGGTGCCTGGGTTGCTCAGTGGGTTAAAGCCTCTGCCTTTGGCTCAGGTCGTGATCCCAGGGTCCTGGGATCAAGCCCACATCGGGCTCTCTGCTCCGCAGGGAGCCTGCTTCCTCCTCTCTCTCTCTGCCTGCCTTTCTGCCTACTTGTGATCTCTGTCTGTCAAATAAATAAATAAAATCTTTAAAAATAAATAAATAAAAATTAAAAATTAAACAAACTCAAAAACTTCAGGGCTTTATACAAAAATGGTTCGAGAGCCCTATGACATCTCTACCCCCTCCCTGGTATTCTGCGCCATCCTAACATACATGGGTGGTCTGCACTCCAGACAGTTCTGTAAGTGGTCTTCAGGGCAGGGGGAGTTTAGGGCTACCTTTTGAAAGGGAGAGTCTAGGAATACTACGCCGTATGTTATCAACAAGATTGTATCCTTCTTAAAACCAGATAAAAAAATATATATAGCCTTTCAAGGGGGGACAAATTACAAAAAAACAATCATGCAACTTTGGGGAATAGGCTGGAAAATCTGAGGGACAATTTTACCTGCTTTGTGTGAGTGTGTCATTGATAAAATGCCATACATTTAAAAAAAAATTTTTTTTTAAGATTTTATTTATTTATTTGACAGACAGAGACCACAAGTAGGCAGAGAGGCAGGCAGAGAGAGAGGAGGAAGCAGGCTCCCTGCTGAGCAGAGAGCCCGATGTGGGGCTCGATCCCAGGACCCTGGGATCATGACCTGAGCTAAAGGCAGAGGCATTAACCCACTGAGCCACCCAGGCACCCCAGTAATTGACTTTTAAGAGACAGATATACCACCACTGCCCCAACTGAGATGTGGATTCAAGAAACAAGCAAACAGACCAAGGGATGCAAATATAAGAGACAGAGAGTAAGTCCAGGTGGACCACGAGGTCTTGATGCTGATTGCCGAGAGACCTGTACCTTGATTAATGTGCCAGTATATTCTCTATGGCACATCTTGCCCAGGCTCATTTTACTTGCATTTTTTTTTCACTTGCAATTGGTAGAATCCTAAATAATGTAACAGCTTATATATTAGCAGTCAGAAGAATTCTTATGTTTGATGAAAATAATAAAATGGAAAATTAAAAATTAAATATCACTCAAGATGCCTGGATGTCTCAGTCAATTGAACATCAGACTCTAGGTTTCAGCTCAGGTCATAATCTCAGGTCTTGGAATAGGCTTGCATGAGGCTCCATGCTCAGGGCAGTCTGATTCTTTCCTCTTCACCCCTCACCGCTTCCTCCCTTCCACTCCTTCCCCCACTTGCATGCTCTTTTAAAAAAAATAAAATCTTTTTTAAAAGATTAAATATTAGGGTGCCTGGATGGCTCAGGGGGTTAAGTCTCTGTCTTCAGCTCAGGTCATGATCTCAGGGCCATGGGATCGAGCCCCACATCGGCCTCTCTGCTCCGCAGGGAGCCTGCTTCCTCCTCCCCCCTCTGCCTGCCTCTCTGCCCACTCGTGATCTCTCTTCTCTGTGTCAAATAAATAATAAAATAAATGAATAAAATCTTTTTTCAAAAACCACCAAAAATTAAATATCACTTAAAATGATTACAGGAACATTTATTAATCTTGCTAGTACTCTCTTGTTTTGCATGCACACACACACACACACACACACACTCACACACACACACACACACACACTCCTATATCTACTTACAAAGAGTTTCTGAAGAAGCACAGGAGGTGTTTCATGATATTTTGAATGAGTGAAAAACAAATCTTAATTTGCCAGGATCATGATAAAAGGTTTATGTTTTCCAATGTAAACATATATTCTCTACCCCAGAATAAGCCATTACATTCAAAACATAAAATGATAATATGATTCTTATCTTTGAAAAAGGCACTGTGATGCTTTTGCTGTACTGCTACTCGTGTTGTTTTACAGGAAAAGGGTAATGTCCTCTAAAATTCTGCAACCAAAGTAAAAAATGTCAGTGAAGATAGCTATTCTCAAAATGATAATTCCTTTTTTACCTCTCAAATTGGAAAAATAGGAGAATTTAGGATAGGATAAGTGTGGATAGATATAATAACTATTCACCCTGCAATAATTTTTTGTGTATTATAATTTTTGTAATATATGAAATTTGGATCTTGTGAGAAGCATATGATGAGCTTGAAGTTCAGAAGGCCTATAAAAGTTTATTGTCGAGTAAATCCTGTTTTGTTCAATAAAACTTCATTATGTAAAAAACAACAACAACAAACAAGCTGCTTTGGATGTACACAGATCTCCAAAACAAAGCAAACAAAACACAAGTCCATTTTTAAAATATGGAAACAAATTCAGAAATAAAGGGAAGTAGAAAAGGAATTCAACTGGACATATACCAAAAAGAATGGAATAAAGGAAGAAGCTAGAAAAAAAAATTTCCAAAGTGGAATGCACATTAAAATAAGCTATATAATCTTTAGAGACCTCCTTTCTGCATTGCTGTTGGAGAGGGGCTCTGCCTAGCCCAGCCCCCACCCTGACCACCACCTCCAAGAATGAGATTGCCAGAATGCGTAAGGGAATTTGTGGTATTATAAAATACAGTATATCCTTAAATTGGAATGTCATGTTCTCTGCTTTTTGTCCTGTACTTTTCTGCCCGAGATCCTGGTTAATGAAAAATTTATTAATGTCTTACATTTAATTTGATTTGATAGCAAGAGAAGTATTTGTTGGGGTAACCTGTAAAATCTGGGAAGAGAAAATAAATGGACTCACAGTACTAAGTACAGAGTATCCACATCAACTTTAGAACAGATCAGGGGCGCCTGGGTGGCTTAGTTGGTTAAGCAGCTGCCTTCAGCTCAGGTCATGAACCCAGCGTCCTGGGATCGAGTCCCACATCGGGCTCCTTGCTCAGCAGGGAGCCTGCTTCTCCCTCTGCCTCTGTCTTCCTGTGCTCGCTCTCTCCCCTTCTCTCTCTCTGAAAAATTAAAAAAAAAAAAAAAGAACAGATCAAAAAATTATGTGATTTGACATCTACAGTGGCATTACACTAGTCAGTAACAAATGAAGTTTTAGGAGGAAATCACCATTGTCAATGCCATTTTCATTGCTTGGCTGGATTTGCTTTGACTTTATTATATAAAATAGTATGTGTGGAATACATTTTCTCAAACTATAATATAAACAAGTTTGCATTCTTTCTGCTTTTACTCACCTTGACCATAATATGGTTTTATTGATAATACTTTTGAAATAATGTTTTAACTAAAATAATATAGTTTTTAGGGCAATTTTATAAAACAAGAAGAAAATGAAGTCAAGGGATTACTTATAATTTTAGTATTTAAGTGTAAGTACTGCTGATATTCTTTTTCATTTTTAAATTTCAGATAAATACTTTTAAAAAAAGATTTATTTATTCATTTTAAAGAGAAAGAGGAGTGGGGGGAGGGGCAAGGGGAGAAGAAGGAGAGAAAGAACCTCAAGGAGACTTCCCACTGAGCAGGGAGCCCAAGGCTAGGCTCCATCTTAGGACCCGGAGATTAGGACCTGAGTCAAAATCCAGAGTCAGACACTTAACCGACTGAGCCACCCAGGGGCTCCATGGCGCACATTCTTTTTTCATCAAGTAGTACATAAAAATCTGGGTTTCTTTTTGCTTTTATTACATCACAGTATTTCAAACTGTTGTATATTCTTTTGAGTACTATTTTGAGTGGTAGCGTAATTTTCCATTCAATGAACCAAATCCACTTACCACAGCTCAGTACTTGAATCTAATTCCTTCTCAGATTGATCTTTAAAGTCTGTAAGAGTAACACATCAAAGTTAAGAGGCTGATCTTAACTACCACATATTTATAATTTTGAAGATAACTTAGTCTCCAAAAGACAGGCTTCGGGATGCCTGGGTGGCTCAGTCAGTTAAGTGTTTGCCTTTAGCTCAGGTCATGATTCCAGGGTCCTACAATCAAGTCCCACATTGGGCTCCTTGCTCAGTGGGGAGTCTGTTTCTCCCTATGCCTGACAGTCCCCCTGCTCGTGCTTTCTCTCTCGCTCACATGCTCTCTCTCTCTCTCTGACAAATACATAAAATCTTTAAAAAAAAAAAAAGCTGATGTATATTTCCAAATTGTCACTCATGCCTTTGGTCACAAAATAACTGATGATGGAGTTTGCCTTCATTTAAAAAATATAGGAAAACATGGAAAACATGACCACTATGTTGATAAGCCATGAAGAACAGTATTGTGCTTTCACTCAGGGTTAAATATCAAAATCATTTTGCTTACAGAAAGATATGAACATTTCTTTGATATATAATAATGTTTTTTTAAAAGATTTTATTTATTTGGCAGAGAGAGCGAGAGACACAAGCAGGCAGAATAGCAGAGAGAGAGGGAGAGCAAGTGCCCCACTGATAGGGAGCCCAAGGCAGGGCTCGATCCCAGGACCCTGGGATCATGACCTGAGCTGAAGGCAGTCGCTTAATCAACTGAGCCACCCAGGTGCCCCTCCTAGGTATATAATAATTTTATGTATATAGATGGATAGATAAATAGGTAAGTAGAAATAGAGATATCCTTATGCATATAGCTATTTTCATGAAGTAAGATGAAATCTTTTGGGTACATTGATTTAAAATGAAGGGGAAGTACTAGAGAAAACGATTGTGTTTTTCTTTTTTACGTTCAGTGATAAAATATAGACTTATATGATAGAGCTTTCCATTTTTCCTCATAGCAATGATTGTGGAGGAATTACATTTTCCTCTCCAGACCTAAAATGTTTAATTACTGAGATTTCCAGTGACCTCTTTCAGGTTGACACGCTGGAGCAGTTACTTAGTCAGCTAGCCTGGCAGATATGTAATTTAGTGACAAACATGGTTACTAGGTTACAAATGAGTTATGCTGTCCTTAGTGAACTGTAGAATTGTGAATACCCAAATTAGTTTCCTTCTCCCAAATTTAAAAATATTAAATTCCAGAAACTGGATCATGATGACAAATTGAATGAATAAAGATATATTACTCCTCATCTACCTAAAATACCCTAAAATAATGAAAAATATGTTTAAAAAATTATTTACTATGCTGGCAAGTGAGACAGTCATAAACTAGGTATAAAATCAGTTTGTCAAAATAAGTAGCTTTCATATTACAACAGCTTTTCTATTACAACCAGTTAGAAAATGTAACTGAAAAAAAAATCTGTAAATACCAAGAAATAAACCTATGAACAAATGTTCACTGATTCTGTGAGGAAGTTTCTAACATTTTACTAAAGAATATAAAAGAATTGAGCAAGTGGAAACATACTATTTTTAAATGTGAAGACATATTTGTACAGATTTCAGGTTTTATCCAGCTCTCCATTCCATTGATCTATAACTCAGTGCAATCCCAAACAAAATAACAAATAAAATACTGCATTAATAAAATACTGCATTAGTTTTTTTGTTTGTTTTTGTTTTTTTTTACCAAATGACAGAAATGAATCTCAGAAAGTATATCCAGAATGAAACTTACGTGACTAATTTCTTTCTTGGCTTCTGACATAAGAATCTAGATTATTCAGATAAGAACTGGGCCATTTCCTTATGCCTACACTTTCAACCAACCAAAAAGATTCTTCCCAAGAGAAGTTCCTGTAGAGGAGGGAGGGACCACAGCACAACATGTGACCACAGCACTCAACTGTGTCCACCAGATTTTGGGAAACTTCATGAAAGCTCTTCCTTGCCCTGCGGTTATCAACCTCCTCACATCAAGAGTAGGTAAGTACAAGTAGTGGGCTCACATGTTTGACCTTGACTAGTTTCTCCATTATTTTGTACATGTTTCAGCAGTGAAATCAGATTGAGTCTTCAGCTTTATTCCCATTTCTTGCAAGGGAAGAGTATTTATACAATTGGACATATTTTGTTATCGTCCCCTTACAAATTTTAAACCCTTTTTTTGTATTCTACAATAATCTGTAAACATATTTATTTTTACCTGCTTTTTTAAAAATTTTCAGATCAAAATTTTTATATTGCATTCATTTGTGAAAATAAGACCTCTCCCATAAAAAATAAAAATAAAATATGGCCAAGGATATGCATAGTACTCTTAGGAAGATATTATACAAAGAGGCTGGAGTTGGGAACCTTGACATAATGAAAAATAGGTTACTTTAAAGAAAAAGGAAATAAGGGGTGCCTAGGTGGCTCAGTCAGTTGAGTGTCTGACTCCTGATTTCAGCTCAGGTCATGATCAGAGGGTCCTGAGATGGAGCCCTGCATCTGGTTTTGCACTCCAAGCTGGGTGTGGAACCTGCTTAAGATTCTCTCCCTCTCCCTCTGCCCCTTCTTTCCTCACCCCTACCACCCTGCTCATGTCTGCGCTTTCTCTCTCTCTCCCTCTCTCACTATTGCTCTTGCTCGCACTCTCAAAAAAAAAAAAAAAAAGAAAAAGAAAAAGGAAAAAAAAGGACCATTTAGTCAAGAAGGGAGAAAATCAGGTGTTTGGGGCTTAAAATACTTAAAATTTTCCTAGAGCTTACACTTTTCTTTTTCTTTCTTTTCTTCTCTTTCGCTATTTTATTCAGATCTCATGGTAGAGGTTCTGTGTGTGTGTGTGTGTGTGTGTGGTGAGGGGTGGTAATGCAATTAAACAAGGAGACCATTAGATTGAGGTGGATTTAATCCCTTCGTAGTCTACCTAAGCAAATGAAAGCCCAAGTGCAGGTCAGTGCAAGTGCATCTGAGAAAATGAAACCTGAGAGCAACCAACCATAAACAGCCAACTGTTTTCCCCAAATAAGGCAGTTATTTAAACTGTAGCCAATCAAATATTTCCTTGTTTTGCTTATATACTTTCTCTGTGAAAACCTTTACCCTAGCTCCTTTTAGCAGAGCATTCCTAAACACCTTTGGTTTGGCTCTGTGTCATTTGAATCAATGTTGCTCAAACAAACTCTTGAAAATTTTAATGGGCCTCAGTTTATCTTTTAAAAAAAAGAAAAAATGGCTACTCTATTGAATTATGAATTGTTGTTGTTGTTGTTGTTTTCAGGTAAGCTTTGAGCATGAACATGAGGCTTGAACTCACAACCCTGAGATCAAGAGTCACATGCTCCGGTGACTGAGCCAGCCAGGTACGTCCAGTTTATCATTTGACTAGGGATGCTTAACAGTTAGGAAACCGCCTAATTCAGTTTTACATGTCCACCATCTGCTGTCTACTCTCTGTCTGTTACACGTATCCTTCCCTCAACTGGTCCTCAGCCTGATGAGAGCACAGAACCTCCTAGAGGCTTTCTTAATTACATCGTGGAGAACTTTGCATATGGAAAGGAAACTGATGCCTATCACATGTATGGATGTTGCTGTATTCAGTCATATGGATCCAGGGTTCACTGAATGTTGATTTAACTCTCATGAACTGATAATGCCGAAATTTTTGGAATACTATAAGATAACTTAGAAATTGTCTAAGGTTTCAAACTAATGCGTTTATTTATTTATTTATTTATTTATTTATTTATTTTTTAAAGATTTTTTATTTATTTACTTGACAGAGAGAAATTACAAGTACACTGAGAGGCAGGCAGAGAGAGAGAGAAGGAAGCAGGCTCCCTGCCGAGCAGAGAGCCCGATGTGGGACTCGATCCCAGGACCCTGAGATCATGACCTGAGCCGAAGGCAGCGGCTTAACCCACTGAGCCACCCAGGCGCCCGCGTTTATTTATTTTTAAAGATGTATGAGGATTCCTGGGTGGCTCAGTCAGTTAAGCAGTTGCCTTTGGCTCAGGTCATGATCTCAGGGTCCTGGTCGAGTCCTGCATCAGGGTCCCTGCTCAGCAGAGAGCCTGCTTGTCCTTCTCTCTCTGCCTGCCTCTCTGCCTACTTGTTCTTTCTCCCTCTGTCAAATAAATAAATAAATAATCTTTAAAGTTGTATGTATTCATGTATATATGTATGTATGTGTGTATTTGAGAGAGGAGGAGGGGGAGGGGAGAGACAAGCATACTCTACACTGAGCACAGAGCTCAATGTGGGGCAAGCTCTCAGGACTCTGAGATCATGCCCCAGGCTGAAACCAAGAGTCAGACCATCAACCAACTGAGCCATCCAGAAACTCCTCTAATGCATTTATGTTAAATATATATAATATAACAGATTCAACAGTGTAGAAAATGCTATATAAGCATAAGCGTTTATCAAATAATTGCTTACTAGTCAAGATATACTTTGGATAAGAATATTTTAAAGCAGGAATGCCTCGGTAGCTCAGTTGGTTAAGCGTCTGCCTTTGGCTCAGGTCATGATCCCACGATCCAGGAATCAAGTACCACATCGGGCTCCTTGCTCAGCGGGGAGCCTGCTTCTGTTTCTGCCTGCCTCTCTTTCTCTCTCCTCTCTCTCTGACAAATAAGTAAATTAAAATCTTAAATTAAAAAAAAATATATTTTAAAGCAATACTTAGAATTTTTGATTTTACATTGTCATGGATGTGAACTAAATTTTGAAATTTCACTATATGTTAGTATTCATTTATACCATTCATTTATAATTCTGTAAGCAAGATTATTTCCTTTATTGTCCAATTGTGTATTTTGGGCATTTTAAAAATGATATTTTGGGGCAGGTATTAAAAATTTGTAACATAAAGAAATAGGCAGGGTAATAAATTATGATGGTCTTCTTTTAAAAAATACAAGAATGATCATATTTACAAGCACAATATATGTCAGTACCTCATAAAAGGAGAGAATTTCAAGACCATTGTTAGGTGGATAAAAGCTAGTCTTAAGAAATACATTCATAATTCCTTCCCAACTTTTGTGGACTTTTCTATGGTGTCTGTCTCAATGTTCCTTAGTTGTAATTAAGTTCTCCATTTTTTTTTTCTTATGCTCTTTTGCTCCCCAGTGGTCACTTTTAACATACTCTACTTGTATTATAGTTGGTTGTTTACAAAACTGGACCAAGACTAGACAGCATTATTTTATCCCACCCACTGGTAGCACAGACGAAATAACTTTTGAAGTGGACCAAAGCAGCATTCTAAACCTTTCTGCTTGAAACATTTCTGGAAAGCTCCAGAAATGATATAGTAAGAAAAAATAAAGAGTATCGGGAGTTTTCAAATTCTGTCTGAGGATTAATTTTTGGAGACATTGAACCAGGATAAGAATTTGTTTTTGTGTCCTTTTTTTATTTAAAAAAATAATAATAAAGCAAAATACTTAGTAAATAGTGAAATTTGAAATAGGACATATCAGCCATGGATACAGAGAGCTAAAAAGACTCACAAATTCAGTTTGCTCCTTTGATAGACACTGAAAAATATTAGCATGTGATTGATAGGTTTCAGGTGAGAGATTTCTTTTCTTTTTTTTTTTTTTTTAAGATTTTATATATTTATTTGACAGAGAGAAATCACAAGCAGATGGAGAGGCAGGTAGAGAGAGAGGAAAGGAAGCAGGCTCCCTGCTGAGCAGAGAGCCCGATGCGGGACTCAATCCCAGGACCCTGAGATCATGACCTGAGCCAAAGGCAGCGGCTTAACCCACTGAGCCACCCAGGCACCCGAGAGATTTCTTTTCTTTACAAAGGAATTGTGAAGGTAGTATTAGACCGAGGAAACCGGGAGGACAGAAAGAAAGGCTATAAGAATGTTTAACTTCATATTAACTGCTCATCAGCACTTTTTATACTGGGTTGTTTTAATTTTTTTCATTAAATTCCTCCCCTCCCTTTTTTATCTAACCAAAAAATGCTTAGGATACAACCAAAAATTCTTAATGCTGAAGTTTCATGAGTTTCTACACGTATTTTGAGGCATAGATGTGCATGTTTCTCTTTTTCTTCTCTAAGACCCTGTATAATTTTAGGCAACTTCATTGGTCTGAGACATTATGATAGTATCTCTTCTACAGACACTGGAATGTTGCTAGAAGCTAAAAGCTTCTTACAGACTGAGAAGCTATCTTACTCACATAGCCTCTTTGGTACAGATAGAATATGTATCAATTTTTAGATAAATGGAATTAATTAGCAGCTCACTTTCACATCCTCTAAAAACATGAGCCCCTTTAATATGTTACAACCCTATATCAGATTTCAAATTTTAACAAAGACTTTTAAAAATCTGTACTAAATATTGGGAAAACTTTTACCTATTTAAATCATTGCTCTTAGGTATGCTGGTAATCAACTTTACTGAATACCCTTACTCAGTCTCTGTGTGGACATCAGAGTTACTGTGGGGGGTAGGACTCATTCTGGCTTGAGGAAGATCTTGCTGCATGAAGAACTGTGTTTGAAATTCTTTGAAGTGTCTAGTATCCTACACATGAAAGACAAAGGCAGTTTTTTTTTTTATTTAATTTTATTTTTTTCAGTGTTCCAAGATTCATTGTTTATGCACCACACCCAGTGCGCCATGTAATACGTGCCCTCCATAATCCCCACCACCAGGCTCACCCATCTTCCATCACCTCCCCTCCAAAACCCTCAGTTTGTTTCTCAGAGTCCACAGTCTCTCATGGTTCGTCTCTCCCTCCAATTTCCTTCACTTCACTTTTCCCTTCCTTCTCCTAATGTCCTCCATACTATTCCTTCTGTTCCACAAATAAGTGAAACCATATGATAATTGACTCTCTCTGCTTGACTTATTTCACTCAGCATGATCTCGTCCAGTCCTCCATGTTGATACAAAAGTTGGGTGTTCATCCTTTCTGATGGCAGAGTAATAGTTAATCTCTCAGTTTCTATTCAGTTGTGTAGTTCTGTCAAAGGAGTCCTCCTTCTTGAAGTTCCATTTAAGAAACTGGGTAGATGGGGCGCCTGGGTGGCTCAGTGGGTTAAAGCCTCTGCCTTTGGCTCAGGTCATGATCCCAGGGTCCTGGGATTGAGCCCCATGTCGGGCTCTCTGCTCAGCAGGGAGCCTGCTTCCTCCTCTCTCTGCCTGCCTCTCTGCCTACTTGTGATCTCTGTCTGTCAAATAAATAAAATCTTTAAAAAAAAAAAAAAAGAAAAAGAAACTAGGTAGATGGTTGTTAGCATCCTTTGAATTTTTTCCCCATATTTTGATACATCTTATCATCTCTTGAGTTTTGCCAACCTTAGTTTTAATGTTTCTTCTTGAATGATCACTTCATCTCCATTATAGGTGTTACACTCCTCCAGAATTCACGCATGTCATACTTGCCTCTTTAGTGTAACTTCAAGAAGTTCTTTCTAAATAGTGAAACTGTAATGTTCTAAAAATAAATGAGGATATGTCTACTGTTCAGGTATTTGTTATGCTTATATTCGTCGTAGCAATAGACCCCAATTATGTGGCTATATATTTATGATCATATTTATTATCTGTTGTGTAACTCTAAAGGAAATAGGTAAGTTTATCACCTTAGTACATTTTCAGCATTTTCAGGGAAACATTCTGACAGGCTCCCTTTATCATCACCTTCCCTTTTCCATTGTGCTTTGAAATTTTTAAACATTTTTTTCTCTTCCTTCAGCCCCTGCCATCTTTCCTCCCAGTGAGTCTCTTTTTGAACAAGCAGCTACGGGGTTTACTGAAGCTGAACATTTACAGGACTATCATTAACCATTTTCCTCTATTATTCCACATTTCTGAAATGTTGTTAAAATGTTTTTGGACTTAGTCACTTGGGACTGGTGAGATTTTGATGCCTCTTTGAGTGACCTTGACTATCCTTTAGGATAAGGTATCATCACTCCATGAAGTGACATGTTATGGGACTGGCTTTTCTGTTCTTGGTTGAGAAAGTCAACCCTATCCCTCAGGGAAAAGTGGACCTGTTTACATCTTTAAGTTCTGCTGAATACAGAGTTTTTAATACCTGAGGAATATTCTCCACTACAGGTGACTCCAGGCTCCAGAGTCTTCTTTAATGGGTCTGTTCTTCTCATCAGCTTTATGATATTTTTCTACTCAAGCAGCAAATCTTTTTGCTAGCTTGTTTTCCCTCATAGTGTGTCAGCTTTTTACTGTACAAACATCAAAGCTGTACACATACCAAAATTTCCAAGGGAAACTCAAAAAGAATTGAGCCTTGTAGCCATAATTCAGACAACACCATCCGAGTACCACATACTTGCCACACGGTTAGCTGGAAAGATAACATTTTTGTGGTCATCAGCAGGCTCTTGTTGCCTCCCAAGGGCACTACAGCTCTGCCTCTGGCCAGTTGCTTATGGGTTATAACTGCCTTCCCATAACTCTGTGAGTGTTCTACATCGAAATAAAACTGTACCTGAAAACCAAGACGGATCATCAGTGGGGCTAGGGGAGAGGGAATGGTTTAATAAATTAGTGATCCTTAACTTTGATCTGGTCACTGCACAAATAGAAAGAATTATAATTTTTATAGTATACTAAGGGAATGAAAAAGGAAAATTATAGCCAGAGAAAAGATGCTCTAGGCCCATTTATCTCCACAGGAAAGCCAGGAGGTCAAAACAGTGCTGTTCCCTAGCCAAACCTATAGAACTGAGAGTAAATAAAATTAGATTTACAGCGTAGGTTCTGCCTCTTCAATAATTTCATGACCTGGATCTTCAAAATTACAGCCAGTCTTTGATGACAGCAATGGAGATCACAAATCATCTTCTTATACAGTATGTTATTGAAAAGCTTGACACTCCTATGAGGTTGACCAGTGTCTTAATCAGCTAAGGTACTCTATCAAAATCTGGTAAACTGGGTGTCTTAAATAATAGACATTTATTTCCTACAGTTCCAGACGCTGAGAAGTCACACGATCTAGGTGTTAACAGATTTAGTTATTGGTGAGGGCCCTTTTCCTGGCTTATAGAGAGCCATCTTCTCCTTATATCTTCTAATTCTGGTTATAAAGAAAAAGTTCTGCCCTTCTTATAAGAATGCAGTGCTAAAAAAATAAGAAGAAGAAGAATGCAGTGGTATCATGGGGGCTCCACGCTCAAGATCTCATCTAAAACTAATTAATTAGAAGCCCCATCTCCAAGTACCATCACACTGGGAGGTCGGTCTTCAACATGTGAATTTGAGGAGGACACAAACATTTAGTTCATAAGAGCATCCTATGAGGTTATTAAGTATATTCTAACTGATAACTTTAGACAGGTTATTCAAGGATGTGAACTATTAAATTGCAGTTAGATTTCTAATCAAAATCATCTGTCTCCATCTATATCCCCCCCCTTTGGTAAACCATTTTGTATTGCTCAATAATTTCACTCCACTGTTAAAACAATGTATTTATGAAACCATGTTTAATGTTCATGTAACTGTACAATTCTCCAATCCCATCATCATTCCTTTTGACTCTTAATACAATTGCAAAGCAGTCATTTTTCCCCCCAACATGTGTTATTCACCCATTGACTTAATAAGCACTAATGACATTACTCCTATATGAGAAGTACTAGAGTTACAAAGAAAGGAACTCACAGTCTGGTCAAGGCGATAAAGAAGCTAACACACAATTACATCTTGCTGAAAGAAGCCATGCAAGCTTAGGGAGGACACCTAAGCAGCAGGGCGAGGCAAGGGGAGATGAGCCAAAAATTCAGTTAATATGAGGAATTATAATTAACTAGGGTTTGGGGAAGTTGAATAGGATTTCCTGATGGTATGGCCAAAAGACCATGTTTCTAAGATAAAGCTAAAAATTTATGTAAAATCGGAGAAATAACACTGTGCTTTGGGAACATTTATGTTCTAAGAACTGGGCGTGTCAGTGGAAATGGAAGGATATCATTTGAACATTGTCAGGGGGCAGCGGCATTTAAAAAGTTGCACATTTTCTATGAAATTGTGAATTTCCTCCTGGTTCCAGTAAAGTGCCATGATTTTTTTTTTTTAAGATTTTATTTATTTATTTGACAGATGGAGATCACAAGTAGGCAGAGAGGCAGGCAGAAAGAGGAGGAAGCAGGCTCCCCGCTGAGCAGAGAGCCTGATGCGGGGCTCGATCCCAGGACTCTGGGATCATGACCCGAGCTGAAGGCAGAGACTTTAACCCACTGAGCTATCCAGGTGCCCTGCCTTGAATTATTTTAAGAAAGAGAGTAAGATGAACAAATTTGATTCAAGAAATGTGCTATGGAGAAGAGATTGTGAGAGGAAGAGAGCTGTGAGATTAGAAAAATCAAAATCAGGTAAGTGGTGCGGGGGGGATGGGGTGGCTGGATGATGGACATTGGGGAGGGTATGTGTTATGGTGAGCATTGTGTATTGTGTAAGACTGATGAATCACAGACCTGTAC
The DNA here is from genome assembly GCF_030435805.1 of Mustela lutreola. Taxonomy (NCBI): domain Eukaryota; kingdom Metazoa; phylum Chordata; class Mammalia; order Carnivora; family Mustelidae; genus Mustela; species Mustela lutreola. The sequence continues at coordinate 142,801,921 of NC_081293.1, read as the reverse complement.
CCCTAAAACAAATAATATATGTTAATAATTTAAAAATTAATTTAAAAAAACCTTCTAATCATATAGATTAAAAAAACAAAAGAGTAACATGTAAATATAATACTTGACAGCATTATGGGTGAGGCATTAAATGAGGCAATAATCAATAGAACATATTAATAATTGGATTTAGCTATGGAGAAGACTAAAAAATTAAAGATAACTTCCAAATTTCTGAGTTGAGCAACTTTGTTGATGTTCATTCTATAACAAAATAGAATGGTAAGCAGGATAGTTAGGAATATGTGTGTTTGTTTGGGATGAGACTGATGTGCCAGAGAGAATTTCAAAATACAATTCCATTCTCAGAAAAAGTTACATGAATATAAGAAACTTGGTCCCTGAAGGCCAAGTTTTGTCTAAAGGAAAGGCTATGGTTTAGATAATTTATGAAAAGTATGTAGAATGAGAAAAAAAAAAGTATGTGAAATGAAAGTCAAAGAGAGGAATCCCAGCATTTGTGAAATTAAAAGAGAATGAGATGCTTACAAAAGAGATTAAGCATCACTAATTTTTGATGAGAATAGTTCACCCACATTTTCTCAACTTCTCTTCTTCATCATTCTGCAACTGAAAAAAAAAAATCTGGTTTCTGCCTTAACTTTTCCATTGAATTTGGACTTGCAAATGATCTTCTTATTAAGTCAAAAGTTCACTGCCAAGTCCTATTTTTATTTGACATCCCAGGTACTTCTCAGTGTGTCACCTTATTTCAGGAACTAACTATCTTCCTTCCTTCCATCCTTCCTTCCTTCATATTTCACAACCTGGGAGCTCTGGGAGTTCTTCCTAACTCTTTAGCTGCTTTAGTTCAACCTCCTCTGATGGCCACTGTTCTACCAAATCTCTTAATGTTAACATTTCCTCAAGCTCAGATGTTGGCCAGTTTCTTTTTATACACACTCTCCACAGCTTGTCATGGATTTGGAAAAATATCTACATGCCAGCAACACTCAAATTTGAACTCGAACCTAAACTTCTCAGAGCTCCATACTTACATAGCCAGCTATGTACTTGTCATCTCCACTTGGTTATCTAGTAGGCATCTAAAATTGTGGGTATTTCATTATGCATATATCTTGTTATTCACATTTCCTCTCGCTTTTATCTCATATCTAATATATAAAAAATTTCTCATTCTTCCTCCAGAATATTTATTTGGCTACCATATGGCAATAAATGTAAAAAATAAATAAATAAAATTTTTAAAAAATCACACCACCGACTTGAATGACTCTAATAGCCTCCTCATAATAGTCTAACTTGCACTTTTGCTTTTCTTGCAGTTGATTCTCAATTCAGTGACTGGAGTGATTTTTTAAAAATACACATCTGATTAATATCTCTACATTGCTACAGTCATTAATAACTTCCTCTAACTAACAATAAAATTCATGAGCTTGGTGTTCCTTATAAAGCTTTGCATGAATTTACTGTGTATTTTTTAGGCTCATCTCATAACATTCTACATGACATTTAGTGTAACTCTCCAAACTCTTTCATTCTCAGTGCTCATCCGCCTGAAATGCTCCCCATCCACCACTAACAGACTGTTCTCAGCATCAGCACCATGGACATCAGTTGGTGGCCTCTTAGAAATGCAGAATCTCAGCACAAAGTGAACAATTCAGCTTGGAGTAGGGGGAGTCAGAGATGAATCCCAGGTTTCAGGCTATTTCTTCCTCCCTCTCCACATCTACTTAAATTTGAGGTCTTAAAATAGATAAAACTTCTTCAGAAAATCCTTCTTTGATCCCCTTTTAAAGTGATTCTCAAATTAGACCAGCATCAAAATCATGTGAGGACTTAGTAAATCACAAATTGCTGGGCCTCACCGCCAGCTTTTGTTGGTGGGAAGGGGTGAGTTTTACCTGTGTAGTAAGTCCCCAGCTGATGCTGATGCTGCAGGATTAGGGGACCACCCTTTAAGAACATGGCTCTAATAAGTAGTTCTCGGTCTTAGCTGCACAGTCAAATCTTCTAGGGGAGTTTTTGTTTAAAAAAACAAACAGACAACAAACAACCCTGTTGCTTGTACCACATACCTTAAGCCAATTAAATCAAAACATCTAGAACATCTGGGGGGGGGGGGGGCGTGGTGGCTCAGTCAGTTAAGGATTTGACTTCAACTCAAGTCATGATCTCAGGGTCCAGTGATCAAACCCCACTTAGGCTCCCTGCTCAGTGGGGAGTCTGCTTCTGCCTCTCCTTCTCTCTCTGTTCCCCACCTCCCCTGGGAACTTAGTAGTAAAATTTACCCCATGCTCATTTGCTCTCTCTCTCTCTCTCTCTCTCAAATATCTAAAATCTTTAAAAAAAAAAAAATATGGGACCTTTCTAATGGTTCTCAGATTAATATGGGAGGTTTAGCTTCAGCCTCTTTGGTTTCTTGAGGGAGCTGTAATTCATATACTAACCTCTGATTGCTGATATCTTAAGGTAAAAACATTTTATGTTTTATGTTTTCCTTATCTCTTATCACTGCTAAAATTTACACTCTGTATTTCTGTAGTTGTTTTACAATTTGGAAATGTCCTTAAATTCTCTTGAATCCAGTAGTGCATTAAATTTCTTGTATATTGTAGTCAATACACAGGCTTAATATATTTCATCGGGGGAAGGGAGCTCTAGAGGATGAATCTCCCAAACCACTATTTGAAATACCAAACTGCTAAGTTAAAACTTCCATAGAAACAAGGGGGAAAAGTTGGTAAGCATTTTCATAGTAAATTTAAAGTAAATAATCTTTTAGTCCAGATTAGAAAAAGAAAATACTGAAGGCACAAAGCAGTGTTTGCTATTCATCTCAGCTTTGTTATTCTGTTTCAGAAACTCTGATACATTCTGATACATGTCATTTTCTAGGTCCCATAAAAATTATTTTCCTTCTTGGCAAGTTCCTTTTCAGTTAAGGAGAACACAATTGCCAATGTATTATACTTAGATTTGTGAGCTACTACTTAAAGAGTATTGCTTTAGGCATGTTGGCTGAACAAATGACTTTTCATCCTTCATTCTTTTGACCTGAGTTGAGGGTGGAGTTGTTGTTGTTTTTTTTTTTCAGTCCTTATAATAAATGAAAGCAAATAAGTGGGAAACAGTAAGAATGAATATAAAAAGAAGGTCTGCAAAGAAAGCAGTGGATTCACGATAATAGGCTGGAAAAACTCAAAATGGACTAAGATTATTGAGCCTATTGATACTGAGACTGATAGCACATATTGGATAAAAAATGATTGTGGAAGACTAAGTATATAGAGCTCTATCTAGTATAACTCAACATTTGATTTTCTCCAACTTCTCCTTATACAGACAGTATAAAATATACATGATATAAATTAAGGTGCACACCTGGTTTTAGGTTTGTTTTTAAAGCTCTTCATGTTTATAAACCCAAAGGAAGGTTTTTCCTTCTATGGGTATTATTCAATATACATTATTATATGATCATACAATTAACATTAATTTGACTCCATTGTGCTGAGTATTATCTCATTACTTTAACTTAAAAATTCCAGATATATAATATATATATATGTATAATATATATACATATATATAATATACATATATATACATATATATATAATTTCCATATATGTTTCAAAACGTTAAAGATACAAGAAAAAAATCTCATTCAGTAAAAATTTACATTTAAACAATAATTCATCCAGAAACAAGTGGAATGCCGAAACATAACTGAAAAGATTCATTACAGAACAGTTTTGTTTTTCCATTTCTATATAAAGGCGTTTGTTTTACAAGCAAAGTAACAAATGGCTTAAAACAATCTTCTTGTTGCTAGGCTCTTAGATACCTAACAGACCTTACACTTTTTAGGTTTAAACATAACAAACTGTAGCATTATAAAGATGCTTAGTAAAATAAGAAGGTGACTCATTACAAAAACTAGAATTTTTCTTTGCCACTAGAAGACCTTGACATTGTGTACAATAGATACTTTTTAAAAATTTTTTCTCCCATTTTTCCTTTTTTTGTTAATTCTTATCTTTTTTTTTTTTAAGACTTTATTTATTTGACACAAAGAGAGAGAGATCACAAGTAAGCAGAGAGGCAGGCAGAGAGAAAGGAGGAAGCAGGTTCCCCGCTGAGCAGGGAGCCTGATGCGGGGCTTGATCCCAGGACCCTGACATCATGACCTGAGCTAAAGGCAGAGGCTTAACCCATTGAACCACCCAGGTGTCACATGTTAATCCTTATCTTAATAACATCCTGGCTATGTGAATTTATCTATTTTAAAAATATAATATCCCTTAAATATATTTTTAGATTATAGTTTTATTTCCTGGTTGTTGTAAATAACAACTGTTGTATTTTAGTTTGAAAAATTTCCCAGTTATTTCTATCTGACAATAAATATAAGATGGATGGTTTTTATGAGCATGCAATCAACCAAGTATAATAAAAGTTGATTAAATTGAAGGAGTTTGATTCAAATGTTAAAAGAATCTTGCCAAGTAGTGTGGATGCAATGGTAAGCAATATTGAGAAGGGAGCTTGGAACTGGACTTTCAGAAGACTGAATTATATTCCTTTTTTGATTAGTCATGGGCTGTGTGATTGTGGGCAAGTCATGTCTCCTTTTGAGACTTCTCAGTTTCTTCCCTTGTATTATGTCATACATTTCTCTTGAATGCAAAACATTCAGGAATCTGAGGACCTGATATTTTGTGTTTGTATGTGTGTAGTTTAAAAAGTCGTGTGGATGTTGCTATTGAGCTATGATGAAGTCTTAGAATATAAGTGAGGTTCGGTGGGGTGAGGTCCAGAGCCGATGACCCAGAAATGGTGGTTTATTAAAGCACAGGGACAGGAGCCATAGGCAGAGAGAGCTGCTGCCTCGGGGGCTGTGAGGAGTGGTCCATTATATACTTGCAAGTTGGGAGGGGCTCAGGGATGGCATAAGTCTCTAAGGAATTTTGGAAGCAAGGTTTCTAGGATCTTGAGGGGCTAGCTATGTTGGAGAAAAGGTTATTCATTACCTAGATGTATATCAGTGGGCAGCAAGCTTGGGAATCATTGTCAACAGATATCTTGGAGGATTTAGAGATAAAGTTTCCAAAGGAATTGTTAAAGTTAAAGATCCTGTAAATTGTTATAGGATCCTGGTTGGGGGTAGAGGTTGGTCAGGCTAGGATTGCCCTTAGCAAAGCCTTAAGGTGGAGGTAGTTGAGTCCCTAGAGGAATGTCAGTCTGCCGGTTTCGAGGGCTTGTCCATGGGTAAGGAAATTTAATAACTTTTCTTCTGCCTCCTGTTTCCCACATCAGCTATATCACACACAAAAAATATAGGATTAAAAACCAACCAATGAAATTTAGATTTTATTTTGTATGCAGTACACGTGTGTATTGCAAAGGGAGAGAGATCAGTTTGAAGGAAGGATTGTCAGGGTCTGGAGGGAGAGAAATTAATTAAGAAACCAATGTAAAAGCAAGTGGGAGTTTGGCCTGAATAAAGGTGGTAGTTAAGGAAATGGTAGGTTCTTTGATTTCCTCTGTAAGAATTTATTCCACTTTTTTGTTGTTGTTGTTGTTTGTTCTTAAAACTGTGTCAGTGTCAAATTTAAATTCTCCTTGAAATGTTGAGTAGATCATGAAAAACCAAAAGCAAAAATGCTGTAAAACCTATATGGAACTAAACTACAAAAATCAACGGGATAAAAATATGGAAAACTTGGCAAGAAAAATATTAATACTAGAGAGTACATACATTATCAACAAATCACCAAAGACTACTCAACACCAAAAAAACAAACAATCTGATTGAAAAATGGGCAGAGGTCCTGAATAGCCATTTCTCCAAAGGAGACATACAGGTGGTTAAGAGGTACATGAAAAGATGCTCAACATCACTAAACATCAGGTAAATGCAAATCAAAAACATTAGAATTAATAATTGTTGGTGAGGATGTGGAGAAAAGAGAACACTTGTGTACTGTTGGTGGGAATGTAAATTGGTACAGCCACTGTGGAAAACAGTATGGTGGTTCCTTAAAAACTTAAAAAAAAAAAAAAACCCACCTTAAAAATAGAATTACTGTATAATGCAGTAATTCCAATACCCAAAGAAAATAAAAACACTTAATTTAAAAAAGATAGCTGCATTCCTGTACTTTTTGCAGCATTACTTATAATAGGCAAGATATGGAAGCAGCCTGTCTAGGTAGATTAATTGATAAAGAAGAGGACACACACAAACACACACACACGAATATTATACAACCATAAAAAGCATGAGCTCTTAACATTTGCAACAACATGGATGGACCCAGAGGGTATTATTTTGCCAAATGCAAAAAGTCAAACAGAGGAAAAATAAATACTATATGATTCCACTCGAAAATGGAATCTGAAAAACAAAACAAATAAATAAACAAAAAACAGCATCAGACTTCCAAATACAGGAAACAAACTGATGGTTGCCTGAGGGAAAGGGGGTGGAGGATGGGCAAAATGGGTGAAGAGGAATGGGAGATACAGGCTTCCAGGTATGGAATGAGTAAGTCATGGAAATAAAGCAGAGGGAATTAAAGTCAGTTATACTATAATAGCATTGTATGGTGACAGATGATAGCTACACTTGTGATGTATAGCATAGTATAATACATAAACCTGTGAAATCACTATGTTGTACACCTGAAACTAATGCAACATTGGGTGTCAACTATGCTCAAATTAAAAAAAAAAAGTAAAAACAAAACATGAAAAAACAAAAACTGAGGCTTCCTGAACTTTAATAATATCTAAAGTTTTTTTCCTTTTAAGAACATCTTATCTCCATTGAAGAATGCAATCGTGGTATTTTAAAAATGGTTTTCTATATTAAATATAAAAAGAAAATAAAGTTTACGCATTTGTCAGTAAGCCAGTTGGCCAGTCAGTAGTTAGTTATCCATTATGGTGTGTGCCTTTAATTATTCTAGGTATGAGTCAAATAGACAACATCCTTAACAATTCTAGGGCTTCCATTCCATGACTTTTCACTTATTTCATTTTATTTGCATCTGGTTTTTTTTTGGAAAGGCAGAATATGAACCAAAGAAAAAAAAATAATATATAATGCTAGGTCAGGTTTTGAAACAAGTAAATGGTTTGAGAATAAAATAATCCTTGGTAAGAGGATTACAAGTGAGATGGAGAATGTATTTTAGATAAAGTGCTGAAGGAAGAGCTTAAAAAGGTGACATTTTAGTTGAGACCTAAATAAAATAAGGAAGTAAATAAGGGAATAAAATGCAAGTATCTGGGGGAAGAGAATTACAGGTAGAGAAAACGGCCCTGGGGCAGAAGCATGTTTGGAGAACTCAGCTAACAAAAGGAAGTGAGTTACAGCTGGAACAAACTAAGCTAGAGAAGATGCAAAAATCGAAGAGATAGCCAGGGGGCAGAATCATAGACTGAAGCTATAATTGTCTAAGCCCTATTAGGAGGATATATCCCAGTATTAAACTAAGGATCAGGAGACTATCCTCACTTCATAAAACATTGAAGAAGTTTAAAATAAGATTTAAGTTATTATTAATAATATAAATATTATATAAAAATACAAATGCAAAGGAAAGGAAATAATGCTATTCTAGTTAAGTTGTAGCTCAACATTCTGTGCATTTTTATGACACTAAGATTTCTTGGGGACAATTTTATTATTTATTTACTAATTATTTATTTGTATTATTTTTGCGTTGGGATCTTTTATAGGCATAGGGGATTTAAAAAAGTATAATTTAAAAAGTATAATAAAAATATTTTGTGTTCTCAATGGTTTTTATAACATTACCACATTCAAGTGTATATTTCCAGTTATTACAAAGACAATTTTAGAGTCTCTTGATGTTCTAGCCCTCTAACATACTTTTTAATTCATCAGCAGCAATGCAATTCTTTTTTAATAGTATACCTGAATTTTTAGAACTCACATGCTTATAGTAAATGCTTCTATCTCTATGGTTGATAGATTATTATTGAAATATTGCTCATCTGTGAAACTTATTTTGGCTAAAACTTAGAGTTTGGTTTTATGAATGTTTCCATGTAACAACCTGAAAAGGGGAGTCTCTGCACTTACTTGGGATACTTTTAGTTGCAAGGATAGAAACTTCTCAAAGTATCTTAAAAATAGAGATATTTATTTACTATTTTTTTTTCCTCAAACCAGAAGCCTGGAGTTAGGCAGCTCTAGGTTGGATTCAAAATCTCAGTATTTTAGAGCAGCATGAATTACCACATAACTTCTCAGTCTTTCAGATGGCCCAGGGATCGCCTTTGCTACTTTATATATCAGGTCTCTGACCAGCCTCTAAGAGGTACAGTGTACCTCATTTCCTCATCTCTTCTTATTTGAATCAAGATAAAAGACTTTTATGCAAGTCCCAGTAGAAATTAGTCACTAACAAAGAAGGACAGAATTACCACATTCTGGACAGCCGTTAAGGCTGAGTTAGGGAAAAGGGCAAAGGGCCCACAATGCTTAAACCAATGGTTTTGTCTTTTCTAAAATTGTTTAAAATAATTCTGTGATTTTGTTAATAAAGAAGAGGTTGAACAAAATAACTATTGCATGGGCAAATAATAATATCACTTTATCACTTTTTATTCCTCAATATATTTGAACTGTTAAGTTTTCATTCAATTGCAAAGACAAATCTGTGAACTAAATTAGCATAAATGAGCATGGCTCCAAAGAAACTATTACTAATTGGATTCTAAAATTGTAAAGATGAGTTAGAAATATTAATTTAATAAACTATGAAATTATATCTTTTTATATCTCTACTGCTTCCAAGCATCCCTTTTCTTAAAGTGTATCATAACTGTTCAGTATAGTCTATTAGTATCTTTCCCGTATAGCCAAATCTGGAATCTATTGTAACTTTTAAATTTCTCTGTGATTTTTATGTTAAATGATTAGAAATTAATCCTTCTTATTTGTCTTACAGAGAATTTTTCAGAGTAAGTAGTAAAAAACCGTAAGCTTGCATTTGATATTATTCACCAGTATTGAATCATTATTATTAATTGTTTGAGGAGCACTCCAAGAATTTTGTGTAAACTATAAATCATCTTCATGGATAATATTATATATTTACAAATTATGCATAAAATTTCTAAAGTAAACATTCTCCAATAAAAATCATTGAAGTCATCCATAAATCTGTTGACCCCGGGTTAATATTTAAGTTAATATTTTTGAAAGTCATCTATTTCTCATTTATTTCCTTCAGCTAATTTTAAGTAGCTGGATCTCCTTATGATACAGTTATGTCCCAAATCACATGGTGATTTCTTTTATGAAAAAGGTGGTCTCTTCCTAAGACCTTTCCCATACAATCTCAGACTAAGATTCTTTTTCATTATACAGAGCACGACTGTTTAAATAATTTATTATCTTTTTTTTGCAAAAGCTTGAAAAGATGCAATTTTTTATATATCAGTTTCATTTGTAATCTTTCCCACTGTCAATGCCTACTGAAGTTACTTTACCTTTGCTTTGAGCAAGAATAAGTAATTCATCTCATAAATTTTCATTAAAAAAATATGTCTTCCTCACATCTAGTATTTAAATCATGGTCCCTACTGTAACAAGAGGTATGATCTGTAGAGTTTTGAGTATTCAATAATAAATTTATATTCTCTCCTATTGAAGTTATAATTTAGATATATATTACTTAAAAAGAGTCTTAAGGAATTATTAAAAATCAATTAATATCAGGCTACCAGAAGACAAAATACCTGGAATGTCATCTTACTCTCCAAAGATACATACCTAAACGAAAATAGGATTTATTAATGTCCTTAGTTGTTATAGAAAAATAACATAGGAAATGTTAGATTTTGAATAGTGATTTTATGTTCTTGACAAAATGTGGTCCTGGACAAATATGCTTTGCAGAAAAATATTTATGTAGTTCCAGAGAAAAATATTTACCTTTGTCTTTACTTGTTTTTATGTTTTATTTTATAACACACACACACACACACAAACCCAATGGAATGAAAATTTTACTTATTCCTTTTTGTTATAAAAAAGAACTCCAGCCTAATTATGTGCTCACCTAATATAATCAGCCCATCTCAAATATCTAATAATGTGTACTTCAGGTGTTTTTCTTACTTGCTCTGTATTCTGTTATATCCCTTAAATATCTTTAAATTATATTTAGAAGCCCTTTTAGAACATTCTGGAAATGGGCAATATATGTGAACCTTTTAAGCATTTTGAAATTTTTTGTCTTCTGTGGAGTTCAAAACAACATGCTGTATGTCCATAGCATTCTAAGTCATTCTTTGTATATGTGTGTATACAAACCTATGAGATGTTTGGGTATTGTGTGTTTGTATGTGCATGTTCATATATTTTAGAGCTGGGCAGAGAGAAAGGCCACAAAAATAATAGAGAAAAGGAAAGGTAATGAATATATATCTTATTTATCCCTTAGTATGTCCCAAGTACTGTCCAAGCATTTTATATACAATATTTCATACTGTCTTTGCAACATGTTGCTTTATAACAACAGTATTGTCATTTTATAAATGAGGTAACAAATTAGGTTTTATATGTAATATATATACATATATACATATAAACACACACACACATAGTAATTTTATAAAATAAAAGGAAAAATAATGAAGTTGGAGTTCAAAATTTATATACATATGTATGTATATATGATCATGGTTATGCAGTGGCTAGAGCTGATTTGTTCATAATATGTGAGTTATGCAATCTAGCTGGACTCTTATAAAGATAAATGTGCATTGTTGTCTCCTTCCTTTCAAAGGAGCATATTTCCATAGGAGAGCCTCCCTCCATATGAACTTTATATTCAATCAGGATTTGGATATACTTAAAAAATTAAGCTACATTTATAAGCATAACAGAAATTTTATTTCTATTACTAATACAGCAATAGATTTATTTTCCATTTCAGATATTGTAATTATTTTGACAATAAGAAGCCTAAAAATGTGTTCTGTTTTTGTTTTTGTTTTGTTTTGTTTTGTTTTAGAGAGGGGTATAGAGAGCAGTGGGAGGAACAGAGGGAGAGAGAGAAAGAGAATCTTAAGCAGGCTCCACACCCAGGACAGAGCCCAATGTGGACCCTGATGTCACAACACTGAGATCATGACCTGAACCAAAATCAAGAGTCAGATGCTTAACCAACTGAGCCACCCAGTTGCCCTAAGCCTAAGAATGTTTTAAACACATTTCCAAGGGAAAACAGTCTATATAGCATAAAATAAATTTGTGTGATTTGGGAGGACAAATCTCAAAGGTATAGTTTTGATATACACAATACTTTACAATTAAGACAAAAGAGATGAAGTTAGTTTAAATAATTTTAAAATGTAAAAAATCAGACCAGGCAATATACCTATATTGTAAAATTATTTATATCAGGGGTGCTGAGTGACTTAGTCGGTTAAGTGTCTAACTTCAGCTCAGGTCAGGATTCCTCAGTCCTGGGATGGAGCCCCACATTGAGCCCCAGTCAGGTCCTGGCTTGGGGAGGAGTCTGCTTGTCCCTCTGCTGCCCCTCCCCCCACTCATGCTGGAGCTTTCTCTCTCTCTCTCAAATAAATAAAATTTTAAAAAATATTTATGTCAAATTCTGCCCAAAATATGTATGTGATATACTAAATTTAGTTGCTCAGGTCACTCTTTACTGCCTGCTGACTTTTCCATTTTGTGTTTTCTCTGTTAAGTTTTCCTTTCTAAGATATTGATATAACTCAGTTGTGTTATTAACAGAGTTCAGGCATCCAGTGGTGATAGTAGGTATACTGTGAAAGGTATGGAAAGACCTATTATCTAGAATAATAAAAATGTGAAAAATGAAAAATAATTATAAATCTAATCATAGGACTGTAATCATGTTATTTCCATGACACTCAGTAATCTAAGGGGAAAAGTCAAGTTAAAGTGATTTGGGATGAAAAAAAAAATGAATCAGGGAACTTGGTGGCTCAGTCAGTTAAGCAACTGCCTTCGTCTCACATCATGATTCCATGATTCCATGATCCCAGGGACCTGGGATCAAGTCCCAAAAGTGTTCCTCCGCAGCAGGGAGCCTGCGTCTCCCTCTCCCTCTGCCTGCTGCTCCCCATTTGTGCTCACTCTCTCCGTCTAACAAATGAATAAATTAAATCTTAAAAAAAGAAAAACAATCAGATAAAAAGTTGTTTTTATAACACTTAAGCAAAAATTCATAATAAGGGGATATTTAACTGTCTCCAGGGTGAATTTACATATAAATAAAATTCTGTTTTATCAAGTATTTTTTTTAAAGATTTTATTTATTTATTTGACAGACAAAGATCACAAGTAGGCAGAGAGGCAGGCAGAGAGAGAGCAGAGAGCCTGATGCGGGGCTCGATGCGGGGCTCAATCCCAGGACCCTGAGATCATGACCTGAGCCAAAGGCAGAGGCTTAACCCACTGAGCCACCCAGGCGCCCCTACCAAGTAGTCTTCTAAAACTATCTGAAAGACAAAATTGAATGTCAGATCCTGTATTTTTGCAAACTAACACAGGAGGCCCATCATTCTTCTTTTTCTTCTTGTTCATTAATGAACACTGTCCCGAATTTTAGAAAATAATTAACCATATACATAACCTTTTTATTAATAGTCACATTACCAGCCAAAGATTGTTGAGATATCAGGAATATTGATTGTGCTAAAATTTTCTTGAAAATTCTGACTATGTCAACTTTGTCACTCAAGGGTCTCTGTTCTGTTACCTTTTGCCAGAATCTGAGCATTGCATGCAAAAGAATTTGAAGAGAGAAAAAATATCTTATGACCAAGGTTAAAAATAAAAAGTGTATGGGATCTTTGGATATTTCACAAACCACTAAATATTTATATCTTGTCAAAAATAAATGCAAAGGATGATTTTAATTTTGAGGCTCATTCTTTACAACATACAGGAGAAAAGGTCTGATCTATTACTATCTCTTTCATATATAAAAATATATCTTTATTGAGCAACTACTTGGTGATTGGCACAGAATTAAGTGCACAGGATGGAAATAAAATTAAGACCTAGTCCAGCTTTGAAGAGCTTAAAACTGGGTGGGGAGATAGACATATAAAATTAATTTAATGTTATGTGGTGTATGCACCCACAATGCTAGAAGGACATGCAAGAAAGGTATTTAGCTGTGTCTGGGGACTTGAAAATGTCTTCCCTGAAAGAACAAGTAAGATAAATTTCTCTCTGTTGTCTATGACGTCTCTGTGGTTGTTGCTTGTAAGAAATTCCCAAATCATACGTCAAATTGTCACCTCCAGTACTTAATGTATTAGTAAAACTCCTTTAGTTGTGAAATGAACTTTGCCCAACTCACATGAGAAAAAATTGTGGATGAAAAGTAGAATAGAAGAAGAAAATAAGAATCAAAGTTGAACATTCACATGATGAGAGGGAAAAAAAACACACAAAAAACAAGAGCAGTTTGGTTGTACTGTTGAGAAGCTTCCACGGACTGTCTTTACCCTCATCCTCCTTTCCATTCTTCTCTTGAAATAGGGCTCCTCTTTTTTCAAGTGCAATAGTTAGGCTTGTGATTTTGATCCAGTTTAGCCAATGTTCACAAGGACTATGGTACATTGAAAACTGTTGTGCAATTTTCCTTATTTTTGTCTGTATAGTCTCTCTCCTATCTGGAGACCTCACTGGCATTTACCAATACTTTCAGGCTTGCTTGTTGTAGATAGAGCAAAACAAAAGATATTTTTTCTTTAGCCTTCTTACCCTCTCAACCCTCTCAACCTTGTTGATTTTTATTTTTAAAAAATTCCTCTGTACCCACTCTGTTTATTTACTCTTCTTAATTTTTACCTACAATTTGGTGTCTGATCCCAAACTCTTTATAAGTTGCTTCCTCAAGGATTTTTCTCTCACTTTTCTGGCACTTAGTATCTGGTTATCCTTCTATTTCGGATAGGTCCTCTCTGATTTCTTCCATGAGACACTTATTACCCATCTCCAAAGTATATTATGTTCTCTGAGCTCTGTTCCTCCGTTTCATTTCTCTTACCCACTACGAACTTTATTTCTAACCGTTGGTTTGGTATCTTCACCTATTGTCATGCTGGTACCTCAGTCATACCAAAATAGGATTCATTTTCCTGGTTGAGTCCACTGATAATACTGACTCCTCTCTTTCTGCTAGTAATACCATCTTTCTTCTTGCCAACCTTGTTATATACCTGCAGATGCTCCTAATCCCTCAAACTCATGGCTCTGAAAAACCATTCTCAGGCTTATGCCCAATATTCCCTGATTAACTGACCATTATCTTTTGCCTTGATTAGCATTTCTCAAAATGAGTTCTTAGTCTTCTTACTGAGAATGTGGTTGACAGGGCAGGATTATAGGCATCACCAGGAAATGTTTTAGAAATGAAGAATCCTAGACCCTACTGAATCAGAATTTACATTTTAACAAGATCCTTTATTTTGAAGTGATTTGTTTTAAAAATATGAGTTCCATGAGATTTTTCTTGGAGGGGCAGAAACAGAGAGAGATGAACAGACAGAAATGGAGAAGGAGGGAGAAGGGGAGGGGAAGGAAGAGGAGAAGAGCAAAGAGGGCAAAGAGAATGGAGACATAGTTCTCCTCTTGGACTGTCACAGTACGATTAGCCTGTTTAAAGCTTTACAGTGGGAAAAAAGGAGTATTCTGTATGTAATATATATGAAAGGTAAAGAAATTATATACATAGCATCTGTTCTACACTCTTTGATTTCCTCATTTAAAAAAAAAAATGTGGGGCACCTGGGTGGCTTAGTGGGTTAAAGCCTCTGCCTTCAGCTCAGTTCATGATCTCAGGGTCCTGGGATCTAGCCCCACATCGGGCTCTCTGCTCAGCAGGGAATCTTTTTCCTCCTCTCTCTCTCTGCCGGCCTCTCTACCTACTTATGATCTCTGTCTCTCAAATAAATAAAACCTTAAAAAAAAAGTTTATGGGAAATTACTGGTGTTGCTTATGATTACCATAACCCTATTGCAAACAGCCAATCAAAAGATTCATTTGAATGCTTTTAGTCAAAATGTGTGTAATAGTTTCACTATATTATATATATATAATATAGTGAAACATATAGTGACACATAATGAAACATATAGTGAAATATATATATATATTTTGGCCAGGAAATGTCTGGTGGGATGTTTTGAGAAAAAAATAAATCCTTAGTAGGCATTCTTAAAATTGCAGTGTGTTATTGAGTCTTGGTGAGAATTTTGCTTTCCATTCAAAACTTAGAGTTCACACTGCTTTTGCTGTAAGAGAAATTTAATTTTTCTCTTTGATAAACAAAACTTCATTGTAACACATTCACATTTCTTGCACATTTTCATAATAAACACTACCTTCCTTTGGAAATTTCCTGTAAAAATTTGAGATTTTACAGATCTCTGAGGCTGCCAAAGCCACTTTAAATTGGCATCTTATTTGCAGGCTCATTAAAGCCCACAATGAGACAGGTCCTGGTCATTGCTGATTTGTTAGTTGATATGCTCAGAAAAAAGCAGGCACTTGAATGCTTTCTTTTCCAATAATACTCAAATTGTCTCTAAAGACTGTCTCAGCATTCATAACATGCTTTTAGAACCGCAAGACTCCAGATGTAACATTAGGCTGTAGGTAAAATTATGACTGCAAGGAAATTCAGTTACGTAGGTTTACTTTTGTTTGTTTCAGCCACTGATAAAAATCATTGAATTAAAAAAGTTGGGCAGATGTCTAGTACAGCTCAATATTCCACATAGAGTTTTAAATCAAATTAAAGGGATTGACTGAAGCAGGCATTCTATCACCAAGCACAAAGGATCCATTGCTTGGGGTGTATCAGCCAATAGACTAACCCAAGTCTTTTGTTTTAAGTAAACAGTTTTTGTGTGTGTGTTTTATTTTGTTTTGTTTTGATTAGTTGCAAAAAGTAAGGGGACAAGGAAATAGTTCTCAAAGCACTATTTCCTTTTGGGTTTAGTGATCGAAGCACTGTTTCCTTTTGGGTTTAGTGAAGAAAGCTTTTATTCAGTGTGCTGGTAGGGCAAAGGCAAGAGGCTTGATACATTGGGGAACTTACACATATTTATATGTTACTTAGGCACTTAGGTTCAGCGGGGCATGCCTAGCATGTCAACATTCTAGTACGTACATTGTATGTTTTAAAAAAAGGCAGAAAAACCCATCCTTATGAGGAGATCTTTGTATTATAAAGAGCTAAAGGTAACTTTAGGGCAATTCAGGGAGCTTCTGCACAGATCCTTATCTCCAATCTTGCTGAAACTGGTTCACACAAGGGCATTCCAAGTACTAACCAGCCCGACCCTGCTTAGCAGCCATACATCTCCTTGGTGGGAGCTGCTTGTTCTTCAGAACAGACACATTCTTTTTTTTTTTTTTTTTTAAATTTTATTTATTTATTTGACAGTGAGATCACAAGTAGGCAGAGAGGCAGGCAGAGAGAGAGGGGGAAGCAGGCTCCCGGCTGAGCTGAGAGCCCGATGTGGGGCTCCTTCCCAGGACCCTGATATCATGACCTGAACTGAAGGCAGAGGCTTTAACCCACTGAGCCACCCAGGTGCCCCCACTCTTGATTATTCTTAAACTTATTATTTAATGTTTTTTTACTGCTTACTTCTTCTTTACTTAGGAGTTCTCAATCAGATTCTTCAGAAAGCAATAACCTTAATCTCAGGTCAATGACTAAAAATTAATAAATGAAAATGAATTTTTAACTCAATAAGATCATAGATTGTTGATTTATAGTGTGTCAAGCATTCTTGCAATCAAAGGATTGACAATCCAGCAGATTCTTGGATAATTGTTTGCTTTTACATATAGCATAATTTTTATTCTTATTACACATGCTTATTTAGAATATTGACATACAAATAAATAAAATTTGTCATTGAAATTTTAAAAAGTGATTTTTCTCTCCTTTGAGCAATCTGTTAAAGTAGTAATTTTGAAGTTAGTAATGTCAAAAGAGAAAAATAAATTATTTTTCTGTTGATCAGATGGAATTTGAAATTACTCTTAATGTTGAAGCACTCACTGAAACCTTGTTTATTGAAGAGCTAACAGGTTATTCAAATACTCACTTTATCCTGAGGATATGGATTATCTGCAGACATAAAAGAATGAAAGGGTATTCAGAAGGGGTATCATTTTTTGCTGTGTCATGAAGAGAACTTACTACTGACAGTGCATCCTTTTTATACAGAGTCAGGAAATGGATTCCACACGGGAACATGTTAGGATGTCACATTGGTAAGCAGTCAACCTTTCACAGTTCTTGACTTACGTGCTGTAATTGATAAAGTAAAAAAATAGTAAATTAAGGCCTTGGAATTTTCAAACATCAGCCTAATAGAAAAACTGCTGGGGCAAAACTACTTCAGGTAGCTTTGTCTATTAAATATTAATCATAATTGAAAAAGTAGCAAAGCATCAAGCAAAAGAACCAAAAGAAATTTGTGTTCTGAAAAAGCTAAACTTTTTGCCCTTCTAAAATTAAAGCTCATATATTCATAAGACCTTGATTGCTCTTCTATTTTTAAATGTATCGGTTTTGAAAATTCCATCAGTTGATGAGCACTTAACATCTGGGGACTACAGATGTGAGTAACTTGTGGACCTGAAGGAACTTGTGAAGTGTCATTTTTCACAACAATATTTGTTTTGTTTTAAAATTCTAGAGTATAGGGACACCTGGGTGGCTCAGTTGGTTAAGCAGCTGCCTTCGGCTCAGGTCATGATCCCAGCGTCCTGGGATCGAGTCCCACATCGGGCTCCTTGCTCGGCAGGGAGCCTGCTTCTCCCTCTGCCTCTGCCTGCCTCTCTGTCTGCCTGTGTTCGCTCTCTCTCTCTCCCTCTATCACTGACAAATAAATAAGTAAATAATCTTAAAAAGAATTAAAAATAAATAAATAAAATTCTAGAGTATAGTCTTTTTTTTTTTTTTAATATTTTACTTATTTATTTGACAGATCACAAGTGGGCAGAGAGGCAGGCAGAGACAAAGAGAGGGGGAAGCCGGCTCCCCGCTGAGCAGAGAGCCCGATGTGGGGCTCGATCCCAGGACCCTGGGATCCTGACCCAAGCTGAAGGCAGAGGCTTTAACCCACTGAGTCACCCAGGCACCCCTAGAGTATAGTCTTTGAGAGATGCTCTGTTATAACGGAGATAAAAGTCATTCCTTTGATTTCCTTATGACCTGGGAGACAATGGTGTGGATTGAAAATTTAGAGAAGAGGAGAAGGGACTCTCTGCCTCCAGCCCCTATCAGTCATTTCAGCATCAGTAGGTAGTAGCAGTTCCAATGCCATGTGATTGCACATTCCAAGGTGGCCCAAGAATTAAGCATAAAGTTCCCACCACACTCTCCCACCTCCTCTTTCTTCCCCCAGGCCCTTATTCTTGTGCCAACATGCCATCTAAAATCCCCTTGTTAGTCAGCACAGTAGGTTTATTGAAGTCCTAGTTTCTGATAACACTTCTGGCCCTTTGTTTCTCAAGGCTTAGTGGACATAATGCTTTCTGTAGATCTCATTTTTTTTTTTTTAAGATTTTATTTATTTATTTGACAGAGATCACAAGTAGGCAGAGAGGTAGGCAGAGAGAGAGGAGGAGGCAAGCTCCCCGCTGAGCAGAGAGCCTGATGTGGGGCTTGATCCCAGGACCCTGGGATCATGACCTGAGCTGAAGACAGAGGCTTAAGCCACTAAGCCACCCAGGTGCCCCTGTAGATCTCATTTTTGCCATAGCCTTTTCATATCTAAGAAACCAATTATCTATATTAAATAATCTATGTTTGACATGCCAAGCTTGCTTTCTATTTCTTGAATGTATCTTACTTTACTGATAAAGAAAGCATTGAAAGATTTTACCCATGGAGGTGATGTAACCAGACATATACTTTTTTTTTTTTTTTTTTTTAAAGATTTTATTTATTTATTTCACAGAGAGAGAGATCACAAGCAGGCAGAGAGGCAGTCAGAGAGAGAGGAGGAAGCAGGCTCCCCGCTGAGCAGAGAGTCTGATTCGAGGCTCGATCCCAGGACCTGAGATCATGACCTGAGCTGAAGGAAGAGGCTTTAACCCACTGAGCCACCCAGGTGCCCCCAGACATGTACTTTTAAAAACGTAATTTTATAGTTTACAGGATTTGTAGAATGTGTCCCAACTGGAAGTATGGCAGTCATTTGGGAAGACTATTAGTGATTCAGGTAAAGGGAAAATAGTGTACTTTGGTTTTGACAGAAGAGAGGTCACTGGTGATGCTGTTAAGAGCAGTTTCAGTAGCATGTTGACTACAGAATACAGATAGCAGGGAGTTGAAGCCCTAAGGGAAGTTAATTTATCACGTGTACCTCACTATTAAAAAATATTTGGCCTTGGGGCACCTGGGTGGCTCAGTCAGTTAAGTAGCTGCCTTACGCCCAGGTCATGATCATAGGGTCCTGGGATTGAATCCCACGTTGGGCGCCCTGCTCACTGGGGAGCCTGCTTCTGCCTCTGCCCCTCATCCTGCTTGTGCTCTCTCTCTCTCTCTTTTTCTCTCTCTTGCTCACTCTTTCCTCTCAAATTAATAAGTAAAATCTAAAAAAAATATATTCGGCTTTGAAAGAACACTGAAACTCTATAACATCTGAAAAAAATATGTGTGATCTAGAGATTTTTTTTATTCTGTTAGAAAAAATAACATACTCATTTATTTATTATTTTGAGATGTTAATGGCTTAAGTAAAATTCTGAGAAAATTTTGATATATTTATAGTATTACTAAGAAAACTCAGTATTTATATGGCTAATGTTTTATGCATTTGATAAATCTCTAGTTTGGTATGACTGCAACTAAATAAATTTCTGTAAACTCACCCACTAGAATGCAGGTTCCGTGAATTCAAGGTCTTATGTTTACTTTGAATTACCAGTGCCAAGTAAGTAATAGCTGCTCACTAAATATTTGCTGAAAGAATTAATATATATTTTAGCATATGTTTTTATTGAACTCATATGTAAATCTAATTTAAAATAGATTTTTGTTGTAAAATTTAAAGGTCTTCTGCAAGAAAATTTTATTTATTTATATTTCTCAAATTCCCAGGCTACTCCATTAGTTACTCTTGTGATACTATCTAGACACAGTATTATGAAGGATATATTTATAGTAACAGTCTTGCCTTTTTATAGCTTGGCTCAGAATTGATTATATATTGCCCTCCAAACAAACTAGTCAACAATGTACTTTGTGTAAATTAAATCTGAACTGATGTCTTAAAATCAGGGATTTTAGAGGTTGGTTTTGCATATAAATATTTAGGGAAGAGGGAGCTACAAAATGCAAATCTACTGCTGCTTAGTAGAACTCATTAAAATTTGGGGAAAACTTTTCTCTTTAATTTTTCTGAGTTCTCTTTTCTCTGAACACAGAATATAGCTTGAGGAAAAATAGATGTTGCTTCTCTTCATAGAAAGCAAGAAACAATAAACTTTTTCCAAGTAAATACAATCCTATTGTTGTGTTAACCTTTATCTTAATATTTCTTAACAATGACTTCTGTGTATAATACTACCAGATTTATGTAGGAATTCCCAAGGGTTTTTTTTTCTTTTTTTTAATGCCCTTAAAACTTCTAGTTTATAGAGATGATTTATAGCAAAACAAAACCTAATGTTTATCCTTCTAGATCAGCATGTATATTCCTTAAATGATAAGAATAGTGTATGGCTCCTGGGGCTAATAATACATTATATGTTAATAAAAAATAAATTATTTTTTAAAAAGAATAGTGTATAGTGAAGCAGATGTCATGTCATCCTCATCTTCAGAAAACAACAAAAACCCTAAAGCTCAGAATTTATATTCAAATGGTCCTGGCTTAGAAGGGTCTCCAGTACCCTCCCAAGCAGATGGAAGCAAATGCAAATAGTCTATAAAGAATCACATTCAGCAAGGTATTAAATAATTCCTGTGGTAAATTTTAAGGGAAAATGAGCTGATTTCTAAAACTTACAAAACATAAACAGAAGGAGGCATGGCCAGCAAGAATCAGAAGAAATTATATCACGTTCAGATACAGAGACATTAAAATTGGCTATATCAGACATAAAATGTAAAATACTTATGTTAAATCTACTTTAGAAGGGGTGCCTGGGTGGCACCATCGGTTGAGCATCTGACTCTTGGTTTCCACTCAGGTCATGACCTCAGGGTGGTGACACTGAGTCCTGGGATTGTGCCTTGTGCTCAGTGCAGGCTCTGCTTAAGATTCTCTTTCCATCTACTGCTCTCTCTCTCTAATAAATAAATACATCCTGAAAATATATATGTATCTAAAGAAAAAAAATTATGGATTAAAGCTATGAAAATGAGGCACAAGACATAAAAAAGTAACTAATCAGATTTGTCAAAACAAAACAAAAAGTAATCTAGAAATATGGGATTCTTGATTCCATAAAGATAGAGTAGGTTTATTCTCCTCAAATCCTCCTAGTTGCAACTAAAAACAAAACAAAACAAAACCTAAATCTAATGGACCAAAAACAACAACGAAAAAAAGATTCTGATAGGTGGAAAAAAGAAGTCAGACTGTTTAGAAGCCATAGGACTTGAAAAATAAAACATTCAAACACACAATGGAAGATCACTTATAATAAGAACAAGGGAAATCACAAATTGAATGAGAAAAGAAAGTAGATGCCAACAGTAAAATGAATCAGATGGTGTAGTTATCTGACAAGAATTTTAAAGTAGCCATCATAAAAATGAAATCCTGAAAGCAATTATAAGTTGTCTTGAAACAACAGAATAAAATGTTAATTCCATCAAAGAAAGAGAAACTATACAAATAATCCGATGGCAATTATAGAACTGAAAAATAAAATATAATCACCAAAAACAGAACAAAATTTGGAATGGTTTCAGTAGTAGACCAGATGTGACAGGAAGATAGAATCCTTGAACGTAATGACAGATCAGTAAGATTTACCCCTTCTCAAAGCCAGAGAGAATGTAGTTTATAAAACAAAAACAACAACAGAATTAGCATAGCCTAAGTAATCTGGGGACCAATAACTAAAGAGTTATGTTTTGTAGTCTCTCAGGAAATGACCCCTCAAGTATGGCCACAAAAGAAAACCCAAGAGAGGCATAGGAAAACAAAGTTTATTATACTTACAGGTCTTAGAGAAACAGTCACTGCATGTCATGAGGGGACCTGGGGGTAGAACCAAGGGAGCTAGTTCAACCAAACAGTTACAAGCTGAAACAGAGGGAGGACTTGTGGACAAGTGCTTTCATTGGGAACGAGGATAAAGTTTACAAGCAGAATGTGTGAAGGAATGTCACTGGTACATTTGGAATGTCACTGGGTCATAGGAGAGAGGAAGAAGGGGAACTTGTGGCAGTGACAAACTTTATCACACTAGTGCTAGCCACCTGGGTGATGTGCTTACAGCCTGTGTGTGGGGATGTTGAGGCAGCCAGAAAATATGTATTTTAAAATTTAAAATACATCATCTAAATCCCAGAAGCAGAGAAGAGAGTACTGGGACTAGAAAACTATTTAAAGAAATAATAGCTGAAAACTTCCCAAATTTAGTTAAAGACATAAATCTAAAGACTAAAGAACGTGAATGAACTCAAAAGCAATAGAGTCAAAGAAATCCATGCAAGGACACATAATAATTAAGCTTATGAAAACTAGAAACAAAGGAAAAAAAAAAAACTCTCTAAAGTGACCAGAGAAAATAATCAAAAAAACACCAGTTTGAATCACAACAAATTTCTCATCTGAAATTAATAGGAACCAGCAGGAAGTGCCTAACAATTTTCAAGTAGTGAAAGGAAAATGTAACCATGAAGTAAGTATCCAGTGTAAATAAATATCAGGAATGGAGGGAAATAAAGGCATTCTCAAAGGCAAACTAAGAAAACCTGTTGCCAGTAAACCTAAAACTGAGAACGTTTCTCTTTAAAGGTAAAGAAGGTAAAGCATTTTAAAGGGAAGATTTTTAAAATTCAATTGAAGCAGTTAAAACATCAGTATCCGTAGACTGTGCTAAGTTAAATGTGTATATTGTAATACCTAGAACAACCACTTAGAAACACATACAAAGCCATATACTAAAACAAACAACAACAACAACAACAACAACAACAAAATACCTAAGTAAGTCAAGATGCAATCCTACAAAAAAAATTCAGGTCATTTACAGGAGAGTAAGAGGAAAAAATGAGGAAACAAATGAAATACAGAAAATAAAATGTCATATTTAATAAATAAGTACTTACAAAAATATAGTTAAAATATACCCATTAGAAGACAGAGGTTGGCCAAGAGGATTAAAAATAAGCATAATCCAACAATACATCTACAAGAAATTTACTTCAAGGAATAGAGGGGAACTTCCTCAACTTGATAAAAACATCTACAAAACCTACAGCTGATATTATACTTCATGGTGAAAGATTGAATTTTGAGGAATAGTCAAAAATGTCTGTTTCCATTCTCACTCAGCAAAATACCAGAACTTCAAACCACTATAATAAGACAAGAAAAAAGAAGTGAAAGAATAAATATTGGAAAGGAATACTAAAACTATTCCTTTTTACAGTTAACAAGATTTCTACATAGAAAATTCCAAAGAATCTAATTTTTTTTAAATTAAAACAATTAACCAAATAATCCCCTAGAACGATAAGTGAGTTTACCAAGATTGCACGATGCAAGATCAAAACACCAAAAATATTGCATTTTTATATATTAACAATGAATATATGGAAACTAAAAATAAAAACACAGTACTTTAACTGTTCCAAAGAAAAATAAAATACTTATGTATAAACCTAATAAAACATGCAAAGGCTATGTATGCTGAAACATAAAAATGTTGATGAAATAAATTTTAAAAAGGCCTAAATACAGACATATACATGTTCATAAATTTGACAGTTCAACATAGTAAAGTTATACATTCTCTGCACAGTAATACATGAGTTTAGTGATATTCTACTAAAATCCAAGAAAGTCTTTATAGCTAGAATATATAAACAATTCTCAAAACTCCACAATAATGATTATAAAAACTGATTAGAAAAATATGCAAAAAACGTTACAGATATTTCACCAAAGAAGAGGTACAAATGGCAATTACTGTATGACCCAGAAATTAATCGTAAAGCAGTGAAATGCATGATCATACAAAAACTGGTTCCTAAATGTCTATGGCTCCGTTTAACTGTTACCACCAGTTACCTTTTTGTCCAGTGGCTTCTGCTACCATTCAGCAGGACTCAGCTGTGATTCTCCACTGGGTATGCATCCCTCCCCAGCTTTTAGGTGGCAGTTGCCCTGTGACTTCATAGGACCCCGAGACCACGACCTGAGCCGAAGGCAGCGGCTTAACCCACTGAGCCACCCAGGCACCCTGACTTCATATTTCTGATTGATCTGAAAAAAGTCATTGATTTTCAGTTTGTTCAACCATTATTTTTAAATGTAAGGATGACAGTGATGATTTCCAAGATCTTTATAGGTCAGAGTTGAGACTGTAAGTCAAAAAACTACCTTTTATTTTCGACCAGCAAGTATTCTTGAAAATTTTCAAGTGTAGACCATCCTAGGGAATAAAACTTCCATGTCATTTACTTCCCATTTTTACATGATTTACCTCATGTTCTTCTTTATTCTCTTAGTGAAGAGAATTCGCTATTCTCTTAGTGAAGCTTGTTAAGCTTCACTTTCATCTGTAATCTTCAAATTGCTTTGTGGGATTCACCTAGTTTAAAGTCCTTGATCTTGGGGAAATATGTCTTTCATATTTATATTTACAGTGTCTACCACCTTATCTAGCAGATAGAACAAGATTTTCTTGTGAAAGGATAATGGATATTATGATGAATATAATGCCTAACCTTAAGAAGTCACATGTTTTAGTAGGAGTAACAGGAACACTAATATGAATTTTATATGCAATGTGAAAAGCACAGTTGCTGAGTAAGTGGATGCTATGAGGGTCAATAAGAGGACAAATGGCACGTTTTCCAGAATAGAAGAGCCCTTCTGTAAAAGAAAGGGTTGCTGTGAGCTAAGCAAAGCAAGGGATGGTCATAGGGAATCAGAGAAGAAATCTTGATTAAGAGTATGACTGTGAGGACAATGTAGTGGGGTAAATATTCACTGACCATGGGCTGGGTGATACTGAGCAAAATGCTTAATAACATCATATTTCTTAATGGAGTGGAAGACCACATCACCTGCTGTGAATGAGAAGGTTGAGCAAATTGGGAGAACCATTAAGTCTGAAAGAATATATTTTAAAATACGGAGTAATAATAACAGTTTTTCATATAATGAAGGAAACAATCAACAAAACAAAAAGGCAGCCTACTGAATGGGAGAAGGTATCTGCAAATGATATATCCTGTATGGGGTTAATATCCAAAATAAAAAACTTAAAATAGCTCTCTCTCTCTATATATATATATAATTCTGATTTAAAAATGGGCAGAGGACCTGCATAGACATATTTCCAAAGAAGACATACATGAAAAGATCATCAGCATCACTAATCATGAGGGAAGTGCAAATCAGAACCACAATGAGATAATACCTTTCAACTGTCAGAATGGCTAGAATAAAAAAGATAGGAAATAACAAGTGATGGTGAGGATGCAGAGAAAAAGGAACCCTCATACATTGTTGATGGGAATGTAAACTGGTAAAGCCAATATGGAAAGCAATACAGAGATTTCTGAAAAACTTAAAAATAGGATTGGCATAAGATCCAGTAAGTCTACTACTAGGCATTCACCCCCCAAAACCAAAAATGCTAATTCAAAAAGATATATGCATCCCTATGTTTATTACAGCATTATTTACAATAGCCAAGATATGGAAGCAACCTAAGGGTCCATCCATAGATGAATGAATAAAGATTTAGTTATACACTGGAATAGTATACAGCCATATAAAGGATGATATCTTGCCATTTGTGACAACATGGATGAACCTAAAGGGTTTCACTTATGCTGAGTGAAATAAGTCAGACAGAGAAAGACAAATACCGTATGATTTAACTCATATAGAATCCACAAAACAAAACAAATGAATAAACAAACAAGATGCAGAATCAGATCTATAAATACAGAGAGCAAACTGATGGTTGCCAGAGGGAAGGGAGTGGGGGGATGAGCAAAATGGTGAAATGGGTTGAGAGATATAGGCTTCCAGTTATGGACTGCATAAGGCACAGGAATGAAAGATACAGAATAAGGAATATAGTCAATGATATTTAACAAGGTTGTATGCTGACAGATGATAGCTATCCCTGTGGTGAACATAACATAACTTATAAAGATGTGGAATAGCTATGGTGTACACCTGAAACTAATGTAACATTATGTGTCAAATACACTCATTTTTTTTTCAAAATTAGAATAATGACATTTGACAAATTAAATAGGGGACAGTTATTTAAAACAAGGAGAGGCAACATGTCAGGAATAGAGAAGAGTTTCTTGTAAAAGGAAATATGAGAGATGGTCTATAAGTAATGAAGAAGTAAATATGTGTGAGGCAATCATATATGTGGTGCATGCCAACAAGAGAAATAGAGCTTTAAGTGACCCTGAAATCATGAGAAAGACAATGGTGATGAAACAGACACCTTGACAGGTTTCCACTCAATATTTAGCTTTACCATTGGCATTCACTTATCTTGCTCAGTGGCAACTAGGGTAAGAAGCAATGATGAATTCTGTGGCTGAATTTATATAACACTAAATACGTTTCATTTTAACTCCATGAAACAATTCTGGCTTCTTCTGTAATCTTTTCAACAGCCTCTTGTTTGATCCTCCTGGTGCTTATCTCTTTTACTTCTGATATAGTATAATCATTACCACCAGATGAATCAACCTAACCATGCCCCCAATGAATTCATCCCTCTGATGAAAACTCAGAGTCTAGCTGTTGCTCTTCTTGCTGCAGGCATGTTAAAGTGACTCTAGCTACTTGATGCAAGATAATGCCATTCAACAAATATGAAGTGGTTCATAGGCTAAAACAAGCCACAATACAACTAAACTTAGAAGGGTTAAAAACAGATTTGTTTGAATATCTGGATAGAAACATTTGGGAGTGTTTTTATTGGAATTTTTCAACTCCAGTAGTTGACTTGGTTTGGGAACCTCAGATGTCTAGGAAGAACATCTAGTTGGATTAACTTAGATCCCCTTGGCCTTGGGAATAGGGTGTTTTTATTTATATTTCAACAAAATTGTATCCAAAGTAATATCAGTTTGTTATAAGAAGATAGGGAACTGGACACTGAGTAGGAGTAAATAGAAACTTAAACAAGTCCCAAACAATCAAAACTCAGATGGGCTTTGAACATAGTCCAAATATCTTAGCCTCATAGGCAATTTTTTTTTTGCTTGTTTCTATATACTGTTTTAGTGTCTTAAGAAATTTCCAGTTTATGTACAGAGTCAGAAAATGCATAACAAAACAATGGCGCATTGATTTAATTAATTGCCTTCCTTTTTTATTTTTACATCTTTGGTCTCCTATTTTAGGTTAAATGAAACATAGCGTTTCTACAGTTGGACTTCTGTGGGTCATGGTATCCAGATGCTTATTCTATAACTTAAGGCATTCATGAGAGCCTCAGGTGAATATGCACATTTTTCCTAGATGGTTTAGACTTGGAAAAGTCAATATGTGTTTTGAAGGGAAACAAAGAAAAGAAGGAGATTTGCCAACTCTTCCCGAATTTATTAATTTTATGTAGATGTGCATAATTAATAGATCATTAAACTTGAGTGCCCATCTGCCAAACATTGGGCTAAGTGTTGGAGCTATAGTAGCAAAATAAATGCAGAATCTTGCACCTCATAGAACTTAAAAATTAGTGATATTGACAAAATATTAAGCAAATAAACAACAAATGTACTGTATAATTAATAATTATCCTAAGCCGTATAAAAGCAAACCATAAACACTTATTCTTCAACACCAGTCTGGAAAGTTTACATAACAGAAAATCAACTCTTTATAAAGTATTTTCAGCATTTGGACAGATCCCTACACAAACACAGTTATTGATGGTGTAATAATTTCGGCAATGTTTGTTATTCCAGACATTTTTCAAAGAATTAAAGCTACAAAGGCAAATAAGATATAGTTCTTCCTTCATTGAGTTTATGGTATAATGAGGGAGAGCCACAGAAAAACTAACTATGGTAATATATAATATTTCACTGCATGTATACATTGTGAAGTTAACATAGTTATTAAATGCATAAATTGGGTACTTGGGTGGCTCAGTCAATTGAACAGCTGCCTTTGGCTTAGGTCATGATCCCAGGGTCCTGGAATCGAGCCCCACATCAGGCTCCCCAACCAGCAGGAAGCCTGCTTCTCCCTCTTCCTCTGCTTCAGCCTGCCCCTCCCCCCTGCTTATGCAGACTGGCTTGCTAGCACTCTCTGTCAAATAAATATATCTTTTTAAAAAATAAAATGCATAAATTAATGGTTCTATTAGTTATTCTTTACCTTGGCATGATGTAAATCTGATACAAACTATTATAATAAATATGTAAATGCTTGAAATAGATTATCACATGAAAAAAGGTAAGGAATCTTGAATTCACAATTAATGAGGATATTATATTGTCAAGAATTCTATCTCCACATAATTTAAAATTAATATAAATTATTGACATTTCAAGTGTTAGGTACATCAGTACTGACTAAACATAAATTAAGCAATTATCTGTTCTATTGCCTTAAGCATTCTAATTTCAGATCTTAAATGATATTTACCTATTAAGAGTAGAGATACATTATAGTGGAGCTGTTAGGAATATGAGGTCTAGAATCAGTTTATGAAGATCCAGTGCCTTTGCTGATAGCCAGAGTTTTTTGGTTTTTGGATAAATTTCTTTGTACTTCTGTTTCTTCATCTAAAAATTGGAAATGGCAAGAGTATCTGCATCATAAGATAGTTGTGAAAATTAAATGCAGTGCCATTGTTTAGTATATGCTCTTAGATTTGTGGCTAGCATAAAAGTATTTGCTCTTACTGAAAGTGAACATATTTTGGTGGACAGAAAAAGGAAACAAAGTTAACATAAAATATGTTCTTCTAAGTTTTCTGTTGGTGTTTTTATTTTTTTTTTTTTGTATTTCAGATTAAGTCTTTCTAAGAAAAAATTGTTTACTATATATATTAGTTTTTCTGCTTTTTAGATAATATATATTTTGATTGTATAAAGTATCATGACATCACAGTTTCCCAGGATTATCACCATGGGTGGCAATTTTTGCCTAACAGTTTTGACGTCAATTCCTATTGATGTAAAAGTGCTTATTTCAGTGTTTCATGGAACTATTCAACCTCAAAAGCCATTTTTAGATAAATCATCCAGGGCAAATATGGTCTCTGAATTCAGGTCATGCCAACTGAGAAAAAAAAGTGACTGCTTTTTTAAAAATATATTTAGTCATTGTCTGTTTTAATTATGCAGTTTATTTTTAATTTGCAAGCTGACATATAATGGAGCCAGTTTGTAAAATAAATCTTTATACTACCTAAGTTTTAAACATTGGGCTGGATATGGTTATAACTATTTAGAAAATCCCCAATGAAAGTTATTTTCTTTCTACTTCTACAAATTATTGAAGTTCCTCTTCATAATACTCTTAAGAGGAGCTTCAAAGCTCAGTCTTAGTAACATAATGTATACATGATACTGGTCTAGGTAAGGATGATGAAGCTATGAAAAACATATAAAAAGGTTTAGAAAAAGACAACATTGTACAAAACACCCCCTTTCAGGAGACCTTCTATTATTGCTGAGTTATTTGAGAATCTGATATTGTAACCTATTATAACCAATAGGAAGACAAATTATTGACTGTAGGATAAAATGAATTGGCTTCCATAGATATGCCTGTTTGGGGACTGTACAAGGTCACAGTCACATATAGGATTAAACTTTTCTTCCTTCATACTCTTCATTCTGGGAAATCAATAAGAAGCCACCACAAAAAATATGAGTTCAATTTTTAAGAAACATTTATTGAGGCTTAGAATATGCTTCTGTATTTAATGAACATACTTTATTATATGAATATTTATATTTACCCACAGCCAGTATAGACTGAAAAGGTTAACTGAAGAAATGCATCCTTAGTTTCTCAAACTAACTTCAAGGACATATACCACACAGATTGTTAATTTCACTACAGTGAATATAAAGATAATGAATCTTGTGAAAAAATTTCCACAGCCCTACAGCATTTGCCTTTTTAATAAAATGTTCTGTTAAATCTGCCCCAAATCAATCCCTTATATATGTATTTTTAATGCATAGTGTAAGTAGCTATAATTCCTGTTACAATTTTTTAAAGATTTTATTTATTTGAGAGAGAGAGAGAAATAGTGAGAGCACACATCAACAGCGGCGGTGGGGGGTGGAGGGAAGACGCAGAGGGAGAAGCAGAATCCCCACTGAGCAGAGAGCCCAATACAAGGCTCTATCCCAGGACTTCAGGATCAGGACCTGTGCTGAAGGCAGATGCCTAACAGACTGAGTCACCCAGGTACTCCTCCTGGTACAAATTTTAATACAGATTTTTCCTTTCAGATTCCTTGGCATTCTAGAAGTTATAGAAATCTAAGTCGATTTAATAAAAATTTACTTTAAGGTTAAATCATATAAAGTACAATAGAAAACATTTAAGCCCCCCACCAAAGGAAAACAAAACAAAGAAAACCCCTGCCCTCATCTTAAGGTAGTTCTTGTCTAAAATGTAGACAAGATAAACCTTTTTTTTTTTTTAAGATTTTATTTGTTTATCTGAGAGAGAGAGAGAGAGAGAGAGCATGAGCAGAGAGAGGGAGAAGCAGACTCTTTGCTGAGCAGAGAGTCTGACAGCGGACTTTATTGCTGGACCCTGAGGTCATGAACTGAGCCAAAGTCAGTCGCTTAACCAAGGGAGCCACTAAGGTACCCACAAGATAAACTTTATTTTACCAGTTAAATAGTTTAAAGTTAAAGTACCTATTTGCTTGAAATTTATAGCCTGTTGTTATAAATATTTTAATATTTAAATAAATGAAAGCTATCTCTTCTCTTTTAAAAAATGACATTTAAAATAATTTTTGTGGGGCACCTGGGTGGCTCAGTGGGTTAAAGCCTCTGCCTTCAGCTCAGGTTATGATCTCAGGGTTCTGGGATCCAGTCCCACATCTGGCTCTCTGCTCAGCAGGGAGCCTGCTTCCTCCTCTCTCTGCCTGCTCTCTGCCTACTTGTGATCTGTCTCTGTCAAAGAAATAAATAAAATCTTAAAAAAAATAAATAATATAATTTTTGTTACAATTCCATATCAATACAATTGAAAAATCTTTGAATACCTTCTGTTTGTAGGACTTTGTGCAAATATAAATATAAATTGGTTTGTAAGTCCAGTGAAGAGACAAACAAACGGATGGCCTCCCAAATGCTAGAGACTGATGTGATGTCATTCTAGGATTAGAGAAGGCCCAGAAGAAAAATTAATTAAATCCGCTTATCTGGCTTCTTCCGGGGGGGGGGGGGGGAGAAAGCAAAAGATAACAGTCACGGCAGAATGTGTATGCTGTGTTTTTAAAACAAAAAACATTGGTCTAAATAAGAGTGAGGTCATGCAATATAAAATCTGGCCATTTTTAGGAATTTGTCCTGAAATTCACTGTGCAAGTGACCATTGCTAAATCAATTATAATGTAATCCACATCCATCATGGAGACAGCCAAATAAATGGCTAGGCTATATTAGAGTTTGCTAATTTCCCACATAAAAGTTCCATTTCAAAGCTACAATTTCTCTGTCACAAGCTTTGTATTTTGTGCTTTAAATCATGTTTTGCTGCATTTTCTATGGTTCCTTAAGTAAGTATGTAGCTGTGGACTTCACGTGTTGTGGGTGCTTAAGGACGTTTGATTGAAGGCTTCGTCAGTAATTCTTGTGATTTGTCCCTGTTCATTCAGACCTCTTTACAGTATGGGTTACCTTCTTTAAGTAGAGGGAGAATGCTCTTTGATTTAAAAAACTGTGTCTTGGGGTCCACAGTACGCTTGCTGACCCCACGAGGCCCCAGGGGAATCATGCAGATTCTGCCAAAGTCATTGAGTTTAAAAAAATTCAATAACTGGGAAGTCAAGTAGGTAAACATTAACCTCAGAAATCATGACTCTAATGAATGGAAGAGGTAAAAATCCTTGTGTGTGTGTATGCATGTACATGCAGTCAGGAGCAGAGGTGTATGGGTGTGGGTGCACATGTAGGTATAAGCATGCCCAGGCCCCGCACATGCAGAGTTCTGCCAGGCAGTGTTTTGTGTACTTTATCTGTACCAAACTTTTTGATTCTCCAAGCTGTTCTGTGTTGTGGATGCTATTATCCTCATTTTGAGATATGGACAAGTGCATTGCCTTCTTTCTCTGGCATCCTTTAAGGATAATACTAAATTGCCAGCATCTCTCTCGGAGGAGTTTGTACCCATGACTGGTGCCCCAGCTTGAATGACTGCCACCTTAGGAATGGGACCCCTGAGCACCTGGCTTTGAGAGTCAACAAGTCTTGCTTTCATGATTCCAATAGGACTATAGCAAATGAAGGAGTTTTATTTTTAAAAAATTTTATTAGTTACAGGGGCACCTGGAGGCTCAGTTGAGTAAGCAACTGGCCCTTGATTTTGGCTTGGGTCCTAATTTCAGAGTCTTGGGATCGAGCTCTATGTAGGGCTCCATGCTTAGTGGGGAGTCTGCTTGGAATTCTCTCCCTCCCTTTCTGCCCCTCCCCTACTCTCTCTCTCTAAAATAAATAAAACATTAATTTAAAATATTACTATTTATAGGTTTATTGAGGTATAAGTGACTTGTAAAATGTTAGGATATTTCAAATGCATCTTATGGTGATTTGATATATGTATCCATTGTGAAAGGATGCTCCCATCTACTTAATTAACACATCCATCACTCATTTATTTATTTATTGACATTTAAGTTTATTCTCAGCAAATTTCAGTTATACAGTGTAGTATTATCAGTTGTAGTCACCCATGTTTTACATAAGATCTTCAGACCTTATTCACATTAAAGTTGAAAGTTTGTACTCTTTTTCCAAACTTTCCCTATTTACCCGACTTCAACCTTGTATGATCATTTTTATACTCAGTTTCTATGAGATTTTGTTTTTTGTTTGTATATTAGGTTTCACATATAAGTGATACTATGGACTTCTCTTTCTGGTTTGTTTCACTGAATATGTATCATATCTTCTTTATCCATTTATCCATCCACTGACAGACACTTAGGTTGTTTCCCTGTCTTAGCTTTTGGGAGTAATGCTGCAAAGAAAATGAAAGTATAGATACCTCTTCAGGATTCTGATTCCATTTTCTCTGGATATATATGCAGAAGTGGGAATATTGGACCATGTGGTAGGTCTATTTTTAGTTTCTTGAGGAACCTCATACTGTTTTTCTATGGTGGCTGTACCACTTTGCATTCAGACCAATAGTATGTAAGGGTTTTCTTTTCTCTGCAACCTCACCAACATTTATCTCTCATATTTTTGATAATAAATATCATAACAAGTGTGATGTTATTCACACACACACACACACACACATAGCAGAATATTATTTATCCTTAAAAGAGAAGGAAATTCTGCCATTTGCCATCTATAACAATATGAATGAAACTGGAGTGTTTTGCAAGTTAAATGAACTAGACAGGCAGAGAAAAACAAATACTGCATGGTTACACTTACATGTGGAATAAGAAAAAAAGAAAAAAGTTGAATTTCCAATAGAGAATCAGAATGGTGGTTGTCATGGGCTAGGGATAGGGAAAAATGATACGAACTTTCAGCTGTAGGATGAATAAGGAAGGATCTAATGAATAACATAGGGACTGTTTTGATAATACTATATTGTATAATTCAAATTTGCTGAGAGGGTAGAACTTAAGTGTTTCAGCAAAAAAAAATAAAATAAAATATGTGAGGTAATGGATATATTAATCAACTTGGTATGGGAATCTTTTTATATAGTATATGCACGTCAGATCATCACATTATATATTTTCTTTTTCTTTAATAAAGATTTTATTTATTTATTTGACAGACAGAGATCACAAGTAGGTAGAGAGAGAGCAGAGAGCCCGATGAAGGGCTCCATCCCAGGACCCTGAGATCATGACCTGAGCAGAAGGCAGAGGCTTTAACCTACAGAGCCACCCAGGCACCCCTATTTTAAATATATTCCAGTTCTGAAAATTGTATTCTAATGAAATTGAAAAAAAATCCTGGTTTTATAAATGTGAAAATTGAGGTGTAAAAAGATAGTTGTTCCAAGGTCGTATATTTGGTCATTGACACACCTAGGGATTAAAACTTGCCTTTTTTTTTGTGCCAGAGCTTGCGTGTCTAACATTGCTATTCCTAGCCCGAGAGTCTAGAGGAGATTGGTAAATGACCTTCCCGGCAATAAGCCATGATGACCTGCTATGTTATTTCCAGTCCTGTGGAATGTGAAAACTGGATTAGATTTGGTCTAAGAGCCTATTCAAATCCAGTTTTTTATAATTTTTATTCTTTATAAATATAGGGCCTTTTCTGGATCTTTCATAACTTTCCAGTCTACGTGTACTTATTTATGGTTTGAAAACCACTGGAAAAGTTACCATGTTACAATCTATCCCATTTAGGACGTAGTCATTGTCTCATCATTAAAGTCAAAGTTGTGAAGATTTTAATCACACTTGATATAAATTAAGCTATTTGATTTTTCTCAAACATAACAAAGTTAAAAAATGTTTACACTATAAAGTAAGAATACATTTACTTATGGGACCATATGTCCTTTAGAAGCACATGCTAAGAGTGTTTGGACTATGTTTCTCTTTCCAATGCTTTGTACATAATAGATATTCTATAAATGTTTGTTGAATAAAATAACATGACAAGGTGTTTCTAAGCACCAGTTCACATAAAAGGCTCTTATTAAATACGAATTTATATTGACTTTAAGTAATGTATGCTATGTCACTAGCTAAGCTTTGCTTTTCTTGAATTTGTTTTAAAAATTGCCTCGCTTAAATTCATAAAAGGTTAATAAAGGTTATCTTGCTTATAATCCTTATTACAGGACTAACATTTTAGGAACACATAGACATACATGTGTAATGACCCAATTCCTATTTTCTTTTTCTTTTTTATTTTTGGATAAGCCTATAACTTCTGGGGAATGTTTTCTTTTTTCCCCCAAGTTTTTGTTAGTTAACATACAGTGTAATATTAGTTTCAGGTGTAGAATTTAATGATTCAGCACTTCTGTACAGCACCCGTACTCATCACAACAAGTGCATTCCTTAATTCCCATCACCTGTTTTACTCATTCCCCACCCTGCACCCCGCTTACCTCCCCTCTAGAAACCATCAGTCTGTTCTCTGTAGTTAAGAGTCTGTTTCTTGGTGTTCCTCTCTTTTCCTTCCCCTATGTTGATTTGTTTTGTTTCTTAAATTCCACATATGAGTGAAATCATACGATATTTCCTTTCTCTGACTTATTTCACTTATCATAATACTCTTTAGCTCTATCCACATCCCTGCAAATGGCAAGATTTAATTCTTTCTTATGGTTGAGTAACATTCCATTGTTTGTGTATGTGTATGTGTGTTTGTGTGTATATGTATATATATATTCCAAATCTTCTTTAGCCATTTATCAATTGATGGACATTTGGACTTTTTCTGTAATTTGGCTATTATTGATAATGGCGCTATGATTATCAGGGTACATGTATTCCTTTGAATTAGCTCTTGTGTATTCTTTGGGTAAATACCTATATTGCGATTGCTGGGTTGTAGGGTAGCTCTATTTTTAACTTTTTGAGGAACCTCCATACTGTTTTCCAGAGTGGCTATAGCGGTTTGCATTCCCACCAACAGTGTAAGAGGGTTCCCCCTTCTCTTCCTCCACCAACACCAGCTGTTTCCTGTGAACAACCTATTTTCTTAAACATCTAGTACCCACTAGACTATGTATGGATTTAGAAGTCAAATTTGGACGGGGGTGCTGTACATTTCTTAAAGATGAATAGGTCCTGATGTTACTGATTTGCAGAATTCTCAGGAACTGAGAATTCCTGGGAATTCGTGTTGATTGAATTCATATAGGACATAGAAAAATCATTTTGGAAGAGTTTTGGGAAAACACATATTACGAAGTTTTGTAGAGTCTGTGAAAGGTTACTTTTGAGACAATAAGAGGTGAGTCCGAAGTTTCACAGTTACTTAGCAGCAGAGTAAAGACTGGAAGAGTTTAAACATCCTTATTCTCACTTACCTTCCCCATATCTTGCACTGGATATTAATTTATTTATTCATCCACTCATTTATTAGAAAACTACCTATTGTACACATAGCACATTCTAAGTACTTTGCCGGACACTAGAGACATGTGAGTGAACGAAGCAGACTTGGCTTATGCTATTGCAGGCCTTGCCATGCTTGGGCTTTTCTACAGTGAACAAATATGAATTAAATTATGGAATTTAGTTTGGGAATACATATTTTGATGACAAAAGAAAGGCAGTTGGGAATTAAGATATTGTTTATTTCTCTATACCTGTAAATTTTTTATTTAGTTGATTAGTGGGAATTTACAGAACAAGGTTATTTTTCTGCCACTATTTTTTTTTCAAAGATTTTATTTACCTATTTGATGGGGAGAGAGAGTACAAGTAAGCAGAGCAGCAGGCAGAGGGAGAGACAGAAGTAGGCTCTCTTCTAAGCAGGGAGCCCGATGCAGGGCTCGACCCCAGGACCCTGGAATCATGACCTGAGCTGAAGGCAGCTGCTCAACCAACTGAGCCACCCAGGCACCCCTGCCACTATTTTTTTTTAAGCTTGATTAATTATACAAAGATACGCATGAAGTCTAAAATCTACTGATGGGGACATTTATGGACAAATTTGTCCTTCTGTATCAAATTATTTCTAAGTACGGTAGACAGTCTTTGCCTACTTCCTTACATTGCATTTATTTATTTGTTTGTTTATTTATTTATTTTTAAATATTTATTTATTTGACCGACAGAGATTACTAGTAGGCAGAGAGGCAGGCAGAGAGGAGGAAGCAGGCTCCCTTCCGAGCAGAGAGCCCAATGTGGTGCTCGATCCCAGGACCCTTGGATCATGACCTGAGCTAAAGACAGAGGCTTTAACCCACTGAGCTACCCAGGCGCCCCTCATGTATGACTTTAAAACAAACATTAATTTATATATTTTTGTTATAATTGCAGTAAGGTTGGTTTTGGTAAATTGATATTTATTGGATACTTAATAAATGCTTTGTACATTAACTAGCCTTTGTTTATCTAAGAGCAGTGATTTTGTAATATAAACAGATCAAGAGAAAAATGTATTACTTAAATCTTTTGGGTTCCTTTCCTCCTCTGGATCCTCTGTGGTATTTGTTACACTTCCTTCTTTTGTATTAACATCTGTCCAAATTAACCCTGATTAAGCAAACCCTAACAAATGGGAAAATATATGGCAAATACAAAAATTGCTCGGAGCAGAGCAGAAATAATTAATGGTGTGCATTACAATTACAATAAAAAAGAATTAAGTTTATTTTTAACTTAGACAACTGAGCGCTCGAAGTGGATTTATAGTACCAACAATTAAGTGCTGTGCGTGTGTACGGATGTGTGTGTACATACCTGTGTGTCTAGTTGGGAGGGGTTGTTCATGGTTATCCAGTCTATTACAGAACAAGAATAAAAAGACAAACTATTGCTATAAAAGATTAAGTAAGTTATTGGGAAGTATTCTTGTCTTTAGGGGTTTTGAAAACTTGGTTAAGTTCTAAATTCAGCTCAGCTTCACCTAATGTGAAAATAAGCTGGAGATAAATCAGGGCAGAGAATGAGCAACCAATAAGAAGAGAAAGGGAGACTCCACAGGCAGCAGTAACCAGTAGGTTTCACCAGAATTTCTAGCTGACAGAAATACTGATGCATTGAAATCACAGTGGATACTATGCATGGAAGACAAGAGCCAACAAGGGATGTGTGTATATCAAGATACCCTGCATTCAGCTTATAAACACCCTCCTTAATAGCTATCTGGTTTTGCATACATTTTATAAAATGGACATGATTATTTCGTGGCTTACATTTTTATTACTCCAATGCATTATTTTACACACATGGCTCAAAATTATCATTTTTATCGGTATGCTGACGGGTTATGCATACAAACGATTTCCCTTTTAATATCCACCTGCTTTTCCCCATCCCTTCTTATTTTATCCTCCTCCATCCTCCAGTCCCCTGCTCCCAGGTGACCAAGTTAGAATGCAGGAATAGAGTGTGCAGCTTTTAGAATTGCTAGAAGTGGGTTAGGCAAGTGGCGGATGAACAATGACCGGGCAAGGACTATAGTTAGCCAGAGGGTGGGGAGACAAGGTATCAAGTTTCCTGGGGAAGGGGAAACGTATTCTGAATGGTAGTAATTGCAGTGAATCAAGCTTAATGTCTCAACCACAACCACTCATACCTGCACAGTCTCCACCCTCCTCTTATAACTGGTCCAGCAGTTGAAGAGCTGTGAAGCCCTGTCTCTCTGTCTCCTTCTCCCTGAGCTCCAGCGGCAGTAGTAGCAACAGCAGCTGTGGAAGCGCCAGCTAGAGATAGGCAGGGTTGGTGCTTGCAGCCGCGCAGATCGCCTCCTCCTCGCCACACGCACACACATCCACACACGCACTGCACAGATTCCCAATATCACCGCGTCTTGGTAGAAATGAAGGACTCAAAGAGATGAGCGAAGAGCGTGGGTCATGGACAACAGGTATTTCATCTCTGACAAATCCCGTTTCCTTCTGATGCTTATTGGTATGGATAATAAAATAACCGTTTGTGATGCCTAGCCTGAGTGGGAGCCTGGAGGTGGCCGCGCAGAGGAGGGGAAGCGGGAGTGCGTGCGAGGTGGGGAAGGGGGATGCCAAAGATGACTTTCAGGCTCCGGAAACCTACACCTTTGAGCCTCCGCTGCTGTTTTTGAGTTGCAAATTGTCAGGGAAGGGTGGGCTGCAGGCAGCCTGTGTTGTTGACTGGAAGACGATTTCCATCTTTCAGACACTAGTTAGAATGGGCCGTGCGTGCTGGAAGGGGGTGGAAGTCGAGGGGAGGAGATGCTGCGAGCGGAGTTCTTGAAGCTCCACTCCTCTGGGGAAGCCGAGCGGCGAGGCAGCCTTCTTCACCGAGCCGAGAGCGTGTGAATCGGAAGGGATCCTGAGAGCTGGCTGGTCCCAGGTCCTCTCCGGAAAAGCGGTTGCTCTCGCTTCGGGGATGCGATGCGCCCAGCCCTCGCCTGCATCACACTGCAGTAAGTTAAACTCGACACGGCTGGCAATTTGAGTGGCTTCTGGGTTTGTGCTGCGGGGGAAGGGAGGCTGAGAAGAAATGGCGAGGAAAGTTCGAAAAGCATAGCTTTAAATTCTCCTTGACATGTTAAATCCGTTTTTCTCTCTGACTCCCGTCCTAGTTATGCTGTAGTTGGTTTACTCTTGGTTATTTGTTGGCGGACGTGGCTTGTCGGGTAGGTATGCCCTAAAGCGCCTAGTCCGTTGTGATTTTAGGCAACAAAACTGGTAAAGGCGTCCTACATTGAATTACAATAGGGAGCTCCTGAAAGTTACTAATGGACGACACTTCGCCTTTTCAAAAGAAAATTCGTGAAGAGGCCAGCTTAGACTTTCAGATACCCACCTAATTGTTACAAGTTTCATTCCAGACTTATTCCTAATCTTCAAATAAAGAAGCAGTCTAACAAACGAAATGAAGCAAAGGTCTTTGATTTATTTTATTATATTAAAATGAAATGTGGAGTAGGTCTCTCGATCACTGTCAGACAACTGATGATAGGATAAACATTCAAATACTCTTTAGTGGGTGGAGGGCTGGATTCCCCCCAGTTTCTTACTAGTGCAGTCATCTTCTCCACTTGCTAAGGAGTCCCCTCCTTGTGATTTCAAAGTGTGTGTGGGGGGGTTACATAGATG
The DNA here is from genome assembly GCF_030435805.1 of Mustela lutreola. Lineage (NCBI taxonomy): Eukaryota > Metazoa > Chordata > Mammalia > Carnivora > Mustelidae > Mustela > Mustela lutreola. The sequence goes on along the minus strand of NC_081293.1, from coordinate 142,761,708 downwards.
GCTTTATACTTCAAACCCAGCAGCATTGTGGTCCCTGGCAAAAAAGGAAGGCTAAAAAAAACTTTTGGAAAAACTACTTCAACTGGTTGCTCAAATTGCAGATAACAAACTCTTAAAAGGAGGTAAAAACAGGTCAGCGACAGCCAGCCCATTGTAAAGCAAATGACTAAATAAATGTGAATGCAGACAGAATACTAAAGGTCTCTTTTAGAGGGAAACCAGAAATAATTAATTTAAAAATGCTGGCGTATTTCTAACCAGGTCCTCTTTTACACTGACCAGAATTCTTTTTTTTTTTTTTTAAATGAAGCAAAGAAGAAGGAATTCTCAAGCAGAAAGAACATGTCGCGCAAAATATTAGACCTAGTTGTAGGATCACTGGAAAAATTGTGGTGTTACTATAGTTTTCTCCAAGAAGCATTAATGAAAAATCAGGAGTACGCAAAACAGAATTCAGGATTTTAAGCTGGATTCCATATGCTGTCACAAGTTCTGTAGGATAAAGAAGTATCAAAACTTATGAAACAACTACTGTGAAATGCAAAGTAATTCAGAACTTCTCCATTTTTTTGAAAAGAAGAAACTAAGAATCACTCTTATCCAGTTATTTCAATTTTTAATTGTTACTCCTTGAATCCACCTAATCTTCATTATTTTATTAAGAAATAAAACATATACTGAATGAAATTTGAATTACTTTGCCTGCTCCTGACAGGGTTCTCCAGATAAAATATCTTTGTCATTATGGAAATACCCAATTATTAGAGGTAACCTATTCCATACACACATATTTCTTGGTGCAGAACTCTATGTATAACTTTGTAAATCACTGAGTAGAATATAATCCAGAAGATATATTGTGATAGTGCATGTGTGATAATGATTAAAAACTTTCGACAGCAATAAAAAAGAAAAGGAAGCATATACACAAAAGACTAAAATAATATCGTTGGAGCCAGTTTGTAAGCAATTCTGTTATAGATCACTATCCGAACCTCAAGTATTAGCTAAAGAGAAGAAAAATCGAGCTAAAAGCCTGAATGGAATTGCTAGGAATTTGAATTGCATAGGGATTCGTCAAAATATCTTTTAACATAGAAACATAGGTAGAAGAAGTCAGGTTTTGGGAATACCTTCTTTTCATCATTTGGTTGGCCTCACTGTAAGCCTCATGTTCTACCTCATGTCATGTGTGAGAATATTTTCAGAACTATTTTTGAAATAAAGCAATTATTTTAAAATTTAAACCTTTGATAAGTTTTGCTGGGAAAAGTGTCTGAACTAGGCAAGTATCCTATGACTCATGCTTCCCTTGCACACCACGGAAAGAAGGAAGAGTTGTAGAGACAAGCCAGAGATAGCTGCTGGTCCCTCAACCTAATTCTGCCTGCTAATAATGACTATGATGTTGATATATAGGCTTGAAATGACATATTAAGAATATCCTTTGCTGGATGCTTCTCCCCCCTGGCTGGCTTCAGGAACAGAACTGTACTTATACATGCATGATGCTGTTGTAATATTCTCTTAACGGTAATACTTCTCCCTAGGAACATTTGCCAGGAGGAAGATCTAGGCGAGGATTTGAAACCTCTTCCTGTTGCTCCTCTCCCATTCGTGACATTTCTCTCTTTTTTTAAAAGATTTTATTTATTTATTTGACAGAGAGAGAGATCACAAGTAGGCAGGGAGGCAGTCAGATAGAGGAGGAAGCAGGCTCCCTGCTGAGCAGAGAGCCCGATGTGGGGCTCGATCCCAGGGTCCTGGGATCATGACCTGAGCCAAAGGCAGAGGCTTTAACCCACTGAGCCACCCAGGCCCCCCACATTTCTCTCTCTTTTAAAACACCAATACAAAACAAGGCAATAATCCCATGTATTTGTTCATCTTTAGGTATTAATTATGAAGTAGGTTCAACCCCTTGATAGCTCCTTGGTTTATTTGCATGTGTGATTCATTTGCCGTACAGTACACGAATAGTTCACAGTTATTGTGAGTATACAAATAACAGGTATTGGGTTAAGTACTTTGAAAATGTCCTCTCATTTATGGGATAATAGCTATAGGAGAGATGGCATTTTCTCGCCTTGATAAGAAACTAAATCACATAGCAGATAAACAAATCACCTAAAACAACATATTTTAGTAAATGGTGGGCTAGGATTAAGTCTAAATCACTTTGCTCCATTGTTTTATTAAAATGGTACCCTACCATGTTCTAGTGGAGCAAACTTGCCAGTGGAGTGTATTGAGACTGCTTGAGAAATCATAGCCATCAGAAGAAAAATCCCTGCTCGATTGATACCCAAGACTGGATCTATCCAAATGAAAACCTGAATTGACCCCAAATGCAAACTTGGCATATTCAGGTCTTCTAATTTCAGTGTTCTCTGGCTTCATGAACCATGAGAATGAGGCTGGGGACATCTTTGTCAGGAAGGAAAATGATGGAGTTAATATGGGAGGAGAGAAGTTGGAAGGCTCAAAAACCAAGAGGGATAAAAGGGAAATAAGAGGAGGCTTATGGTAGGAGACTGGTAAGAGAAATTGTCCAGATTCTGTGTCCTGAGGGACGCTAAAAAACAGACACTTTGGACTGCATGTGAGACAGATAGATAAAGTGCAGATTTAAACCATCTCTTTAAGGAGTTGTAAGGTCTGATTATAAAAATTAGATGAGGCTCGCCTTCAAATATTCTCCTTTATGCTTTGTTTTTTACACTTTTTTTTTTTTTTAAGAGTAGAAATGATGATTCACAAGAAAGTGGGAGCTGAAAGGCCTGATGATGACCAAAGAGGTAAAACAATGTGTGGAAATATCACCAGTTCTTGTATAATCACTTTCTGAAAATTTGCCAGGCAATGAAGGGCCATCTTCGACTGGTGAGGATAAAAACAAAAACGGTTCATTTAGGTAAAATCTGAAGTGTTAAGGAGAATAACATGACTACTGTCACTTGTCTTCTTATCACAGAAGACAAACACTAACAAGGAATAAAATGAAAATGTTACGGGCATACCGCCAAACAATATTTTAAGATTGGTCTTTCTCAGCATGCTAAATTTAAACAGCTGAAATTCTTTTTTAAGTATTATCTGAGTCAACAATTTGAAATGAAGGATTTGTCTTGAACAAGGAATCTGTATTGCCATGTAAGTTTGAAATACAATGTCCTTGACTCAGTTTTTTTTTTTTATTATTGGCAATATGCCAATCGCTACAGAACAAGGAGCACAAAAGTTATTACTTTCAAAATCAGAGTATAAATATATCTGCTCCGTAAGGAAAGTTGATGAACTTTGGTGGAGCTTTGCAAATACATTTGCATTGTCAGCCCTGATTCTTTGTCATGTCTCTTGTCACTTGTGACACTGCGGGTCGAGGTTAGGAGTAGAGTTAGGACAGTCAGCTTCAAGGGTTGATTTTTGAATGTGGTGTTTGGCTCTCTTCCCCTTACAGTTTAAAACTAATGACAGGAACTTTTGTTGAGCGCTTGCTACCTACCAGTTGCTTGTATGAGCAATCTTGCACATTTAATTTTGACAGTACCCTTATAGGATAATCCAGTTATCATCTGCATTCCATTTTTTTTTAAAGATTTTATTTATTTATTTGACAGAGAGAGATCACAAGTAGACAGAGAGGCAGGCAGAGAGAGAGGGAGGGAAGCAGGCTCCCTGTTGAGCAGAGAGCCCGATGCGGGCCTCGATCCCGGGACCCTGAGACCATGACCTGAGCCGAAGGCAGCGGCTTAACCCACTGAGCCACCCAGGCACCCTGCATTCCATTTTTAAAAAATATTTTATATATTTATCTGACAGAGGGAGACACAGCATGAGAGGGAGCACAGGCAGGGGGAGTGGGAGAGGGAGAATCAGGCTTCCTACCCAGCAGGGAGCCCGATGCGGTTCGATCCCAGGACCCTGAGATCATTACCTGAGTGGAAGGCAGACGCTTAAGGACTGAGCCACCCAGGCGTCCCCTGCATTCTGTTTTATAAAGGAACAAACTGAGGCACAAGAGGGATAAAAGTCTCACCCGCAGTTCCAAATTAGTACTTTTGGAGCTGGGGCATGAACTAGAATTCTGACTCTAGAGCCCATGCTTTTAAACCAAAGGCTCCAAATTTACTTATTAACTCTTACTGGCTTTTTATAAGCCTCTACAATTCATGCTATTTGTCTCTTCTTACACCTCTCTCTGTAATGTCTTTCTTGATACCCACATTCCTCTGTCCTTACTCTTTAGTGTTTCACCTCATGATGGATCTTTAAGCTTTTGCTGTGGCATCACAACCTTCTAGGATTCTGTTTGGAGTCTACCACCGGCCCAACTGTCCTCTTCTGTTTTTCCACTGACACTTGCACTTCCTTTATTATTAAATATGCCACAGAGGGTTAAAATCATCTATTTTCTGCATTGAGGAAGGAAATCGAGCCTTATTTAACTTTGGAATGTTAGTGCTGAGTGTTATGTCTAATACAATAGCAAAAGTCAAAGAACACTGAATTCAAAGCTCTATTCAGTTCCCTGAGGGATCTGTAATTCCGATTCCATAGTCTTTACCCCCCAAAAGACTACAGAATGGTCTTTAAATGCAGGTTACAGGGTTTTAGTTAGATAGTATATTTGCATTAGTTGAGCTCATAATTTGTATAAAATTATTCAAAAGATATTTGCCACACCCTGTGATACTGCATATTTAGAATATAGGAGGCAATATTTTGGAATAGGACAGATGGCTGATTCTAGACTACAATATTGAAATCTATAACGATACCTAATTTCTGGTACTAATGTATCTTGAGGGGGGTAAAAAGCAAGTGTTGGAATAAGTGGTTCATTGAAGATATTTTGCTTTGTCCGCCAGTAGAATGAAGTTGTGAAATCGTGCTTTCGAAAAACTATTTCTTGAATTCTCATTTTCTTTGCGGGAAAGTCCTGAGAAGATTTTGCTTTAGTCATAGCTAATAAATATTGAGTCATCTCAGGAACAGACATTGGAAAGTTGAGTACCACTGGAGAAAAATGAAAAAATGGATAATGGTGGGAAAAATCAATCTCTACTCTCTCTCCCCCAGAGAACCATTTTCAGTTTATGGGATAATTTGGATTTTAGTTATTAATGATACGTAAATTTCTTTCATTAAGTATTTAAACATTATAGCAATGTGAACCGGATGGGCATATCTATAGTGCTTTCTAAATACAGTATTTTCATTAAAAGTATTGGTCAGATAACTCTATTCTTTTTTTTCTACTTTATTCTCTTTCTAATCCACACAAATCGTTTGTCATATATGCAGTTATAACCAGGGGAAGACCAGTGGTGATAGGATGTGGAGATGTGTGATAGCTATTTAAGATCCCTTTGGAGTTCGATCAACAAAGTTAGATAAGAGTACCTGAGTGAAATAGCTGGGCTTTCCTTTATAATATTTCTTTTTATTTATAGGATTTTGGCTTATATCATATTTTGATTATTCATGATGTTGGAATTGTGGTTAAAGGTGTGTAGAAATGGAATCGATATAAAATTTCTCGGTATGCACAGATGCTCATTTGAATTTCATCATCTCCTTCTTAGACCCTGTGATATAGGGGTTAACATTTATTCTTTGCCTTAAAATTGCCTGGCCTCAAATCTTTACAACTTCGATTACTTTGAGCAAGTAACTTAAATTCTATGGTTTGCATTTCTCTTTGTAAAACAGGGATAGTGGACATGATATCCACTTCATAGAATTACATGATTTAATCATGTGCGTAACAGGCTTAGAATGGAAGGAACACAATAAATACTCAAAAAATAATAGCTATTTAATATTTTCTATTTACTTAGGATGCTCTCTCAGGTAAAAAGTAAAGTGCCAATAGCAAAGAAAATGTTCTAAATAAAATGTAAAAGCTGTTTTCATTCTCTATTAAATGTTATAGTAAACATCTTCTTTATAGGGTCATCTTTATTTATCATTTTGCCCAAAAGGTTTTTATTGAATTATTTAAAAAAAAAAAAAAGGTAACTGGTAACAAAGGTAAATGAGACAACACATGCAAATACTTCGGGGAGCGTGGTTGGCACAAATCAACACTTAGGCCTACCAATTCTCTTCCCGTTAGTTATCACCGTAATGGAAGACCTTTCATTTTTCTTCCTCTGATCACCTTAAGAGGTAGGCACAGCTGTCATCCACTTAATACACAAACTGATCAGTTTTCATCTATTTCGACTCTTCTCCATTCGTACCTATGCAGACTGGGAAAAGATGATCTCTTATGTGAGGAAATCTGTTATTACCTAGATTGACTCTCCCTTTGAATCATATGAACTGGAAAAGAGGGAGAAATGGAGGTGTTGCAGAAGAGCATTTCAGGATCCTTGACCTGAAAACAGAACTTCAAGCACAAAAGATGAGTTTGTTCAGCAACTTGTTCTGCTGAGACAGAGAATGCAGGGAAATGTTTTTTCCCTGGGCTTTTGACCAAGGAATCCCTTCACTGGTTACTTAATGAAAAGAAAGACTGGGGAGTTCTTGCTTGCCTGCCTTTCTTAGCATTGTATTTGAGAGATGCTAAGTAACAGTCAGCTACTTCTGGGAAATTTTAAGGTTCCTATGAATAAACACACTTAGTAAAACTATTACCTTAAGAAACAGAACGACTGGCCATGATCCTGTGCTTTATTTTATTTCATTCTTTAGTTAGGGTTGGGCTACCTTGTTTTAGGCAATGTGCCAGGCTCAGGAAAGGAAAGAGTAAAATAAGGGACAAATTCATACAGTGATCAAGGTACTTCAGCAAAAGACACAGACAGACAGAAGCAGACACACCCAAACAAGGAAGCAAATACATGATTTATTGTTGTTGTAATAAGAGCTGTGAAAGAGACAAAGAGGTGAAACAGAGAACAGAGGTCCTGTTTACTGGGGAACAAACCGGTTTCAAGACTCCTAAGAAACACTTCACATACCTCCCCTCCATTATCCTTTTCTTCATCACAGAACAAGTTTCTGGTGTTGACAGTGAGCAGAGCAGGATTATACACCTGAAGTAATCCAAAAACCAAGACAGATGAACTCATGGTGAATCAGAATTTTTGAATTATTGAGCAAAAACATTTCATTCAGTCAGAAACATGACTCCCACATTGCTTTTCCCTTTACCTTTATATTACAGGATTATTCAGCTTGTGGCAGCTTTTAAAGATTAGAAAAAATGCAAGGACTTAATGTTGCTTAGTAACTTGTGTTGCCTGTCATTTTGGGTTGCACATAAACAACTTGTAACTTCCCCACACTTGTCCCAAATTACTAGAATTGAGAAAGAGCACACAAGCTGATGAGTCACTTTGCTATCCTGTTGTTCTTAATAAGAGTTCTGGTTAGCAGAATGGGTGCGTTCTCGTTACATAATGTTATTTGCCACCCCATATGTCAGAACTTTCTGTTTGGCAAATAGAGGTTCCTTCCCTGTCACCCACTGAAGAAAGCATAGCATTATAGCTCTTCAGGGCAGGAGTATTGTTGTGTTTGGGTGCCTGTTTTTTTTTTTTTTTCCTTTTTTAAGATTTTATTTATTTATTTGAGAGAGAGAGGGTGAGAGAGAGAGAGCGAGAGTATGAGAGGGGAGAGGTCAGAGTGAGCAGCAGACTCCCCACTGAGCAGGGAGCCAGATGTGGGACTTGATCTCCAGACTCCAGGATCATGACCTGAGCCGAAGGCAGTTGCTTAACCAACTGAGCCACTCGGGTGCCCCTGGATTCCTGGTGTTTTGAATGTACTCCAGACTGTATCAGACTACGTAGTGAAGGTGAAGTGGTAGAGGTTTTTGACCTTCATTTGGAAATTTTATTTTCGAACTATTAATGCTTTTATCCTTCAAGCTACTTGCATAACTGCTTGGTGGTACATTTAGTATTAATGTAACTGTATTATCTTTGTTATAACACTTGCGAAGCAAAACAAAACAAAACAATGGTTTCAATGTGACTATAATAATCTTTATGATTAGATTGTGTTTTCTAATTCCTAAAATTAGAAACTCTCTTGTGTATGTGCACGCTCTCAAATAAATAAAAAAATTTTAAGGAAAAAAAAAAGATTTGGTGTCAGTAGTATGGGAGTACTGTATTAATCAAATTTTTTTCTCTACTAGGAAATGTCAAAGCTATATTGAAGGAATTAGCATCTATGTCTTATCTTTGGGGAGCATTCTGATTAAAGAGAATTCTGCACATACCCTGTTTCTTTAACATTTGTTTTGCTGATCCTAATGAATTAAAATCTAAACTGTGTTAAGATATAAGGAATAATTGTTTGAGGAATGCTATTATGTGTGTTAAAAGAAGAAAAGGGCAAGAAAGCGTTCCTTATCTAAACATTAAACAAAGTTAAATAGTTTTCTATTTTAAAGACTTCTTACAGTTCTTCAGATGCAACTGTGTGTTGGAATCTCTAAGAGTGGGATTTAGTACAAATTTCCCTAACCTCATTTAATCACAGAAGCTCTTCTTTTGGGAACATCCATTAATCTCTCTTTGGAAAACTCATCACAATTTACTAGTCTATTGGCGTTCAATAATTCATTTAAAAATTTTTGAGCCTCTCTCATACATAAGAGTACTAAGTTCTGGAAAGAAAATTATGAATAGAACTTGGATCTGACATTAAGTAGCTCCAAAATTGAGGGTTAGGAGAAAACACATAGATGTATAAATTAGAACACCAGGGGCTATGGGCAGTGCTAGAAGATAGATGTCCAGGAAGCACATTTTCCTGTTGAAAGTTGAAAGTAAGAGGATAAGAAATTCACTACAGATAATTTAGAATGAGTTGGGTCTTGAGGGAAGGTCGTAAAAAAAAAAAGGGACAATAAAACACAAGGAAGTATTTAGAAATCATGATTCTTTTACTCTCCTTTGAAAACCCATACTCTTTTCATTCATCCAAGCTTAACTCTTGAGTGACTAGTTGGCTCATGTGAATAAAGAGATGAGAGAGCAAACTGGGAAGAAAATATAAATTTGGGGATACAGACTGTAATTTCTTTCTTTGAAGTAGATGTGAATCCCTGGGAAAAGAATGTGGAGTGAGAAAAAGATAATTTTAGGAACAAATCCTAATGAATTTTAATATTTTTAGAGTATATATAGTTGAGTGTATATATATAGTATAATAGTTGGGATATTAAGAGTGAAAACAAGTGGTCACAGGGGAGGAAAACAATAGCAAAAATCTGTGGTATTCCAAAGACTAAGGAAGAACATCCTATAAGAATGACAAAGTAATCATCACTGCCAGATGTTGCTGAGAGGTTGAGATGAGGAATGAAAAATATCCATTGGATTTGAACACAGGGAGATCATTGGTGATTTTTAGCTAAAGATGGGTTGCCATGGTGACTGGGGTGAAACCCAGGTGAAAATGTGTTAAGGAGTGAGTAGGAGCTCAGGAAATGGGAGATGGGGAGTGACTCATTGAAAAAGTTTGTGTATGGATGTTTGAAAAAAAAAAAAAGAGTTGTTTCTGGAGAATAATGGAAGTTTGAAGGAGCTTTTCTAAGATGGCTGTTTTTAAGCATATCTAAATATCTATGAGAAGTCCAAATGATTAAAAAGTGTGGTCTACTTGGGTTGTCTGGGTGGCTCAGTCGCTTAAGTGTAAGCTCTTTTTTTGGTTCAAGTCATGATCTCAGGGTCACGATCCAGCCTGAGGCTTGGGGCACTGCACTGTGTATGGAGCCTGCTTAAGATGCTCTTTTTCCCTCTTCCTCTGCCCCTCCCTCTGTTTCATGCACACACAAGAAAGAAAGAAAGAAAGAAAGAAAGAAAGAAAGAAAGAGAAAGAAAGAAAGGAGAGAAAAGAGAAAAGTGTACTCTCCTTTTCTTGGTGGGGGTCAAGTGTGTGGTCCCTGCCCCCATAAAGTTATTGAGGCAGAAAGAAAGGGCTCCAGCCCTCTTCCATACCACGTCCTTGGTACCCCATGGCGTTTAGTCTACCAGTTATATCCTCAAGCACCAGGACATGGGTTACAAAAACAAAAACAGAAACAGCAAAGTAAAGGGATTTTTGATGGATTACCTAAAAATGTGGAATTGAATAGGTTCCAAAACGTAGAGTATGAGTTGACTTTGACCAGCAGTAGTAGCTTCCGTAGAGAAAGAGGGGATGAGGGAGAGAAGAGAGTAGTCTGAATAGATAGATAGGCTTTGTAGTGCTAAATTGAGGATAATTTTGGAATTTAAATTCTCTCGGCAGAATTTGAACAAAGTGGAGAAAGTTAGAAGTTTTTGGACAGGGTTGGAGAAGCTATTGACCAAAGATATTTGCTAAGATCTGAGTGATATTGGGTAAGTTGCATTTGAGTAGATGTTCATATCTTTACAACAAAAATAGTTTACATGAATATGTGATTCCTTTCAGCAGCTATTGATATGGCATTGAAAAATATAGAGCTCATCCAAGATGTATTGTTTTATTTCATTTTGCTTTTTATATTGTCATCACCTACTCTCTCAGTATCACATCATCTTCTTTATTACTTCTTCAGATGGAGAAATTTGGATGATAATTTTCCTTTATCTTATCTCCTGATATCATCATGATTGATGAAAATACATAGGTTGACAAGTGAAGTAACAGCTTACAGAAATTCTTAACTACCTTACCTTCATTGGCATTCCACTCCATTCCATGCTAACCATTGGTCAGTGACTCTTTTCTGAATCTTGATATCTGAAATATGTCCTCTTTAAAGATCATGAAGTACAGAACATTAATCACCTGTTCTTTCCACCTCCCACCATTCTCCGGTGCCTTGACACACCTTGTTCTCTTTGTGACTCTACTCATTCGCCATCTCCTTGTTATCTAGGCAACTTAAATAGTTCTTTTGCCCAAATCTTCATTGCTTTGAACTCTTTTTCTTCCACTAAACATCTGGCAAAATCCTTACCCTTTCTCAACTGAGAAGTTTGGTTTTGCTTTTTCACTTCATTGCTCTTGAAAATCACAAAACTGTGAAAACTGGTGTCATAATAAATTTGTGATCTCCCATCTCAGTCTGACCTTGGTAATACTATGAGGTGCCATGTTTTATTTACCTTTCCCTTGTCCCTACCAGTCTTCTCATTAAGCTCTGCCACACATGTACTTAATGTTGCCTTAAGAAAAGAAAAGTCTTAACTCTTGTTTCCTTCTTCCTCTTAGTGCCATTTACTTTTATTTTATATTGACATTTAAACATTTTAATTAGATGTAGAGTTTAATTAAAAATTATTAATATTACAATTACATGCACTTTTCTCCCCACTGCCTCCCCTTCTCATATCCCAACCTGTAGACAAAGTTTCATAACATGGCCCCTCTTTATCTTTTCAAGAATGCCTGTTGCCACTGTATTCTCCTCCAATCCAATGTTTCTTTGACATTAAGCTACTTAAAATATCCTTTCTGTCGGTGTTCCTTTCTTACTTTACTTGAATTCTCAATGTGCTCTGATTCTCTGTTTCTTTTCTGTGATTGCAACAGTACCTGGCACAAAACAGGTAGGAAAGAAAACAAAACAAAAAACAACAAAACAAAACAAAACAAAAAAAACTCTGAGTGAAAGTGAACTTTGAAAATACCTCTTTCTTGATTGAAGGTGATGAATCATCTCATAAAGCATTTCCCTGGGTCAACATTGTTTTTCTGTTTCCGTTTAATCTGTTAGAGCGCCAAGTGACTATCTCTGTTCTCTGATATACACTGTTTCATACCTTCTCTCTGTCCGTTTTTCAGTATAGTTTGCATTGATTCTGAGCAAGTGCCCGTCCTTTAGCATGTTTTCCTCTTCATACATAGTAGTAAAAAATATATTCGCTTATTCTGGAAATAATATTCAATCATGTTAGTCTGTTTGGAGAGAATGAGATTATTCTTAATTTGGCCAAATGCAGTAATTGGTGCTTTATTTCTACAATATTAGCAGTTTAAGTTAGATTTAGGCATTTGTTTTATTTGTGACACCATTCATGAGTTGATTATCGGCATTCAGTGGTCAACCTGGATGTAAAGAAGTGGAAGGATCAGAGTTATTTTCAGAATCTGACAAGAACCAACATGGAGACTTTGAGGGCTTATTGTAAGTAAATAGTAGGCTAAGAGGTCACATATGTGGAGAGAATAGGAAATAATCTATTTTCCCACTGCTATGTCACTTTCTCAGAGTCCCATTTAAGTGGTGATGTACCAATGACAATAGAAAGAAAATATTTTTCTCAGCCAAATACTTACTACACTTATTACCAATACTTATTATAAGGAGTATGAATGAATAAAAGGTTTTTATCAAGATTTCTCTGTATAGGGGGCGCCTGGGTGGCTCAGTGGGTTAAGCCGCTGCTTTCGGCTCAGGTCATGATCTCAGGGTCCTGGGATCGAGTCCCGCATCGGGCTCTCTGCTCGGCGGGGAGCCTGCTTCCTCCTCTCTCTCTCTGCCTGCCTCTGCCTACTTGTGATCTCTCTCTGTCAAATAAATAAATAAAATCTTTAAAAAAAAAAAAAAGGTTTCTCTGTATAATTCACAAGTGGGTGGTCACCTGCGCAGATTCTTGCTTTCATATATCCCTATCCTCCTTCCACTCTTTCCACAGAATCCGATACCAACTAATAAAACAAATGAAAGCATTTTTAGGGGGGAAAACATGATTTATATCAAACCTCAGTTTCAAGCTATACTCATCCACAGCAGTACCCTAGTCTACTTTGCAAGTATGTGTTCTTCACTTATGCACAGTTTAAGAGATTATAGAATTATGTTGTCCTTGGAATAACTTTTGAATTTCAGATATTTCTTTTCTATATAGTTTTACCTAAGCAATAAAAGTAAGGTTAGCTGTGACCTAAAAAAAAAGTATACTCAGTCATTTTACTAAGAACACAATATGGTATGTGCCCTAATTAATTGTATTTATGGGATATTAAAAAGAATAACTTCATAAGGAAATGAAAACGGTGGAAAGAGATGACTTTCAGAATGAGACACTCTCAGAGCTTCTGACTGGATAGATTCTGATAAGCTGATATATTTTTAATGCATTTATGTTTGATTTTTCCTCTTTTTTATTGGTTTTAGCCATTACTAAAGGAGGCTAATGTATTTCTCTATGTTACTTATTCCAGGCCAGACAGGACAAAAAAATTGAAAAACTGATTTTCAGTTTATAGAAAAGACTTCTTTGATAGGTCTGAATTGAAGACATTGGAGGCCAAGTTTCCTTTTGCCTTATGTTGTCCAGATTCCATTCATCCCACACTTTTTGTTTTTGTAGGTTCAGGGTGGGATTTCATGTTCTTATTTTAGGACTCTTTTTCTTCTACTTTCTGCTTTTGATTGCCAAGGGACTAAGTACAAATAATTCGTTGATTCCTGTAAAGACTTGGTTTTTTTCTTTGTCAGTTTTTTATGATAAACAAAACATTGGTGACCTATTACTACCCAAAGAATGCTCATTCTCTCTTAACTGATATGCATTGCTGTTTCTTTCTTTCTTCAAAGAATATTTTATTTATTTATTTATTTGATAGAGAGAGGGAGCTTGGGGGAAAGGAGCAGGGAGGGAGGGAGAAGCAGACTCCCCGCTGAGAAGAGAGCCTGACACAGGGCTCAATCCCAGGACTCCAGGATCATGACCTGAGCCAAAGGTAGACTCTTAACCAACTGAGCCACCCAGACGCCACTGTACTTCTGTTTGTAAACTGAGTACTAATTTGCGAAATATGCTTCCTCTCCCAGCTACTTAGCGGGTGGGAAAGATTTTCCAAGTGGGGTTTGTGGTAGTCCAAAACCAAGCCGATTGTGCTGGAAGTTTGGTTGCCTTGATGAAGCACAAGAAATAGAACACAGATGTTTGAGTGCGTCTGTGGTGCAGCAAGGCTGTCACCAGAAGGAAGAGGGCTGTTGTGCTGGTGTGGCCCCACACCCAAATGGTTATAAAAGACCACAGTGCCGCATGTTGTACTGTGCTGACTGGGAGTATTCCTTCCTCTGCATGGACTTCTGGTAGTACTGAACTTTGGTTATGCCCTTGTGTGGAATAGAACAAAGCCTCGGGGAGGAGTGGTCGCTTGCATTCTTAATATTGTGTCTACTCTTTGCAAGGATTATTTGCCAGGATAATTGCAAATCAAAGTGAAAGACAAACATAGTTGAGTCATGACCCTAATCCTTGCCATTTCTAGATCGTGAACCAGCTTTTTTGTTCTAACCAGCTTAGAGTCAATGATGTTAAAAATGATTTTATTGAGCTGGCTCAGAGATTCATGGCCACTTCCTGCATCGCGTCAGTACTTCCTGGTTTCTGTAGTTGGAGGGTGTTTCCCTTTGCCCATATCTTACCTACCACAGTACAAGCTTCCTAGTCTTATTAAATGTTTTAAAAGTCATTAAGCTTAGAAAAATTCTAACAGACCAGTAAATATTACAGTTACCAGCTCTTACCTACTTTTCTTCCTAATACCAGTATTTAAATAAGAGTGTTCAAACACTACCTACATGTAACCAACCTTGAAACTTAACTGCAGAGCAATGTTCCACATTTGAAGTAATGGCGTCTCCTCGTAACTTTCAGATGTATGGCTCCTTATTCACACAGAGATAAAAATAATGATGGTTAGTTCTTTTGGATTTAAGATACCCTGTGGAAGTAGACTCTTTGAGGGCGGGGCAAATAGGTATTGAAGTCCAAATGGATATAACAGTGTAGAAAATTTCAACACTGGCATATGGAACAAAGGAAACCCAGGTGTTAGGAATAGTACCTACTCTGTCCTGCTTACCCTTGGGACCTTTGTGCTTCCCACTAGTTCCTTAGACAGTTATATGTTGCCATTAATATATACCTATACTTAAATTGGTTTTAAAATTCATGAATAATTTCCTGATTATCAAATGACATTTACTTTTTATTAGTTTTTGCTAACTTTAGCTTTTTAAAATTTGCCATTTTTGATAGCTGCACTCATTTTTGCAACTCTACTTTGTTATTTGTAAGATTGCAGTCCTATAATGTTATTTCTGTTTATTCAAGCAGTGAAAAATTACTCAGTGACTACCATTTGCCAGGCACTTGGAAAACAGTGGTAATTAAACACATAAATAGTTTCTGTCCCCAGGGATTTTATAGCTTAGTGCGAGTGATTTGTATTAATAATTTATTATTTGACTTAATAAATATATTTTGAGTACCTACCTGGTGCCAGGTTCTGTTCTAGGCATCAGAAATGCAGTATAAAAAGAGTACATGGAAAAACTTATATTTTCGTGGAGGAGATAGAAAGTAACACATATTTAATAAAATTTTATATATAAGTGCCATGAAGAAAAGTAAGTCAGGGCAAGAGGAAAGGAAGTGATAGAGAGTGGGTGCTATTTTAAATAATGTACTATTTTAGATTTATTAAATATGTCCTATTCTTCCATAGACATATTACATTTGAAATGCCTTTAACATATCTGAGAGGTGTTGTTAAATAGGCAGTTGGATACATGAGGCTGAAATGAAAAGAATTTGTTGGAGACAGAAATAAGAGAGTTGTGCATAGACCTGGGACCAGGAGAGATCATGTAGGGATGGAGAGTAGATAGAAAAGAAGGTCCAACACTGAGTCTTGGGGGAAACCGAAATTTTGTGGGTTAGAGAAGGGGTGGATGAGTCTGCAAAGGTTAAATAAGAACTAATAGCAGGAGAAAACCAGGAGAATGTACACTTCCCGGGATGTCAAATAAGTAGTCAGTAAGAAAGAGCTGTTGAAGTATGCCACTTGTTACTAAGAGGATGAGCAAGATGACCAAGGGTTGGGGCGCCTGGGTGGCTCAGTGGGTTAAAGCCTCTGCCTTCGGCTCAGGTCATGATCTCAGGGTCCTGGGATCGAGCCCCGCATCTGGCTCTCTGCTCAGCGGGGAGCCTGCTTCCTTCTCTCTCTCTGCCTGCCTCTCTGCCTGCTTGTGATCTCTCTCTGTCAAATAAATAAATAAAATTAAAAAAAAAAAAAAAAAAAGATGACCAAGGGTTGACCACAGGACTGCGAATGTTAGGTCTTTCTTCATCTGCAAAAGGGCAATTTCAGTTGAATGGTGGAACACAAGTTCAACTGAAACAGACTGAAGTGAGAATTGTTGGTGTTGAAGTGGAGGGAAAACAAGCCAGTTAACAATATAAATCAATTGGAAATTGCACCTGAAATGAATGGTCCAAATGTAACAGTATTATTTGTCCTCATCAAGAGGGTTTGAAAAGCTTCATGAGAAATGATTGTAAACTGAAGTCAGAAGGATGAGTTGTTATTAAACAGATAATAAAGCAAAAGTAGAAAAACTTGTAGAAAGACTATTACTGCAAGACAAACTTGAGGACTGAAAAGAAGTTCATACAGGTTGGAGTAGGGATATCTGAATTTAAAAAGGAATCAGGTGGCATGAGCCTTTTTAATCTTTAACCTTAGAGCATTGGTCATAATGATTAAAGGGAGGTTGGGATATATGGACCACATCACCTTTTGATGAGATTGCTCCAGCCGTACTGTGTATGGGGTGAGCAGTAGGTCGGCCAGGTGGAAGTTGGGTAAGCCATTAGTAGGCTGTCTTAGTAATAAAGGCGAGGGATAATTTTAGCCAGCATTACAGCAGGAAAGGTGTAAATGGAGAGAAAGATAAATCTGAGTGATATTTATGAAGTGAAATTGATAGTGCTTACGACAGTCTGGATATGAGTACAGGAGGAAATGAATAGAGAAGTCAAGCATGACCCTTAAGCTTCTGGCATTTGTGGTAGAGAAGCAGTATCTTGGTATTAATTGGAAGAGAATTAGAGCAGAATGCCACTGGTTTGCTGTTACTTTTGTGGGCCTTGATGGATTTAGTTTATGCAGTTGAATTAGGGATGTGTGAACCGTTTTCATCAGCCGACTAGACTTTACTATCTATATATCGCACGGACTCCTCAAAAATATTAACTGAGTCTATCTTCATCCCTCTAAAATTTCTTTTTCCCAGGATCCCAGACTCAGTCATCCTGAAATGTTTTCTCTTCTAGTCCCTTCTCAGCTTCTGTATCAGCAGACACATTCCATCTCTTGCTCTGTCCTGATTGTTCTACCTCACATTTGCCCTTCTTTTCCATTTTACCTGTACTAGGAATTTCAGACTCCTTAATTTCACTCGACTGTGCTCTTAACCTGCTACGTGGTCTTTTTATTTCTTAAACATTCCTTGCTTGATATTATTTTTTATCATAAGTATCGGTTTTCATATTTAAGATTCTGATGTCCCCACATCCTTTCTCAAAATAATTCAGTGTCTCTTCTATTCCTTCTAAATAAGCTGTAGATTCACTTTAGTCTGGTGTTCACTCTTAAAAAAAGAAAAGAAAACAACCCCCAAACAACAACAAAAAAAAGCCTGTAGATTTTTCTTAACCTGCCACACTGTGGAATGCAGTGATTAGGAACTGTCTGGGTTAAATCCTGACTTTAGTACTTACTAGTTGTGTGATTTTGGCTGAGTTATTTAATCACAATTTTCTATTTTTCAAACCGTATTAAAAATAGCAACTCATTTACATGGTTGTTTTAAAGTCTAAATCCATTAAATTCTCTTAGCACAGTCCCTGGCACCAAGCTAGCACTCAATTAATGCAGCTTCTATTATTATTCTGTGAGCCTCCCACCATGTCCCCTCTATGTACGCAGGCACATTTAACCACTTCGTGAGCATGCCATTTATTTCTCTTTTATGCCATTTTATACTCCTTTCATTCTTTTGCCTAGAAGGCTTTCTCCTTCCTCTCTTGGCAGTCTCTCCCCACAACATAATTTCTTCCTGTCTAAATCTGTTCATCTCTTCAAGGACCAGCTCTTTTCTCTCCCCAGGAAATATTCCTGTCTTCCCCAGCCTGACCCCTCCCCAATCCTATGTGTGGCTACGCAATATTTTTTATATATTTTGACATCTCTCTTATCAGCTCCTTGTACATAGCTTTCTTGCGTCTCCTGCAGGGTGGTCCTTGATAATAGGGAGTTTATTTGTACAGTGTCTATAATTTTTGCAATATTAGCGAGCAAAAGATTGCAGTGTGAGTGGGCAATTCCCTCAGTTGCCTGTGGATATTCTTTTTTTCTTCCCACACAGACTCCTCATCAAGAAACATCAAGTTACCTGTCCCAGATCTTTTCCTTAAGGACAGGAGCTTTCAAGTCAGCAATCTGCTAAACCCATCAGAGCTAATGTGCTTGTTCTCTCTGCTCTCAGAACTTTAAGTGCATTTAACTAGGGCCTTCTGGCAACAATGGCTCTGCTTTTATGTTCCAAGTTGTTAGTTTTGTTTTGTTTTTCTCAGTTATACATAATTTGAAGGAAGCAGCTTTAGGAGAGGTAACTGAACACCAGCTTAATACTGTTCCACTTGGAGCTCTCCAATAATTGCCTTCTTTAAAATTTAAGAAAAAAAAAAGTGACATAAAAAATAATATTTAATATTTCTTCTGTTTCCTGACTAATTTCCTGTGCTTCAAGTTCTGCTGAGCCCTGGCCTTTGGATTATGAGCTGCCTCTTTTTAGGATGTTCCAAAATCCTGAATCAGGATTGATTCTTATTTTATTCATTGCTATACTTGGTGGTAACTTACACAGCCTGAAATGAGGGTTTATTTTTCCCCTCTGAAGACTTCAGGGATGTTTTTGTCAGGTTTTGGAAAATGTGCTCTAGGAGCAATAATAAATTGAGTGCTGCCTCAGAAAGTCAGGCTGTCAGGGAACATATTTATCTCCACATTTGGGTAGCAGAGCAAAATAAGTACAGACCTTTTAAAAACCTGTGTGAACAATTTCTAAGGGAAGGGAGAAAGAAGATCAGTCTGACATGGCTTTATATTCAATTTATTTATAATTTATGGACTATGTGAATGTAAAGAATACTCTAAAATCCATGCTCATTCAAAGATGAACATTGTTTTTTTTTCCTATAGTAATGTAGTACTGAGGAAAACTTGGTGGTTAAATGGTTCTTGTTTCATTCTGTTTCAAGAATAAGTATCATGATATAAGAGAAATAAAGAATTGTATTTAAAAAATATTTTCCTAGGTTTGCCTAAAGTAGAAGCCTGCCTATTTTTGTAAATAATGTGTTATTGGAACATGGCTGAAGTAATTTGTTTACATATTACTTAACAGCTGCTTTTGTCCTACAACTAGCAGAGTTGTGTACTTGCAACAGAGACCTTTTGGCTCACAAAGCCTAACATAATTCCCCTCTGGCTCTTTTTATTATTATTATTATTAGTAGTAGTATTTTATTTTATTCTTTTTTTTACAGAGAGAGAAAGAGATTCTGTGCATGAGCGGGTGTGGGGGAGGGATAAAGGGAGGGAGAGCTTCTTAAGCAGATTGGATGCCCAGCGGGGAGCCTGTTCCAGGCTGTATCTCACCACCCTGAGATCCTGACCTGACCCGAAATCAAGAGTTGGACCCTTGACTGACCGAGCCACCCAGGTGCCCCGTTTACAGTCTGGTTCTTGAAGAAAAAGTTTGTTGTCCCCTGGCCTAGAAAGAAATTTTGTCTCAAAAGGAAGATTCTATTCTTTTTTTCTATAATGACATTAATGAGAAGTTTGCTTTAGTTGTGAGAGATGACAGGATTGTAATGGGAGCATCTGTTTATTAACTGGTGGTCTTACTCTACAGATTTATTTGTTTGTTGGGTATAATCGGATTTAGAATAGGGCTAAAAATGAAAAGACAATTAAGTTAATATCTGCCTCATCCAACTAGAGCATTTAGTAGAGTCTTAATTAGATATCACAGAGTTAGGTATTGTTCAAAGAGATACAGAGTCTGCTTATGTGGGCAAAATGTCAATTAAACCTCAAGGTTCAGGTCCCCTCTTCTTCTAAGTGGTTTCTAAAAAGTAACTCTCCAGTTTTTTCAGCAGTATGAACAGTGACAGTGGTTAATGTAAACCATATGTCTTTCAGTGTAGATTCTTGGGAAAAACTGTGCAGATCCTATCTTTACCTATTTCTTGTCACTTCTACCTCCATCTTTGTGTGAATGT
Organism: Mustela lutreola; assembly: GCF_030435805.1. Lineage (NCBI taxonomy): Eukaryota > Metazoa > Chordata > Mammalia > Carnivora > Mustelidae > Mustela > Mustela lutreola. Next base: position 142,741,618 of record NC_081293.1, on the reverse strand, counting down.
GTGTGTGTGTGTGTGTATTCATCCATCTTAAATATTTCTTAAAGAAACTGGAAAATCAGAATTTATTATATATTTCATGTATCTACATATTTTGTGTTGTAGCTATGCATTTTGTTTTCACTAGCACACATTAATATTCATCTAATCAAATACTAGCACAATGCTAAGTACCAAAGGGAAACATAAAGTCTTCCTACCTTCATCATGCTTTCATATTTGGGGAAGATGGACGTTTAATACAGCACAAACAAATTACATACGTATTTCTTTTTTTAACCTTTTTATCTGAGAAAAAACGCACAGATAATAAGTGTATGGCTCCATGAAATGGTCACAGATTGCCCCCACACATGTAACCAGCCCAGAACAAGATGCAGAACGTACCCTCCAATCCTGATGGTGTCCTTTCTTCATTGGCCCCACTTTCCAAGGAAGACCATGGTGTGACCTCAGAGATTCAAATCTGAGGTTTCTAAAAGATGGAGTTTCTAATATTTATAGATCAGGATATCTGAATTTCTGCCTTCCTTTGAGAAGTCATTTCTGGTGACTCTGAGCATGTGTGCTCTCTCCAGGCAGTGGCCTCCTGAAGTAGGAGCAGCTGGTTGTCCCTAAGGGAAGGTGTTGTCCTCCGGGCCCCCTGGGCTCACCTCAGTTTTGTCACTGGCCTGGTCTGCCCACACAAGAGCTTGTAACACTTGTAAGCTTCTTCCATCTCTTGATCCCAATTTCAGTGTCTTTGTGCTTTTGACCACCCTGAGCCTTTTGTGTAATACAGTACTATTATATTAGATACAATTTTTATATGTAGTTATACATATAATATATATTACTATTTGTTGTACTTATTTCTTTATCTAATACATACACATTAAAAAACCCACAAATTTAACATGTTCCATGTACAGAAGGTAAAAGAAGAGTTTTTTGTTTTTTAAGATTTATTATTTTAGAGAGAGATTGTGTGTGTGAGCACATGTGACAGAAGGGGGAAGGGCAGAGGGAAAGAGAGACTCTCAAGCAGATTATCCATTGAGCATGGAGCCAGCATGGGGCCCAGTCCCAAGACCTTGAGATCATGACCTGAACCAAAATCAAGATTCAGCTTAACCAACTGAGCTACCCAGTTGCGCAAAACAGAGTTTTATCACAGGGGGCCATGATGTGGAATGAAGGATCCTCAAAGCTTCCCCTAATAGAATAACAGTTTAGCTAAGATGAAAAGTGAGAAGGTAGGCAAAGACAAAAGGAGAGGCGAAAACATATCCCAGGAACTATCTGTATACATTCACAAGTATTCAAAGTACTTCATTCACTCCAACGATCTTATCAATTGATTTTCCTCTGTTTTTAAAAATTCAAAAGTGCCAATTAAGATTCCCATTCTTAAAGCTTCAGCCACCACCTTCTGTTGAATTCTCAGATTGCCGTGGCGCATATTTCCTATAGAAACATTTAACAGAAATTATATGTTATTGGGGCACCTGGGTGGCTCAGTGGGTTAAAGCCTCTGCCTGCGGCTCAGGTCATGATCTCAGGGTCCTGGGATCAAGCCGCGCATCGGGCTCTCTGCTCGACGGGGAGCCTGCTTCCTCCTCTCTCTCTGCCTGCCTCTCTGACTACTTGTGATCTCTGTCTGTCAAATAAATAAAATCTCTTAAAAAATAAAATTAAAAAAAAGAAATTATATGTTATAAAAACCTTGAAATAGGAAATTCCGTGCTGCTCATCAGCCTATTAAACAACTCTCCTCCCCTTTCTTTTTGCTGTTGTGAGAAAAGTTTTGGTCCTTGGGTGGAATCTAGGACCTTAGTGTCTATTCTGACCATCAGAAACCCCCTCTTCTCAGACTAGCTTATCAGTTATCCATTTCAGTCTTGCTCTTGCTGTCCATCCATGATTCCTCTTTTTCTCTCGAACTCTCTAATATACTCCTATTTAGTTTCTGTCTTTTTAGCTCTAAAACCCACTGCTCTCTATTTCCATCACTCCCATTTGAGACCACCGAAAACTTGCCTAAGAACCATCTATCTGCTAAAGTTACAACTAAGTTATGGAATGAATAAGTTATGGGAATAAAAGGCACAGTGTGAGGAATGTATCAATGGTATCACAGTGGTGTTGTACAGTGATGAATCGGAGCTCCCCCTGCTCTGCTGAGCAAAGCAGAATGTATAAATCTGTGGAATCAATATATTGTACACCTGAAACGAATGTAACACTGTGAGTCAGCTACACTCAAATGACTTTAGAAATACAAAGTGGACACATTTCAGAGACTTTATTCAACTCATTAGTTAGTGAAGGAATTAGTATAATGTCAGAAAAGATTCAAAAGAGAAGTAGAGGATGTGAGATTTATAGAGCTTTTTAGTTAAGGAATAAAAAAATTAATTTGCTAAAAGATACTAATGTGGTTAGGAGACCTGGTGGCTTAGTTGGTAGAGCACATGACTCTTTTCTCAGGATCATGACTCAAGGCCCACATTGAGGGTAAAAATTACATAAAAAATAAAATTTTAAAAAAGATACAAAAGTAGTTGAGGTTGTACTAGGCAATAAATAATAGCATCTCAATTATGGTATACAAGTCATTGCAGTCATTTCTTTTGTATAGGAATAGTATAAAATTTTCTCAGAGAATGATCGTTGGCATTTCACTCAGTTCTAAAGTTAATGTTTATTCTTAGATAGTTACAGCCTATTCTGATCGATAGTAAATATGAAGTTGAACAGAGGTATGTAATCCTAGAAAATTAGAAAATCTCTAGTTAGGTTATGTCTGGTGTACAATACCTAGCCACTAAATTGAAATGATACCTACTAATCCTTTTGCCTATTCCCTAATGTAGGCCCATGTTTATGACTTAATTGTTCTGCACACATTCTTAACTCTTAATATATTATAGAATATGTTTAGAATTTTTATAAAATATTTAGAATATTTAATATTCTAATAATTATAGAAAGCCAAGAATATTCTTTTGACAACTTTTTATATAGAAATTTAAAACAACTTTATAAAAAAGTATCTTAATCAAAATCAAACATAAGCAGTGTGTTGGGAGAAAATGTTTTTTATGCATATCATAGGTAAAGATTAGTTCCTTCAATATTCAAAGATCTACAAAAAATAATTTTAAATATTTCAGAGCCATGGAAATAATTCAGAGTAAGAACCATCAATTTATAGAAATGATTTTAATGGCCTGTCCTGTGAAAAGATGCCCAATCTCGGTTGTTGTCACTGAAATGAAATGATGACCTCACACCACCACCACCCACAGCCATATAATTCAAAGTTTGCACAACAGATTGGCAAAAAAAAAAAAAAAGCATTTAATAGTATCCAGTATTGACAAGGGTGTAAGGAAATTGCTCTCTTTCAACTATCAGCAATTCTGTAAATGGTGTGGGATATTTGGAAATCATGTTGCTGTAACTTATGAAAATATAAATTCCCCATCATTTTTGACCTGATAACATCATTATTATTTACTTATTCAGTAAAGGTACTAGAATATAAAGATAGATGGTAGTGATTTTTTTTTTTTTTTATATTGCAGCATTACTTATTATAGCATCGAACTGGAGAAAGAAGAGCAAATATCAGTAGGGGTATTGTTGAGTCAGTTATATTTTCCATATGATGCAGTGCTCTGGCTAGCATAAAGAATGAGTTGTAATTGTCTGTATTACATTTTAAGATTGTTACATTATAGAATATGTAGTCTATGATCATATCTTTAAAAAAATAAAAACTAAAAGCAAGGCAGCATTCCCTATATATGAAGAGGTTGTATAAGCAGAGAGGTTATACACAAAGCTTTACTGGTATGTAGATTAGGTTATGAGATTGAGACGAGGCTCCTAAAGACATTGTTAATTTTGGTACTTTGTCATTTTGTTAAAAAGAACATTAATTTTACTATTATACATGTAATTTTATATTATACCTCTGTAATATATATAACTGTCCATATGGTAAAAATCTCTCATGGGGCTTATTATGGAATTAGAATGCCATCTCAACCTCTTACCCCTACCTAAGTCTCCTATGGTTTGGTTCTCCTTCCTTCTCCAACTTGATGATGAGCAACTCTAGCTCTCTTTAGCTGCATCTAGAAACAATAGCCAGCTCTTAGTTTATTTTGCAGAGTTGCAATTCTTTATTACCATAAAACCTCCCCACTCACCAGCACACCCTCTGGCTAGAACCACATTTCCATACTCTGGCTGAGGCAGTTTAAGTGTCACTTCCCTAAAATTGCCACTTTGATCCTTCAATAAAAATTATGTTTTGCCAGTTATTAAATCATAAAGATTCTGAGGAATGTAGTTTTTTTTCTTTAATAGAAACCAAGTTGATGCCTCTGATTCTTAGAATTACTAAATAAAGATTGTGAGTATGCAATGCCATATGAGCTAGATAAATATTCAGTAAATGTATTATTTAAAATATTAAAATAAAATATTTAAAATAAAAAAAGAATCCTATTATTAGAGACAACAAGGGTCATGCATACATTTGTCATTTATTACTTACATGAAAGCTTCTGGATTATTTTGCTTTAAAAGAATTTCAGCTTGCACACAAATTCTTATGTGGTAAGATTATTTCAACATAGGGTTAATTTACCATGGGAGAAAATGAACACTCTTCCCTGATTTTTTTCCCAGCTCTAGGAGCTGTTACTATGAAAGTTTTTGTTTGATAAAAGGGAAGGAGTTTCACAAGTTTGTTTAGTAACATACCTGTTTAGAATGGTAGGCATATTCTTTGGATTTTATAAGCCCTAGGTCATTTCAGATGGGGGGAGAAGTTTTGGCCCCTTGGATTAGAACCTTCTAAAGACATAAATATTTAGATAGACTGCAAGGAGGTTCTGACAAGGTAAAGTATGAAATCTCCAAATAGCTTGGAAGAAGATTTAAGTGTTTTATATTTAGGGAGAAAACTCCCATCTGAAGTGATAGAAACAGTCTGTCTCTTTCAAGTGATGTATCTAAGCACATTCCTTAACGGAACTCAGAGTGAAAGTTTACCTTATTAAATTGTTTCAAAATTAGACTTGGCTAGCAAACAGAAACAAATCAGGCATCTAAACAGGATATCCTTTACTTTAGGTCATGAATATTTAGAAATACATTAATATAGATCATTGTTGTTTGTCATTTGTTGGTAAGAGTATCATTACCTTGAGCTGTGATATGTCTTGATACACATTAGTTCTTTAATAAAACAATATATCAGGAATCTATATGACATTTTGTTCTGTCTGGTAACAGGAGGCCATGAATGTATCATTTATTATTATCAAATAAAAGCTTGGATTTTTGACCACTAGAAATACAACAATTTATAGAGCTGTGGCATTAATTTTGGTGGTGATGTTTAAATAGATGTTGGCTTTTGACACAAAGTTGCATTCAACTTTACCTGGGGGGTATTATAGTCCATAATACCTGGGGGGTGTTTTAGTCCACAAACTGAAACCTATTCAAGATTCAGAAAGAATTCAATAGGAAGAAAGCAAAGTTAGTTTCTGAGATATTTTAATAGACCACATGTGATAAACAATAAATATGTCTTTAGATTTTTTGTACCTGGTAAAATGTATTTCATAAGGACTTTTCATCAGCTTACAAATTATGCAGTAAAATGTGTAGTCATATAACTGTTCTACTTGTGATAGTCTTTTAAAGCTTCAGTGAAGGAACATTAGTGTAATTGCAAAAGAGAATGATGAAGCAACTGGTAAAAGTTCTACTCTACATTACCATTCATGAATGCAGATGAAATAAAGAGGTGGAAGTGTTAATTTCTGAATTACCATGGCATGATTTTTTTTTCTGGTTAGTTTGATTTATAGATTAATACGTTTAAGGGTTAGACATAAAGAATTTTTATTGACAGACTGCATGTGTGCTTCTTTCATGGATAAAATATTATTGGCTTTTCCCCACCTTTAGTGGGCATTCCCAGAGCTATGGCAAGTTAGATGGAATGAAAATTTAATTTTGTCCTACTGTAAGGCACAAATATGAATTTGTTTTTGAGTACATGCTCCTATAATCAAGTCACTCGAGATGAGAAAACTCATAAAATGATAGTCAGTGCTCAAAGCTAGGGGTTAGATTTAATTCTCCTATATATGATTTTCCCCCAAAACAAATCAACATATTTTCAAAAGCTTCAGGGACCCATTGTTTGTGGAACTTGGCACTGTGGAGAGTTATTTAATTATTTCATGGGAAAAGTTGAAAATGTGAAGTTACCTTAGTAAGTAAACATTTATTAAGCATCTGTCACAAACTTGGTTTTGTGGAGAACATTCCAAAACAAAACAAAGTATGTAAGTTGTAAACTACTGACATACAAAGTAGCAAAGCTCTGCACCAGGGTGATAGAAATGCAAAAATAGGAGTTATTGCCCAAAACAGATTGTTTCAGAAGAATTTTCCAGTAGGAATGAGACCAAGAATTTGGCTGAGTTTCAGCAGTAATAATATGGAGGGTAAATTACACATGTGAATCCTCAGAGACTTCAGTGATAGTAAGTGGTAACATAGTTATGAAACTTCCCCTAGCATCCCAGGATTGTTACAGGAGAGAAAAAAAGCTCTTGATGAATTGTGATCATTTAAGTCCTTTGATTTTTTTTTTTTTCCACATGCAGGTGTAAAAATATTTATGTTTTTGTAATTATCTTCCCAGAACTAAGCACAGTTCTTAGTAGGAAAAAATCATGGCGGTAATGAAATTGCAGACATTGATTAATTCCCCTCTACCCCCGAAAACAGAATTTGGTGGTTGTTACTAACCTGAGTTAAATAATATAGAATATCTAAGAAACATAGTTTGACATATAGGTCAACTTTTTTTTTTTTATGATGTGATTCTCCTGATTACTGAATGTACCACAAGTGTGCTAGGCCCAGTGAACTTTAAAAAAGTACAAACTAGCAAAGAGCAAACTGGCTGGTTGAGGAGGTGTGCTATGTCAAGGAATGACAATGCAGAGCGTCATGTGATTAGAGTCGAATTATCAGTTGTGCAGAAAAAAAAAAATAAGCCCAGAAAGGCAGCTAAGTTATGTTGAGTTGCATTTGTTGCAACTTAGACTAACAACAGCAATATAGAACTGATATGGTAGCACTAGTACTAAATAAATATGGAAACCTAAGAAACGCAAGAAAAATGGGTTAGGAAAGTTTATTGAGTTCTAGCTTTACTCTTCTTAGTGGTCAAGGCAAAGATGTAGACCTGATAGTTATGAGTCTTACTATTTACTCAAATGATTCTTAGTAGTGTGCTAGGAATGATACTTTCTTTTTCCCAATACTGGCCATTTTGAGATAAGATGATGTGCACATGTGGGTATACACACACAAATTTAAAATATTTGCTATGTATTCACATATTCATATAAATTTCATAATGATTTTTATGGACAGTTATTGAACAACAAGATTAACAATGGTCTTGGTAGTTTTGAATGATTTATTTGTATAACTAAATAGATAAGCACAAGACATATCAACTCACAGTTAGAAAAAGCATTTTTTTAATTTTGTGGAGGCGTACAAATTGGTATGTTTCAGATATATTGTTAAATCATCTATGTGGTTTAAAGAAAAAGGTAGGATGACTTCTAAAAAGTGAATGGTTAATGTTTTCCTAGATTTTAGGCTACAAGCAGATACAGGAAGTAGAATTTTTCTTATGAAATAAAAAAAGTAACATTTGGCATTCAGTGAAGCTGTTTAAAAAGAATAGAAGGTCCTAGATAACAAGTAGCTTTAGAGGAATGACATTTATTTTGTCTGCGGCTTGTAGAGACAGCTTTATTTCTTCATAATCCCTTTAATACGATGTTGATCAACTATTCTTAAATTAAATTATTCTTTGTATGCTGTCCCTGGCTTTCAGGGAAATTCATCTTAACTCCATTATATCTACTTCTTAATGACACACCAAACGCCTCTCTAGAAAATGGATATTAATTTTTAAAACAGAAGAAAAATCTGTTTTTTCATCAAACAAGATTTTAAAAAGTTTGGAAAGGGAAGATATTGCAAAGTTATTTTCCATCCAACTTTGGAGAAACAACTTGAAAATTTACATTGAGGGGACTGTGCAATCTACAACTTGATATTGTATCTAATAATAAACCTATGTGGGGGGTTTGCTCTTGAATAATGCTTTGGAGCTCAGGGTACAATGGATTTTGCTGCAATAGTTGCTTTTTTCAGTAACACTTTAAGAAAGCAGTATTTCAGTTGACTTTAGACATTTGTGGCAATACTCCCTCACTTTTTTGTCATGTATGTATAGTATTATCAATTATCTATTAATAGTTATATGACAAATTAATATTGTATTTTCATTGTACTGTAAAATAGTATAGTATTTTTTTCTCATAATCTCATGATGAGATTTTGTAGGCAAAAAAATTGGGATTCTCATACGTTAAGTACATCTCCTACATTAATATAAATGAATGAAAACAAAACATTTATATTATTTACCAAATGGATTTAATTTGAAATGTGGAAAATATATTCTATTTCCAGTTCTAAGCTATGTCAACTAATTTGCCTTCACAAAAAGTACATTATAGTAAATGCATATCTACTAAAATGATCCATAATTTCAATTGTGGTAAAATAAATCCTGATTAAAGGAAAGTCGGTGAGACAACTGAAGACTACGTGGTAGAGTAGAGAAACTCAGGTCCTAATTTTCTGAACATTTTTAAAACAGGTTTCTTGAGAATAAGTTTATGTGTGTGTTTAAGTGGTACAGCAAGATTAACTAGGTACATCTTTTCATCTTCAACTATTGCTATACATTGGCTAGACTAGTAGAATTTTATTTGTAGAAAGTATAACTGTTCCTAAAATTTTTTAAAAGTTGGGGTTGTTAGAGCACATGGTTCTTAATCTAGGAGTCCTGAGTTCAAATCCCATATTTGGACTATAACTTACTTAAAAACAAAAAGCAAAAAAACCTTAGTCTCAAGAGGTCAATCCTCCTAAATCCGTTAATAAATGTTTATGACTCACTAGTGTATATTTTCGTTTCCTTCTTAGTAACTCAGCATTCTATTTTTTTTTGTATTTTGATTAAGTAATACAATTATTGTTCCATATTTTTGTAGTAACTACCTGTGTGTTATCTTACAATTAAGTTAGTAGTGGAATATATAAATGGTGCCGTTACTGAATGCTACCAATTACATTTTCTTTAAAGAAACTGAGTGACTTTTTTTTTTCTTTTTTTACTTGAAGTATAGTTGACACACAGCATTGTGTTGGTTTCAGGTGTACAGCATAGTGATTTGTCATCTCTATCTGTTATGTTGTGCTCACTGTGGTGTAGCTATCAGCTGTCACCGTACAATGCTCTCATAATACCATTGATTATATTCCCTGTGCTGTACCTTGTATCCCCATGACTTAATCTGTAACTGAAAGCCTGTTCCTTCTTCATCTATTTTTCCCATTCCCCCATCTCCCTCCCCTCTGGCAACCACCAGTTTGTTCTCTATATTTATGGGTCTGATTCTGCTTATTAGTTTGTTTGTTCATTTGTTTTGTTTTTTAGATTCCACATGTAAGTGAGATCTCATGGTATTTACCGTTCTCTAATTCTTTTCGCTTAGTGTAAGACTCTAGATACATCTGTGTTGCTGTAGATGGCAAGAAATTATTCTTTTTTATGTCTGAACAATGTTGCATTGTGTGTATATATATATTATATATTTATGTACATTTTGTATATACACACACACACACACACACACACCATATCTTATTTATTCATTCACTTATGGATGGACATTTATGTTGCTTCCATATCTTGGCTATTGTAAGTAGTGCTGCAGTAAACATAGCGGTGCATATACCTTTTCAAATTAGTGTTTCTATTTTCCTTGGGTAAATTCCCAGTAGTGCTATAGTGGATCACATGGTATTTTGATTTTTTAATTTTTTTTGAGGAAGGTTCACACTTTTTTTGTTGTTGTTCAAAATAGTTGCACCAATTTCCCTTTCTACCACTAGTCACAAGGGCCCCCATTTCCCCACTTTCCAACATTTGTCATTTCTTAATTTTTTTATTTTAGCCATTCTGACAGGTGTGAGATGACATCTCATGGTGATTTGGATTTGCGTTTCCCTGTTGATGAGGGATGTTGAGCATCTTTTCATGTGCCTGTTGGGCATTCGTATATCTTCTTTGGAAAAACATCTCTTCAAGTCCTCTGCACATTTTCAATCAGATTATTATTATTATTATTATTATTTTGGTATTGAGCTGTTTAAGTTCTTTATTTTGGATATTAACCCCTTCTTGGATATGTAATTTGCAAATATATTATCCCATTCTGTATTTTTATACAAACTGCATATGGTATTTTTATATATGTTACTAATAGAATACATAAAGAGTGAAATAATGTCATTACTGAATTCTCTGATTATATTTCTTTAAAGTAACCAAATGATAATTACACAATTTCATTCAATTCAGAGAACTTCAGCAATGAATCAATAACTTTGGACTCTAATGATAATTGCCTAGCGATAATAGAGCTCAGAATTAGTTTTAAGCTGTTCTGCCTTGTCATTTAAAGCATGTGTGTGTGTGTGTGTGTGTGTATTTATTTAGTATCTATCCTGAATCAGGAGCTGTGCTAGGCATTTGAAGCATAAAATAAAACAGATACTTTGCTGGGCAACTTTCTGTAAATTCTAATTCTAGAGCAGGTGAGAAAAAGGTTTCACTACATATATCCACACTAATCAGCTGGTAGTATTTGTCCCTAGTGCTGTGTGGAGAGGGATTCTGAGACTGCCTCTGGGCTCAGTAATAAACTATTTTATTTTATTTTAAAGATTTTATTTATTTATTTGAGAGAGAGAGAGAGAGTGAGAGAGAGCATGAGAGCAGAGAAGGTCAGAAGGAGTAGCAGACTCCCCATGGAGTTGGGAGCCCGATGCGGGACTCAATCCCAGGACTCTGGAACCATGACCTGAGCCGAAGGCAGTTGCTTAACCAACTGAGCCATCCAGGTGCCCCAGTAGTAAACTATTTTAATCATTTATTTATGACTGTAGCTGTCTGAGTGTTGGGAGGGCAGTGCTTAGTGGTAGCAAGTCTATATTTGTTGTACACACACACACACACACACACACACACGTGTATATATATGTGTGTTACATCATACTATATGTGTGGTGTATATACACATACACACTGTGTATAAATATAAATATTTATAACTAAATATTTATTTATTTATCCCTGTTCTGCCATTTTCTCATTTAGAATCAGTATTTCATTGGAAAAATAGGTGCACTTTAATGGTAGCAGAATTACATAATGAACAATATGAACAGATTAGTATATGATAGATTCTTACATTAAACTGTGGAAATGACTTACGATGTTCAATTTTTCATCCTTTACAAACTCATATTTATTTTTAGATCTAATGAATCACCACTTTGCCCTTTGCTTCACAGAGAGCTTAGGGAGGTTAATGTTCTTGAGACTTTCAAGCCTGTCTCAATGTAGTTTTATTTTGGGCAAAGTGCCATACTGATGATAGAAGTTTTAACAAAAACCATTAGAGAGTGCTTATATTTCAAACTTTTAAAGGTTGTTTAAGATGAAAGTACGAGAACTAAATGGGTAAATATTAAAATTCAATTTGAAAATGATCAATTAATGTCTTCATCATGCTGTCCATCTTTATATATCTCCATAGATAGCAATTAACATAATAAATATGTTAATATTTTTACAGAATCTGAAGAGTGTTGGGGCTTAGTAAAGGCTCACTAAATGCCTGTTAATGATTTGGTAGATAAGTGTTCTGTGTGTGCCAAGACTTTTTTGTTAGCATTATGCTGTGCATGTTTTGTAAAAAACAAGAAGCCTAGCCCTTCTCAGTTAGTCCAAATTCTAGGTAATGTTAGCATACCAAACATCTGGGCATATTAACATTACCCAAAACAGAAAACGACAAGCTTGTTATAAATAAGTGATAAACTGTATGGTACTGACCTTAGGAGAGTAGATCAGACTAGAGTGACTCATGGTAGCTAGAGATGAAGATTGTCAAGGTCAGATTTAAATTAGTTTTTGTCAGAATTTTTATAATGAGAGAAAAAGGACAAATTTTTTTTTTTCAAAAACGGGAAAATATTCCGCACAGAAGGCCAAGGTATTTTCTAACGAATTAACTCATTAATTCATATGTTCATTCAGTTTCACTCATTTACTCAATGTCAGAAAGAAATTGCTTGTGCACCTATGGTGCAGGTTATAGGAAGCTCCGAGTAGGTTAATCAGGGGAGAAAAGAGAGCATATCATTTAAGATATCTGCAGGATAACTACACGAAGATCCCTAGTTAATAGATGACTCTGTGGGCTTGGATGTTAGGTGAAAATGATGGGCTGAGATTAGTGGAGGAGGTATTTTCACTTGGTTAATTGTGGAATCCAAAGATATGAAATGAGATCATTCAGGGAAAGATATGTAGAGCCAAGACGGGCAAGATACAACTCTGGATCAGGATGTTGGGTACAGAAAGAAAATTTGATAAAGGAAATTACAAAAGCTTATATTTAGATAAGATTGGTTGTGTTTTTTTTTAAGAAGTAAAGTGCTTACTGTTTCATATGAATTTATTTAAGAATGGGCATTAATAACGGTACTATGATGCAGCATGGTAGCTTATACATTTTTCTAAAAATGGAAAGAATATTCCCATTTTAGAAGAATGTATGCTTAATTACAAAGTTGTAATGAAATGCATTACTTAAAAAGAAAACAACAATATTTTAAACTTTAAAATGTATAGGAAATTAGACCCAGTTAAACCTGGAGTGTTTAATCCTGTCAAAACATGATAGAGTCTCAGAGTCTCCAAGATGGGTCCCCATATGAAGTAAAAACTCAACACTAAATTTTTAATTGAATTTCATTTTCTAAGAATTTACATAGGTTGTTTTTAGTTCTTCATTACAAATTTTGATGAGGAACTTTTTTTGGGGGGGTATATAATATTATCTTTGGCAAAGTGCCATTGCTCAATTTCTGTGAGCTTGGTTATTTTAGTAATTGCCATCTCAACATAGAATTTATAACGTTTTGGGATGCCTGGGTGGCTCAGCGGGTTAAGCCACTGCCTTCGGCTCAGGTCATGATCCCAGGCTCCTGGGATGGAGGCTCCTTGCTCAGCAGGGAGCCTGCCTCTCTCTCCACCTCTGCCTGCCTCTCTGCCTGCTTGTGTGCTTTCTTTCTCTCTCTCTCTCTCTGACAAATAAATAAATAAATAAATAAATATCTTAAAAAAAAGAATATATAATGTTTAGTTATGAAGAATTCTGACAATGTTTAGATTATAATATCTAGAAGGACTGCCCTTGCCGTTTGACAAAATGTTCTATCTTTACCTCTAAGCCAAACAATGATGAGGATTTCTTTCTTCTGATTTCTTCATGAGACTATTTTATTTGTTCATCTTCCCTGAGAAATTTAAAATTTGCATTTATACAAGGAAGCAATGAACTAGCAATTTACTAACATTGATCAAATGTTTAAATATGGAACAGAGAGTGTGAGGATTCTTAAGCCTTTACTTCAATTTCACAATAGCCCCTAGAGGTAGGTACTCTGGCCTCATGTTATATTTAAGAGAGAAAATTCAGCCTTTTCCACTTTCACAGAAGGCAACTGGAAAGTGGAAAAAAAAAATCAGAGAGGCTGGAGGGAAGAGAAATTGTTCATCAAAGGCAAAATTGTGTGAAGAGTTAAAGGAAAGAAGGTGGGAAGCCAAGAGGTGGGGGAGCAGAGCTGATGTAGGAAAGACGTTAGGGTTCGAAGCCGACAGCCAAGAAAGAATTCTTGAGATGTCTTTGGTGCAAAAAGATGATTTTATTAAAGCATGCGGGCAGGACCCGTGGGCAGAAAGAGCTAGCTGCACTGGGGTCACGAGGAGTGGCCCATTTTATATACTTTCCCGTTGGGAGGGAGTTAGGCATAGCGTAAGTGTCTAAGGAATTTTGGAAGCAAGGTTTTCAGGACCTCGAGAGGGCTAGCTATGGTTGGGAAAAGTCATTTATTACTGTTTAATAAAACCTTAGTCACGAGACCCTTCAGATGTCTATTGGTGGGCCATACGTTTGGGGGATGATTGCCAACACGTATATTGGGGGGGTTTAGAGATAAAGAAGTTTCCAAAGGAATTTTGGTACATGAAAGTAGACTTACAGGGTCCTGTTTGGGATGGGGGGAGGGGTTGGTCAGGCTTGGATTGCCTTTTGCCCTTAGCAAAGTATTAACATTGAGGCCATTGAGTCCCTAGAGGAGTGTCACTCTGCTTGTTTCAAGGACTTGTCAGTGGGCTCTTGGTAGTAGGAAATTTAGTAATTTTTCTTCCGCCTTTGTTTCCCACATTATTAGAGCCAGGGGCTACTGTGAGTAGGAGGTTTCTGCAGGAGAAGTCAGTGCAGGAGGTGACAGAGACAGAGACACTTGGGAAGCTACCAAAGGGAGCAGGGATCACGCAGGTGTTTAAGGGATGTGGCTCTGGAAAATGTGCGCAATAGCTCCTTCTCCTGTGTTTTACCACAAAACCTTCCATGTAAGACGCATTATTTTCAATGAAAGACTCACTCCAGCCTGGGGGCGGGGGTGGGGAGGTGGGGGTGGGGTGAGAGGGTGCGGTTCTTAGATCAGAGCCAGAAGAAGAACACTTATGTGGGGATTACATGCTGATGATGACACGCAGACACAGAGGTGTTAATCTGGATTCAAAATGGAATCCTAGGTCTGACTCCAAATTTCATACTTCTATTACCACTTCACTTCCCATACAATTTGAAATGAGCTCTAAATCCAAGGAGAATACCGTAGGGACACTACTTTGTGATGATACTTGTAGGTAGTATTCTATTAACAATGTCTAACTAGACAGCTGATTTGATTGTTTTGGCAGGTATCTGTTAGAATTAGACATCAGTCAAGAAATCAGTGCTAGTTGTTCTTGCATACATATTGTAAGAAACGGTATTTCCTCCGCTCTGCTAGTAATATTTATAAAGGAGTAGATAGAAGTCTAAATTAGTGTCACATGCTATTAAATGTAAAGGAGAAAATATGATTCATTTGAGTAACTTAGAGGGGTTAATTACATTTGCTTTTAATAATTTATAAATATTTAGAGCTTTATTATTATTTTCCACAAATACTGTAAAGCAAAGGAATTTGAAAATGTAGTGCTCCAGCTTCAGAAAACACAGTTTTTACATTTAAAGAGTAACGTAGGGGCACCTGGGTGGCTCAGTAGGTTAAAACCTCTGCCTTCGGCTCCTGTCATGATCCCAGGGTCCTGGGACCGAGCCCCTCATTTGGCTCTCTGCTCGGCGGGGAGCCTGCTTCCTCCTCTCTCTCTCTGCCTACTTGTGATCTCTGTCAAATAAATAAATAAAATCTTTAGAAAAAAAAGAGTAATGTAGCAAGTGCTGTCTCAGTAAAAGGAAATAAGACATGTCAAGAATTTATTACTATAAAACCATGTAAACAAATAAAAACATTGGCCTTAATATATTTTATGTGCTGCATTAAGAAATTAGTCCTTTAAAGCACTCAAAACCCAAAACATATGACATTTCAGAAAAACAGTTTGATTAGAAAATGGGTATTTTCTGAAACGCTGCTTAATATATGTGAATGTATTAAGAAAGAGGACTGCTGTTTTCAGATAATTAGCTGACCTATCAAATAGTCACCAGCATCATAAAGATCTACTCCACCTGAGCTTATACATAACGATATCTAAAAAGTGCCAGTTCGTGTTGCAGGGGCTCTGTAGCAGGATTTCTCAACATTGGCACTATTAATCTTTTGGGCCAGACAGTTCTTTGGCGCTTGTCACATGCTGGCTACGTAGCGGCATCTCTGGCTTCTACCTACTAGATGTCAGTCAGTAGCATCTCCCACATCCACCCCACCATTGTGATGATCAAAGCTCTCTCCCAGCGGTGCCAAATGACTCCTACTGGGCAAAATAGCCTCAGGTTGAGAACCACTGCTCTATAAAAATCAACTCTTAACTCCATCTGAGCTACCTTTAGACCTTATTTGAAGGCATAATATTTACCTCTGCTCTTCATAATTATTACAAATAATTTAGGCAGTCTATTTAAGCTTCCTTTCTAGAAGCTTTGTATAATAGTGTAGCTAAAAAATTATTAGGAGTGCATTATCCCTGTTAGTCAAAAAGGTTATTTACTAGTAATGAACGAGTGAATAAAAGTTTTATTTTAGGAAACTTCGGGAGACTTACAATAATGAGAAGTTGAGACATCTAACTTGGCTGAAGACACACATTTTTGGAACTAATAACCATCCGTTTGGCAAACTTCACATAGGGACTACACTTCTTTTTTTTTTTTTTTTTTTTTTTTTTTGAGAGCGGGAGAGGGAGACGCAGACTCTCCGTTGAGGAGGAAGCCCGATCGATATGGGGCTCGATCCCAGGACCCTGAGATCATGACCTGAGCTGAAGACAGTGGCTTATCCAACTGAGCCACCCAGGCTTCCCTAGGGACTACACTTTAAAAAGTAATGGAAAGAGACAAAACTCATTCGTTAGATTAATTGAAATCTGGGTACGTACAGTATGGCGTTCTGCATGGTCTTTGTCGACTGTATTTGTAGAACACCCAGCCTGTGAATGGGTTTATTTTGTTGGTGACTGTCAAATTTGCAGATAGCTATGCTTATTTTAGTGTTTAGAAATGGAGTGGTTACATCCAAAGTAGAGCCCCGTAAATTCAAATATACCTGAAAAATTAGGTGCCATCTATATTCCAAACGTTGTTGAAACTATTTCAAAAATATAAAGCCAGGTTCGTTTTTTTGACTTTCTTGTGTGCAATAGTTTCTGTATGGGAATTAGGATCTTGATAACAGATTACCAAAAGACAACTCCTGAATATTGAGCAATATTAATCCAAAGAAGACTTTTTTTTTTTAGGTCTTTGCCTCTCTAAGTCCAGACTTTTCAGTTCAGGAAATAACTTTTCTCCATCATCACTTCTCAAACCCTTCTCAAAATACCTATCTGTATTTTGTATTCATCTCTGTGCTTTTGCTTATGATATATTTGTCACCAAGAAAGCCTTATTTTCTACCTTAACTCATGAAAATTATAGTTATTTTCAGCTCCTCTTTAAATTTCACTTTTTCGGGCGCCTGGGTGGCTCAGTGGGTTAAAGCCTCTGCCTTCGGCTCAGGTCATGATCCCAGCGTCCTGGGATCGAGCCCCACATCGGGCTCTCTGCTCAGCAGGGAGCCTGTTTCCTCCTCTCTCTCTGCCTGCCTCTCTGCTTACTTGTAATCTCTGTCTGTCAAATAAATAAATAAAATCTTTAAAAAAATAAATAAATTTCACTTTTTCATGAGTTCATTTGAAATTATTCTGAACCATAAAATGCCTTCTCCCAATTTTTCTTTCTCTCATTCCCATTTAGCTCAATCCTTGACTATCTTTTCAACCCCTACGCTCTTTGAACAGTTGCCTTCTCAATGGACACACAATAACTCCCACATCTTTAAATTCAACTTAGAGCTCTGACCATCTTTAAATTCAACTTAGAGCTCTGACCGGGATCCCTCCCTGCGTATTCCTCCTAACCGTACATGGTAGTTTGAATATTCCACAGAGCATCTACCAGAGTTCAGCCAAGAAACAGGAACCATTTCAGGTATTTGGTAACAAAGGCGATGGAAGAAAGAGAAGCCAAATCAAAACTAGCAACAGCAAGAAGTCACTAATATCTTAGGGCTGAAGAAACTCAGGAAAGGGAAGGTTTGACAGGAATCCCCAAAGTCCTAGAGAGCTCAGGCCATGGTGGGATAGGGAGAAAGGTAAGAAGCTGGAGCACAGAGGACGTGGCCGTCACTACCAGAAAAATGGATCCTTCACATCCAGGCAGACGAAGAGAGAAATATCTTGGCTACTCCCCTCTTCTCCTTCCTTTTGTCCTAGCTTGCTAAAGCCAGTTAGCAAGGGAGGTAGAGAAGTGAAGTAAGCGAAACGGGGGAGAGATCTGAGTATAAATAGACAAGGACTGGAATTGACAGATATCAGAAATGCAAAAATATTTCCTTAAAGTGATATTCTTTAATCCTAGCACAAATCCTTTTTCTCTTTCAGAGAGTCCCATTAATGGAATTAACATTTGCCGGGCTCTTTTTTTTTTTTTTTTTTTTTTTTTTTTTAAATCCTCCCTTAGCTCATCAGTGGGTCATCACTTCTTCACAGTTTTAACTCTGGAGTATTTCTAGAATTTACCATGTCCTCTTCATCCCTACGCTGTGACTTTGAGCCTATCCTTAATGAATCTCTACTTGTACCCTTGCCAGGCCTCCCACTAGCATCTCTGCCTCCAGTCTTTTCATAAATGCCAGCGGAATTCCATCTGGAATATGAATGAAATGATGAGGTTCTCATATATATATATATACATATATATGTATATATGCATGCATACCTACATTAATATGTGTATGCATGTGTGCATAAAATCTTAAGGCCTCAGACTGGCATGATGTGGCTTCTGACTCCCATTTTTTCCCCATGACCACTTAGTCATCTTTTTGTCCACCGACTCTGCTCAGTCTTATTAAATAGCTCATAACACCCTTGACTGTTTCGCATTTCTCTGTCTGGCTAATTCTTAGTGCTTCTATAGAATTCGTTCAAATATCTCATTTTCTGAGAATCCTTTTCTCTGAAACCTTTTATTCAGACTCATTTGTTTTTCCGTCACTGTGCCTGAACTTAACTCCATTTGTTTTTACCTCCATGCCTTTTAAGAATATATATATCTCCCATACTCAGCCAGACTTCGTACTTCTCAAGGGCGAATACTGTGTCATATTTACCCTTGTAACACTGGAATATGGAAATATGCTAGGCCTGTTACAAATGCTACGCAAATGCTCCTTGGTTAGAGAATGGTTCATTTCTAGTGTTCTTATGGTCCATTAAAACAATTCTTTTTTTTTTTCTTTTTTTAAACGATTTTATTTATTTATTTGTCAGGGAAAGAGAGAGAGAGAATGCGAGCAGGAGAACACAAGCAGGCAGAGCGGCAGGCAGAGGCAGAGAGAGAAGCAGTCTCCCCACTGAGCAAGGAGCCTGATGCGGGACTCGATCCCAGGACCCTGAAATCATGACCTGAGCCGAAGGCAGCGGCTTAACCCACTGAGCTACCCAGGCGCCCCCATTAGAACAATTCTGTTCTGAGTGTGTGTGTGCATTGGTGTGCCTGAGCATGTGTTTTTTTTTTTTTTTTGGTAAATTTTTGACATATAGATAGTCATTTAAGTGATTTAAGAACAAATAGGAATACCTACAGAAATCTATCTACACAAAACTACTGTGCAAAATAGAAATAATTGCAATTACGAAATAACTTCTGGAGACAAATTAAATTGAGACAAAATTCTTAAATGATTTTAATTTTACAAAGTCTGTGCCCCACTTTTAACTTAGTATTTAATTTGAACATATACTGCCCCCAAAGTTAACACTGTATTTTAATTCATATTATAGCATTCTTGCTTATTTATACAACTATATGTAGTATATGTCCATTCCTCTTGGGTTTGAGGTGATTTTCCCCATTTCTTTCTTTCTTTCTTTTTTTTTTTTTTTAAGATTTTATATATTTGAGAGAGAGAGGGAGAGCATGAAAACAGTGGGAGGTGGGGGTTGGGGACAGAGGGACAGGGACATCCAGATTCCCCACTGAGCATGAGGCTAAAGCTGGCTCAGTCCCAGGATCCCGAGATCATGACCTGAGCCAAAATCAGATTAATCAATTGAGCCACCCAGGAACCTTGATTTTCTAATTTCTTAGATAAAGTAGTATGTTGTGAAATTGTAGTTTTATATTTAATTATAAAATATATAACTTTAATAGAAATTTTATTTTTTTTTCTTTACCATGATTACAAACTCTTCCTGGTATCTTATAGTTTAAATGAGAGAGAATATTTCTAATACATGAGACCTATTTGGTTAATACACGGTTTAAAGTATTATATTAGCAAAATATGTTTTTAAAAAAGTAGAAAAATGGATAAAATGATTTGAAGAGGCAGTTCACATCCACACAAAAAATTATAATTGCCTAATAAATATGAAAGTTTCACAACTTCACCAGAACCAAAAGAAGTGCAATTTAAAATGGTTTGCCATTTCTCCACCATCAAATAAAAGTAAATTAAAAATAATATTGTTAAAAATAATTCAAGCATTTCTTTAGGGCTCACTGCCATGACCAGAATACACTTTCTGACTCTATATTCATGTTCTTATCAGTGCTTAATGTAAAATGAGTTCTATTGAAAATTATTTTACATAATCATTTCTGAGGGAAAGTATAGGAAAAAAATCAAAAGCACATTTAATGACTTTTGTGACCTGTATAAAATACATTTAATGCAATCGACCCAAAGTGATTGAAATAAAACACAAATACATAAAAAAATTATAAAGGCAAATGAGGAAATACAGCTGCAGTATATGTTTACCAAAAAAAAAGCAGGGGGAAGAGAACACTTTGTAAAGAGAAGTGGTAAAGCCTTTTAGTCTTTTCCCACTGAATCTTAGACTTTAAAACATAAACACAAAATGTTCAAACTTTTTGGGAAGATTTTTTTAGGAAAGCAACAAAATATAGTAGATACAATTGGCTAAGGGTAGAGACTCCATGAGTTTGATTTCTGGTTCCATCACTTGTTCACTGTGTGATTTTGAGGCAAACAACTTAAACGATGCATCTCAGTTTTCTTCTCAAAAACAGTTCTCATCACCACTGAATAAATAGAGTTAAAAATGTATCTGGGTTATAGTGAGCACTTAATAGTTGGTACCTGTTTTCCCATTTATTAACAAAAAGTTGCTTTTACTTTTTAAAAAAGATTTTATTTATTTTATTGGAGAGAGAGAGAGAGAGAGAGAGTGAGAATGAGCTGAGGGAGGGGTTGGGGGAGGGTGAGAGAATTCCGAGCCGACTCCAGGAGAAGCGCAGAGCCTCACAGGACACTGAGATCATGACATGCGTGGAAACCCAAGAATCAGGTGTTTGAGTGAATTACCCAGGTGACCCTGCTTTTACTTTTTAAACCTTATCACACATTTCTTGAATATGTGTTACGCTAAAAGTCAGACGTTTTAAAGATTTATTTACTTATTTGAGAGAAGAGAGAGAGCATGAGTGGGAGGGGCAGAGGGAGAGGAAGAGAGATTCCCAAACCGACTCCTCTCTGAGTGCAGACCTTGACTTGGGGGCTCCATCTCAGGGCCCTGAGATCATGATCTGAGTTGAAACAAGGAGTCAGAGGCTTAACTGGCTGCACCACATAGGCGCCCCTGAAAGTCAAATATTTTAATACGTATTTTTATATTATAGAATCTACTTAATCACACATTACCTTTTTGAAAGTATGACTGAGCAAAAGTAATTTTATACATTTTTATTAGATGCTTCAATGTCTGAGAAATATATAAAAAATATAAATAGTGGAAAACCCAATCAATTTTATAATTCATGTACTCCGTATGCTGGTCAAAGAATTTCAGTGGTCTAGATTTATTACACACATATGCCAGCTACCTAAAATAAAATGACTTTGTGTTGAATCATCTTGAATTTGAATTCCAAAGTTTGAGTTTCCCCTATAGTGATGTCTTATATTACTGCTACTAATCATTTTCTTGCCAGGATACAGGTAAATATAGGGATATAATCTGTCACTCACTGTTTATGAAGGAAGTACATAGCATCATTTTAAATTCCCAGGAAAATCCATGACCTCAATATTTGGAATCATATAACCTTTAAAAATGGTCACAAAATTCATGATTTTTCTCTCCTAAGTATGCACACATGTTCCTGCAATTTTCCATGTAATAACTGAATGCTCAGAGAGCCCCTGACACCGTACATAAACAGTTTAATATCCTGGGGTGGGGGCGGGGCAAGTAAGGAAGGAGACTTTTACACAATCATCTCAATGTCCATAATATATAGCTGTGCCATTTGAAACATTAAAACTGATAAATAACTAAATGTAAAAGCATCTAATTAAAATGTTCTGTGCATTAATATTCTGTCACTGAACTATTCATCTCTTAGCACTTGGATGTGATCCAATTTTACAGTATGTTAAGAATGGAATATCTGTCTGGAAAATGACACCAAAATGCCATTTTAAAATCACTTCCTTTTTCTTCCCAACTTACCTCAGTTTTTGTTTGCCTTTCACAAAATAGTTTCATGAGAACCAGTTTATTAGGCATCATGTACAAATATGAAAACGTAAACAGTGAGGGACAGATATAGATACATATGGTTGTCATCAGATTTCAAATTTTGTCCAAGGAGCACTTTTGTTACCAGAGGCAATGAATTATCAAGGATGAAAGACATTTGTCCTTTGAAAGACAATGCTTACTCCTTTATAGAATGGAAATGTAAAAATTTTTAAATAAATGCTATCTGTTATTAGAAATTCACAATATTTAAGGAGACAGAAATGATAGATTATATTTTAAGTATATATTATGCCATCCTTTTTAGTCAAAGAAGGTGTTTAACAAAGATAACACCTGGTACATTATTGTTAAAATAAATCATTTTAAGTATGAAAATGTAGAGCTGATTTTCTTATTATTTCTATAGCTAATGATATTGTTTCTTGTTATTTTGCTTGTGATAGAGAAAATAAGTAATTAGATGTTATCAAGTTATTTCTTATTTCTTGGTGCAGTTTTCTGGTTATATAGCTGTTTTTTAAAATTTTATTTATTTATTTGACAGACAAAGATCATATGTAGGCAGAGAGGCAGAGGAGGAAGCAGGCCCCCTGCCGAGCAGAGAGCCAGATGCGGGGCCTGATCCCAGGACTCTGGGATCATGACCTAAGCTGAAGGCAGAGGCTTTAACCCACTGAGCCACCCAGGTGCCCCTATGTTTTTTTAAATCACCTAAGGGGCACCTGGGTGGCTTAGTCGGTTAAGTGTCTGCCTTCAGCTCAGGTCATGATCCCCGGGACCTGGGATCGAGCCCGACATCGGGCTCCCTGCTCTGTGGGGAGTCTGTTTCTCTATCTCCCTCTGCTCCTCTCCCCTGCCTGCTCTGTCTCTTTCTCTCTCTCTCAAATAAATAAATAAAATCATAAGAAAAAGAAAGAAATCACCTGAGTTTTTGCTACTAGGCCTTTGTTACAACTTTGGCTACATGCTGTATCTAAATCAGTTGCCCTTAGGGGCAGTAAGTGACTTTATAAAGTACTTGGGATCCTTGGATCTAACCTAACTGTTGTAAGAGGTGCATTTATTCATTCCCAGTGTTTGCATTTAGTTAGAAAAGGAGGTGAGGAGAAAAAGGAAAATATTTATTAAACAACATGATGGCGACTGCATAATTAAAGATCCAAAGTATATGTTGCTTCGAGAAAGTATGGAAGTAATCTTCGGTTTTGGTAGGAGGAGAATGGATAGGAAATTTGTAAACTCTTAAACCAATAATGAGAAAAAACAAAACTCTGAAAATACGTCTTTCCTACCATTCTTCTCTACTGGTTACCTTGTTCGTTATTCTTACATATGACGAAGATTAAAAGAAGTGGTGCTGTGTACTTCAGCTCTCTTGGCTTTCCTATCTTCCTTCTGTTTCCTGAAATAGTCTGTTTCTGATTCTGAATAAATATATATTTAAGGAAGTAATAACAATATGTTATATTTTCATATAAGACTGAGGAATCACAACTCAGTACCAAGACTAATGAGGAGACTCGAATTCACTCTGCCTGGGCTTCCTCTTACCTTCTTCTTTCCTTGGTATTCAGAGCCCTCGTCCAAGCACAACCCCTTTGTGCACAGATTATGGTTTCTGTTCTTGACATCCACCCACAACCTGTACTCTCTGCCTGGCTCATTTCCTGATTGCTGATCACAGTGTTTCTGCTGCCTGGAATGCCCTCTCTCATGTTTTCTCTTTCCCAGTGAACACATAACTCAGGGTCTAACTTGGATGGTACACCTCCTGTTTGTCCTTTTCCCTCATTTTCCCAGTCAGAATCACACTTGCACCGCTGTTCCTCTGAAACCCTCTGTTATTCACCAGATCGCCTCATAAAAAGATGGATGTATTGAAGTCCATCCTTCCAAATAATCTGAGATCACTGAGCTCTGAGTCCCCAGGCTAATCGTGTTTATTTTCCCCAAAAACTATGACGGTGACTTGAATGTGTCACTTGATGATTGTTTGATTTGAATATCTGTGTCTTATTCTACTCTGGCTAGTTTTTATCAAGTGCCTTGCTCATCTGTTTTGTCTCTGCCTCTTGGTCAATTAGCTGAGCTTCCTACTCCTGTCACTGTGCTTTCTGTTAGTCTAGTGTTTCTTTCTCTTCCCCTGACTCCTTGATCTGTTGCCATCTGACACCATGAGAACTTAATATCCCTCATGGTGTTCTGCCATATAGCAATACACGTCTTGCAGGCCAAGTAATTATATTTCCTGCAATGCTGGCATCTCCCTTAAATTTTATTTGTGTTTCACAGAGCAGGATCCGAATTTAATGTAGAGTTTGTTGCCCTCTCTTACGTACATCTACCATTGTTTTTGTATCAATTCCTATGTCTCTGCATATTTTCTGTGTTTCTTTTTCTCAGGAGAAAATACATTCATATCCTAAAATGAATATGAGAAGAATATAATCATGCTTATTTTTTGGCATTATATTACTGCTGGTCTTCAAAGTCCTTTAATTGTAGTCATTTTTGAACATAGAAATCTGCTGTGGACAATCTGGCAGTGGCAATTAGAACCAAGAACATAACCAAACTGAAATACTGGATATTTCCAGTGAGGCAGCATCTTATTGAGACAGTTGAAAACAAAAGATAAATGCTAATGCATGGTTTCTGGATATGTTTCTAAGGTGTTAAGGTGTTGTAGGCCAGTATTGGCCAATACTCACATACTCATTCCTCACCTGGGTCTTGAATATTTGTTTGCATTACATTGAAAAATGTTGGGCATCTGGGTGCCTCAGTCGGTTAAGCGTGTGCCTTGGCTCAGGTCATGATTCCAGGGTCCTACATTTGGGTCCCGCATCAGGCTCCTCCCCCTGCCTCCCCACTCCCCCCACCCCCGGTCTCTCGTAAATAAATAAATCTTTAAAAAAAGAAAGAAAAATGCTGTTATAGGTGACTGAATATGAGTCTTACTAATAGGTGAGAACGAATATCCCTTGAGTATTAATTCTAATCAGTCACAGTACTCACTTCGGCAGCACATATACTAAAATTCTAATCAGTCACAGGTCAAGTAAAAGATTATCCACGTAGTAGAAGATTCATTTAGTTTGGATGTTTATATTTTCTAGACTTTCTGTCTCTTGAGATACTTGGAATTTCAATTAATATTTTAAAATGTCCAATACATTTTAACAGTACATTTAAATAAGGCAAAATTTAAAATTCTGACAACAAAGATACCATCAACAACTGAAATATGCTTAAAGCAATTTGTATGTGAAGAACTCCTATATGAAAAGAGGAAAGGAAAGTAACCTCATAAGTACATGGGAAAAGGGTATCAATGGACAATATACTGAAAAGGAGATCTTGAATGGCCAAGGTATATGTGAAAATGTGCTCTGTGTCCTAGAATCTAAAATACATAAATTAAAACAAAAATAAGGTAGCATCTTAAAACCATCGTGTTAGTTTTCTACACCTCCTTAACAAATCACCACAGATTTTGTAGCTTTAAACAACATTCACTGGGCCGCATGGGTGGCTCAGACAGTTAAGCATCTGTCTTCTGCTAAGGTCATGGTCCCCAGGTCCTGGGATCGAACCCCAAATCAGGCTTTCTGCTTTGCGGAGAACCTCCTTCTCCCTTTCTCTCTGCTTACCGCTCCCCTCGCTTGTGCTCTCTTTCTCTCTGTCAGATAAATAAATAAAATCTTTTTTTTTTTTTAAAGATTTTATTAATTTATTTGACAGACAGAGATCACAAGTAGGCAGAGAGGCAGGCAGAGAGAGAGGAGGAAGCAGGCTCCCTGCTGAGCAGAGAGCCCAATGTGGGGCTCGATCCCAGGACCCTGAGATCATGACCTGAGCCCAAGGCAGCAGCTTAACCCACTGAGCCACCCAGGCACCCCAATAAATAAAATCTTAAAAAAAAAAAAAAACCTACAACATTCATTTATTGTATCTTATTTTTTGTAGATAAGGAATCTGGGTATGACTTAGCTGGATTCTCTGCTCAAGGTGTCACAAAGCTGAAGTCAAGGTATCTGCAGAGCTAGGTGTCTTTCTGTCTGAAGGCTTGATTAGGGAAGGATGTTCTTTGGCAGAATTTATTCTCTGAGACGGTAGAATTCATGGACGTTTGCTTCTTCAAATCTGGGAAGGGGGAAAGGCAGAATTGCTGCTTCAGGTCTCTGACATTAAGACTCACTTTTTATAAAGTTTTAATTACCATAGAGTTCACATACAGCGTTGTCTTAGTTTCAGGTGTACAATCTAGTGATTCAGTACTTTCGTACATCACCAGGTGCTCATTGTGACAAGAGCACTCCTCAATCCCCACCACCTATTTCACCCATCCCGCCACCCACAGACCCACTTTTATTTTATCTATTTTTTAAAGATTTTATTTATTTATTTGACCGACAGAGATCACAAGTAGGCAGGGAGGCAGGCAGAGAGAGAGGAGGAAGCAGGCTCCCCGCCGAGCAGAGAGCCCGATGTGAGGCTCGATCCCTGGACCCTGGGAACATGACCCGAGCTGAAGGCAGAGGCCTTAACCCACTGAGCCACCCAGGCCCACCCCCCACAGACCCACTTTTAAAGGACTTGCTCATTTGACTAGATCAGGTCTACTAGGGTGACCTTATTTTGATGGACTTAAGGTCAGCTCATTAGGAACTTTCATTATCTAAAAAAATCTCTGCATGTTTGCCATATAATATAATCTAATCAAGGGAGTGACCAGTGCTATATTCTTCTGGTTAAAAGCAAGTCACTGGCCTCCCACACGTTCAGGATGAAGGATTACCTAAGACTGTGACTCTCTGGGCTTCACCTTAAGAGTGTGTCTTCCAGGGGCGCCTGGGTGGCTCAGTGGGTTAAGCCGCTGCCTTCGGCTCGGGTCATGATCTCAGGGTCCTGGGATCGAGTCCCGCATGGGCCTGCTTCCCTTCCTCTCTCTCTGCCTGCCTCTCTGTCTATTTGTGATTTCTCTCTGTCAAATAAATAAATAAAATCTTAAAAAAAAATGTTTAAAAAGAGTGTGTCTTCCACATTCATCTTAGGGGCAAAAGCTTAAGAAACTGACTAAAATAACGACATCATGAAGAAGAATTTGGTACCAAGAGCGAAGATTCTCTAAAATCCAGCAATTCTGCATATAGTTATGTGTCCATCGAACAAATGCAAACATGTCAATTGCAATATTTTTAATAATATAAAATTACATATAAAACCAAAGTTCCATGAATGAAAGGCTAGGTCAATAGATTTGATGTATTCATACAATGAAAACTTATACTCCATAGCAGTGACAATGAATGAATCAGAGTCACATATGCTAATATGTATATCTGAAAAAAAAATGAGTGAAACGTGGAAGTTGCAGAAAAAGAAGATAGGCACTATGATACAGATTATAAAAAGTTTCAAAACATAAAATAGTGCTATATACAGTGTTCATAATATATATATATTGCATGTGCAGTAAAAGAATAAAGGAGGAATAGAAATAATTAGCAGTGTTAACATCTAGACTCTAAAAAGTGTGATTGTGTATGTATGAATCAGAGAAATATATATATGCTTACCAATCAGAAAAAGGATCAATTGTAACTGTATACCATTATATTTGCATTTCTATAGGAATATATATGTTTTTCAAAGGATATGTTGGGATTTTTGTGTTATGTTCAACTGAATCAGTTTGCAAATTTTAATCTGGGATTTTTCAACTCATGGAAATAAATCTCAGGAATGTAACAAGGATGAGTTTATAAATTGAAAGTTTACTTATGAATTCCTATATAAAAAGTTTCTTGAATGCTACCAGATTTTATATTTTATTGAGCCATCATTTTTACCATTGAAATGGATAGAAATACATGCTTCAGAGATTCAAGTGCACACTACAGGTTTAGGAGGATGTTAAGTACTAATATATGTATTTCCTAAATTGTGTATTTGTTACTGACCAGAGAGTCTGTCAGGAGGTCTTGGTTCTTAAGTTCCCTATGAAAAGATTTACATGAGGATTCCTGCTGAAATAAGGACAGCCAGAAGGAAGGTAGCGGGGACAGAGCAGTTTATTAAAGTGGAATGTATACTCTCAAGGTGCGAGAGTGAGCCCCTGGGTTGTTTTGGGATTGGATATTTGTTGGGTCTTTCTGGGCTGGGAGCAGCTGTGATGTACAATGGGGTGGATTCTAATGGAGGCTGCTTCCAATTATTTGGGGGACTGCTCCCAGAGGTAGGGACTGGGAGATTTTGAACCAGCAAGGTTTGTACCGGAACCAGTTTGGCAGCCTTTCTTCTTGGGGAGGGAGGTAGTGTTTTAACCCCAATGCAAATGTATTGAGTCTAGGGATGTGAGTCACTATGTAGTGAGTCTAGGGATGACCCTGGGGCAGAGGTGGAAGAGGAGAATGCATGCTCTGCACCTGTGGCTCTTGGTCTGTTAGCCCTGTGCCTTGGAAGACACGGGCCAGATTGCCGTGCCCCTTGGACTTCTAATGTGTAACCGATTTATCACTATTCTTGTCTTCATCCAGTGTCTCCATCATTCAGCTCTCGAGGACATGGGACTCTGCCTCAAGGACGTTCCTTGCACTGCTCACATCTAGCTTCTATCCATGATATTGAAACTAAATACCATTTCTAACTCTAAAACAATATTTTTATGTTTATCTTCTATATATTATACATGAAACTTTTTATTTTTATTGTTTATGCCTTATTCTCATGGTTGAAACTTTATTTTAGAGTGCATAGGAGCTGCTCTTCAAAAGAATAGAAGGGCAGTTATATAAAAGAGTCATATCTAATCAACATCAAATAGGGTATTAATATTTAAAAACAAAAATAAAGACAACAGATTAAGTATGGAAAGAATCTGAGCTTTCCAAAAACATTGCATTCAAAAAACTCTTTTGGTAAATACCTGAGATTTTTTTTTAAAAAAATATTTTATTTATTTATTTTGACAGACAGAGATCACAAGTAGGCAGAGAAGCAGGCAGAGAGGGAGTAGGGGAAGCAGGCTCCCCACCGAGCAGAGAGCCCGATGCGGGCCTCCATCCCAGGACCCTGGGATCATGACCTGAGCGGAAGCAGAGGCTTTAACCACTGAGCCACCCAGGTGCCCCAATAGCTGAGATTTTTTAAAAACTTAATCATTTATGACCTAGGCAGACAGAATGCTCAGTCGGTCTCTGATAAAATGAGTCCATATATGTTTTGGTATGGACGTTTGTGTGTGTGTGTGTTGCATGTGTGCGCGTGTGTGTTTGTTTATTTGTGTTGGCAGTTGGCTATGTCTATTGGTCAATGGAAATGCAGTTTTACATAATCAAATTTTCAAGTCCTAGTCCCTTTCTAATGTGTCATAGACACATATTTGTAACAAATATCTCAAGATTAAAACTGTACACCTAAGTGGAAGGGATATATCTCCTGTCTCTGAAAGAACCTTGAAGAATTTGTTAGTTCAAAGTAGATCTCACGGGGTGATTTAGGCTCTCCCTGGATTTCCAAGTGCTGCTAAATTTAGGCCATTCTAACCATGAGAGGCTGAGGCGTGCTATTTCTCTGCTGATCTCCAAACAGCTGCTGCTCTCACCAATCTTTTTTGATGTAGACCTGATTTAAAATATTACAACCTCATTTCACACCTTGAATTCTTCTTAAAAAGAGTAATTTAATTTCAGTACCTTTTTTTTTTTAGAAACCTACATTAAAACCTTCGTTAATGAGTGAGGGGAGATACAATAAAGGTATTCAATTATACAATGACCAGAGGGATGGACGCAGTGTATATTTGTGTATAGAGCATCATATGAAATTTCAAATGATCACCATTTACATGAATTTACATAAATCTACATAAATGGTTATATTCCAAAAGTTTCTTAAGCTCCCTTCTAAAAGTTTCTATAACTTGTGGTTAAAATATCAGTAATCCTGAATCCCTGGTAATTTTTTTTTTTTAAGAGGAAGGGAGGGGCAGAGAGAGAATCTTAAGCAGGCTCTTTGCCTAGCACAGACCCCAAAGCAGAGCTCAGTCTCACAACCCTCAGATCATGACCTGAGTTTAAATCAAGAGTCAGACACTTAATTGACTGAGCCACCCAGGTATTCCAGGACTCTTGATCATTTTAAAACAGAAAAGTTTAATATTTCCTCATGTAGGGAACAGCATCATTTTATATTTCAATGCTTGCAACAAAAAAATCAAATGGGAAAATGACATTGTGCTCTCCTGTGGTGTCTCGCAAACCATGATGTATATGGAAAGTTTAAGATAGTGGGTTTCTTAAGAGGGAAGGAAAACTATATGGCCAAAATACACATTTTTGTATTGTCATCTATTTCTGTGTCAGTAGATTGAATACAGCTCTCTGGTTTTATACTGTGGGTTTACTGCAAGTATTACTTGTTTCTCAGAGTAGACATCAAATTTCATTTTGTAAAAAGGTCCCCAGCGTACTGCAATAATGATTTTCCTTAGGCAGTTGCGTACTCTAACTTGAAGTTGAATAACAGCATTAGAGTTGATTATTTTCTAGAGATTAAAGGTTTGAAAGGTATTAGTTCCTTACCAGCAATCATCAAATTCCAGTAATTGCCTGAGATTAAATTTATTATTTTTTTAATTAATAGAAAAAATTCTAAACACATGCATTCTTAGTACAAAGTTTGAATGTATTTTATCAGAGGCTCTTTGACAAAGAGCTGGAGAATTATTTTAGTGAATTTCTGCTTCTTCAAGCTGGGCATGAGAAACACTAATGATAAATTTATCAACTTATAAATGTTAGCATTCTAGGAAATGTGTTTCTATTGAAAAAGATCCCAGGTCAAATAAACTGGAAAAACAAACAAACAAACAGAAACACTCAACAATGGCATTTTCTTCTGGGGGTTATCTTTTATCCTTTCAAATTTTTCTCTTCTTCATGTGAGATTATATTTGTATTTGGAAAATCTTTGTGAAAAACACAAACAGACCTTATTCCCTGATAAAACATAACAAAACAATGGTCCACAAAAAAATCCACAAAATGGATTTTTTCTCTTTTTGGCACTGAGATCTTTACCTTTTTCCTAATATTCCACTGAGTTCTTGTTTTTTATTCCATGACTCTCAGTCTTTCAGTAATCCATCACTGAAAAGTCCAAAGTTAGAAGAAAACCTGTGTTAAATATTTATACACACCTCCCAAAGACTTTATTCCTTAATTCAGAGGGAGATGGAAAATTCATACCAACATGAACCAGACCATGTGATGTAAGAAGAGTAAATTAAGAGTTACACACACATAATTCATGCAGCATATGCAAAAATGTAATAGTAATAACAGTAAAATAATATTTTGAGGTACTTTTTATTTGTGTCAAATATTGTCCCAAGTTACTTGTTCTTTATACTCTTGCATAACAAACCAGAAAATACTCAGTGCTGTAATACAACCATTTTATTGGGCTGATGGATCCAGGGGTCAGCCTTTAGAATGAGCATAATGGGTTGCATTGTCTTTGTCTCTATTTGATGCCTCATTTAGAAAGACTTCTAGCTTAGAGAAGGGGCTGCTTGACAGCTTGCACTGGAATCTGAAGGCATCTTCACTGATGTAATTGGGGGTTGATGCTTGTTATTGACTGACACTTCAGCTGGGCTGTTGGCTGGTGCACATATGCATGGAGTCCCCAAGTGGTCGCTTCACACGGGCCAGTTTGGACTTTCTTAGAATATGTTGGTTAGCTTTCAAGAGCAAGAGTCTTAAATTTTTTTTTTTTTTAATTTATTTGACAGAGAGAGAGAGATCACAAGTAGGCAGACAGGCAGGCAGAGAGAGAGGAGGAAGCAGGCTCCCTGCTGAGCCCCATGTGGGACTCGATCTCAGGACCCTGAGATCATGACCTGAGCCGAAGGCAGAGGTTTAACCCACTGAGCCACCCACGTGCTCCCCAAGAGCTAGAGTCTTAAGAAAGAAAGTAAAACTGAAGTGTGTGATGTTTTATGATCAAGCTATAGTAGTCATACAGCATCACTTCTCCTGTAACCTCTGGGTGAAAAGGTAGTCACAAAGGTACTTGCAAGTATAGGAAGAGGAAAAATAGACAGCACTTGTTCAAGTGAAGCATGAGAGCGAGATTCTTGTCTCACAGAGTCGAAGAATGAAATCTCATGGACAAAGGAGAGTGAGTAAAGTGATAGAGTTTAATTAAGCAAGGATACAGAAGAAGCTTTCAGGAATGAGAGGGATCCCTACAGGGTTGCCAAAGTGGGTCTTCACCAACAGTCTTTTATTTAGGACTGACCAGGGAGCTTGTGGCCTTATCATTCTTGTGATGTCTTGGTTTGAGTAAGGACTGCTGATAACATCTTTAATGTCTTACTTCTTCTATGGGGTCTGGTCATTTTTTGTGACAGTCACAATGTGACTGCCATAAAAAAATCTCTTGACACCCAGGGTAGGGTGTCCTGGTTTGTTTCCTTATTTCTGGTTTCCTTACACCTCAGCATTTCTAGGATTTCTCTGAGTCTTATCCTGTAGCCCCCTACCTAATTTCTCCCTACTAGCCCCACCAGTCTGTTATTCAATGAGACCCTTCAGATGTATATTGATGGGTTGTATACTTGGGGATGATTGCAACATGTATTGTGGGTGTGGGGGTGGTAAGAGATAAAGGAAGTTTCTAAAGGAATTTTTATATGTTAAAGTAGACTTACAGGATCCTGGGGTTGGATTAGGATTGGCTTTTGCCCTAGCAAAGTGTCAACATCCAGGCAGCTCTTTCCCTAGAGGGAGGTCACTC
Source organism: Mustela lutreola (assembly GCF_030435805.1). NCBI lineage: Eukaryota > Metazoa > Chordata > Mammalia > Carnivora > Mustelidae > Mustela > Mustela lutreola. Next base: position 142,708,434 of record NC_081293.1, on the reverse strand, counting down.
TGCCCGCCTTAAGGACTTGTCAATGGGCTGCAAGTTGTAAGGAAATTTAGTAATTTTTCTTCGGCCTTTGTTTTCCAGAAGGGGTACAGCAGGGTTCTACAATGGCATGTGAGATGCAACGATATTGTTGTGGTCATGGTTGGAAAGTAGAAAGTAGAATCTTAGCTGAGTCCTTTACACTTAGTATTTTATATTGAGAAAGGTTCTACCTCTGCACATTATCACCATTTTTACCTAACCTCAGTCTCTATTCTAAAGGATATTTTCCTTAAAACCAGGTCTAAAAAGACAGAGCATTGAAAAGTCACTTGAAGTAATTTTCTTACAAAGAAAAAAAAATAAAATGACAATCCATCTTTGAAATCATGACTGCAAAATATAGGCAATACAAAGCTTGATATATTTCCCTGTTTTGCATCACCAAAGATTTCCCTTGAATTTTTTTTAGATTTTTATGTGTCAGCAGAGTCCAAAAATAAGACAATTATGAATCTTACATTAAACCACCCACATAGTCTTCTGAAGGGTTTGTAGACTTCCCCTATATTTCCCCTGTATGCATACTGCATGTATGGTCACATTCTATACTAAAAATATATCTTAAATCCTTACTCACAAAGGCAAGGAGAAAACAACTTTTATTGAGAAGCTTTTACTTCTTATGTATTATGCCCGTGTTACTTCATTTACTGCTAATACCTCTAGCGAGTGGGTGATATTATCGACTTTTCATGAGAAAGGAACTGAAACTCAGGTGAAATGATTCACTTTTCGCGGGCAAGACTAACAGCTCAGAATTTGAATGAGAATACAGATCTATCTGATTCAAAAGTGGTAGGTTAAGAATATGACTAATTGTCCTTTAGATGCTTTAGTCTATAAATTAATAATTTAAAAACAGGTTGTTTCAGTTCAGATTTATGAATAGCGTATCCCCATTGGCTTTTTACTCTGTCTCCTGTTCTTTCTACATGCCTTTACTAAGCTCAGCTTACCATGTTTGTATTTATTTATTCTTATTTATTTGTTTTTTTTTTTGGTAAGATTTTATTTTCAAGTAATCTTTATACCTAATGTGGGGCTCAGACTTACAACCCTGAGTTCAAGAGTCACAAGCTCTACTACCTGAGCCAGCCAGGTGCCCTACATTTGTATTTATTTTTTTCTTATCTTCCTACTCTTATTTCTCCCTTCCCCCATCATTGCCTAACTAAACCATCTGCTAATAACTAAGATTTATATATCATTGAGAAAACAGAAGTTATGAGCCAGAAATCTTCCATTTTCTAAGCATCAAATCTACAAAATTACTTGCATCTGTTCTCATTGTTAAGATTAATTTTGGCCCTCACATATTTTCTGGAACTTATCTCTCTTGCTAACAAGGGGTTTTAAAGGCCTTTTAAGGACTTCGAAATACTGATCACTTTCTCTCTCCTAAACTTGAACCATTCTCACTATAAACCTTTCTCTCCAATTTTAAAATTTGTTTCAGTGATTCCTATAAACAAACAAACAAAAAAAAGCAAGCAAAATTCCTTGATTCCATATTCTTCTTGGGTAGCTACTTTTAGCTTTCCACTCCTCCTCACAATCACACTTCTCTGAGAGTTGATGGTATTCACAGCCCTCCCAAATTCAGTTCTACTCTGTAACCCGTTCCAATCTGACTTGCCTAGCCTCAGGGAAGTTGTTTTGCTAAAGTCCCCAGTGACCATCATGTTGCCAGGGGATGTTTGAATCCTCATCTCATTTAACTGCCCAGAAACTTTTGGTAAATGCCCTCTAACCCTTTCCTTGAACCCTAACCCTCACACCCTTTCCTTTTCTTCTTCTTTTGTTGTCTTTCTGACATCATATTCTATTTTGGGAGGTCTTTCTCTACTTCTAATCTCTAAATATGGGAACACTTGGAAGCTTGGCCCTCTTTCTCACACCATTCTCTTTCCCCACATGTACTTAGTATTTCCCATTTTCCCCTTCAGATTCCCCCCTTCATCCTCTTCCATTTTGTTCAGTGCCTCCTGAGGCTGTTTCCTATAGATGACATCAGTGCTTGTCCTTGCCCTCTGGCTTATGATTGGGTTTGGTTACTATGAAGCGCTGGAAGAGATTGGAGAGTTGGAAGAGTACAAGGTTAAGAAGTCACCCCCCCCACCACCACTTCTTCCCCAGCTAAGCCCTTTGAGAATGGGTGAATCCTGTTACCTAAGACCATGGCTCCTTTCAGATGACCCTGTGTATATATAGCTACTCTGAGGGGTTTTTGTTTTTTTTTTTTTAGCTGCAACAGCCCTAGTGCCTTCAGGCTTAGGATCAATAAGTTCCCAACTTTTGCTAGTCCAGTATACTGGACCAGCCTTTAATAACTCCCTAATCCCTGTCATTCTTTCTCAATGATCCTTTTATTAAACTCCTACTTACCCATTTTAAATGTACATCTGTTCCCTATTTGGAATCCTGACACATGGGATCCTTCACAAGGAAACAAACACTAAAATGGAATTAGAGATACAAAGGTTACCAGGATTACCAGGAAATTATTCCTGTGAAAGATAAAGGGAGAAAAAGCAGGGTTGGGCAGAGACAACCATCAATCTGATGCAGATTTGATACCTGAGAAAAGAAAGGAGGTGTGGGGGATGCTGAGTTCATTGTGAAGAGCTTCATATCACAGTGCCGCCAGTCCAGTGGGTTGTTCTGAAGCAATATGGGTCATTACGGGAGTCTTCCATTGGTCAAAACTGGCATGATCCTAGTACATCCATCATCTTTAGTCTTTGACCTCTGCCTGTGAAGAGTGTGACCATGGTTCAAAAGCTGACTGTATTCTGAAAGCTATTAGAGTAGAGGCTGTCAGGTATTACATACGTCTTTGCAGCAGAATGCACGTTCTTTCTAAAATCAGAGCTTAGAGTTTAATTCTGCTTTTCTTTCTGAAATTCTGATTGATATTTTGGCTCCCATCCTTTTTTCCTATGATTTCTCCAGGGGTTACTTAATAATTTAGGGTTTATGACCCTTCAGACCCAATAAATATTTTCACTCATCATAATGCCTTAAATTTGTCTGCATATAGTTTTCAGTATGCCTTTATGGCTGCTACATCAGGCAAACGTGTGCATGCCCATATCTTCAAAAATACTATCTATTCCAAAACAACTCTCAACATCTGACCTCTCTCTCTCTTTTATTAGCCCTAGGCTTACGTCACTATCTACTAGTCCTGTCAATTTAGACAGCCCTTCTTAAACTGAACACATCCCCAAACAAAATAGTGGTTTCCTCTTTTCCTCACACCTAATACTCTTCCAGTAAATAGTTAATTCTTTAAACTATGCCTTTTCTGTTTGCTGTGCTCAAGCCAAAACTATAGGAGTCCTTCTGTGATCCCTTCACCCTACACACATTATATCCCCTTCGTTATAAAATCCTGCTTCTAAAATATGTCTTGAGTTTGGCCTTTTCCTTAATCTTTACTGCCATTTCCATAATGGAAGCCACCGCCAGCTCTGTCTAGTCCTGAAACAACCTCCTCATCGGCCTTTTCACTTCCGTTCTTGTCACCTTCCCATCCATTGATTAGAATGGACTTCTTAAAATATAAGTGGATCATGTTTATCTCCTGCTCAGAATGTGCAGTGGCTTCATCATCCAGTTATGATCAATCTTCATTAGGACCTCTAGGAATCTGCATGGTGTAGTTCTTATCCATTTTTCCAATCCAACGGTGTGCCCGTTTCCCTCTTGTCACCAGGCTCCAATCACATCTACTCTCTTAGACCCAATTTTTTAAAAAAAATTCTCACTTATAGGTTTCTGCTCATATTTTTTTTCCTCACTCAAGTTCTAACTGTTACTCAACTTTTATCATTCAGTTTAAATAAAACTTTGTCTATGAGCTGCTCTTTGAATCTCTAAATTAGGACACTGTTGTACTCTCTCGCAGAATGCCATTGCCTTTTTTTTTAAGTAATTTATTATAGTTCAGAATGATTTATGCGTGTACTTAGTTTAATGTAGATCATTCCCCCAAACAAGATCCAAGAACTGAGATAGTATATCTGTTTTTCTTTTTAGTATATCCTTAGCACCTGCTTAGTGCCTCACATGTTGTTTTTTTCATGAATAAATGAACAAATAATTACAAATTACATGATAGCATTAATATTCCATTTAGTTTCATCCTGCTTTTCTTTCTGAAATTCTGATTGATATTTTGGCTCCCATCCTTTTTCCTATGATTTCTTCAGGGGTTACTTAATAACCCATAAACCCCCAGGGTTTATGACACTGCAGACTCAGTAAATATTTTCACTCATCATAATGCCTTAAATTTGTATACATACAGTTTTTAGTATGCCTTAATGTGTATTAACTTTATTCAATTATTAGAGTCATGATGTGTTGACTTTTAATAACTAATTAGAATCTCTGCTTAACGTGATTAACAAATAGTGAATCCAGTCCATCAGATTCATTCATCTAGATACTGCCTTCCCTAATTGTGAAGAATGTGTTTTAGTCCAGGCACAGTAAGCCAAAGAGCTTTCTCCAATTCCTCCAACATAGTTATTTCCTGCCAACAACTAAGAAAAATGACACACCCATTGACTAGATGAGAATGTCAGCATTAGATTGCTTTCCAGCAGCCAGCAAAGTGGATCCTTCCTGGCTTTCATCTTATGCATCTGAAGAAACCCCTTGCTTGGGAACAGGAAATCTTTGAATGTACCATAGGGAATCTCAATTGTCATTTTATTTCCACACGTTTGTAAAGAACAAGTGACTATAAGGAAGTGTTGCTATCATTTCCATCTGTTTCTGAGGCATGAAGACTAGCGTGCCTGTTGATTTAATATTATACGTGCAACTTTTCTCTTTATGCAGAGTTGTGGTATGTTCAGCTAGTTTAAAATATTTGGTTAGGAAAACTCCATTTATTTGTTATTACTTGACTACATGTCACATCACCTCATGAGAGTTGGCACTACCAGGATTGTAAAACCAAGGGTTTCCACTAGAAGGATTATAAGGAAGGCTTATTTGAAGTGTATTAGTGTTGGAATAAACCAAATCCAAGAACCAAAGAGAATTTACTTTGAGTCCTTTAGGGCTGCCATTACCCTTTAAATGCCTCTAATAAAAATGCAAATTGTATTAGATTAATTTAGAGAAGCTGTTCTTGAGATGAAAAGCTTTGGCTTGTGTTGATAAGATAATAGTAAATAAAAGAATGCTATGTAATGTTTTTGTCAGATACAGAAAAATAATTTTAAGATAGTCCTGATGCTTATTGGTTAACATATCAATGAAAGTTTCACTTGGAAATGTTGCTCATTTATATGGATGCCTGGGTGGTTTATTCTGTTAAGCCTCTGCCTTTGGCTCAAGTCATGATCCCAGGGTTCTGGGATCAAGCCCCATGTCAGGCTTCTTGTTCAGCAAGGAAACTGCTTCTTCCTCTGCCTGCTATTCTCCCTGCTTGTGTGCGCGCTCTCTCTCTGGCAAATAAATAAATAAAATCATTTAAAAAATATATGGAATTAGATATATATAACAGAAAGAAAATACTAAAAAATTATGTAAAATAAAGATTTTTTAAAAAGATTCATTGGAGAGAGAGAAAAAGAGAAAAGGAACAGGGGCAGGGGCAGAGGGAGAGAGAGAGAATCTCGGGCAGACTCCATGCTGAGTGCAGAGATCGACAAAGGGCTTAATCTCACAACCCTGATATCATGACCTGAGCTGAAACCAAGAGGCAGATGCCCCTTAAATGTTTTTGTTGTTGTTGTTGTTGTTTTAACAGTGAAAGTTTTGTACCTCTAACTATAACTTCTTTCACTTATGTCTGTTGAGTTGAACAAAAATCGGTGGCCCCTAGGAAGAATGAAACTTGTAATAACTGTTGTTCCTAACCGCTTTCTGCACCATTTTCTCTTTTTCAAGTTGAGGGCCTCTTCTACTTCTACTACCCACGTTTTCCTTTCTTTTCTTTTCTTTTCCTTTTTCCTTTTCTTTCCAGTCTTGTCCTTTTTTCTTAAGATGTCATTTATCTGAGAGAGACAGAAAGAGAAAGTGGGGTAGAGGAATAGAGATAGAGCAGCAGACTCCCTAATGAACCAGGATCCTGATGAGGGGCTCGATCCCAGGACCCCAGGATTATGACTTGAGCTGAAGTCAGGTGCTTAAGTGACTGAGGCACCCAGGTGCCCCTACTCGGGTTTTTCTTTACCAAAACAGACAAACGTATAAGTGAATTCATACTATAATTATTCCTTTACCAGCTACTCTAGGAAAATAGCAATGAACAAACAGACAATAATCCTTGCCCTCATGGGACTTAGTCTTAGAGCACAGGAGAGGATATGGTGACATAGAATCTAATACACATGTTGGGGAGAAAGAGTGTCCTATCGCCTCCAAGGTCCTTTTAGCTAGACTAAGAATCTAATTGACGTGAGACAGATGAACAGGAGAAAATAAAATTTAATAGGGTATGTGCAGGAAAATGACACAGATAGGGAAATTTCAGAGACTGGCAAAATGGGGTGTATATATCATAAAGAACTAAGGAGAAGGGCATAGGGCTTTGGGATTTAAGTGGAAAGGGATGCAATTCAGAGGGTGATGAGAAGAAGAGCAGAAGTTTGGTAATTGGATGTTTGCCTGGCCATAAAGATGGGTCACTCAGACACAATTTATCTTGCTAGCAACCCTTAATCTTAGTCCAGATTCTTCTTTGGAGTTATCTGAGGGGCAAAAATTTCTCTTGATCCCTTAGAGTCTCTATTGACTTCATCACAGAATAATTTTTATGCCGAAGTGGTCCATCTTGAGATGGCCTGCCCTAGTCCTCTACACATACATCTGGGTGAAAATCAAGGGAAAATGCAGCAAGTATTTTTACTTGCTTTGTCCTTTTTGTGGAATCTTATCAGGGCTCAAAGCCATTCACGCTACCCCTAATTTGTAGCATGAGGAAACGAGTATTAAATAATATAAGTAAGTTAAATATTTGATAAGATATTATATTCAAAACAAATAAAAGCCTGATGGAGGGATGGTGTGTATGACTGTGCAATTTTAAATTGAATGACCAGGGGCACCTTGGGTGGCTCAGTGGGTTAAGCCTCTGCCTCCAGCTCAGGTATGATCTCAGGGTCCTGGGATTGAGTCCCGCATCAAGCTCTCTGCTTGGCAGGGAGCCTGCTTCCTCCTCTCTCTCTCCCTGCCTGCCTCTCTGCCTACTTGTGATCTCTGTCTGTCAAATAAATAAATAAAGTCTTTAAAAAGAAAAGGAAATTGAATGACCAGGTGCCACTTTACTGTGAGGATAGGATTCATGTAGAATCTGAAAGATGTCAGTTAACCAGTCCTTTTTAAATTTGAATTTTGAATTTGAGTTACTTAAATCAGGAATTTTAATAAATTTCAGAGCAAGTAGCAAGGTAGAAAGCTGTAGTTTATTATTATTATTATTATTCTCATACATTAATTAACTTTTTATTGATAATTTATAAGACAGGACTCTGGCATCACCTTAGTTCATGACTGTCCATGGACTCAAGAAATAGGGCACATTAAGGAAAGGAGGGAGCTCAGGGGGCCAGTTAAGAAGGTACTGCAATAGTACAGGTCAGGGAAGGAAACAAAATGAAGACATTGGCATTTTTCCATATTGATATTTTCCCCAAATGATCAGGTTTCTGGTCTTTGTTGTTGTTTATCCATTGTTTATGACTGCCTTCAGAATAATTCCCCAAACTTTATTTAGCGTTGAAATCCCTTCAAAAAATGACCTCTTACTGGTTCCAATAAAACTTTATTCACAAACATAGGTGGTGGGTCAAATATTTCTACAGTTGGATATTTGCCTACCTGGTCTACTTTATGGGATCCTACTATTCTTAGCACATGCCTTCCATTCTAAAAGTTATCTCAGAAGTATAAAAAACTGTTGCATTTGTAGCCAAAATGTTAATATTCCAGGTAGGAAGTTACAGGAAGAGGAAAAAAAAAAGGTTAAAATAGCACTTGCCAAATAGAACCTTTCTGTATACCTTACCCCAAACTATTTACATCTCACTGATCACTCCATTATTCAAATAACCTGAGTCAAGTAGTTCTTTTTTTTTTTTTTTTTTTAAGATTTTTTAAATTTGTCAGAGTGAGAGAGAGAGAGCATGTATGGATGCACAAGCAGTGGGGGCAGGAGATAGAGAAGCAGTCTCCCCACTGAGCAGGCAGCCGATGTGGGGTTTTATTCCAAGACCCTGGGATCATGACCTGAGCCGAGGGCAGATGCTTAACCGACTGAGCTACCCAGGTGTTCAGGAATGTAGTTCTTTAGATGGATATATTTTCATTCAATAAGATTAGAGGTCTGTTACCAAGGAAGCAAGGGAGAGTGGATGGAGTTTGGGTTTCTAGCAGTATCTGTCATGTTTGACCATATTCTAATCATCTAGTGTTAGTTTCTTTATTTTTTTGAAATCAGAGACTATGGTTCCTCGCGAAGTAATTTTGTGAAGATTGAATAGTCAAACACACAATACTATGAGGAGAGTACAATGCATACTCTAAGCTATCAGTAAAGCTGATATGTTGTTATAATTCGTATTATTTTCATTTGGGGGTAACTTTGATCTTTGTCGTATTTCTAGTGCCTGGAATGCTTTCTGGCACACAGTGGAAATAAATAAACATATTGTGAATGAATAAGTGAACTTCCATTATGATCAGTTAAGGTTTGGGGGTTGTAGGCAATAGAAATTGATTCTGACCCACTTAACTCTTAATTGGAAGAATGTTATTTGCTTCTGGAAGTGACAAGGTAGCCAGATAGTTGGGCTCAGACATCAGCAGGCATGCAATTACTGCTGTAATCATTTAGGTACAACTATTTTCATCCCGTCCTTGAATAACTCCATCCAACATTTAAAGCCCCATGAGACACTCTCATGTGCCGAATGTTACTGAATCATCTGTCTCTCTTTGGATAGGAAAGAATAGGACACCTTCTTTTATAGTCTCATCAAAACTGCATGTAATGGGGGGAAGCAAAGAATTAGGATGAAATCAATAAGAAGGATGAAATCAGCTGGAAGACACTGGGTGGAAAACAGAAACGTCCATCACATGTTTCCATTCCTTTTGGTTTGCGTTATTTCCACAAAGTCATGGTTGTGATTTAAGAGCATTCCCTGGGAGGAAAAAGAGACCTAGCAATTTGGCCTCTGTTAACACATAAGTATCTTCATTTTTTCCAATTAAATAGCAAACTGTCATCTTATAAAACTGAGTGCAGGGACTCTGAACAGATGAGATCGACAAAAATCTTTTTTATAGACAGAGATGACAAGATGTGACAGTGAGGTCCTGGGGTTCATACTGAAGACCAAAAAACAGATGCTGCAGAGAGGTTATGCACTAATGCCAAATATAGGTAGTTGGCTTGAGGTAATGACATCTGCATAAATAAGCTTTCCACTCATAAAATTTCATAAACTTAAGTCATTGTTGCTAAATATTTCATTTTCTATAATGATCACAATGCCAGTCTGGTTTTGAGCAATTGATAACTGTCTCTAATAAAAAGTTGAGACCAGATGGTTTTTCATTTTGTTTGCCTTTATAGATGTAGCAGTGAACGTAGGTCCATGACAACCCAGGGATTTATTTTTAAGCATGATTCATAGTAGTTTTTCTACTATCATTATGCAAGCCTGTCAGACTTTTGGAGTTGCTTTAGTTTAGTTAATTTTATTGGGATTTTTACAAATTATAAAATTAAAATTACTCTATTCATTTTGTTGCTAGAAAAAAAAATCCTCAATTTATATGACTCCCAGAATTGATTTGCCTGATTTCAAATATATGTGCTTCTACTGAAAGCCATTCCAAACTGTTGTTAGAAATTTGGTACACTAGGGGGGCGCCTGGGTGGCTCAGTGGGTTAAGCCTCTGCCTTCTGCTCAGGTCATGATCTCAGGGTCCTGGGATCGAGCCCCGCATCGGGCTCTCTGCTCAACGGGGAGCCTGCTTCCCTCTCTCTCTCTCTCTGCCTCTCTGCCTGCTTGTGATCTCTCTGTCAAATAAATAAAATCTTTAGAAAAAAAAAAAAAGAAATTTGGTACACTAGGGCACCTGGGTGGCTCGGTGGGTTAAAGCCTCTGTCTTTGACTTGAGTCATGGTCTTGGGGTCCTGGGATCGAGTCCCGTGTCAGGTTCTCTGCTCGGCGGAGGGCCTGCTTCCTCCTCTCTCTCTCTTTCTGCCTGCTCTCTGCCTACTTGTGATGTCTGTCTGTCAAATGAACAAATAAAATCTTAAAAAAAAAAAAAAAAAGAAATCTGGTACACTAGCTGATTGTATGTACAGGGAGCTATAGAGCTTACTTAGCTTCCTTTAATAATTTGGTCTAGATTTTTACATAGTAATTGTTTAGATATTACAGGACCTGCAAGTTCAGATTGATGAAAATGACACCCTTGTTTGCTCTTGGGATGTGAAATTTTATAAAATTGAATGGCATAGAAAAATCTACTTTTATGAAATAGACTTCATAAAATTTTCTTTTTGTATCGAAATCATTTATTCCTGTAATCTGGCATTAGGAAATACATATAAAAATGCCATTAAAGAGTACATGAACAATTAGAAATTGAGTATTACACAAAATAAAATAACTTTGGAATATATTATTTAGAAACTAAAAATTCTTTTTACTTATTTACTTAAATTCAATTAATTAATATATAGTGTATTATTAGTTTCCGGGGTAGAAGTCAGTGATTCATCAGTCTTGTATAATACCCAGTGCTCATTACATCATGTGCCCTCCTTAATGTCCATCACCCAGTGAGCCCACCTCTCCAACCCCCAGCTCTTCTCCCCTCCAGCATCCCTCGGTTTCTTTCCTATGATTAGGAGTTTCTTACAGTTTGTTGTCCTCTCTGATTTTGTCTTCTTTAATTTTGCACTCCCTTCCCCTATGATCTTCTGTTTTGTTTCTAAAATTTCACATATGTGTGAGATCATATGATATTTGTCTTCCTCTGGCTGACTTATTTCACTTAGCGTAATATCCTCCTCTAGTTCCATCCACATCATTGCAAATGGCAAGATTTCATTTCTTTGATGGCTGAGTATATTCCATGTATCTATACCACATCTTCTTTATCCATTCATCTGTTGATGGACATCTGGGCACTTTCCATAGTTTGGCAGTTGTAGACATTGCTGCTATAAATATCGGGGTGCAGGTGCCCCTTCAGATCACTACATTTGTATCTTTGGGGCCAATACAGACTAGTGCAATTGCTGGGTCATATGGTAGCTCTATTTTCAATGTTTTGAGGAACCTCCATACTATTATCCAGAGTGGCTACACCAGCTTGCATTCCCACCAACAATATAAGAGGGTTCCCCTTTCTCTACATCCCTACCAACATCTGTCCTTTCCTAACTTATTCATTTTAGCCATTCTGACTAGTGTGAGGTGGTATCTCACTGTGGTTTTGATCTGTATTTACCTGATGCCAAGAGATGTTGAGCATTTTTTTATATGTCTGTTGGCTGTAAGTATGTCTTCTTTGGAGAAATGTCTTTCATGTCTTCTGCTCATTTTTTTTTTTTTTAAGATTTTATTTATTTGACAGAGATGGACACAGAAAGAGAGGGAACACAAAGAGGGGTAATGAGAGAGGGAGAAACAGGCCTCCTGCCAAACAGGGAGCCCAATGTGAGGCTCGATCCCAGGATTCTAAGATCATGACCTGAGCCAAAGGCAGATGCTTAACAACTGAGCCACCCAGGCACCCTTGCTCATTTTTTGATTGGATTATTTGTTTTTTGGTTGTTGAGTTTGATAAAGTCTTTACAGATTTTGAATATTAGCCCTTTATCTGACAAGACATTTGCAAATATCTTCTCCCATTTCATCAGTTGTATTGGTTTTGTCTTGGTTTTGTCAAATGTTTCCTTTGGGCGCAGAAGCTTTTTATCTTGATGGATGTCCCGATAGTTCATTTTTGCCCTTGCTTCCCTTGCCTTTGCAGACGTGTCTAGCAAGAAATTGCTGCAGTCGAGGTCAAAGAGGTTGCTGCCTGGGCTCTCCTCTAGGATTTTGATGGATTCTTGTCTTGCATTTAGGTGTTTCATCCATTTGGGGTCTGTTTTTGTGTGTGGAGTAAGGAAATGGTCTAGTTTCATTCTTCTGCCTGTGGCTGTCCAATTTTCCCAATACCATTTGTTGAAGAGACTGTCTTTTTTCCATTGTATATCCTTTCCTACTTTGTTGAAGATTAGTGACCATAGAGTTGAGGGTCCATTTCTGGACTCTGTATTCTGTTCCACCGATCTATGTGTGTTTTCGTGCCAGTACCATACATTTTAAGGGTCTCATCTGTTCCACACAAATTTTAGGATTATTTGTTCCAGCTCCGGAGAAACCGTTGATAGTACTATGATAGGGATTGGATTGAATGTATAGATTCTTCTAGGTAACACAGACATTTTAACAATATTTGTTCTGAAATGGAAGGAGAACTTCCAAGCTCTTTCCATGAATCCAGCAAAGCCTTGATCCCCAAATCAGACAGAGACTCCACTAAAAAGGAGAATTACAGACCAATATGAACATGGATGCAAAAATTCTCACCAAGAGACTAACCAGTAGGATCCAACAGGACATTAAAAGGATTATTCACCACAACCAACTGGGATTTATTCCTGGACTCCAAGTGTGGTTCAACATCTGCAAATCAATCAATATGATAGTACATTAATAAAACAAAAGACAAGAACCATATGATCCTCTCAATAGATGTGGAAAAAGCATTTGACAAAATACAGCATCCTTTCTTGGTGAAAACTCTTCACATTATAGGGATAGAGGGAACATACCTCAATATCATAAAAGTCATATATGAAAAGCCTCCATCATTCCCAATGGGGAAAATATGAGAGCTTTTCCCCTAAGGTCAGGAACACAACAGGGATGTCCACTATCAACCACCGTTGTTCGACATAGTACTAAAGTCCTAGCCTCAGCAATCAGACAACAAAAAAGAAATAAAAGGAATCTGAAGTGGCAGAGAAGAAATTAAACTCCCACTCTTCGCAAATGACATGACCCTTTATGTGGAAAACCCAAAATACTCCACACCAAACTTGCTAGAACTCATACAGTAATTCAGCAAAGTGGCAGGGTATAAACTCAATGCACAGAAATCAGTTGCATTTCCATACACTAACAATGTGAGAGAAGAAAGAAAAATTAAGGCATCAATCCCATTTACAATTGCAGCAAAACCCATATGATACCTAGGAATAAACCTAACCAAAGAGGCAAAGGATCTGTACTCAGAAAATTATAGAACATTCATGAAAGAAATTGAGGAAGACACAAAGAAATGGAAAAAGTTCCATGCTCATGGATTGGAAGAACAAATATTGTTGGAAATTAAAAGTTCTTAACATTGTATAACTTGTCAACTTTTTCTTTGTGCAATAATGCTGACCTTTTATTTTTGTGTTTCTTTTTCTGCAGATCTTTAATATATTATTGAGACTGCCAACTCACACCCACAGTGGCTACATGTTGACAGATTGCATATTTTGAAAGCTCGAGATATTTTATAATGAAACATGCCATGTGGAAACTTTGAAGCCTAGAATCCTGCCAAACACCTGAGTAAAGAATTCTCACCTGTAATGTAAGAGACTTCTCAGTACCACCATGACAAACCAGGAGAAGTGGGCACACCTTAGCCCCTCAGAATTTTCCCAACTTCAGAAATATGCTGAATGTAAGTATTTATATTGATATTATGTCTTGATTTAGCATTTGTTTTAAGCAAGATTTATAAGAACAGATTACAGAACCTGTTCAGCATTGGGAGAGATGTAGATACGTGTTTTGTTTTTGTAGGTCGGTCTACTTGAGACTACCTTTTGGCATGAGAAAAAGGAAAAGTTGAATTTTTTTTTTTTTAAGGAAAAGAATTTAAATATAAAATCTAGAAAAAAAAGGAACTAGGATATTAGGTGCAAAACTAAAACTGGAAACATTCCATGTGTAACAGAAGTAAAGCAAAAGATAAGACAATTTGGTGAAAGGAAATTGGTGATACTGCAATTGAGAAGGACAAACAGAAGTAAGGGGAAAAGTGAGGGTTTGTTATTGTTATTCTTGTTTTGTATGTTTTCTGTTTGCTAGCATAACATAGAAAAAGGGCTGGGAGCTGGGGGTCATGGATACATTGTGGAGTTGGAATTAGAGCTTGTTAGCGAGAAAGTATCAGGACCTTATGCCAACTTTTTCAGATGTGTATATTTATACAAAAGGTAGACCATGGCAATTCAGTTTATAGTAGGCTATTTTTAAATACTAAGTTTCTTTACACATAAACAGTAAAATTTCATCTACAAAGAATTTTATTTTTAACATGGATTTTCAGGAATGTATCTGTTTCATGAAATGAGTTTCAACTATAAATATGAATAACACCTGGGTCAAGGTGTTCAAGAGAGAAGAGGAAGTTCCTAAAAAATCAGTGGTACCAAAAAGTTGGGAGGATGGCGAGCAGAGAAAAAAGTAACATGTAAGGAATGTAATAAGATGGAAGAGACTAGGGGAATCGCATGGTGCCTGGAAGAAGAGAATTCAGGAAACCTTAGAAAGAGGAGAACAACTGTAGCATGCAAGAATGTAAGAGGAAACACTGAAGCAGCTGGGTTGGGGAGGTGTGGTACCCGGGGGAAGGGAGTGGATGGAGTAAGGCTATGAAGGAGAGGCAGAGAGAAAAAGGGCTTGAAATAATAAGTGAAAGATTTGTTGATAATAATGAATAATAACGCATTTATGGGGCACAGATAAGTCAGGAACATTAGTAAACACTTAATGCATATTATCTGAAAAGGCCAACTTCACTGATTTTCTAGAGGCTTCCTCACTTGTGGGCTGATGTGTGCTGGGTGAGGTTGTGAGGGTGTTGCTGGGTATTCACAATAAAGATGCAAAGCCGTAAGAACATGTGCATGTTCTTAGTCAATAACAAAAATTATAACAGCTATCACTGGCGGGGAGCAGAAATTTCTGCTATCAAAGTATGCTTCTCATATTCAAAAATGTTTTGAGAGGCTGAGAGCACACTTCATCCTCTTGTCCCGTTTAGTCCACAATGGCTGAATTCTTGTCTGCATTTTTATACGTGATAATTTTGAAATTGACTAAAAAAATGATTTACATATGTTTTCCAATTTCTTTTTGCTCTCTGCTATTGTTTTATATCCAATAATTAAGTAAATATTTCTGAGCATTTTCTTTAGGGAGAATATTCTCCTTGGCACTGAAGGAACCACAGTTATAAACATGTGTTCAAGGATGTTTAATGAAGGCTAGAAACTAATGGATAAATGACTCTGTATCTAGGCAGAATATTTTAAAAAAATTTTTAGAAAGATTTTTATTTATTTATTTGACAGAGAGAGATCACAAGTAGGCAGAGAGACAGGCAGAGAGGGGGCAAGCAGGCTCCCGCTGAGCAGAGAGCCGTATGCGGGGCTCAGTCCCAGGACCCGGAGATCATGACCTGAGCCGAAGGCAAAGGCTTAACCCACTGAGCCACCTAGGCGCCCTTAGGCAGAATATTTTAAGTGCCACAAGGTTTGGGGTTCTGCAGGGCATTAATATGCAGTTGGAGTTGGGAAAGGGAAATCTTCATGGAATAAGTAGGATTTGAAATGAATCTTAAAATTTAAATAGGTTTAAGGAAAATGGAGAAGAAACTAATATAGATAAAAAGGAAAATTTAGCATATATTTGACGGAGAGGAGTCATATTTAGCTATACCGCAAATTAAAGGTATAAGTACAGTTAGGTTGTAAAAATGAGATGGAATTAAAATATACAATGCTGGGGCTCCTGGGTGGCTCAGTGGGTTAAAGCCTCTGCCTTCATGATCTCAGGGTCCTGGGATCAAGCCCCGCAACAGGCTCTCTGCTCAGCAGGGAGCCTGCTTCCTCCTCTCTCTCTGCCTGTCAAATAAATAAATAAAATCTTTAAAAATATATATATACAATGCTAAACTTGAGTAAAGCAGTGAGGAGTAATTGTAGGGTTTTAAGTTCAGAACAACATGAGCAAGGAGTTTAACTTGGCAAATACAAGGATGGAATAAGGTAATGGAAAGAGACTAACATCATGCCAATGGGCTACCGGGATAGACTAAATAATGTGGATGATGAAAGATGACCAGAAAAGTGTAGATTCAGATATTATAGCATTAAAACTAAAAGAGAGCTTGGGAAATAATAAAATAGAGAAAGAAATAAAAAATTTAGTTCCAAAGATTTGACTTGACGAATGGGACAGTTTGGTGACATAATCTCCCAAGTAAAGAAAACATGGAGTTTGGCTTAGCTTATGTTAAATTTAGCTGGATAATTAAAATGTATGTTACTGTTTCTGGAAGCATTAAAATAAAAATGGTAAATTATTGCATAATAGCTAAATTATCATTTCTAATGAACTTTGCTCAGATATTAAGATTCTATTTGAATTGATAAACAGAATTTACACTGAAGTATTAAATATGTTATATACTGCTACTTTCATTTTATTGCCAATGGGATATGGCATTCATTTAATTATATCATAAAAATGCTTGACTTAGTAATCAATTTGTGGAAATACCTAAAACAAGTGGTAATAAAAATTATCATAAATGTGAAAGTTGTAACAGACTGAGACAAAGATTAATGAGAATTCAATATATTGGTAGTAAGAAGTGACACATTAAGTATAAGAACAGTTTTAAATTGATTTTATGAGGACACAAATTAACTGAATAACTGTGAGTTAAAAAAATCAGTGCAGATTCCATGATCATTAGACTTGCCATTCTTTTTCAAATAAGCAAGACATTATGAAAAGTGCTAGACTTAATCCCCCAAGAAGTTTCCTGTTAATTAGGAAGCAAAGAATATCATGATTAGAATGTATCCTTGTATAATAAATTGCCATTGTCAAAATATAGCTGGAAACAAACCTTATTCTGAAGATTAGGAAAATAGTCTATTTTCCATTGCAATTTAGTGCAGGTGATCAATCTGTCATCAACATTTAAGCATCAGATTTTTCATGTTGCAGAGCAGTATTGACAAAGTGACATTCATTCATTGTCTAGTAGAAGATGGTATATTGGATTCACTTTCTTGACTTTGTTTTGTAGCTTTCAATAAGAAACTGTTTACATGCATTAAATTAAATTAAAAAACAAGTTACTGTTTTAAGGTTAAATCTGCAGCACACTAAGATTGTATGTGCTGTATACCAAATAAGTGTTTCATATACTTTTGGGAGATGGAGCAGGGCTGTAAAACTGTTGGTTGAGATGAAGGAATTCATGGAACCCCTACCCCAGCAAAAGCAAATCACTCAAAATGGGACCTAGATAACACCGTAAAGATCAATTCCTTGAATTATCTGATTGGGGGTTCTCTCCAGTACTGCCCCAATATACTGGATGTCTTATTCTGTTTGGGCTGCTCTAACAAAGTACCACAGAGGGGATGACTTCTAAGAATAATAGATATTTCTCACAGTTCTGTAGGCTGAAGTCAAGGATCAGGGTTTCAGCATGTTCAGGTTCTATAAGGGACCTTTTCTCAGTTGCAAACTTGCAAACTGCCACTTCTCCTTGTATCCTTATAGGGTGGAGACAGTCAGTGGGACAGTGCATTCCCAGGGACTATTGTTAAGGACACTAATCCAGGGGCACCTGGGTGGCTCAGTGGGTTAAGCCTCTGCCTTTGGCTCAGGTCATGATCTCAGGGTCCTGGGATCAAGCCCCGCATTGGGCTCTCTGCTCACCAGGGAGCCTGCTTCCTTTCCTCTCTCTCTGCCTGCCTCTCTGCCTACCTGTGATCTCTCTCTGTCAAATAAATAAATAAAATCTTAAAAAAAAAAAAAATAGGACACTAATCCAGCTGGGGCCTCACTCTCATGGCTTCAGCTCCTTCTGATTACCTTCCAAAGACCTCTCCTGTTGGAGGCTGGTATAGCAACATATGCCTTCGGTGGGGACACGGTCAAGTCCCTTACACCCTGGAACTGGAAATACTCTCAACTTCAAGGCTTTCCTTGTGATCACTTGGGGGAAAGCAGAGCAAGATGGGCACACCATCCCTAGTTAGGCAGCTAGGATGTCAGACAGCTTGTATTCAAATCCTGGACCTCCATATTTTAGATCTCTCATGTGGGAAAAGTCACTTAACATCTCTGTGTCCCGTTTTTCACACTTACAAAATGTGGAAAACCATAAATGTGTCAAGGGTTGTGAGTATTAAATCGAACGAGTTAATGATATATGTCAAATCATGATAGCACCGTCGGGCAAGTTGTAAGTGATGCAGCTGTTTACATTTATTGTTTTAATAGGAAGGGTGTGAATGTATTCTGTTGGCTGTTTGAATGGATTGTTGATGATCAATAGAAAAGTGCCACATTTTGGAGCACAGTCACTGTCTCCCCCCCCCCCCCCCCCACTGTGCTGTAAGACTGGATTCTTCCCACAAGGTAGACAGTTCTGGTGCTGTTGGCAGCCTCATTTCTGTGTTGTCCCCACAAATGCTGAAGGCAGTTAATGCAAAGCCTGCTGTTGCTGCCTACAGCATGCTGAGACCATGCTCCTGTTTAGGATTTTAGGCTGAGTCACTCCATGGGAAACATTTCCATTGATGTGTGGGAGAGAGGAGTATAATTTTCTTTCCCACTCTTTATATAAAGTCATCCAAACTGTTGTTACAAGATAGAGAGCTCTCACTCCTGCCGTGGAGAGAATTGAGCTTATCACATTATTAGTTTGCCAGAGTTTCCCGCTATGGTCTCATGGTGTCACAAAGGGTTAAGATACTCCAAGTCTTTTCATGGATGACAATATTTTCTGTGTAAAATCTACACGATATTTTCAAGTGATTCATTATCTGCCCACATATTGTCCCTTAGGATTAGCTCTTTATTTGCTATATATAAAGTGTGTTATATAGCATGCAAATTATTTTTGAAAGCTACTGTGTTATTATGGTGGGAACACTTCCAAATTTTCATAAATTTTTTACTGTTTATAGCAGCTGGCATTGTGGAGAGTTGCAAAATTATGATGAACTTGTTCTTTTCAATAAGGACCAATATGCCTAACATTTGGACATCGGGTACGATTTCTCCTATGGAGAGAAGCACGTGCACTTAGTGGAAAGAGCACAGACTTTGCAGGCAGACTAATACTTGATAGTGTTGAGCCCCAGCCCTGTTTGGTACTTTTAGTGGTGTGGGCCTTTAGAACATTACATAAACTGCTTGTACCTCAGTTTTGTCACCTGGAAAAGTAGAATCCACGTCAAAGTATTGTTGCAGGATTTAATGAGACGGTAAATGTCATCATAATAAATAATTGTTTTTTAATGGCCTCATCTTAAACAATGTTCAAGTATTAACTCATTGAATACAATACACGTCAGAGGGGGACAAGTGATCTCTTCCAGGCAGATTACCGAGCCCATAGCAATGGCACAATAAATGATGAAAATCAAAACAGTAATAATTCATTTATGTTTTTTATGAAGATCAGTGTGTTAATAAATTGGTTAGTAATCATGTTTCCAAAATACGAAAAGCTGGAATCTGGGATTTAGGGCCCTCCTAGCTCCACCAGCCACAGTCATCTCTCAAAGGTTTTTAGATACGAGGCAAAGCAGAGAGGCAAAGCTGCTAACTATGGCTTTGGCCTCAAATTGTCTTCTTGGTCTCTTATCGTGGTAGATTGGAAAGGATCATGTGTGAACCTCAGTGAAGCTCCACCTACAATAGAGGCAGATTTCAGTATTCCTCTTGCATTCAGTCTGCCAGAGCCTGGAACCTCCCTCACTCTTCCTTTATGAAAAGCATGGGAGGAGAAGGAGAGAGGAGCAGAAAATCGTGAAGCAATTGTAATAGAAATATGGTGAAGTCCTTTTCCATTTTAAGTAGCCTTACTCTCTTGAGAAACTCTACTCTCTAGCATGATGATCTAATGTGCCTTTGAGATACGTTTTGTGAGTCATCCATACAAGATGAGACAAAGAGAACGGGGTGGAAGAGACTTCACCTCTTGCCCCTGTGGGTATTCAATTTATAGTTAAGCAAATTTAGATCACATATTAGCCCTGTTGCTAATTTGTCACGATGCAGTTTGCTTTTGATTTTGGCCTATGCCCTCTATGTTAGATAGGCTCTATTTTGGGCGGGCAAACCACTTAATGATAATTACTTTCTGCGTAAGACCAAAGAATAAATGGCACAGGGCCATTTAACAGATTGACTGAGAGCACTTAATTTGATGTCATAAAACGAGGTGAGTTCTAGTGCTGTGATATACCCCTCAGTTTCCTCACCCACGTCCTAGGATTGTGGTGATGGTTAAATGTGAAAATGCAGGTAAATGCTCAGGATTCAATATATTATTGCTATGATGATGATCACAATGGTGATAAATGAGGTAGATGAATGTCATAAGAGAGCTTTTCCTAATGAAAAAATTTTAGGCCTGTTCACTTATACAACTAATGTAAAATGTCTTGATTTTGCCCTGATACGTGGTCTGAAATTGGAATCTGCAACTCTATTTTAGATAATACATGTCTCTCATTTCCGACCCTGTTTCTTCTGATTCGCATTGATTAACTCAGCAGTTCCTGGCTTTGGCCCAGATTTTATTTCTGGAATGTATGTTGGCTGCATAATCTCTTTTGCCTCATTTCTGGCTCTATTTCCTATTTGTTGTACTGTTTCAGACTGATTTTTTCCTTGGTAGCTTCTCTGGATACATATATGTCTTAAATCTTTTAATACATGAAATTTGCAGTGGTAAACGAAATCAATATCTATGAATGTCCAAATTCCATACTTTTCGTGTCCTAAAGACAAAAACATCTATTTTTCCAATTTTGCAAACTTGCCAGGAAAAAAAAAAAAACAACAAAAACAGTAATCCAGAAACAGTTTTAAGGCTTACACTCAAATGAACTTTAATACTGAAGTCAGGACTTCTGTGAAGTCTTGGCTTAGGTGGGCCAAATTATGTTACAACAGAAAAATTCACAAAATCTCAGTGGCTTAATGAAATAGGTGCTGATTTCTTGCTCATATTTTATTTTCAAATCTGAGTCTGCAAACGGTTAATTTCGCTTTGTCCTCGATCAAGTCCCAGTTTGATGAAACAGTCATCAGCTTCAGAAACTGGCAGATGCTATGGTAGAGATAGAGAGCTTCAGAACTGGGAGTTGGCTCTTACGGCTTCTCCCTGACAATGATACGCTTAGATTTATTTTGCCTAAGCAATACACACGAATACATCCAATTCCAAGTGAGTAGAGAAATGCCTTATTTTTGTCTGCCCAGTGTCAGGGGAACACTAACATACTTGGTGAAAACTACTATTGTGGCCAGTATCTCACAAATGAAATGGATCCTACCACTGACTTTGGAACCTTACTCCTCATAATCTCTTTAAACTTCCATTTATTTTCCTATAAAATGAGGACAATAATTCTCATCAAAAAATAACAACTATTATTCTATCACTAACATTAATATGATAAATTTATATCAAAAGTTATCACTGAGAATCATGCACATTTAATTATGTACTTCCTCCTTAACTCACTTATAAAAGTTGTTATTTGCCGAAAGTTTCCTTCATTGTCACCTTCCCCATTATAGCAGAAGTGCTCTAGACACACACACACAGATGCGAGTACACAAACTAGAAGGGACATAATTTTACTCAGTCATTATTCAGTCAATACTCAGTCATTACTTAGCCAACAGTACTTAGAACCTTTTATTCTTTATTATGTTTGGCTTTGGTTAATACAGAAATGAATCTTTTGGTGCTTTCAGTCAAGAGCCTAGTGTATTCAGAGACACAAATAATGTGGCAGATGATGATAAATCAATTAAATACACTCTCTGAATATTATATATATATATAAGACATTTTATTGAGCTATAGTTAAATATAAGGTTGTTTTAATTTTAGGTGTACAACATAATGATTTAAGATGCATTGTGAAATGATCACCATAATACGTTAAGTTAGCATCTGTCTCCACACATAGTTACTTTTTAAAAATTATTTTTATGATGAGAACCTTTAAGATCTTCTCTCTGTCCCTCTCTCTCTCTTTTTAGAGATTTTATTTATTTGATGGAGAGAGACACAGCAAGAGAGGGAACACAAGCAGGAGGAGTAGGAGAGGGAGAAGCAGGCTTCCCACCAAGCAGGGAGCCCGATGTGGGGCTTGATCCCAGGACCCTGATTCATGACCTGAGCCAAAGGCAGATGCTTAATGACTGAGCCACCCAGGCATCGCAAGATCTACTCTCTTAACAACTCTGAAGTAACACAATAAAGTATTATAATTGTAGTCACCATGCTGTACATTATGTTCCCAGGACTGACTTCTACCTGGAAGTTCTTACCTTTTGATCTCCTTCACTCATTTCAACAAACCCACACACCCTACTTTCAACCTCAGGCAATCGCCAGTCTGTTTTCTATATCTGCAAGTTCAGGCTTTTTAAGATTCCACATATAAGTGAGATTGTACTGCTTTTGTCTTTCATGTCTGACATATTTCACTTAGCATAATGCCTCAACATCCGCACATGTTGTCCCAAACAGCAGAATGTCCTTTCTCATGGCTGAATAATATTCCAGCATGCATGTGCGTGCGTGCGTGCGTGTGTGTGTGTGTGTGTGTGTGTGTGTATTGCATTTTCTTTATCTTCATTTCTCTGTGGATACTTAGGTTGTTTCCATGTCTTGGTTATTATAAATAATATTTCAACAAACATGGGGGTGCACATATCTTTTTGAGTTAGGGTTTTGATTTCCTTGGGATATAGTCCCAGAAGTGGGATTGCCAGATCATATGGTGGTTCTATGTTTAATTTTTTGAGGAACCTCCATGTCATAGTAGTTGTACCAATTTACATTTTTACCAACAGTGTACAAAGTTTCCCTTTTTTAACATCTTCTCCAGCACTTACGTTTTGTCTTTTTGATCATAGCCATTTTAATAAGTGTGTGGTGGTATTTCGTTGTATTTTGATTTGCATTTCTCTGATGTTTAGTGATATTGAGTACCTTCTTACATTCTTATTGGTATATGATCTGCAAATATGCCTCTTTCTCACACAACTTGGGAATTTCTGTCTGCCATCTCTGCTTTGTGCCCTGGCGGGGGATAGGTAGTTAAGAATGAATTCTATTTGCTATGGACTGGTGGGACCTGCAAACATAAGCCCTGCTGGGCCCCAGAGCCAAATGATCAAAGGATGCATTCCCTGGATAGCAGCTGTAAATCCCTTGTACCCAACATGTGTACCCGATCCTTTCTAGTCAATATAAACAACTTGGAATGAGGCAGAGGGGGAGCGCTAGCTTTCCTAACTTGTGGGGGATATTGTATCAGGTCCTCTAGATATGTGTTAAATTAGAAGATTGCCCCACAGGCCACAGCCTTTTTTTGTTGTTCCAGTTTTATTGAGAAGTAATTGACATATGTCACTGTATAAGTTAGAGTCATACAGTGTGATGGTTTGACTCACACATATTATGAAATGATTACCACACTAGGTTCAACTAACATCCGTCTTTTCTTATAGATAAAATAAAGCAAAAGATAGAAAAAAAGAGAAAAATTGTTCTTCTTATGATGAGAACTCTTAGGATTTACTCTTTAACAACATCTTTATGTATCATACAATAATGTTAGCTACGGTCATCATGTTGTGCATACATTCCTAGCATTTATTTATCTTAAAATGGGAAGTTTGTGCCTTTTGATTACCTTCCTCCAAGCCCCCCATCCCACAACCCTCCTCCTTTGGTAACCACAAGCTTATCTCTTTTTCTATGAGGTTTGTTTTTTGTTTTGTTTTGTTTTGTTTTTTAGGTTCCATATGTAAGTGAGATCATATGGTGTTTGTCTTTATCTGACTTATTTCACTTAGCATAATGTCTTCAAATTCCATCTGTGTTGTCAGAATGGATTTCCTTGTTTTTTAATTGTTGAAAAATATCACTACACACCCCCCCCATTTATCCATGCATTTATCAAAGACACTTAGGTTATTTCCATATCTTGGCTATTGTAAATAATGCTCCTATAAACATGGGTGGGCAGATATGTTTTTGAATTAGGGTTTTCATTTCCTATGGATATATTCCCAGAAGTGGAATTGCTAGATTATAAAGTATTTCTATTTTTCATTTTTTGAGGAACCTCCATACTGTTTTCCATAGTGGCATCAGTGTACATCCCCACCAACAGTGCATGAAGGTTCCGTTTTCTTTGTGTTCACACTAGCACTCGTTACCTCTTACCCATTTGATTGTGGCTATTCTAACAGGCATGAGGTAATATCTCACTGTGATTTTAATTTCCATTTTCTCAGTAACTAGCGATGAACATCTTCTCATGTACCTGTTGGCCATCAATAGATCTTTGGAAAAATGTTGGCTCATATCCTTTGCCTATTTTTAAATGGGTTATTTGTGGTTTTGCTATTGAGTTGTATGAATTCTTTATATATTTTGATTATTAACACTTTATCAGATAAATGGTTTGCAAATATTTTTCCCATTCAGTGGATTTTTTTCCCCACATTGTTGGTCATTAATTTTTCTCTTTTTTTTTCCTTTTCACATTTTTAAATTAAATTGTAGTTCGCTATTTCAGGAGTAGAATTCAATGATTCATCACTTACATACAATACCCAGTGTTCATCACAACAAGTGCCCTGTTAATACCCATCCCCCATCCAGCCCATCTCCCGTCCCGTCCACCTGTCTCCTTCAATCTCTACCTTTAAGAGTCTTTTATGGTTTGTTTCCCTTTCGTTTTTCCTTTCCTTCCTTCCTTTTTTTTTGATGGTTTATTTTTCTATGTAGACCTCTCTTACTTTGATTTATGTAGAGCTCTCTTACTTTGATATAGTTCTACTTGTTTTGTTTTTTTTATTTTGTTGCTTGTGCTTTAGGACTCATAACTAAAAAAATTATTACAAGACCTATGTCAAGGACCTTTATTCCCCCATGTTTTCCTCTAGGAGTTTCATGCCTTCACGTCTTACATTTAAGTCTTTAATCCATTTCATATTAATTTTTGTGAGTAGTGTTGTTATGGGTCCGGTTTCATTTTTTACATATGAATATCCAATTATCCCAGCATTATTTATTTTAAAAATTGCCTTTTCTCCATTGAGTGGTCTTGCCCTTCTTGTCAAATATTAGTTGGCTATATAAGTTTGGTTTATTTTTGGGCCCTTAATACTATTTTATTGGTCTATATGTCTGTTTTTATATTGTTACCATACTGTTTTGATACTATAACTTTATAGTATAGTTCAAAAACTGGAAGTGTGATACCTCCTGTTTTGTGTCTGGATTTCTTTAGCTCTTCAGGGTCTTTGTGGTTCCTTAAAAGTTTTAGGAGTGTTTTTCTACTTTTATAAAAAAAATACCATTGGAATCTTGATAGGCATTACATTGAATCTATAAATAGCTTTTGGTGGTATTCACATTTTGACAGTAATCTTCCCATCCATAAACACTGGATATCTTTCACTTATGTGTATCACCTTTGATTCTTTTATCAGTGTTTTACAGTTTCCAGAGTAGAGATTGTTTAGTTAAATTTAGTTAAATTTAATCCTAAGTATTTTATTTTTTTCAATGCTATTCTAAATGGGATCGATTTCTTTATTTCCTTTTTCAGAAAAGTTATTTTTTTTTTTTGAGGGGTTCCTGGGTGGCTCAGTGGGTTAAAGCCTCTGCCTTCGGCTCAGGGCGTGATCCTAGGGTTGTGGGATCGAGCCTCACTTCAGGCTCTCTGCTCAGCGGGGAGCCTGCTTCCACCTCTCTCTCTCTGCCTGCTTCTCTGCCTACTTGTGGTCTCTGCCTGTCAAATAAATAAATAAATAAATAAAAGATTTTAATTTTAGAAAGAAGTATGTATAAAATAACTTTGGAGGGAGACTAAAAACAATTATGAGAGTATTTTTCTAGTGCAAGTTGTTGAATATGCAGGGTTAAATAAAGTTTAAGGCATTGTTAACAGAGAAGTAATTACATATTAGAGAGAGTCTCTAGAGGTAGAATAAATCAGGTACAATCACCATTGGGTTATGAGTACTAAAGAAAGAGGATGGGGTACTTGAACTTGGGAACAACGTGGTTTTTTTAACCCAGGATGGGACTGCAAAGAAAAAAAAAACAAGCTAATTAATTAACTAATGAATTCATAACAGGTTTAGAGAGAAATGGCTTTATTTTGGACATTTTGAACCATTATTTTCTATCCATCTAATGATTGAACATATAAATTACATTATTTGGCACACAGATGTAGAGCTCAAGCAGGAAATCAGAACTGGAGTTATAGAATGGGTGTGCTTTTGCACTGTGGGTGGTAATCATATGATGAGAACAGATTAGGTGACCCAGTGGAAGAAAACTGAGCAAGGAGAGAAGGATGGAGAAGGAGTGCTAGAGATCACTGTGTTTGTAAGGCAGTTAGAAGATGAGGTATCCATGAAAGCATTTGGAATATAATACCGAGAAAGGAAGTAAGTGAATGACCAGTATTCTAAAATCTAAAGAAAAGTGTTTTCAGAAGATGAGATGTAACCTAATAAGCAAAATGTGCCCAGAGATTTCATCATTGAGTGTTCCTGGTGATTTTAACAAAGATTTTTTTTTTTTTTCTTAGAATAATAAATGCAGTGGGATGAGTGGAAAAGAAGAGAGACAGAGAGAATACATATACAGTATTTTTTTAAAATAGAATCTTAGCCATGAAAAGAAAGAGAAAAAATTATGGCTTAAAATGAATACAGTAAAAAGAAGGATTTTGTTCTTTCACATAGAGAGAAGACAGTTCATGGGGCAAGAGGGACGTCATATAAAGGGAACAACTTGTGAGGGAATATTCTGAGCCTATGGCCAAATCTTAATTTTTGTTTTGGTTTTATTAAATTTTCTGAAGTTCACCTCTACTGTTTATTTTTTTTTAACATACTAGTTTTAGTTTTTAGCAAGTTACATAATCTTTCTAAACTTTAATTTTCTCAACTGTGTAATTAAGAAAATAATAAAGCCTATCTTACAAGATTGCTGTAACACTCAAAATAATATGTGTGGAAATGCTTTGTAAACTGCAAACCACCATATGTAAGTTAATTACTGCTTTCATTGTAGTTACCATTAGAATGTTCTGAGTTATCTTTATACTATTTCTTTCCTTCTTCTGCAGTACAATATCTCTGCTTATCCCAAATACACATTTATAATTTTACTATTTATTAAATTTTACAGTTTGCTTTAATGGATTATATGAGAAATAACCACCTGCTCATTGTGCCCCAGTTTTTTTACTTTTTCCTATTGTGGGGGAGAACACTGCCAAGATTTTACTCCACTCACAATGTAGCAATTTAGTGTGCTGCAAATTTATGATGCATCATGTCATAAATGGATGCTCCTGGATCATAGGAAAAGGACATTATTAACAATTTCACAATAGACAGTATTCACCTCATGTTTTCATTGTCATCTCCTTTAGTTCTCCCAAAGAAACATGAAAAGGCCAGGTAACCTCTGCACAAGCAGTGAATTGAGTTATAGGAGAGGAATCCCAAGTTTAGGGAACCCGAATCTTTTATAATGGATAGGAAACAAAGTTGCCTTTTGCTCAAGAGAGGGCCACAATCTATGCTTCCCAAGGGTTTTCACAACAAAACTATCTGTGAAGTGATGGTCTAGAATAAAAGTCATCTGTGCCTCTGTTTGTTAAGTCTTGCAGGAACATGAAAGAAACATCAAGAATTATTCCTCAGTAAACATAAGCTTGTGATAGTCATTACCACCGTGATCAGTTCCAGAGGTTGGTGAAAATACAGGTTTTCTTATCAGGTTACCTTTAAGTTTATGTAAAGTTAACCTAGATTTGTGCCCAGAAGTTTCTTTGTCTTCATCTCTGACCCTCTTTCCTTCCCTTTACTCTACTTCTAGGTTTTCAGGTTCATCCTGTCTATGAACATTTTCAAGTTAGAGGTAGACTCACCACTTGTCTATATTCATCCAGGAGGGATGAAAGGGAATCCAATTGGTTGCTAGTATTTTGGAGCCTATCCATTAAAAATAGGCTCAATTCTTCCGTTTTATCAAAGAAGTAAACCTCTTAAAACACAGATGTATTTTCTCTCTCTCTCTAATACACACACACAAACACACAGACACACACACACAGACACACACACACACACACATCTTTTTCTTGCAAGTGTCAGGGAGGAAAATTTTTCTTATACCTTTTAATGTCCTTTTAGCGAGCTTAAGAATTAAGAGACCAATTAACAGGAGAAGAAACCCCAGAGTTTAATTACATGCACATAAAGGCCTAATAATAAAATTGAAACATAAAGAAATGACCAAAGCTATCAGAGGGAAGGTGTATGGGTATATGCATTAAATAGGTATGAGGATTAAGAAATGCACTTGTGATGGGCACTGAGTATTGTATGGAATTGTTGAATCTCTATGTTGTACAACTGAAACTAATATTACACTGTGTGCCAACTAACTAGAATTTGAATTAATACTTAAATGACCAAAGCAGGCAGTTTTATGCTTTTTAGACAAAGAAACACAAATATAAGAAAACTTATATTTGGGAGCTGCAATTAGTAAAGAATTTGAAACAGGATTTGGGCTGGAGTATTTAGTAAGAGTAACAAAGTTTGTTTATAGTCTTCTCAGCTCTCAATTCCCTCACTCTGGTACTAAGAATGTCTCTTTACCTCCTGATGCAGGAAGGGTGTCTTTCACATGGGAGATTTATTTCCTCCTTTCTAGAAAGAAAGAGGGGTCGGAGTGTTTTTCTTGCACTGGCTCTTCCTTAAGTAACTTTAATGTAACATAATCAATATGCCAAATTGTCATATTTTGCGGCAGGCTGCCCTGTGCCCTCACACACCTATCAGTCACCATTAACTTATTTTTTAATGCTTTACTGTTGCATGAACACAGAAAGGAAGGATTTGGGGGAAAAGGGACACACAGACTAAATAGTCTCTCCTTTTGCTGAATGGTTTGCTGAATGGTTTGAGAACTCCCTGGAATTGAATAAATATTGAAGATGCAATTGACTTTCTGCCTGATGTCATAAGTGCCTTTGAAGGAGAATGTGTTACTATTTGAGCTGCTTTAGCTGCCAAAGGATAAGTGACTTGCAGACCCTTTTTTTTTTTTAAAGATTTTATTTATTTGACAAAGAGAGAGAGATCACAAGTAGGTGGAGAGGCAGGCAGAGAGAGAAGAGGAAGCAGGCTCCCTGCTGAGCAGAGAGCCAAATGCAGGGCTCAATCCCAGGACCCTGGGATCATGACCTGAGCCGAAGGCAGAGGCTTTAACCCACTGAGCCACCCAGACGCCCCCTTCCAGACCATTTTTAAGCTTAGTTTCTTACTAGATTGTGGTAATCTGTCCCTTGAAATTTACCCTTAAACTGAAGTCACTGGAGAACAAAGAAAATCAAGAGAGGAGTAAAATGCTGGTAGCTGCAGCTCTGACTTGGACAGGAGAGTCTCCCAGATGTTTACAAAATTCTGCCAACTATTGCTGGTTTGTCGTTTCCCCGTGGATATCAGAGATTAATCATTTTTTTCCCCTGCCAAGTGAAAATCTTCCTCTAGAAATTCACTCTTACAAGCTCTGCCTTGATTAGAAGGTATTCAAGGAAGGTAGTCTATAATGAATCCCATAGATGCACAGAATAGAGGATACATTCTGATTATTGGTAAAATGTGATTTGATGTGACTATTGAATAGTCTATTACCAATATCAGGGTAACTGGTTTTGGTGGGAAAAAAAATTAATGCATTTTGTAAACTTAGGAGTTAGAATCATT
Organism: Mustela lutreola; assembly: GCF_030435805.1. Classification (NCBI taxonomy): domain Eukaryota; kingdom Metazoa; phylum Chordata; class Mammalia; order Carnivora; family Mustelidae; genus Mustela; species Mustela lutreola. The sequence goes on along the minus strand of NC_081293.1, from coordinate 142,678,414 downwards.
CTAAATATTTTGAAATATTTCTGAAAGGGCACATTTTCCCTCATACTCACTTCACAAGTGCCAGAATTTTTTTTTTAAGATTTTATTTATTTATTTGACAGACAGAGAACACAAGTAGGCAGAGAGGCAGGCAGAGAGAGAGAGAGAGAGAGAGAGAGAGAGAAGCAGGCTCTGCACTGAGCAGAGAGCCCGATGCGGGGCTTGATCCCAGGACCCTGGGGTCATGACCTGAGCCGAAGGCAGAGGCTTTAACCCACTGAGCCACCCAGGCGCTCCAAGTGCCAGAATTTTTTTTTTTTAAATAACATTTTGAATATATTGGACTCTTTAGGATTATAAAAACTGTACCCTAATGATATCCAGTCTCTTCTTTTTTTTTCTAGGTGTCAAAGACTTCAGGTATTGCTCTCAACAGCTCTGGGAGGCATTTCTAAAACAGCAATAACTGCTTCCACAGAGCATTTATGTGGAAATACTATATGGAAATCCTTCATGTAATGATAATTTCTGCCCTTTCCAAAGTTACTTTCGGAAGGCACCTTGTAGAATTCTTCCTTTTTCCACAAATGGCTACCATGATCATTATATTGAGTTTTGTGGTAATTTTCCTTTTGTTGCCTTATCTCCCAGAATGATCAAAAGCATAGAGCTGAGAAGTAAAATATAATACCATTGACCTAAGAGTTTCTTAATGTAATCCTTTAAAGAGTTCATCTTGGAGAAACAGATATTCCTAAAATAATCACTGATAAAATTCCACGTTCTATGTAAAATTCCACATTCTATATAAAATGAGAAAACCTTTCCTTCTGCCTTATAATTTCCCTGTCAGGACCTTGGGTATCTGAAAATGTACAGTGTCAAAAAAGTTGATACTTTGTGTTCTGCTGTTTTCATGATGGCCTGTAGGCTGAGACATTTAGAAATACTCTGATGATACTTTTGACTTCTGTCTAACTAAGCAAGCTGGAAGAAACACATTTAAGGAGAGTATGATAAAATGCTACTCCATCTCTCCCATATGGCATAAAGAATAAGTATATACCTATAAGACATTGGAATTGCAACATTAGTCTGGTTACAAGTGCTGGGTCCATATGCACCTTTTTTTTTTTTTTTTACTTCCTCATTCCCTCCTGGCAACTTCAAGAGCTCCACACTGCAGCCAGCCCTGGTAACTTTGTGCATCCAGACCATGGGAGGTATGTCAATAGTCTTTCTAGGGAATTGTGGACAGTTATATCCAGAGATGGACTAATTAATAATAGGTGCTGCACACTCCCCCAGACTGCATTAGTAGCAATAGATAGAGTATCCTTTTGAGGGGAATCCCATAGCTCATCCATGATATCACCTCTACTCATAAAATTGAGGATTGAAAATTCTTGTTCATATGTTCCAAAGTGTCTACCACCATCTTAGATTTCTATCAGATGTATTTTTTCTGAGCTGGCATATGATCCTTGTGTCTTCAACTATTTCTAATTTTTTTTTTTTTCTAGTTCTCTGTAATCTCTGAGTTCTCTTGACTGTCCTTGAATTAAAACCAGAAAGGATGCTCAGACATCGTGGGGATGTTGATGGCTGTCAGACCTTGGTTGGCACTGGGCCATATATTGCTCTTATCAGGTCTTTGAGTCTGAATGGGCCATATTTGCCTAAGCCCTCCATTCTAGCATCTTTTGTAAAAACTTTCTAGTACACCACAAAATTGCCCATATTTTATCTTCTTTTCTCCAGATGATAAAGAGTATAGCTTATATATCTTGGCACTTCCTAACCTAATGAAGATATACTTTCTCAAATACTATTAGCACAATACTTAGCACGGAGGTACTATAAATGTATTCACATTTTTCCAGATTCTCCTCCACAAGCCACTTAGAAAATGGCATTCTAACTTTCTCATATTTTGTATTTCAGAGTTCATTTTTCTATTTTATAATGATGACTTCTTCAATCGACAGTTCAAAGTGTCATTCCCTGGAATTTTTCTAGCAGTCTCTCAAGTATTTTGAGATTTAGCATCTAATGGTATCTTGCAGAGGCTGTGTAACTCATCTGTTATTGTTCGCACAGGGTCTCTGTGTGAATGGCCAAGATGTGATGTGGACTCCCTAAGCTAGACCATATTCCTTATGGAGTTTTTTCTCTATAAAGAGTGCCCAAGTTTCTTTCTGAACATTGTATAATAAATAGGACATAAGTCATTCTATAGCAGGCCCCTTTACTGAATGTTTTCTGCAGGAAATTTCTTTGAGGTAGCATTTTGATAAAGACACATAATGTAGTTTGGTCCTGCTTTAGAGTAGAAACATAATTGTCAAAGCTTATCTTTCTTCAGCAGATTCACTGCAGGATCTTAAGTCTCCATTTTGTCGGTGTCTCTCTTTCAAATGCTTTACCCCTCTCTACTGTCAGTTTAAAGGCTACAGTAGTAATCGTCTGGAACTTGCTGTGGTTTGCTTGTATTTCGTTGTGGCCATTCCATGGATCCAGAATTCTATGGGTCCAGCCTTCTCCAGCTGTTCCTATGTTTTTACTCCATATAGTGTTTTTTTTTTTTTTTTTTTTTTTTAAAGATTTTTATTTATTTATTTGACAGAGAGAAATCACAAGTAGATGGAGAGGCAGACAGAGAGAGAGAGGGAAGCAGGCTCTCCGCTGAGCAGAGAGCCCGATGCGGGACTCGATCCCAGGACTCTGAGATCATGACCTGAGCCGAAGGCAGCGGCTTAACCCACTGAGCCACCCAGGCGCCCTCCATATAGTGTTTTAAAGCGTGCTTCAATTCCATCCATCTTTCACAAAGAGTGTAATACAAGTAGCTGATAAAAAAACATATCTAGAGTGCAAAGGATGGGTCAAAACATTTGTTCATTTGTTCACTGCTCTTTCTTCTCCCGTTTCCCTTTCTCATTCTTTTTGTAGCTCTTTGCAGTGTCTTGGCTCCATCCTGCCTGAGTCCTGCAAGGTCAAAGCTCACAAGACCATTATTTTGGTATCCTATGTAGTCTAGGTCAGTTGTTATTCATGGCTTCATCTCATGAGGGCAAAAGATGGCTCATTGAAGAATTTGGGTCTATTTTTCTAATTTAGAGTGTTCAGAGCGGTGTACTTCTAAGGCAAGCCAAATGTGTGCATGCTAATATTTATTATCACTGAGAACATATCTTGTGTGGCAAATACAATATAATATCTAACACTTAAAAGGAGATTATCATGAATTTATTATAGCTCACATTTTTCTAAGCCTCTGTGCTTTAACTATATTTACATATTTAATTATAGCAACCCTCTGAGGCCAACAATCATTATTATTATTGTCATTTCACAGATGAGGGAATGGAAGCCCAGAGAATTTAAATTAACTTGCATGAGATTATAGAGATTTTAAATTATAGAGCCATAGTTCAAATCAGGTGGACTGTGTCTGGAGTCCATGCACTTAATCACTGCTATACTGATTCAGTTTGTTATCCCTTGGGTGATCATTAGTTTAAAAACAAAGCATAACCAAGAAAAATTGCTCCCTAACAAGAATGAGAATAGTAAGGAAGAAAATGAATAAACGAACCAGGAAACTCAGTTCTTCCAAAATTCAGATTACATAAAGGATACAAATGTTTGCTCTGACTAAGAAGAAAAGATACAAAGCATGAAATTTCTTGGAAGCTGCTGGGCTGAGAAATGGATGATTTTGCAAGTGTTTCTAGTATATCCTTTAAGGCGGCTTTGAGATAGGACTGATGGGCAGTGAGTTTACAATCACTTTGAAAGCCATGAGAGACTCATGAAAAAACCAAAGATTATGGGCAGAAGCTTTGATGAAGAGATACATTTCTTCCAGGCAGAATCTATTTCCAGGCTTTAGTAGGAAGAAGCATGATGAGGTCAGCCAAGTTGTTGGAGTAAGCATTTAAAGGCTTGTCTCATTTTTACTGCAAGTCTGACACTGCTGCTGTGTGCAGTCCCTGAACAGCATGGACAAAATCAAATAGGCTGCCTCAGGGCAGCAGCAGTGACAAGAAATGCTGAAGGTATGCTGCAGCAGTAAGTGGGCAAAGGGAAGTTTGCAATTGGAGAGTTAGTGCAATTGATAAAACTGAAATGGGTTAGTCAGAAAGCCCAAGATATCTCTCTATTTGTGTTTCTTTAGTTTTCTACGACACAATATATCGTTATGTTTTTGTTTTCGGTACGTAAGAATTCAGTTGTACTTCTGTTTCGAATCGAGAGTTAATTTTAAGGAAAGGGGAAATTGCCTGGGTCATAGATTGATGTTGTGAACCTTTAAAAGTATGTTTTTGGAAAATGGTGGCATTGCTTTGTTAGCCAGTAGCCAGCTAAACAGCTTAGTCCTTCTGAAACAAAATCCTGCCTTAGAGAGGAGCTCTCAGTTGGAGGCTCTTGGGGGCCACGCATTTCACACAGCTCAGGTGCACAAACAGAACAGCTAAAGGAATGCTCTTCAGTATCTCTGCTTCCCTGGTCTATAATTTGTTGCTCATACATAGTTCCATTAAACATGCTGTTTCTATTGGTACTACTCTATATGGAATAGACCATTTAGGATGAGAATCAAAAAGCCTAAAATTCTATAATTTTATAATTAATAAAAAAGACCTTTAAATGATGTTTTCTATAACTTTGTAATATGATCTTAACTGATAAAGATGAGGCCGATTTAGTAATTTTTAGAAGGGTGAGTGTAAATAAGCAGTATGGCTTCTAATCTCTGATGCAACTCACTTTGGTTGTGACCCAGCTTCAAAAATTTCTCCAAGTCTAGACTAATGAAGGAACATTTGAGAATCTTAATAATTTTTCAGCTGTCTAATATAATGTAGTTTCCTGAGTTCTGATCAGTAATAAAGATACTTTGCTGAGAATTTCCTTCTCTAAAATGGTTGAATTTGATCTCTCATGCTCTCTCCGTCTGTATCTCTTATCATTCTATTTCTCTATTTTCCTCTCTGAAACCATCTCTTTCCTTTCTTTGTTATAGTCCATATCTTAATTGGCAAGAACAAAAACCATTATATTCTTTAACCTATAAATTATTTATATATTGCTATTTATTTAGAGAGAAAAAAAAAACAGAGAAAAAGATCTTGCATCTAAAAGAAAAGTCAGTGGTGATACGGGTTATGTTAATATAGGTTTGATGAGTAAGGGCAATTAAAGTAATTAAGCTTTATTTTTAGAAGCCATATATAGTGTTTGTAGGTAATCTGCAAAATGTGGAGAAGCTGGAAGAAAATTAATACTTTTAGTTTCACTTTCTTCTTGATTGTTAATCATAGTTTTATTGTGTTAAAAAACAAAAAGTTAACGGCATAAGTTCAAAGATCAAATTAGCTTTATTCAACAATCATGATTAATTGGGAAGTATCCCATCTAGCAAATAGAAAGGACCTCCATGGAGTCTAGATAAGAAGTTTTAAAGTGAGAAAAAGTTCAGAAAAAGAAAATTATTAACAAAGAATGCATCATTTTAGGTAAGTTCTTCCTTCTAAAGAGGAGTGGAAGAGTCTATATGGCAGATTATTTTACTGGTGCTGACCAGGTCATTCCAGGCTGACTGGTTGACGTTTATACTCCTTGGGGGTTGAAACTGCCATTAGGTTAGGTGTTAAGTCTTGGGTTACTAATATGGTATTTAGCACAAATGGCTCCATTTTGTGCCTGTTGTCTCCTTTTAACTGTTGTCTTTGCTATTCAAGTTATTTTGATGAGAGTTGTTTGGGGGACTTTTTTTTTTTTTTAAGAGGGAGAGCGGGGGAGGGGGTCAAGGTCAGAGGGAGAGGGAGAGAGAGCATCCTAAGCAGGATCCGTGCCCAGTGTGGAGCCCAATATGGGGCTCAATCTCCCAACACTGAGATTATGACTTAAGCCAAAAATCAAGAGTCAGACACAAAACCAACTGAGCCCCCCAGGTGCCCCAACGAGGTAGTTGCTTTTTAAACATGTTTTTGTTTGTTTGTTTTCCCCAATTAAAATATCATATTTTTAGGGCAGAGATAAATTTTAAAATCTGACATCATAAAGCATAGTTAACTTTAAGTTCTCTTCGTTGAAATTAACTAAAATGTAAAATCTATTTATGTAGGAAACAGAAGCAAAAGAAAAAAAATTTCCTTGCTACTTATATTCTATTGAGAAGTCCTTGAAATAAGCAGAATGACCTTCCTCTAGGAACTCAGCTGCTTCATGTTAATACTTTGCTAAGGGTAAAAGGCAATCTTAGCTTAGCAATATTCTAACCTCCAGTATTCTGTAAGTGTACTTTAACTATAAAAATTCCTTTGGAACCTTCTTTTATCTCTGCCCTCCTCCCCAAGATACATGTTAGCAATCATCCTCTAAGCGTATGGCCAACTGATACACATCTGAAGGGTGTCATGACTAAGGTATTATGAGACAGTAATAAATGACCTTTTCCTAACGAAAGACTAGCCCCCTCAAGTTCCCAGAAACCTTGTTTTCCAAACTCCCAAGGGAATTACACTATCCCTAATGCCCTCCCAACTTGAATGTATATAATCGGTCACCCCTCACAACTGTTGTGCAGCTCTTTCTGCCCACGGGTTCTGTCCCAGTGCTTTGATGAAACCACTTCTTTTGCACCAAAATTGTCTAAAAAATTCTTAATTAACCATTTGCTCCAAGTCCCAACATTTCCGCATCACTATGTCCATGTGATTTTTACTTTTAATAAGATGCTTTCGTAACCATGTCCCTCTACCCAAAGGCTGATTTCTTTTTTTTTTTTTTTTCATATTTTAAAAAATTTTACTGATTTGACAGAGAATGAGAGAGAGCACACATGCAGGGGGAGCAGCAGATAGAGGGATGGGATAAGCAGAGTCCCTGCTAAGCAAGGAGCTTGATATGGGGTCTCTATCCCAGGACTGTGGGGTCATGACCCTAGTCAAAGGCAGATACTTAACTCACTGAGCCACCCAAGTACCACAGGCTGATTTCTGATATAACAAAAATTTTCTGTATCTAGCATACCACAGAGATAAATTTTTAAAATTGCGAAAGTATTTTAAGTAACTGCTCACTTTAGGAATAAAAAAGAGTAGTTGAAGACACAAGAAATGAGACTTAATTAAAGATTATATGTTATAGCTTATCTCCATATTTTAATATTTTACCCATTAAAATTTAGTCATTTTTGTCTCCTACTTACATTTTAGTTTGTACTGAGATCTCACTGCTTCCTCAATTATAGTTTTTTAATAATTGTTTTAATTTAGTTTTCTTTTAATATGCATATATTTGGGGCTATCTATAACTGTATGAAATGACTTAAGTAAATATAAAATTCATTCTTAAATTATAAAATATTTTGATTACAGTAAAGTTGATATATAATAAATTAGCTGAAATCTTTGTTGTATTCATTTGAAAACAAATGACACGATTCCTACTGTGCCTGAGATACTGAGTTAAGAAATATTGCAGTTTAAGACATCTCTAATTTCTGAGAAGAACGAACATTTTCCTAGAAATAGATATTTATAATCTTAACTTCAAGTCTTTAATAATGTGGTCTTGTGTTTGTTAGAACAGTTATGCAAGGATCACTTTTATTTGTTGTTTGGCAGCTTGTGTTTTCATAAGCCCATTAGCTTGCTAGTTCATTGATCTCAAGGACTTCTCCCATTCTGTAGTCCCTCACTACTTCTTTACTCTGAAGGGAGGAGAATTCACCACCCCAAAATATACCTCTTTGGCATGAGGATTATTGTGAACTAGTTATTTATTTTTTTTAAGATTTTATTTATTTGACAGAGAGAGATACAGCAAGAGAGGGAACACAGCAGAAGAGTGGGAGAGGGAGAAGCAGGCTTCCCACTGAGCAGGGAGCCCGATGTGGGGCTCGATCCCAGGACCCCGGGATCATGACCTAAGCTGAAGACAGAGGCTTAACGACTGAGCCACACAGGAGCCCCATGAACTAGTTATTTTTTAAAAATGAAGACACCAGGGACGCCTGGGTGGCTTGGTCAGTTAAGCGGCTGCCTTCTGCTCAAGTCATGATCCCAGGGTCCTGGGATCGAGTCCCACTTTGGGCTCCTTGCTCAACGGGAAGCCTGCTTCTCCCTCTGCCTGCTCTGCCTGCTGCTCCCCCTGCTTGTGCTCTCTCTCTCTGACAAATAAATAAATAAAATCTTAAAAAAAAAAAAATGAAGACACAAGAGAAGCTCTGAAAACAGTAAAAGTTGCCCTTTTGTAAAAGACATTTTCATTCATAAGAGAAATTTCCATTTGTAAGTGTGTGTAGGACCGGATCTCTAGAAACTCTTATCTATGGAGGAGACACTGGTCACAAATCTGCATTACAACCATACCCTTCTTTAAAGCACTTTTTCTGTTAACTGCCCATCATTGGCCTCCCCCACCACATCTTTCATTTATCCCCACCTGGGAATGTATGTATGGAAGGTGGTGGCTGGGGTCATTTTGGAGAGTTACTCGGTTTTCTAGGTTGTTTCTCATGTATATAGGGGCAGTGCAGATGTTAGTAAAGTTGATTTTTTTTTCTCTGTTAATCTGTTTTTTTTCTTTTTTTCCAGAATCTAGAGATACAGGTAAAATTGTTTTTTCCTCCTCTTCCACTCTACCAACTTATAAATGTGCTCTGGAATCGTCCATTCTATAAGAGCTTTACTAAACACTGCTATGTACTGTTCCATTTATCTGCCTTGACTTTTGCCCTCATCCATTTGGAAAGCTAAGGTTTTCATGGTCAGTGTTCAATGGTTCTTTTTACCTGAACTCTTCAAATTAATTCACAGTTCATCCTTTCTAAAACTCTCATATCTCTTGCTTTGAGATTTATGATTTCCTCTTTCTATGACCATCTTCTCAGTCTCCTTTTAAACCTTCCCCCTAAATGTTTGGCGGTTCCTAGATTATGTTCCCTTCTAAAGCTCAACTTTCATTTCTTTTGTGATCATCTGTTCCAAGTCTTTAAATACTATGTATGTGACAATGACTTCCAAATGTATATCTCTAACCCACTTCTCTCCTTTCATCTTCAGCTCTAAATATGCAGCTGTCTAGTTGACATCTTCCATTGGTTGCTCATTGACATTTCACATTTGACAGATCCAAAGCTGAATTCTTGATTTCCTTCTGCTCCATCCAAACAAAACCAAAATTAAAACACAACTCTCTTCCTCCCTTAGGTTATGCATGTTGAATTTGTACTATTATCATTCCTTAACTTTGGAAGAAAAGTTAATACTCAAACTCAGTATTCATCTTTCCCTCTCTGTCAATGTATAAACTGTCAGCCAGTCCACCTCTAATATAATGACTCCAATTTTTCAAAATTATGTTGCTTCCACTGTAAATCCCGTTACTGGTGTTTCTCACTCTACCACAGTACCTTCCTTCTTGGCCTTCCTGCATCCCTCCAAGTCTCTCTCCAAAAGATCCTCCCTTGGAGAAGCCAGAGTAATCTTTGGAAAATATCAATCCAATTATACCATTCTTCTGCATGAAACTTTGAGGTGATGTCCTATTGTACATAGAGTAAGATCGGATTCCATACCATTCAGTCGAAGACTTGGATGGGCAGCCAGTGTACTAAACCATCTGAACCCACTCTCTTTTGCCCACTATGCTCAACTTTTTTATTTTGTCCCAGGCTGCTTCCTTTTCATCCGTCAGCTCTCAGTCTAAATGTCAACCCCTCTAAGAGGCCTCCTCTGGTCACTTGGAGTTCTTCTTCCTTGATATTACCTACCTTTATACCCTGTTCATCTTCTGTATCACAGCTACTATGATTTACACTTATGCATTTTTTTAAATCTTTAATTTTTTTTTTTTTTTTTTTTTAGAGTAGGCTCCATGCCCAACATGGGACTTGAGCTCATAACTCTGAGATCAAGAGTCACATACTTACCCTGATGAGCCAACCAGGTACCCCTTGTTTGTTTTTTTAACTATTTGTTTTTATCATCTCTGGTTACTTATTCACAAATATATATCCAGGGTGTAAACATAGCATTTGACACACGATGGATACTCAATAAATATGGATCTAATGAATCAATGAAACTTAAAAGCAAGAAAGGAAAATGGTCCTACCCTGTGTATATAGAAAGTGACATGGTAAGCTGTTCAAAGAGGCTCTAATACAAAAATGAACTGTTCTTACTTCAAGATTCACTCTTCCTAGTCATGTGTGTATTACTGACTTAGAAGTGAATAGACTTTTAAAAAATCTTTATATAATTTATTGACTCCAAAGCAGAGAATCTGGTTAAACCTGTTCACAGAGAATATAGACAACTCCGCATAGTTACTGTAAATGCCTGAGATGTTTCCAAAAAGCCTGCTCTGAGATTATATCTGTGGAATTTGGGTCAGAAAGTATTCAGTGAACCCCCTGCAGTTCTCCAGGTGTAACTTGATTTAAGTACAGAGACACACTTTGCTCTAGACTTTGCAAAGTTCTAGCTGTGAGATAAATCTCTATGATAATTTTAGGTTAACTCTGTTAGAATTTTTTGCCTTAAATTCAATAGAAAAGTAGTATAAGGAGAGAACACTCTATCCTCCATAGCATCTCATATACAATCCCCTCACATTTTCCCCTCTCCAATAATCTATCCAGTGATCAATGATAACTGCATTGAGAACATTGACTTCTTTCTTGTGCTTATCTTTGTTAAATTGTAATAATAAGTTTTTCAACAAGCTTATTTACTATAATACTTTAGGTAATTGGAAACCAGGAATGATAAACACTATTTTCTAATTATATGTTCAGTTACAAAAAATTTGAAATGCTTTAATATGCTCAACCCAAGGCAATTTTTGCAAGTATTATAATATTAGGCACTGCAAAACATCACTGCTAAGTTTTTGGAGTTTTTTGTTTGTGTGTTTGTTTGTTTCTTACAGATTTTTTTAAAGCACTTACTAAAGTAGGTTATAGAAATAGCCAAGTCTATGTTGAAATAAAGTATGGTATAAACAATTTGGAAAACAATGAAACACCACTCTATTTTTTTTTTTTTTTACAATTTTTAAAATTTACATACAATGTATTATTAGCCCAAGGGTATAGGTCTGTGAATTGTCAGGCTTACATACTACACTACTGTATCTTGATGTTATATAAAACAAGATTGCCTACATATTATTATAGTGAAGGAGTAGGATTTTCTAGATGGTATTAAAAAATGGTAAATTTAAACTGGGTTTAGGCAATTTTTTGTTGATCCAGAATCTCTGTTCTTTATATGGAAGATGTCCAAGCATGCCTTAAAGCATAGAGAATTATCAGATGATTGATGATTGAATGCTGCTAGGTAATTCCTACAATGAGCTGATATCAGACAATGTATTGAAAGAATTAAAACAAAAAAAAAAAGGGTAACTTCTACCTCTTTTTTTTCCACCTTCTTTTTCTTCATGAGTCTTCCTTCCCCACAAGATGCCAGAATGGTGAGGGGAGAGGGGCTTATAAAGATTTCTCTGAGTATTTCAACCTCTACCAGTCTCGATCCTTTTAGAATTTATTATATTTATTGGTTATGTTACTCATGTGGCTTCTCATTTAGTTTTATGACTTATCCTAGTATGTTTATTTTATGTTTTTGTTTGTTTGTTTGTTTTTTAACTCTAAGGCTTATGGTATACTGGTTAAGAACACGGGTTTAGGATTAAACTGCCTAGGTTTGAATTTGGACTCTACAAACTATGAACTATGGGCAAGTTATTTCATCTCTGTGCCTTGGTATCCTCTTCTGTAGAATGTAGACTCTGTAGAATAACTCTAATATATATCCTTTAGGGACATGGTGCTACTAATTATTATGATTACTGTTGGTATTTGATTTTTCCCTTTCCCCAGAAAGGGGTTGGGACCTCTAGGGAAGCCCTCTGCCTCTCCTGGAGAGTCATTCCTCTGATCACTGTTGCAAAGGTAAACAGTAAACTGAAGCCACGCTACACTGTAGACAGCACAAGTTTTATTCCATGGCCTAAAAATAGAAATAATAATGACATTTCAAGATTTGCATTTTGTATGTACAAATACACAAAACTAATAGAACTATTAATTTTTTTACCATGTAAGTTACTCTGAAAAGGAAAGACCATGTCCAACTGAAGATGTAAATTTTACATTAGATATTTACCTGTGCTAATATGACTCCAAAATTATAATTATAATGGAATTAATGAGAATGGTTGAATCCATCCAGAAGTATACATTTCATGCATATTTGCATGAACTCTGCTTAATTCTTAAATTCAAGAATCAGCTTCACTGGGGTGCATCTCAAGAAGGGTCTTATGGATCTGGGTTAATAAAGGGAGGGATATACATACGTTTTCTTTGACTGAGTCAGTTTTTCTTCTCAGACTAGGTGTGCCACCACTTTTCTCTCCTTACTTGTCTGGCTTTTATTAGAACCTTTATAACATTGATAGGTATGTCATCTACCATGCTCATGTATTATATAATCAACCTATAATCGGATGTGGGGTTCTTTTGCAGTCAGATCTATTGGCCTCGTCGAACCAACTATGATTGAGTTCCCCTCAGTCTCCTGATGCCATCTTGGATCCAAGCAGTTATGACTAGTTCTTGTTTTGCCTGTAACTGAAAAGAAAAAAAGAGGGCTGACTTCTGCTCAGTGGGATGGGAAGCAACCTTGGGAACATTACCGATTATTGTTATTAGTCAATAGAGTAATTGATTTACGGGAAAAGAGCATGTATAACTTAAAGGGAAAGCCTCTGTGTCCATTTATCCTCTGTATTATACACACTAGATTCTCTGTGTGTATTTAAAAAGTAGAAAATATTGGGGAAAAAACTGAATATAGAAATCGAGTAAATCATTGGCATCTGGAAATGATGGGTGCATAAACCAAAGGGAAACCAAGAGGAAGAGAAAAATGGACAGAGGAGTGGCATAAAGGAAAGAGCAAGTAGTATAAAGAGATGCACTTATTTCTTTCAATGAATAATGAAATGTTGGCTACTTTGTATTCACTTTTTTTTTTAAAGATTTTATTATTTATTTGACAGAGAGAGATCACAAGTAGGCAGAGAGGCAGGCAGAGAGAGAGAGAGAGAGAGAGAGAGGAGGAAGCAGGCTCCCTGCTGAGCAGAGAGCCCGATGCGGGACTCGATCCCAGGACCCTGAGATCATGACCTGAGCCGAAGGCAGTGGCTTAACCCACTGAGCCACCCAGGCACCTTGTATTCACGTTTGAATTGACTATGAACTACGCCTATTTTTGTAGTAGGCAGTTATGTCTGACTTTGCATCCCTGCATTCCCTTACAAATACCATGATGTCTAGTTGTTTTCTCTCTCGATTACCCTCCCTAATATATAGATTTTGTGCATACAGTAGTCCAAATACAGTTTCATTGGCAGTTAACATAGTACTATCTTCATCATCATTCTTCTCTCCTCACCTGTAAAGTAGAAACTCCCACTTGACAAATAGCAGTTGAATCTAGAATCCTGACTGATCATATGATTTGGAGGCATCTTTATTCTTTTTTTTTTTTTTAAGATTTTATTTATTTATTTGACAGAGAAAGAGATCACAAGTAGGCAGAGAGGCAGGCAGAGAGAGAGGAGGAAGCAGGTTCCCCGCCGATCAGAGAGCTTGATCCCAGGACTCTGAGATCATGACCCAAGCTGAAGACAGAGGCTTAGCCCCCTGAGCCACCCAGGCATCCAGGCATTTGTATTCTTTACTTTTTCTTTTCTTTTCCAAAATCCTTTGCCTCTGCTTCTATTTCTCTCATGTTACAACTATTTTATAGTTCCTCTGTGACCTCTCCTTAGAACCTTATTCAGAAGTTTTCTGACACTGTGGCAAGATGGCAGGAGGCAAAAGGAAAAGGGGTAACTGCAGGAGTCTAATGGGCTAAGTTTCTTCGTGCTGCTGGGGAACATAGCAGGCCACCCTGCCCAGCTATTTATTGCTTTTCTTTTAGGTATGCAGGTTGGAATTCTCATCATAGCCTGCTGGTTCAAGATTGTAGAGCTGCATGCATTAGAGGGGGCAGAGTTAAGTGTTTGAATTAATAAAGAATAGAAATCAGACCACCCCTGATTTCGCCTTTTTATTTACATTTCTGGAAAACACCTTTAAATGACTTTCAATAGTGCCTTGTAGGAGGATTGTGACAATGGCCCACTTTCCCCTTGATATTTTTGAGACAAATGTTCTTAGTTGTTAAGGGCCCCCTCCAATGAGCCTGTGGTAGTTTAAGTTTCTTAAGAATCCATGTTCTAATCTTCTGGAACATTGGTATTATCACAGTTTCCTAGCAGAAGTCACGATTTGTATACCCAAGAGAAAATCTGGAGTTTCTCCCAGTTGGTGTCTGGGTTGCTCTCTCATATTAGCACATAGTAGAGAAATTCAGAATTAGACTTGGCAGGAACATGAGACGCCTACTGATTTTTTGTTGTCGTTGTTACCAGAATTGATTCTTGCTATCTGCATCATGCCATAATTTGTGTGCTTCTGCATGTACATGTACATCCATATTATTATATTTCACCAGGAAGTGATGAAAATAGACTTTACTTTGTAATGTATTATTATTGTCAATAGCTGTGGCAGGGATATGGGGACAGACACTAAGCAGACAATTGGTTTTGACAATATAATCTAAACATTGTGTCATTTGTGCTTATTTTAGATGAAAACATGCATTTCCCTGGTAAGAAGGGAAAAAAATGTATGTTAATTAAAATATCTAACTCTGATTCAGATTCTAAAAATGGGTAAATTACTGCAAAAGCATAGATATTAGACACCTCAAAAAAGAAAACATTTTTTAAACTTTTCAGATTAAAATTCCATGTTTATTCAGTTTTTTAAAAAATTACTATTTAGGTTGCTCCTGATCATTTTTACCATAGTTAATCTCTTAGAAGCTTTTCTGCTTTTATTTCTATTTGGTTGTTCGTTTGACTTTTAAAAATACAATCATGTCTGGCTTGATTTCATCATTTTCATTTTAAATGAAAGCCAGATTTTGTACCTGGGCTTTTTGTAATTTAATTCTTGTTATAGTGTAACTGGACATGTATTAGTATTATGATTAGCAAATTAAAATTTGCAACATTTACCAGACTGTGAGTTGCACTGTTTTGGGACAAATAATTTAAACTATCCCAATGGCATTTAGTCACATATTTGTGCTGGTACAAGTCGCTGTAAACTGGTATCATCAGAAGTGAAGGTTAAGATTTTTGACAGATTATAATCAAATTACCGTAACTTGGAGATGCACTTCATGATATGCTCAGCCATTAGTTATTTCCTAGAATTTCAAACTAGAACAGGCTCAGTTGAATTTGCATGAATTTGAAGCGAGGAAATTAAAAATACAAATATTGAAGCATGTTAAGAAAAAGAGCATCTTACAGACAGAAAACCATGTCAATAGTGTTTGGGTTTTTAGTTGTTAAATGTGTCCTACCAGCAGCATAGAACATAAAAGCAAACTCCTCACCAGGAGTTCTTTCTTGAATAGCATTTGCATAGTATGTTGGATACATAGAGAAAATGATTGTTATTATCAGTGTATGCTCGTTCAGATTTTTTAAAATTTTTGCTATTCCAATAAAAGCATTGATGAAGAATGTGTTATTCTATAATAATAGTCAGTGTTTATCCACACATGTAATATTGTGCTGTATCCTTTCCTCGCATTACCTCATTTACTCTTTATATCAAAGTTATGAAATAGTATTATTTATGCTATTCTTTAGGCCAGTGAAATTAAGATTTAGAGATGTGACACAGCTATAACATGCATTCAGAAATGGAACTTTTGTGTGTCTGATTCCAAGGTCCATGTTCTTTATTCACTTGCTGTTCTGACCAGTGACCACAGTTTCTCCTGCTTAAACAACATTTAGGGACTGGTAACAATGAACAATGATGGTTTCAGTAGCTGCCAGCCAACAACACAGATAAGGGATGGGAAAAACTTGAGGCAAAATGGCAACCTAGTAGAGAATGAAAAGGAATATAAAGGTAATTCCTAATAAACATGCAGAGGGACTTTGTAGCTATTCTCTACAGATAAAGAATATAAGTAAATTTTAATAGCCTGCAATGTAAGCCTTTTATATTTAAAATCTGATCTTTCTCCTTCCGTTCATTTTATTTTATTTTTAAAGATTTTATGCATTTATTTGAAGAGAGAGAGCCTGAGCGGGACAGGGTAGGGGGCAGTGGGGAGGAGTACAGGGACAAGCAGACTCCCTACTGAGCAGGGAGCCTGACATGGGACTTGATCCAGGGACCCTGAGAATCATGACCTGAGCCAAAGTCAGACACTTAATTGATTGAACCACCTAGCTGTGCCTTACTTCAGTTTAACCTGAGGTTATCCATCCCTGGTGCTCAATGTCTGGTTCAGGGAATTGTCTTTTACAGTATGTTCCTAATACCTTCCTTTCTTTTCATGATTATGTACAGTCTGCGATCTCATGACCCCTTTTTGTGCTATTATTGACATAAGGAAGTAACAAAGGGTGGAGAGAGGGAGTGTTGCGCCTGCCTGGTGAGTAGTTCTGTGGTTTGAAGTCCTCCACTCCCCAACATGAATGCCAGGGGCCTGGGTCTCCAAAGCCTCCTAGAGATCAAGCTGGCCGCTGGAAGAGAACAAAACCTATTTCTCTCTGGGGATCTTGGTTTAGACAGTGGACTTGGTAAGTGCCATATACTACCTGAGCAAGAGAATGAACAATTAGGTGAAGTCTGAGTGGCTGGAAAAAGATGGGCAGATATGTATGTTATTTTTTTGTCATAGCAAGGATGAATGAGTTTGTCCTAGGTTAAGTGAAAGCTTGCCAGGCTTGAACTCTTATACAAATGTCACACCCTAGAGTGTAATAAGGCTGGTAAGGGACCTTGGAGCAAGAGGCCCACTAGCTTAGGGTCCTAGAAGAGAGGAGAGCTGGAGCCACATTTCTGGTGTAAGAGGCATGGGCAGTGGGAGGCCCTGAATGAAGATTTTTAAAAAATTTTTTTTATTTTTAATAATGTATTTTATTTAACCTAATACATCTAAAATATTTTCATTTCAGCATACAAACAGCCAGTTTTTTTTTTTCATACTAAGTCTTCAAAGTCCAGTTTGTATTTTAAACTTATAGTACCATTCAATTTGGACTAGCCACACTTTGAGTGCTCAATAGCCACTTGTGGCTAATGGCTACTGTATTAGGCAGTGAGCTGTAGTTATGAACTATTTTTTTAGTTTTACACATTGCAAATATTCTCTTCCATTTTGATATCTGGCTATTAACCTTTTTTTGAAGAGGTATCTTTCCTGGTCTAATATATGGTCATTTTTTATAAATCTCTATATGTACTTGAACATAGTTATTCTGTTGTGTATGAGATTTTTTTCTCCATAAACATGCTTTACATTTCTATATCATAATAATTTTATTGGATTGTCCTATCAGTTCTTGAGTGGAAGAGATATAAACTCTCCCACCACAATTGTGATTTTGTCAATTTATTCTTTTTTTAAAAAATAAATTTATTTATTTTCAGAAAAACAGTATTCATTATTTTTTTTCACCACACCCAGTGCTCCATGCAATCCGTGTCCTCCATAATACCCACCACCCGGTACCCCAACCTCCCACCTCCCCGCCATTTCAAACCCCTCAGATTGTTTTTCAGAGTCCATAGTCTCTCATGGTTCACCTCCCCTTCCAATTTCTCCCAACTCCATTCTCCTCTCTAACACCCCCTGTCCTCCATGCTATTTGTTATGCTCCACAAATAAGTGAGACCATATAATAATTGACTCTCTCTGCTTGACTTATTTCACTCAGCATAATCTCTTCCAGTCCCGTCCATGTTGCTACAAAAGTTGGGTATTCGTCCTTTCTGGTGGAGGCATAATACTCCATAGTGTATATGGACCACATCTTCCTTATCCATTCGTCCGTTGAAGGGCATCTTGGTTCTTTCCATAGTTTGGCGACCGTGGCCATTGCTGCTATGAACATTGGGGTACAGATGGCCCTTCTTTTCACATCTGTATCTTTGGGGTAAATACCTAGGAGTGTATACCTGCAGGTCAGATGGTGCCTGCCCTGTGGTGAATAGTGACAATCAGCGGTTCTAACCAGACAGGCAGCCACAATCCAGGTGGAAACAAGGAAACAACAAAGAAGCAACAGACAAAAGAAGACAAAAGTTTTTTTTTTTTTAATTTTTAAAAAAATTTTAATAAACATATAATGTATTATTAGCCCCAGGGGTACAGGTCTGTGAATCGCCAGGTTACACACTTCACAGCACTCACTATAGCACATACCCTCTCCAGTGTCTATAACGCCGCCCCCCTCTCCTTCCCCTCAGCAACCTTCAGTTTGTTTTGTGAGTTTGAGAGAAGAAGACAAAAATTTTATCTGCTTTTCTGACCCCTTCTGCTTATACCCATTTGTATTAATCTGTAGTTCATATTTCATTTGTGCATTGTTTCATTTATAGTAGTACAGAACAGGAACACAATTTTTAATTATGAGAGAGAAAAGATAGTAAATACTTAGATTAGAGAAACTATAAAATACTATAATTGAAATGCCAGAATAAGGGAAGAGAAGAAACTTCAGTTAACTATATATTAGAACAGACTTTCTGAGATGAAGAATATGAGTCTTCTGAGTAAAACAGTTAATTAGATAGAGCTAATTAAAAAAAACACCTAATGTATTATCCGGATTTTTAAAACTTGAATAATAAAGGAAACATTTATAAGTACTTAAGCAGGTAATCTCTAAAGTAAGAAAGTTTGGTCTAGTTTTATAATTTACCTCTTCCAAACTAGTTTCAGAAGCAAATGAAGTTATGTTAGTGAAATGATGGGTGGAAAATGACTCTAAAATTCCAAATCCAACCACATCTCCATTCATCAATGAATAGAACAGAGAACAATAAGCATTTATATCAGAGTTTGTGATCTTGAAGATTAATTAGTCCTTTATTAATAAAAAAGATGTATTACTTGAAAAAAAAATCTTACTGTGGCATGTATTCTCAGCCACAGAGT